>NW_026515768.1:1200000-1800000 GCF_025882075.1 Dioszegia hungarica | reverse complement strand
AGAGATGGGGTTTACTACAATCTCAGCTAAGCCTCTCAATCTTCCAGCAGAGATGAGCACTCACGTCGAGACTGATACGCATTTGCTCCAGAGGAATTGGGACGAAACCCTCAATCTCGATCCCGCGCGCCTTGAGCGCCGGCTCCGCGTGTGGGGGTACGAGTTGGCGGATGAGGTCAGGGCGGGTAGAGAGTTCTATAGTGTCAGCTCATCGCTCTTCTCCTGCCAGCTTGCCGATCGAAAGACTCACCCTCGCGCGTAAAGTCAAAGAGGGCAGGCATCTCCTTTCCATTCGGCAGACGTGCGCCTTCGACCCGCAGCTCGTCAAAGAACTCGTGGACGAGAGATTCGGGGGCGCTGGGAGTCAGCTCCACATCTCTCTTCACTACCCAGGTGGTTATACAGGTTAAGAAACTCACGTGAGACGGGAAGTAGGCGTGTACTCGAGCAAGTTGCTGATGAGCGCAATGGCGTCCGCGGGCGTCCGGGGACGGAACACCTTTGTGAACGGGTGAGGCTTGATCTGGGGGAATTTGTGTTCCATGTACTGGAGAGTGAGCACTATCGTTCTATTTTTGACTCTCCCCTGCCATCCAATCTCCGCGACCTTTCACGAACAAGCCAAAGCAGAGATACGCAAACATCGGACTTACATTCGGGTTCATCGTCTTGATCTGATCCCTCGTCGGCGTACCCAGCACCTTGATGATCTCCACCAACTGGTCGATACCCGACTCTCCAGGGAAGAGGGGTTGTCCCAGCATGAGCTCAGCCATGACACAACCGGTGGACCAGATATCTTCGGAAATCAGCCTCGTGTCCCCTTCCCCTGCTTTTACGCGAACTCACCAATATTGGTCGTATAGTTCGTTGCACCAAAGATCAATTCCGGCGCCCTGTAGTATCTCGAGCAAATGTACGACACGTTCGGTTCGCCCGCAATGAGGATTTTGGCCGATCCAAAGTCGCACAGTTTCAGAATACCAGTGGCGGGGTTGAGGAGCAGGTTCTGGGGTTTGATGTCTCGGTGACAGATCCCGACCGAATGGATGTAGGCGAGAGACCGGAGGAGCTAGAGAATCAGCCTCAGGCTCTGCTCTCTCGTTTCCCGCGGGCAGGGACACCCACCTGGTACATGTACAGCTTGACCTGGAGCATCGGCATCGCCTGCTTCAGCTTCGAATAGTGCCGGGACGCGCGGTACACCGTCTCGGGCACGAATTCGAGTACAAGGTTGAGGTAGACTTCATCCTTCTACACCAATATCAGCTATGCCATGCCTCATCGCAGTCAGACCAGCTCACCTTGTCGCCATTCGAGTAGAAGAACGCCTTGAGATCCACGACATTGGGGTGTGCCACCAGCCTCATGATCTGAAGTTCTCGGTTCTGTCCATCAGTCCCAGCTCCAGCCATTTGTTGCGAATCTGCTCACCTTGAATCGCTTGTCCTGAAGAACCTTCTTGATGGCAATTTCGGAGTCGCCGTCATCTGCAGCACCGTCCTTCGCTGGCTGATCAGCTTTGACCTCCCCCTGTCGTAGAGTCATACGACCTACCCAGCATCTTGGCTGCGAACACGACACCGAAACTTCCATTTCCGACGACCTTGCAGTTGGTGTAGCTGATCGAGACCTCGTTTCCCGTCTTTCCGTTCTGGGCCGTCACAGTGACAACGCGATTGGGGTCATCCGCTGTTCCGTCAGCTCTTAGTCCAAACTAGTTCCTAGTACAGCCCGGTCTCTGGGCAGCTTCCAGCGCACGCAAAGAGGGATACTCACGCGACACCTTCACCCCATTGACGAGTCCGACGCCTGACATGTTGAATACCTGCTGAGTATTGCCGAACGAGCTGAAGCTGAGATGTCTTGGCTGTAGACGCGGAAGCGAGGAACGAGGCATGGAGATGGGTGCGGGAACGGACGAAGAGGATCGGCGCCGGCGGGGGAGGTAGGCGGACGGGCGGATGGGGCGGTAAGATGGACGTTCGGGGGATCGCATATGGCGAAAGAGGGTGGACAGGGTTGATTGATTAGAGAGCGACGAGAGGACGAGAGATGATCATACGTCGAGGGAAGAGGGGAGGGTGGGGTGAGAGCGGTCGTCCAGGCGAGGGGGGATAGTAGACCGGTATACGAGCACAGGCGGAGTTGCAAGCGAGGCAGCGGAGATCATAGTGCGTAGTGTCGGAGTAGGTGATAAGGATTAGAAGAAGCAAGGTCAGCGCGGTCCTCATACGGGCAGAAGCATATCGAGCAGTCGACGCCACCGCCTAAACGACGCAAGGGAAAGGGGAAAGGGAGCGGGAGTTAAAGGTGAGACGTTTGGGCTGATTGTGAGGCGCCAGGGGATGACAGGAGAGGATGATGAAAAGAGGGAGGGAGGGGCCATGGTCCGAATCTCCGCCCAAAGATTTCCGACACCCACTCCGACACCAACACGCCCCATGCTCCGCATCTCCTAGATCCAGCTCCGCCAGCCCATCTGTCCCGGCTTCCCCGCTGCCGCACGCCATGACCGCCGCTTAACCCTATCTCCCGTGAAACGCCTCGGAGTGTCAAATGGGATAAACGAGAAGGAGATAAGAGAGATGAGATCCAGCGCGCGAGGGTGGGTCCAGTCAAGCCATCTCCGCCGTCCAGCTCCATGCAGGTTGAACAACCAACTCACCGCTTATGTGGCTAGCGCAGTTGGTATGACTGCTCCTCGTGATCCTGCGAGTAGACGCGTCGTGATATAGACAGGCGTGCAGGGTGCTTGTCCTGTCCTGGGAGTGGAGCGCTAAGCGAAGGGTTCGAAGGCAACAGCTAACCGAGCTGTTCACGTGATTGGTTCGGTATGGAGCTTTGGGGCTCGCGTTGGTGGGTGCTTGTGCGACAGGGAGTTGAGCTGAACAATGGCAGCTAACGACAAAGGATGTTGATGGTGTGGTATAGTAGGCGGAATGAGTTGCAGCCACAGAGAGAGGCTGGATGGACTATGGTTGGAGGCAGTCCCGGCGGGAGGGGAGCGTTTAAGGGACGTGCGCGCGCGGTGATGCAATGACGAGCCAAGCGACGGCGGAATTGCCTCTCCCGGTCAATTTTGTAGTCGAATGATGCAGGTAATGTATACTCTCTTGAGTCGCATGCATCCGGAAGCCCCCTCTACACCTCTTGTACTTCCCATACGCCCTTCTCTGCTTACCATGATTGGATGCATGAGCTCAGCTGACCTTTGCCCCCTTCCACCCCTGTTGGGCTCCTCAGGGAACCCCGAGGCACGCTGACGGCATTTAAACGCGTGTGGCGGATCCAGTCCGTGCGTTACATTCCGCACAGAGTTTCAGAGTTTCGGATGCATGTTTCGGCGATCAGTGGCGTTTCGGATCGGCGGCGCGACGATCATGCGAGAGTCGCAATCTCACCTTGGCACCACTGGGACTTTGGACCTTGCTGGAACATCCTGTAGCTTGGGATGATATCACATCAGAGCATGAAAGGACTGCACTCGGTGCACTCGCCGTTGATGTGCCTTCCCGAAGCATGAGACTCGGCCAAAGCGGTAAGGTCGGTCGTGCTCGGGCTGACGGCGAGATGCTGAAGCACATGATACAGCCATTTCTCATGACATCTTCCCTGAACATAACACTTGAGATGGAAGGCCGATGCCGATCTCGCCAACCGGGGAAGGCCGATCCCCACTATTACTAACAAGCGGCCCGGCTCATTATGGCACATTGTCCGAATCACCATTCCGAGGCCAGTCGGCGGCGCGGTAGCCGACCTATCGCAGACAATGCAGTCCGTCAAGAGGGAAAGACAGGGTCGGTCACATACGTCTCAGCCGCTAACACCGATCATGCCGACCGAAGGCCCGGTATCCGGCCAAAGCGCCGTAGAGGGCTTCGTCAGGCTAGATGGGTTTCACGACTTGCTCACTTCCGCATCTCCGAGCTATAAAGTGACGGATCGCATGGGGCCGTTCCCACATAACCACTCATCCTGCTTGACCTCCAGCTCCCTCATTCCGAATCATCACACACAGACAGTCAACACAGCCTCTCACACTACTTCCTTACAGCATGCCAGGTGACTCCAACAACACCACTGGCACCGACACTACCGCGACCGGAGCGTCGAACACCGCACCATACATGTCCAGAGAGGACTTCCTGGCGCTTCCTGCGACTCGCGACCTGAGTAAGGCGGCGGGTCGGGCCCTGGACGCGTGGTGGGCGCAGAATGCGGGTGCACAGACGGCACAGACGGCGAGTCCCCCGTCCCAGCAGTCCAATCAGTCGTCCAATTGAGCGTTCGGGAGGAGACAGGTCCCGAGCTAGGGGCGATTCACATGTTACTCAGCGGACACAATGCATCTTGACTTCTAAGGACAGATCCGCCATCGGCTAGCGCTTCCTTCCTTATAAGGTAGCGGCTTATCCGCGCGCGCTCGCATACCATCCCCCATGTCTTCGAGCTCCTACGGCGCGCTGACTGAAGAGACTTGCTATTTGTAGGATAAGTAAGACAGGCCAGCACAGTCTGGTAGATATACTGCCTGTCTTGCTGGTCAGCTTACCCTCCCACCAATGTCTACGGCCAGGATACGTTCTCGTCTTCGCAGAAAGGTCAAAGGTGGGTGGCGAAAGTGGGGTGGCAAACAGCGGGTGGCGAATTGGCCGTGGCGTCTCTCGATGCCCATGCAGCTGCGTGACCCGTCGCACTGCGGAGAATGTTCTAGCCTTGCGCAAATTTGATTTACACTTACGCGGCCCTCCTTTTATGCCCGGCTCAACACGGTCCCGATCTGGTCATATGCCTTCGAAGTTCACCCAAGCGATGTCGCAATGGCGCAGGAAGGCGCCTATACCCGCGTTGACCCGAACATGCAGGCAATGCATAGCGTGCCGGTTCTCCTATAAGAAGCTGGCTTGACTCGGTCATGCGACCCTCCGTATCGCTTGTGTTCCCACTCCCGTCAATCGTCAACTTGGCAGCCCTTCAACCTAAATCGACCACCGTTTATCTCCGACCTCTTCTTCATCCCACAACGCCAGGCCCGCAATGAGCGTCACCAGTGACGACACTACTATTGGCACGCAGTACGGCAGCGATCTCGGCAAGACAGTAGCGGTCGCTTCAGAGGAGTCGGCAAAGGCTGGATCCACAAGTCTGTCTGCTCACGCGAGCAGCGATCTGTCCCTACAACGAACAAAGTCCTCCGTCAGTCTGGACAGGCAGACCATGCTCCGGCCCGCCCCCAGTGCTTTCATGTGGGAAGCCGAGCCGGAAGACCGAGGTCCGTTCAAAAGACTCTCGGCGGGCCAGCTACTGGGGATGGACGACTATTGTCGCAAGCAGCGCGTGATGACTCCTGAGGAGCGGGAACTCCAGCGGCAACTCGACGTGCAGAAGACAAACGATACTGCCTCGCAGACCGCTCGCTGAGCAGATCGGGGCCGACCGCGTCCGCTGTGGCACGGGAGTGCAGGCTTTGGCGGTGAAATGGGAACGGTGGATCAGACAGAAGTCAGTGATAGGTGTGAGATGTGAGATGCAATCTAGCCTGCTCCTGGACCTGCTGGAGCATGCGCCGCTCTGAGTCGACCGCGCTGGCAACGCCCGTCCTAGCTAGTCGAGCAAGAGGTAAAGTCCTCTGTCATTGTCATTCAGCCCGCCTTCAGTCCTGTTATCTCTGGCCTTTCCGATCCCGTATGGCAGCCCTCTACTGGACACCAGCACATAGAACATGCTAGACTGATATACGATCGTGCATTGATGCTGCCATGAAACCGGCCGGACCATAAGCAACTCTGCGCGTCAAAGGATATCTGCACCTCGCGCACGTCTGGTGTACCCCGATTGCTAGAGGTGGCGCGCCATGATGCTACTATCTGTACCCTTCCTACATTATCCTGCCATTCCGACCCCAGCGCACGCCTCGACAGTACGCGGCCCCGACCTCACCACACTACCTCCACCATTGACCGTTGAGCAACATGCCGTCTTGGAATCCCTTCTCGTCCTCACGCGCCTCACGGTCGGCCCCGGACTCCACTCAAAACTGGGTGGCCAATTTTGGGGAGTTCAAGGTTGGTCCAGATGATACGGAGGAGGGTGGGAAAATTGTCGATGCCACTCCGGAAGAATACGACGAGACCCCTGTGACATCGGCCAGCTCATCTCAGAGCAAGCGGGCGGCCGGGAAAACATTAGCGCCGGCCGGGGCTACCGTCCAGCGAGTATCGTCTCTCTCTTCAACCTCGTCGCGCGGCGACTGAGCACTGGCCAATGAGTCCAGTCGTCAGCTCGGACAACCTTCACCACCTCAAATGTCTCCGAAGCGCGAAGTCCACACATCTCCATCCCCAGATCGGCTGAAGCCTGACATGCACCATTGCCCATTTTGCTTTTCCCCGCCAGCTATCCTGTCCATAGGTCTATGCATCTTATCTGCCAGATCCCGTCTGACGCTGTGTCTTGCATGTCAATGTGACCTCATGCTAAAGCGCTCCGACCAAAGGGCGCAGAGCTCGGCGGATTTCCGCTGTCTGTGGGCGCCGAGCGGGCCGCCGGACGGAATGACTGAAACGTCAGTATGCTCAGTCCTTTCTTCTGCCCCCGTATTGCCAGAACTTGCGAGAGACTCGCTGTCGGGCATGGAATATGATCTCGAAACCGGCCGGAACCTGGGCTGGTCTGTGCTTCAAAGGAGGCTCATCACGGTGCTTTAGAGTTGGGGCGAGATGGTATCAGGGTCGCCACCGCCGTCATCTCCCCCCTCATCTCTTCTCCTCATACGTCAACACACTCGCTTTCACGAGACATCATGGCAGAAATTAAGCGATCCCAGCCATCAACGCAGACGCTATCCAAGAGCGGTCGAACCAAAAGACAGCAAGCGGCTTTCATATTTGGAACAGGCAGCGGTGATGAGGACGAGTCAAGCGAGGATGACACAGCCCGTCACGAGGCGATCGTCAGTGGGAGGACGTTGTCTGCCGTGCCCGTGGGGCGGGGCGCAATGTTCACTTTTGGTCCGAGTGACACAGAGGATGAGTCAAGCGAGGATGAGGCACCTCCTTCTGCGCCGAGCGACAAGAAGTCCGATGCGCCTCCACTGCCCCTGCGACGAAGAACCACCATTGAGTGGGACGAAGCGTCATTGTTCGCGGCTCTGCAACGAGTCCAAGCGGCCAAGGACGTCGCGAGACATGCGTCAGCGGAGGAGAGTGACACATCGACCGAAGAGCATGATACCTCAGATGAGGACATCGAAGACACATCTGCGGATGAGGCGGACGATGAGCAACTCAAGCCGAGTCGTGCATTGACCAGACGGCGCTCGATCTTCACCTCTGCGGCTTCGGCGTCTGGTTGGCCAGCTGGGGAGAGGGGTCAGGCGTCTGGCTGAAGTGTGTAGAACGGGAGACGTGGTTGGTCTAGTACAGAGTGAGTGGCGATGCACCATGATTGGTGCTTAGTGAGCATGACGCCTGTTCATCAGCCTGAGTCGCCGGCGCCAGTCTGCGCCGGTATGAGTACGATTGTCCGCTTGGACTTGCAAGGTGCCGGCCGACTTTGACTGCATGTCGCAACGCGATCTAGATTAGTCCTACTCAAACTTGCTAACCAGTGCCCTGTTCTTCTTGAGCCCAATCAAACGCTGCACCGCCTCATCAAGCTTGATCGTCTCTTCACGCCCTTGCACCTCGTCGTCCCGGTTCCGCATATTGACAGAGAGCGTCTCAGCCTCGACCTCTCCCACAACTGCATGATCAGCACATGTCCATCCCTTACTATCCCGCCCTACCCCTCTGCCCCTCCATGCCCGCGTGTCCTCTCCACGTCGACAGCTAGCGAAAACATCCACTCACCCATGACAAAGTTCCACTGCGCGACCTGCGCATTCCGAATCTTCTTGTTCAACGTGTTATCCGAAACATCCACCTCGGCAAAGATACCCGCGTCCTTCATCTTTTGAGCGACTTCGGCGGCGTAGGCCTTGAAGGGCGCAGCGACGGGGATGACGACGACTTGACGAGGGGAGAGCCAGAATGGCCTAGAAGAGTCAGCTCTGTCCTTCCTTCTCCCTGCTTCTCCCACTTTCCCCCTTCCCTACAGACGTGGGTGAAGACTCACCATTTCCCACCAAACGACTCAATGATGATCGCCATGAACCGCTCAATAGACCCCAAGATGGCTCGGTGGATCATGACGGGTCTCTTGAAGTCTTGGGACAACTCTCCAGGTGCTGCAGGGGCAGCAGCATCGGCTGATTTAGGAGCGGCGTCGGCTGACTTGGGAGGGGCGGGAGCGCGGTATTTCAGGTTGAAGCGCTCGGGGAGGTTGAAGTCGAGCTATGGGGTCAGCTAATGTCCCATTCCCCGCGGTCCGTAGCTGGACTCACTTGGATGGTACCGCATTGCCACGGTCTCTTGAGCGCATCGACCAATTGGAAGTCGAGCTACCCGTCAGCTCTTGCTCTTGTCTGCCAGCCTGCCCGTCCGTAACTCGGCACAGCTCACTTTAGGCCCGTAGAACGCCGCATCCTCCTCATTGACATGCCAAGCCCCCGGCATCTTCTCCTCCAATACCGACCTGAGCGTCGCTTCCGCATCGTCCCAGACCTTGAGGTCCCCCATCCACTTCTTGGGGTTCCGCGTCGACAGGCCGACCTTGTACGTGAACCCGAAAGGCTTGTAGATGGCCTCGAGGAATTCGAACGCGCCTCGGATCTCAGCGGCGATCTGGTCTTGCGTGCAGAAGATGTGCGCTGTATGCGTCAACTCTCATCCCTCTAGGCTTCTTCCTACCGAGGGGCAAGTCGAACTCACCATCGTCCTGTACGAACCTCCTCACGCGCGTCAAACCACTCAACGCCCCGCTCGCCTCGTTCCGATGCAACACCCCAAACTCGGCAAATCGAAGCGGTAATTCTCGGTAGGACCTCTCGCGGGTGTCGAAGAGCACGCAGTGGCCCGGACAGTTCATCGGCTTGAGACCAAACATGTCTTCGTCGACTTTGAGCTGGAACATGTCTTCAGAGTAGTGCTGCCAGTGTCCGGATTTCTTCCAGAGCTCGGCGTTGAACATGTTGGGCGTGCCGACTGACTCGTCAGCTGTGGTCTCCGATTCCGGTCACGACAAAGCTCACCCTCCTCGAAGCCACGCTTCCAGTATTCTTCCTGAAACGATCAGCTCTTCGTGTCCGCAGGCGCGGCAGCCAACTCCAGCTGACATACCCTGATAAACGCCTGAAGCGTATTATATATCCTCGTCCCCATAGGCAACATGAACGCGCTCCCGGGCGACAGTTCACTAAACGTGAACAATTCCTGCTCCCGCCCGATCTTGCGATGATCCCGCTTCGCAGCCTCCTCCATCTGCTTCTTGTACTCTGTCATCTGCTTGGAATCGGGGAAGGCGATACCGTAGATCCGCTGGAAGGCATCCTCGGTGGCCAGGCCTTTGAAGTAGGAGGAGGAGTTCTGAGCGTCAGCCGGAACTAGCAGCAGGCATATAGGAGAAGAAGCGGATCATTAGGGAAGGGCTTACTTTCGTGACGGCCATAGACTTGATACGGCCGGTATGGGGGACGTGTGGACCAAGACAAAGATCGATGAGGGGTCCGCACCGGTACACCGTGGATGAGGTCCCGTCGGGCACTTTGTCGTTGATGTAATGTTGCTTGTACTTGTTGTACTGATAGGTCAGCTTCCTGCACTATGTAGCATTCCAGCAAGCTCACCTTGAACATCTCCAGCAGAACCTCCTTGGGCAACTCCAACCTCTCAAACGGTTGCTTCTCCTTGACCGCCATCTTTGCGACATCCTCAATCCCCTTCCAGTCATCCTGGCTCAACGTCCTTCCGCCCGCATGGAAATCGTAAAAGAACCCTCCCTCCGCAATAGGCGGCCCATACCCCAAACAACAATTCTCAAACCGCCGCTCGCACGCCTCGCCCATGACGTGTGCGGCAGAGTGCCAGAACACCTGGCGCGCCTCGTAGTTGTTCTCGGGGGAGTCAAAGTCGAGGAGTGCGAGAGAGCACGAAGCCTCGAGTGGGCGGTGCAGATCCCATAGCTCCTGGTTGTTGACTTTGGCGATGATAACTTTTTCGGCGAGCGAGACGGCGATAGACTTGGCGAGCTGGAGAGGGGTCGTCTCCCAGGATGTACCCTCGAGTTGCTTGCCGTCAGGAAGGGTGATGGTAATTGGCTCGCGGGGTTGGTCTGGGCGTCAGCCAATTTGTGCGCCCAGCAGACTTCAAGGGAGGAGGGAGCTCACCAGCGATGTGCTGCTTGTATTTGGCCATGTACTCGTCGAAGATCTTGATCCGATCTTCGAAGAACTGGGGAGGAGGCGTGACCTCCAAAGGCCCTGACGAGCCCCCACCGCCGCTCTTCTTCTCCTTCTTCTCCTTGGGTTGACCCTTCTGCTGTTGCTGCTGGGGCTTGCCCTTTGGCTGCTCACCGTCTGGAGCAGCGGCAACAGGCGGAGGGGGAGCCGTATCGTGAGGCGCCGTCACATCCGGCATGGGCCCGCTGGGCTGAGAAGGTGCCGCTGGCTCAGCCGTCGAGCCGACGGGGTGAAGGGAGGTGGACATGGTTCTGATGCGGTAGTTGAGGAATGCAGATGGTTCTTGGGCGAGGATGCGTGTGCTTTGATGGGTGATTCGAGTAGGAAGTGATCGTCTAGCTGCCTGTACTAGGTGTCTACCCAGCATATAAATCCTGTCGCTATGAATGATGGACCAACTTCCGAGTCAGAAGAGAGCATCCTTTGGCGTAACGGACCTCGGACTTTTGGTTCGGTCACAGCGAGCCTAACTGCGGGGAATGGGTAATTAGGCTCCTGGACTCAGGCAGGCTTAATAGGCGTGCCGCCGCAGGGGGATCTTCGGTCCAGCCAGACCAAAGCCAGACCGCCTCCAAGCTGTACCATCTTGCTATCAGCCCCTATCTCCCACCTTCACCTACACCTTGAAGCAGCTCGTCAACATGGCAGAAGCTACAGAGCCACAAGGCCGGATGGTAGCTATTGTCGGAGCTGCGTACGTCCCCGTCCTTCCAACTTCCCCTGCGCCGAGCTCCTTCGCTCGAAATCCGGAGCAGAGCTAACCCAAGCAGAGGTGTCCAGACAGAGATCGACCTCGATACCCTCGGAGACGAAGATATCGCCGAGGTCATTCCCGAGCTGCTCGCCGACTACTCGGCGGAATGTAAAGACTGGACGTTGTTCGCGGGGGAGCACTGGAAGTGCAAGCGGTGGGACAGGGCCGAGGAGCTGCTGGTCAAGGCTATACAACGTGAGCTCTTTGATGCTCGACTCATAGAAGGAGCAGAAGCTGACGGAGGGTAGAGTTCGCTGGTGGATTGGGCAGACCACCAGACTTCCTCGCGCTCGTCAGGCTACACTCTATGCTCGCTCACTTCCACCTCGCTCGTGCTAGGTCTGCACCGAGAGCTATCCTGCCTCATGCTAGTGAGCTCATACTGACGGATCCATGTACGGCTCCGGATCTAAACTGACACGATAGAGTACGACAAGCTCAAGCCGCAACATCTGAAAGACTTTCACTATACCGAAGCCGCCGCGAACCTCAACAAGGCGGACCAAGCACACCAGTCGTCAGGCGGATCAGCAGATGATGAGCCATCACCACTAGCTCTGGGGAAGAGTAAGCTCCTACCTCCATGCTGACTTGATCAGGAAGCTCACATAGTAGTCATCCTCCACCTAGCCCGCGGAAACCCCACCCTCGCCCAACCCCTCGTCACCCGCCAACTCCAAAAACAGCCTTCCAACCTGATCGCTCTCCTCGCCCAAGCCCGCCTCATGTTTGCTCGACGCATGCACGACAAGGCTCTAGAGATATATCAGCGACTGCTCGCTGTGGCGCCAGAGATGAGCCCGGATCCGCGCATTGGCCTTGGGCTGAGTCTGTGGATGCTGGGAGATAAAGGCCGGGCGAGGCTGGCTTGGAATAGGGCTCTGAAGCGGGTACGTCTGCCTGTTGGCGAGAGTCCGAAGACGATGAAAGCGGGGAAGGAGCTGACCACCAGGACCCCGGCTCTTGGCCATCTCTCCTCCTCCTTGGTCTCGCCGACTTCAATACCGCCCGCGACCCCCTCGTCCCCCAATCCGAACGCCTAACCTCCGAGGCTTCCGGCGTATCCTTCGTTCAACAGGCCTTCAAGCTCAACAATCAAGCGACAGCCTCCGCCCTCGCCCTCGCGTCCATCGCGGGCAGTTCGGGCCGGCTCGAGCAAGCGTCCAAACTCGCCGAAAGGGCCATCCAGTACTCGGATAATAAGCGGCATACGGTGCTATCCAATGCGGAGCGGGGCAGGCTGGGGTTTGTTGCCGGGGACGTGGCGGATGCGGGGCCGTTTATTGCTGCGGCGAAGAGCGAGGATGCGGGTGGGGTCAACTTTTTGGCCGAGTTGACTTTGGGCCAGATTGCTATCAAGAATGGTGAGTCAGCTAGCAGGTGCCGAAAAACGGTAGACAGGAGCTGATACTTCCAGGAAACCTTCGAGAAGCTCTCAACTTTATCGAACAGACTGCGAAACGTCTGAACGGCGCCGGTCCCCTCGAATACACCGTCCTGCACGCCTGTCTCCTCAACTACCCTCATCCCGGAATGACACCGGACGAACTGTGCGGGAACCGCGCTACCGCCCGGCGAATGCTTACCGAGCTGCATAAGCAAGTCTCCTCGGCATCGTCCGAATCGGACTGGGCGAAACTCCGGGGCGTGGGTACCGACGTCGATATCTTTCTGGATCTGGCCAAGATGTGGCAGGACGAGAGCATCGACGTTGCTGTGGGCGCGTACCAGACGGCCGTTTCCGTCGGGGTGGACCATGAGGGGGACAAGGATGGGAAGGTGGATATGAAGGCGGTCAAGATTGGGAGTAACCTGGGGGCGCTGTATGCGCTCCAGGGGAATTTGGAGGGTGCGGAGGCGAGGTATCAGGAGGCATTGCAGAAGATTGCGGGGGAGAGCGGGGGGGAGGCAGAGATGATGCGGACGGTATTGGCGTTCAATCTGGGACGGGCGTATGAGGAGGAAGGGGAGGTGGTTAAGGCTAGTCAGTGGTATAAGGATGTTTTGCGCCAACATCCAGAGCACATGGAGTGTGAGTCGGCGAATTTCTGCATGATAAGGATGATCATGAGCTGATATTCCGCAGCTAAAGTCCGGCTCGCCGCTATCGCCGCCTCGCAAGGCCGGAACGTGGACGCCCATAACCTCCTGAAAGAATGCCTCCGCTCGGACGAAGCTTCCCTCCCTCTCCGATCCGCCTACACCCATTTCCTCATCTCCATCGGATCCCACAAGGAAGCTCTGGCATTCACGTCCCAAACGCTAAAATTCGAGCGTGCCGACGTCTACACCTTTTGCGCACTCGGCTGGATTCACTATACCGTCGCGCGCGAAGCCAAGTCGTCTGCCGAGCTGGCGGATCGGTCCAAGCAGTACCTGCGCTCTGCGGAGGCGTACGAGCGCGCCCTGGTGCTCGACCCAAAATGCGCGATGGCGGCGCAGGGGCTCGCGATTGCGCTGGCGGAGGATACGTTGGCGTTGAAGGGGACGGCGCCGCCTGTGGGGTCGGCGGAGGATCTCAAGTTAAAGATGAGGCTGGCGGGGCAGGCGCTGGGCGTGTTGGGGAGGATCAATGATAGTGTGCCGGATGGGAGCACGAGCGTTAATATGGGGCATTGTTATTTCGTCAGAGGGGAGGAAGAGAAGGCGATCCAGGCGGTAAGTTCTTTGGTCACTACGGTCATGTGTGAGGGTCTTCAGCTGACGGATCCAGTACGAAGCTGCCGAGACGAGGTTTAAGGGCAGAAACGTCCCAAATCTCTTGTACCTCTCGCGGACATGGTATGCATCCGCAAACCGCGACTCCAACTACTCGGCCATGGGTAAGGCCTTGTCGTACGCTCAAAAGGTAAGCTGTGTGGTGCAAAGATGTAGACATCGAGCAGGTAGCTGACATCCAGGCACTTCATATACAACCTAGCGACCGCGCAATCCTCTACAACATCGCCATGATTCAGCAAAAATCAGTCGAGATGCTGCTCTCGCTCCACCCGAGCAAGCGGACACTGGAGGAATTGCAGACTGCCATGTTGCACGCTCAACAGGCTGGCAAGTAGGTCACATCAATCGCTTCCCCTCCTGGCGGCTTCCTTCTGGTGCTGTGGGACCACGCTGACATAGCAGTACGTTCCGCGCACTGGCGAGCGATACGACCAGTGCCCTGCCATACGACAAGGAGCTTGCCAACCAGCGTGCGAGCTACGGAGATGGTGTGTTGCGCAAAGCGCCGGAACAGATTGCTCGACAGGAAGCATACGAGTCCGAGGCTGCTGCGCGGGTCGAGGAGGTCCGGAAAGTGCGCGCTGAGGAACAGGCCAAGATCCAAGCCGCCGAGGTACGCTAGTCTCCCCCTCAGTTTCGCACGGGTATAGCTTACAAGGCAGGATGTTCGCCGAGCGCAACTCGAAGAACAAGCCGCGATCCTCGCCGAGCGCCGTCGGGTGCAACAAGAAGAAGCGCGCGCATGGGCCGAAGAGGTCGCTGCGCGGCAAGCGGACGAAGTGGCCGGGAAAGCCTCGAGGGCGGATAAGGCTGCGGATCGGAAGCGGCGCAAAGAGGCCGGGGAGGATGTGGATGAGGACAAGCCGCGAAGAAAGAGGGGGACAGGAAGCAAAAAGGGGAGGAAGGGGAGGGGGAAGAGTGAGGTGGATAGTAGTGATGAAGAGTCGGGTAGGAGTCGGAGTGGGACTGCAGGGGCTGGCGCTGGGGCGGAGGAAGATGGGGTGGATCCGGAGGTTAGGAGACGGAATCGGTTGGAGAAGATCAAGGCGGATAGGAAGAAGGTGAGTCTGTTTTCTTCAGATGAGGAGGGAGGGGTAAGGAGGCTGATATGACAGAAACAGAAGAAGAGGGAAGATCCGGATGAGGGTGGAGGTAGATCCAAGCGGGCGCAGGATTCTAATAAATTGTGAGTATCCAAATCCTCGCGGACGTGGCTCTAAGCGGTCCCAGCTGATACGTCCCAGCAAGTCCAAAGCGTTCATTGAAGACTCGGACGAAGAGATGGGCGATGATGACGATGAGGACGCGCGAGAGGTGTCTGCGCCTGCGCTTACTGATGAAGCCGGGGATGGCGACGATGACGGCGGGGACGGGGAGCAAGAGCAAGAGAGGGTGCAGAGTCCAAGTCGGTCAGCTACGCCCGCGACACCTGCGACGCCTGCGATACCGACCGAGGCGGACGTGGCGCAGGGATCAGGGGCAGATGGGGGCGCGGGGGTGTTGAGGCAGGCGGAGGATGGGGGGATGGAGGTTGATGAGTAGATTAGGGTAGAGGTAGTAGGTCTGATGTGATAGCTTGTGTTGAGCCGAGCTGGGCGTACGGTGTGGCGTCGGTGATGATCAGGAGCATGCCTTAGCAGCCTCATGAGCGCCGTCAGCACCACCCGTCGCCAGCTCTGGCCGCAGGTCGGCGAAAGGAGGTAACATAGAGCAGCGCTGTCCAGGAATCCAAACTGCAGAGTCAAGCCTATGAGCAGGACGATGGCGAGTGGAGGCTTCGACGAGAGCGCCCGTGCTGAAGACCACAAGTCCAGACTGCGACAAAGCTGTAGGAGACGGATTCATCTCAACAAGGAGCTAGCGAAGACGAAGTAACAAAGATTGCCCGAAGGCACTACGAAAGAAGAGAACTACACTACTGCCCCTCACCTCACCGCTCACATCGCAAGAACCACAGCGTGAGCCGCTTACTTGGAGGACGAGAACTTGGTGACCGCCTTGGTACCCTCAGAGATGGCGTGCTTGGAGAGCTCTCCGCTGGTAGGGTTAGCTGAAGTCCAGACAGAGGATAAGAGAAGAGAGCAAAGAAGGAGGCAAGACTCACGGAAGGATGAGCCGGACCGAGGTCTGGATCTCACGCGACGAGATGGTAGAGCGGTGGTTGTACGACGCGAGCTTGGAAGCCTCGGAAGCGATCCGCTCGAAAATGTCCGAGACGAAGGAGTTGAGGATGGCCATGGCCTTGTTGCTGAGAAGTCAGCAAAGCCAAAATGAGATGAGGAGAAGAGAAGACTCACGAGATACCAGTGTCGGGGTGGACCTGCTTGAGGACCTTGTAGATGTAAGACGAGTAAGACTCGACCCTCTTCTTGGAGCGCTTCTTTGCGCCACCCTCAGCCTTGGCAGACGAGGTCTTCGCAGCCTGATCGTCAGCAAAAGGTCAGGCGAGAAGACAGGAGAGAACTGACCTTGGCGGGAGCCTTGGAGGCGGCGGCGGGGGCCTTGGAGGCCTGGGAAGCGGGAGCCTTGGAGGCGGTCTGAGCTTTGGGCGCCATTGTGAGTGGAGTGGTTGGTTGTTGGGTGGGGTAAGGGTGGTAGAGTTGTTGAGACAGAAGACTGTTGAGTGGATGAAGTGGTTGATGGGAAGAAATTGGGAGAAGGTGGGGATAGCTCTAGTACTTAAAGGGCTGGACGGTGTTGACTGCTGGCGCGTAGAGTGGACAGGGGTAAACACTGGACCGACGTGACTGGCAGGGTAAAGGTGTAGACGATGGGAAGGGTGGAGGGGGAAAGGCAAGGAGGCCGAGACGCGTGTATGCGAAATGGTCACTTCATCTTCCACGTCATCACTTTTGGGTGGCAAGACCTGAATTTCGCATACACGTGTATGCGAAAACACGACGCGTCGCCTTCGTATCTTCCACGTCATCACTTTATTTCACCGGGGCCTATGCTTTCGAGTACACCCTCACCACCTTGCAGCACCACGCATACACCTCTCGACGCGCAAACAACCCTTGGGCCCTGCAGACTAGACTGCCCTGGACCTTCGCGTCAACAATTCCTATACATATAAGCCCCAGCTCAGTCCACTTGTCCCCCTTCCTCATCCACTTCAACTTCAACAACTTCATCACTCACCAACACACTTCAGCTTTACGCACCCCACCCCCCCAACCCAAACCAACTCAGCAACAATGTCTTCCGGTGGCAAGTCAGGCGGCAAGTCCGGTTCTGAGTCCAAGTCTTCCTCCAGGTCCTCCAAGGCCGGTCTTCAGTGTGAGTTGTCTCCTCTTCTTTGGCTCTCTATCTGCCCTTGGACTCCAGCTGATCCTCAGTCCCCGTCGGTCGTATCCACCGTCTCCTCAAGAAGGGCAACTACGCCCAGCGTATCGGTTCCGGTGCCCCCGTCTACCTCGCTGCCGTCCTTGAGTGTGAGTCTTCCCTTTGCCTCTCGTCTATTGCCTTTGACCTCGGCTGATCCTCAGACCTCGCTGCCGAGATCCTCGAGCTCGCCGGTAACGCTGCCCGTGACAACAAGAAGTCGCGTATCGTACCCCGTCACCTCCAGCTCGCCGTCCGCAACGACGAAGAGCTCAACAAGCTCCTCGGCTCGGTCGTCATCTCCCAGGGTGGTGTCCTCCCCAACATCCTTTCCGAGCTCCTCCCCGCCAAGGTCAGTCCTCCCCTCTTGCCTCTTTGTTTCGTTGGACTTCAGCTGACTTCCTCAGACCGCCAAGAAGGGTGGTGCCAAGGCTTCCCAGGAGGTTTAATCGCTCGACTAGCAGTAGAGGGGTGGTGCTCTGGCCTCTTCTCGTCTCTTGTCGTGGCTCCCTTTCATAGTTTACATCTTTGGTTCAACTTCGCTTTCGCTCTCTTTGTTTTATTGTAGTGCGGCTCTCATGCACTCGTGACCTGAACCTCTTCTCCTTCCTTGCACTTGGTCTTCTGACTTCTTCTCTTCTCTCGCATTTGGTCTTCTCGCTTCTTCATCACTATCCACTTGCATGCCCCAACTCACCGGTCACCTCGCCTACACTTCAGCTGAGATCGACTTGACTGCAGCTGACCAACCCAGGACTGTGAGTTGACGTCTGCTTGTCTGACTTGTTGCTCGCGTTCTAGCGCTCATGCGGGATGGCTGACACTGGCGGAGCTTGCTAACTCTGCCTCTCTCTAGCTCGCTTCGCACTGCTGCTCGCCTCGCTTCGCTGTACGTCTGCGCATACGAAGCCGCCACATCACGCAGGTGTCGACGAAGAATGCAACTCGGCTCAATGTGACTGCCACCGCCTTGGATTCCCAGTCGCTCAGGTAAGTGAAGACGCTCAGACTACCCTAATCTTCACCACTCTATCTCGTCTCTCGATTCACTACTGATCAGCCGCCTCACCTCTCTCCCAGGTCATGCATGTATCATACTGATCGTTGCGCTGCGCAGATCACGATGCATGGCTGAGACTGATGCATTTTGGAGCGGGCTTCTAGGTCGGTGTGATGGACCAGCTAGAAGAGGGGGAGAGAAGCAAGACCGCTCACTTTGCTCTCCTGTTTCGGTCTCGTACTGTTCCTTCGTGGGCTCTCGGGCCGTCCGCTCAGAGTGCGGACTGTAGAGTAAGGTGAGCGAGTCATCAACCAGCGGGGCTGGACTGACCGGTCCCCACCTGAGCTTGCTGACTCGTCAGATAGGTGGCTGAGTGTCTCAGTGGCTATAAGGTGATGTATACCTTACTACCCACTTACCCAGTCATGGCTCCCAGCCAGCACTCCAAACCTATGGCTCCTGTCACCACCTCATCGCGGATGCATGCGGTACTGGTGACTCAGCTGGAACAAGCTTCCGTCACGACTCTGCTCGCACCCCGCTTGCCATCCAATTTTGCTTCTGCTCTGCTGGATGGCTGCGAACTGATATGATGATGCTCTGTCCTGCATGGCAATGCCTCTCGATATGATTGAGCGGAGTTGACGCCACTACCACAGCTCAATAGATCTGTGGCCTTAGTCTCGCTACTCATACCCCGCCACAATTCAGACCGGCTGACTGCGCTAAAGGATCTGGGTGGGACTAGTCTTGAGTGACCTTTTGATAGGTTGACGATTTTTGAGAACCCTGCCGAGGCTAACGTATGCTAGTGATGCCGGAGTACACACTCTGACTGCCTCACCCGGTTCCTCACCAGGCCACTATCGCCGTGGTCTCGCCATTGCCCGCCACTCCCGCCTCGCCACCCACCACTCGACGCTAACCTCGACCTCATCTTGAAGCCGCGCAGGCTCGCTCGTCTGTGCATTGCTGATGCCCTGACTCTCATATCAGCTGACATGTTATCAGAAGGGCTGCAGGAAAGCCACAGTTTAGTACCGAGCAGGCGATGCTGCAATCGCATACCCGGTCATGCTCATCAGGAAGCCTCTCGGGAAGTGCTGCTACAAAGCTTGGCATCGGGGCGGGGCGACAGGGTACTCACCTGAGACCCCCAAAAAGGCTCAGACTGGGCTCTCGTGGTCTCGCTCGGTCCGCAAGGCTGGAGCTCCATTCACGATAAGCACAGCATGAGATCTGTTACTTTCCCTCATCCTGTCCCCTTCGGTCTCTCGCTCGAACGCGTATGATGGTCAGCGATCCTTTGTCCTCTACTCCCCCGTGTGGAGCAGCTGATTGCGATGGACTAATGAGGGCGTCCGATGGCGACATCACTCGATGGCGTGCTGGGGAGCTCCCTTCACCTTGGCTTCCTTCAAACAATCAGGTGGGGTCTCGCGAGCGGCCTGCTCATAATCTAAAAGGGCGGTCCCCGCCCCGTTGTGGCCCTTTCTACATTGTCTTTGCCTCACCGTCCACCACTTCATCAGCGCTTACAAAGCCGCCACATCACAAACAAGCCTTCATTCGCCCTTTTGTGAGTGTTTTTAGCTGTGACTTTGTCTCCAGAATCGACTGATCGTTTGTAGACAGCCGCGATGCCTCACTAGGATCAGCCTGGGGAGGGCGAGGAGACGGAAGCAATCAACAGCAGGTTCGGAACCTTGATCCTGACCTCCAAGAACTTCAAGACGCAGCTCACGGTCGAACACAATGGTACGCAAATTCCCCTTTTTGACACCCGACCGGACAGTGAATTGTTCGTGTCTCCCGATGGCGACCTTGTTACACTGGACGGGAACAATCTGGGAGAGGACATGGTGGAGAAAGCGAAGACGCGTCACGATGCTGGACGAGAAGGGGCGCCGTACTCGGTCGACGAGGATGACACTGTTATTGAGGCCGACTGATCGCACTGTCGCTCGGTCTCGTTCTGCGTCTCAGAGTGCGGTTGTGGCTGTCGGTGTCGGGTGGTGTTTCAGCCTTTTTGCGAGAGAGAGTCAGAGAGAGATATGACACTTGTCCAAACTATACATACAGACGATTACATGCAGATCTTTTTACCACGAATACATATCACACATACAGCGGCCATGTTGAATCAAGTATCAAGCTCTCAGATTGTCAGCCTTTGCGTGCAACGCCGTCGATAAGCACTGTATGCTCCAGGAGGGATCACGTCGTGTGGCGAGCGGTCCAATCAGAGTTACTTTCTTTCCATCATGATCAATCTCACTGCTTCAGCCATTTGAGCAAGCGGGCTTGGAGGCAAGCAGATATAAGCAAAGTGGGAGCGGCTGAAGTAGGCCAGCGACTCGTTTCTTCACGTCGACGCTCAGACGTTCAGAGAGGTAGTCGCCAATACGGACGCGTGCGCTGAGGGAAGCTCTCAAACCAGATTGCTGTCGCACTATGAGGCTGGCCCGGGCTCGGAGTGTCCCGCCATATGTGCTCCCTTCTGACCTGTTTCTGGGTACGTTATGGTCGCAGCTATGTCGATGCTGTACAGCTTGCTGCAGTCCACCTTTCAGCATGTCTTCTCCTGATATCAGACATCTCTGATGAGAGCCAGCCTGATGGGCGCAGCCTAGGCTGGGGAGTGAAGGGGGTGGATTTGCCACCCGCACGCTGTCGCTTCTTGCTCCTTTCCCCGCTATGCTGCTAGCCTTTCCTGTTACACTCGCCTTCATGCATGTGTGTCAGACCCTCATGTCGCTATCGGTAGGTGTTAGGTGCTCGTCGACTTTTCGTGCACTACCAAGCATTCCTATCTAGAAGTCTTATAGTCTCCCACACGGGGACGGTACTTTCCGAGCAGTCCCATCGGCCAGTAACCATATCGTCCCATTCGGCTACCACATGGGTTCCAGGCGGGTGTAAGAGAGCCAGCCTGTCCAAGGATATAAAAGGCGGGTGATTTCATCATGACCTGCTTATCCTTTCAGAGTCGATACCCCAACTTGCCAAGCTAGCGAGACCAGCAGCCCAAAAGGACATTCGTACATCTCTCTGACCTGCGTGCAGCTTGGATTGCGCCTCTCACGACCTTCACACCTGCACATCCACATCCGCCAAACCTTTCGCGGGGAGCAGACTCTCATCTCCCTGGACCCAGGCCAAACTAGGCTCATCGAGATCAGTCATCGTTCCCATCGGCGCCACCCTGAGGCTCTCGTACCCCATCAGCACAGACAACGCGCATCTTCCTACTGCTGATCCTCCTCTGCGTGAAGCTGCTTGGTAACGTCGTGCGAGGAAGGCTACGGGCTACCGGTCCGCCACAGTCACAGTGACTTTGCCACTTCGGTCTTGCCGCATCGGCTTCAAGCAGGACCAGGCGCAATGCCTCGACAAGTGTCGAGCAAGACAAGCAGGGGAGGCCATTAGGCCACATGTGCGAGAGAGACAGACAGATACTAGAGAACGACTATGTATGCATAGAGCAGCAGCCGACGCACATACGATGCTCTTCAGCGCAGCTGAGACGTCCCGCCCCGCCCCGCCACTCCTAACCGCGTCGTACTGAGACTCGATCTAGGAGCGTTGCCAGCTATGGGTGTCTTGGCCAGCATTGAGCATTCATGTGCGTACGACTGGAATGCAGCTACTACAAGGCGAGGCTGTGGCTGAGTACAGGTCTATGCAGCTGCCCACTCGCAGCGACTCAAAATACTGGCCGAGACGCGCCAGCGACGCGCCGCGGACACTGGCAGCTGCGCCAGCCTGAGCAAAATCAGTCGCGTCCATCGATGCATCATCTGCTCCTCCCTCGCTCGCTGGACCTCATTCAGTCCTATGCATAGAGCACGCACCACCACCAGTCCCCGCTGGTCTGCTCTCCCCCCGCAGCGCAGCACCCATTCACCCCCATATCGCCGCATCGCACCTTGTGACGGTGACAAGCTATCTTCCACGCGTCCTTTCCAAAACGTAACCCCGCGGGATTATCACAATCACAACCTGCACGTGACCTTTTACTGCATTCATTTTGGCTGGTGCCTGATTGTGCCGTCATTCACGGTGACGCGACTGGAAATCAAAGACAAACAAGCCCACAGCCTATAATACCCTGCTCCCCCTCTCCTCTTCCCCCTTCTTCTTCATCCATCCACTACATACAGTCACTTGTCTCCTCTCTTCTCTTCCACCCACTACCCACTACCAACACAGCACATCATATACAATGGCGCGCACCAAGCAGACCGCTCGTAAATCCACCGGTGGAAAGGCTCCCCGCAAGCAGCGTATGTTCTCTCTTTCCTTCTCTCATCGTGGCCAGTAGCTGATCATCAGTCGCGACCAAGGCCGCCCGCAAGCAGCCCACTACCGGTGGTGTCAAGAAGCCCCACAGGTACAGGCCCGGTACCGTCGCTCTCCGTGAGATCAGGCGATACCAGAAGTGAGTTGTCTCTTTGTTTTGCCTCGCGTGTTCAAGGGCTAGGGCTGACCAGTCAGGTCGACCGAGCTCCTGATCAGGAAGCTCCCCTTCCAGCGTCTCGTCCGTGAGATTGCCCAGGACTTCAAGGTGAGCCATTTTTCCCTCTCACCCCTCACCCCTATCATCCCTCTTCCCCATCTCATCTTCTCCCTTTCCTCCCACCACCTCCTCTGCCAAGTACACCCGCTGATCCACAGACCGACCTTCGGTTCCAGTCCTCCGCCGTCATGGCTCTCCAGGAGGCTTCCGAGGCCTACCTCGTCTCCCTCTTCGAGGACACCAACCTTGCCGCCATCCACGCCAAGCGTGTCACCATCCAGCCCAAGGACCTCCAGCTCGCCCGTCGTCTCCGCGGCGAGCGATCGTAGATTGTCCTATCGGCTTCTAACCCTTTTCTTCAACTGGCGCTTTTGGTTTGGGCGGGGGGTGCAGGGGATGTCTGATTTTGATTTATACCTTTCCTCTTTTATTTGCCGGCCATCTCTCTTGTAGTCATGCAGCCTGGCTAGTTCTCTGATTACTTTGGCACTACTCTGGCTCGTCTGCTGCATTGTCTGGCTTTTACGCATGAGCCAGTACTGTGATCGGTGGGTCTCTCGATGCACCACGGCTGCACTGCCGGAGAAGATGTCTTCTGCTCCGCCGTTGCTCTGCCTCCCCGTCCCGCGTTCTGCTGCTTCAGATCATCTCACACGTCACGACTTTATAGCAGGCCACGGGTTGGAGATCAAGCTGACGATCGCGAGCTCTGCCTGTCTCTCCATTGAAGTCCATTGGCAAGATTACATGCCTGCGCACTACACTATACAATACCCCAATCACCCCTTCAGACCGTCAACTGATACTCATACTCATCGCTCCCGCTCTGTGCCGCCCACAATATCATAGCTCTGCCTCTGTCAGCTTTTCATCCTGCGCTCATTCGAACATCGAGAGATCGGGGAAGCTCACGATAACATGATTCCCCCGTTCATCCCGACATTCGCTATTCCATAGTACAGATACCCATTATACTCGGGGATGATGTATTTCAGAATGAGCACAGTCTGCGGAGTCAGCTTGTAACGGAGACTTCATTATAGCCACACTACTTGAGCAGGAAGAGAACATACCAGACTCCCAGCGAGACCACCGGCGAGCAGAGCTACACCCAGGAAGAGCACGACGCGGGCACGCCGAGCTGCAGAGTCGGAAGAGCCCCATGCGTCCCCTGAGAAGGCGGCGGAGAGGTGGGACTTGTCGAGGATAGAGACGACGAGGAAACCGACTGCGAGAGTCAGCTGGTACCCACGTCGAAGGTGTAGCTGGAGCTGAGGCGGCTGTCTCGGAGCCTGACAGGAAAAAGAAGAAGGACGGGAAGTGACAGGGATGATTCAGGGCAGACAGCAGTCCATACTGCTCGTATAGCCTGGGCGTCCCCCAGTCCCCCAGTCCCCCAGTCCACTAGCTCATCTCCCCTCCGTTCCATCCTTGCGGTCCAGGACGAGACAAAGGAACCCCTCCTCTCCTCTTGCTCATAGACCGACCCACGGTGCTCGGCGTAGGACTCACTGGTAGAGCAGATAGCAGGTATCCAGTCCACAAACGACATGTGTACCGGCACTACATCATGTGGAGCGTCTGATGGTGGTTTGGCATGCTTCGAGAGGGTCGCAGCGTCCAGCAGGAGGAAGAAGGACAGAGCGAACTGCCAGGTCAGATTTACGTTCTTTGGCCGCTCCTCGGCAATGTCCGAAGGGTCTGCCTCGCGGTGAAGGTGAGGTGCAGGTCAGGAAGAATGAGTAGGATATGCGTCTTGAGCAGCTTACCAGTCCACCTGAAAGGTATGTCCCTGCTGATCGAGTCTTGGGCCCCACTTCGAACTTGGGCAGACTGAACCGGAAGACCCGGCGGGGATCGTACTGAGCCTAAGCGGTCAGCTTGGGTCTTTCGTCAAGGAGCTAACTTCAGCTCACTCTTGGGATGGCCATTGTACTCGGCTGTTTGTAGTGTGCTGAGGTGGGTAAGGTGTAGAGTGTCAATATGGTCGTCGCAATGAGCTCGAGCCAAGGTGGACGAGCGATGATGGCATCACTGGTGAATTAGGCCCGCCGCTGAAAGGTATAGGCTCATCCGAAAGGGGTAAATCCTGATTAGGCGTGTGACTCAGTTTCGTCTGTGTTGGGTGGCGCAAGCGATAAGGACAGCGACCACTCTACCCCCTTCACACCCTCCATCTACTGTATATAGATATCTAGGGGCATAGCAGCTCTTCACACTTCACATATCCGGCTCGCGATGCTCGCCCGCCGCGTCTTCACCTCGGTAGTCAGCGCAACGCCCAGCGCCTCCCGCCAGGCCACACGTTCCGGCTCCACCTCGGCCTCCTCCTGCCCACGACCCCCTTCATCCTCCCTTTCCGCCAAACACCCTTCATCACCCTCGTCATCGCCCTCCCCTACCCCATCGAGCTCTCGCGGCCGGTCAAAACCGCATCGGTCCGCAGTACAGGTCCGACCGCGTCCTGACCGCCTGGCTGCTGCGTCCAGCGCTGGGTTCTTTGCTCAGGCATCAGCGTACACGTCCTCCGCACCTGCCGCACCTGCGGCTTCTAGGAAGACGGAGGGTAGGCGGCGGAGATCATGGTCTTTCCTCCGTTCTTTCGCCTCGGTGGATCCTTCTCCCATCAAGGGGATCTTCTCGCAGTGTCAAATCCCCGTTGCTCGAGACTACACATTCCGTCCTATCCCCCTCTACCCTGACCCACTCCACCTCCACCTCGCCCTGACACCGTCCCATCAGCCCATCATGGCCAACCTCGGAACAGAGCGGCTCCTCTCCCCGCCCCGCACCCCCCTCGCTGCCGGCGCATCACCCTTTGACCCGCCCGCACCCCGCTCACCTCTTCGCGGTCTCTTACGGAAAAAGCTGCTCGATACCTCGCCAGACGGGATGCCTATCGTCGGCGATACCTCCTCAGCCATGAACGACCACACCATGGTTCTTGCCGCCCTCTCCCACCCCTCCTTGCGGCACCACCTCGCCGCCCCCACGCAAGGCCCGTTATTCAGGGACGATTCGGAGATTCCGGACGTGATGCGCCTTATGGCCGAGTCGGACGTCAAGCACCAGCTCTTCGCTGAGCAGGCGTTCGATACGGCGCTAGCCAAGCTGGGGGACAAGGTCCCAGCTTTTGGGTTGGCGGATGTCGCAGAGGAGGAAGTCCGGCGGCATGTTGCGTCCCCCGGAGAGAAGGTGCAGATGGACGAGGCGCTCCGGGGGCTGGACAGCGCCCTGGCGAGGATGAACCTCGTGGAGGCGGCGGAGGCGGCGGAGGATACAGCCATCGGGGTCGAGCTCGAAAAAGCGGGCGAGGCGGATGGGGAGGAGATGTTTAGGCAAGGACGGAGTAGGCAGAATGGGAAATACGCTCAGTTGAGGAGAGGGGAAGGCGTCGGAGCGGCCTCGAGCTCCAATGGAGGAATGACGGTCTCGGTACAGGTGTATAGGATAGGTGGGGGCGCGGCGGGGGAGATGAACTTTGAGGATATAAGTGATTTGGGGGTGGTGATGGACAGTGTCAAGAGGAAGAGGAAGAAGAAGATTAGTAAGCACAAGTATCAGAAGAGGAGGAAGGTGAGTTTTCTTGTGATTAGCTGGATGGTATGGGGACAGGGCTGATGAGCACAGGCGACGAGAGCACAGAGGAAGCGGTTGGGCAAGTAGGCGGGTAGATCGATAGAGGTACGAGGGGGGGAAGGCTGAGGATGATCTGAACGGGGCGAAGAACATTCGTATGCAGTGATAGCTGTCCACGGGTCCGCGGTTCAGAGCTGTCTGCCTTCAAGCTACATCATCACAGATCGCAGGATCTAGTAGAGGGCTCGTTGATCCGGTCGGGTGACACCTACCAGCCTTCGGCCTCCTTGTTGCCGATCGAGATCTCCGAAGTGGAGGTCGGCCAGTCCCGCTAGCGGCTTGAGCCATGCGAGTCGACCAGCTTTGAATGAAGCTTCGATATACGAGTCGACTCGCTATAGGTATCCCCACCCGCGCGACTCGTGTAGCTATCTACCCCTCGTCCGCCTACCTACACTTCCTACAAGATTTGCCGCCTGCGCGTCAAGCTCCCGGTGAATCTCCTACTCGACAAAGCCTGATGCCAATTAGGCAACTCACCACTCTGCTATCACGACCATCACCATCCCCAGTCATCTGCAGATCGATACGCCTCATGTCGACCCCTGTCGCATCTCAGCTTCGTCCTACCCGGTCAGCCCCGCGGGTCGTCGTACAGCAGCGGGGCGAGATTACCACGGCGGAGCAAGAGTCTGCAGCGGAGATTCTGTGCCATGGGTTCTGGACATGCAACTGTGAGTCTCCTTACTCAATCTAGTATCATCTGTCAAGACTTCACCATCACAACATGAACTACCAAGACTGCATATATCGAGGAGCGGATGCTGATGACTTAGCGCCCGTGCTCCGCTTCCGAGCGCACAACGACAGACCGACGCTCCTAGAGCTCATGCGCAGCCGCGTCAAGGCCGCTTCAGCCACTGGCGGTCTCTTCCTCTCCTATGAGAAGGCCGAGCCGGTATCCGGTACGGAACCAGGAGGCGGTGAAGGGGGCGAGGGGCAGATGGTGGGGACTGTGATTGTGACTATGCCAGGGGAGGACATGGCGGCATTGTAAGTTGAAGGTCCTCAGCCCAGCTACTGCCTACGCTGCAGCACATACTGGACCGAACGGGAGTACGAGCTGACGAGCACAGGCAGAAGAGTTACGGGGATAAAGATAAGGTGGTGAAGGATGAAAGCGAGGCGGAGCGCAAGACTCGAATATGGGTCGAAGAGGATGTGAGCAATTCCCCTTCTCCCCTCCTGCCGGAGCTTTGTCCTGGAAGCCATGTGTCGATCTGGCTGGCGTGACTGAGGTTCCAGGACCTGGCTGACCTACTAGCTCGTACCTTTCTGCAATGATTTTTCCGCCCGCGCCCTCGGTCCAGGCGTACAAGACGCCTCCCTCTACATCTCCATGTTCGCCATGGCTGCCGAAGCGCAGGGTAAGGGGCTGGGCCGGGAGACAATGGAGCAGGTGGTCCAGTGGGGGGATGAGCAGGGATGGGAGATGACGCTGTTTGATCATGAGCCGGAGCTGGTGAGTTGTGTCATGTTTCACTCGGGGCTGGGCCGTCGCTCTCGGGCGGAATCGTCGGCGGTGGGGTCATACGAGAAGAGCTGTTGATTGCGGGATTAGAGGGAGAGATGCACCGTGCTGATTCAACTTAGGTCAAGTTCTACTCTTCCTTCGGATTCCAAGAAGCTGGGAGGGAAATGCGGCCGTGCGATGGACACGAGGTGACTTGGTGGGCGATGAAGCGGGCCATCCCAGGGCAGCGCTAGCGGCGGAGCGTTACTACCTCGTAGACTTGAGGTCCTGGTGGAACGCATCCGGCCCTGGCGAGCGTGAGCCTCGAGCAGTCCTCCCATGCAATGTACCCATCCTGAAGCTGAGTACCGACCTCCTATTCTGGCCCATTAATAAATATCGAATCACACCTATTGTCGCCGACGTTGAAGGAGTCCAGTCCTGTTCCATGCAGCTGATCCTCTCAGAGTAGACTGATATACCTTACATTTCCCACTAACTGATAACCATAACTCGAAGACAAAGAAACAGCCATGAGGACACCCTGCGATTTGTAACCTGAACCCCTTGACCGCATCACACCCTTCCGTCCTCTCATCCGCCGTCACTTGCGGCCGTCACGCTCCATACTGCGATGAGATGAGCATCAGCCGCGATCTGAGATTTGCAACAGCTTACAGTTCACGCGATCCCAATGGCGTTCCTGTCCTCCTTGTTCATAGGCTTGACCTTGCACTCGATCTCGTAGTCAGATCCATGGCTGAAGTTCTGACAGCGGTAGGTGAGAAATTTGAAGTGCGAGGCGTCGGGCTGACTGTCGACTGCCTTCATCTCCTGCGGATTCTCGATGAAGATGACACCGTAAGCGAGCGGTCCGTTCCTGTTACCGACTATGGCGCCGATAAGGGTCCTGATCGCGGAGACGGCAGGCCATACGAGCAGGAAGCGGCCGGTGGCAACGACTCCGGCTGCGTTCACGACCGCCGCCGCGATGTCGCCAACCCTGCGCCAGTCGATGACCGCGTTTCCCGTAGCCTCTGTGAGTTAAGCTTCATCCCGTCTGCTCATGGTCAGTCCTAGGACACTCACCCCGCGAGTAGGCTTGGAGAAGACTGATATTAAGCTCCTCCGTCATCTCTTGAGTGCCGTTGTGGGTGTTTGCGCAGCAGTAGCTGATCAAGATCGGCTCATCCGAGAGGGTCTTGAAATCGCAGGATGTGTCGCCGGGATAGATCTCGTTGTGAGCAGTGACCTGGGTGATCAGCTCAAACAAACGATAGATTCCTGAACAGCTCGACACCGCAACACCGCCGACACTTACACGTCCGTACCTTCGATAGCCTGTATGGGTGTCCTGTGTAGTCGCAAGCCGGCGCCCGCCTTGGTAAGCGATGATGGATTCGTGCAGACTGAACATATATAAGCTACCATTCTTTACGGGTGGTGCGTAAAAGGCCATCGATCGGAACTCACGTATCCGCGCCATCAATGCCGCTTGGTGTTGCAGCCTTTCTGATCAGGCGTGATCCGATCCACGCGTGAAACCACCGGCCGCCGTCGCTGCCCTGTTCTGCGCGCTGCTCTCTGGCGGCCACCAGCTGCTCCATTTGCGAGGCCATACCTTCCTGCATCGCCTTGTCGCGGGCTTCGTTGGTCATCTTCGTTGGCTTGGGTCAACAGGGTGGGGAGAACTGAGAATTCTGGATGGACGAGAGAGACGACAGAGGCGGGTAGTATGAGTGAGTGATGCGTATCTCTATTCGCCCGTCTCATCAGCATCAATCACTCGGGTGTTGCGGACCGGCCCCGCCCCACTGATCCGCCCCCGTGACACTCGCGAGGGCAGGAAAGCCGCATGTCCTGCCGGCTATCGTGCGACCGCCCAGCTGACCGCCCTCTTCCCGACTGTCGCTTGCCGAGGACCCCAGTTATTGCGCTTACGAATGAGTCGCCCCAGGATTGGGGTGTCGTGCCACTGAGACCAGATGAGGGAGCGCGGCGCGCCGGAGGACCTCGATCCCTCGCTACACATGGACATGACACACTCTCGCATCCGCTTCTAATGAGGCCCGAGGTTAAGGGGCGGCCGCTCAGAATGTCGGCCGCTTGTCGCTCAGTATCGCCTCTTCTGGCAGATCTGAAACGCAGCAGTATTCTCAGGCACCTGCACCGACGAGGATTGACGACTCTGCTTGAAGCGGCCGCTTTGCGGCATCAGAGCGCTCGGAGCCATCCCGAGCAGATGATCATCCCGCCTTCCGCTGACAACCGCTCCCGCAATAATGATCAGAGTCACACCATTCGCCACCATGACACCCTTGCGTTTATCCCTTGCGCCGAACGCTCTCGATTGTGGTGCTTGCCCCACCGCATTCGCCTGTCACCCGCCACTTGACCGTTCACTGCAGGGCAAGCTTACCCAGCGGAAGCACCAATCATCGGCCCGGATGCAAAGGCGGACACATGGAAAGGATATCATATGGGTATCCAACGGAGCATTGGAACTGAAGTAGCCTAGATCAAGCGGCCTGACCTTTGATGATCGGAGAATGGATCTCACTAGCCTTCCAGCCGTCGAGGACGCTCATCCTTTCAAGCGGAACCCTCTCTGACACTCATCCATAACTGATCCTCACCTTTCCCTGCCCTTACCAATCCCACAACCCCAAGCGCCGCTGCCAAGGACATCAAGACGCGACATCCTCCGCCAGCGCGATGATGTCCCTGCTACCTCTATTCCTCCTGTTGGCCCTGTCCGGGCTGGTGAGCGAAACAATGTACGTGCACGAGCCGCGTCGTATACTCAGACTTTGGGCACGATAGCTGACTGAGGGCAGGGGTCAAGCTTCAACCTGGATATTCCGTATCGATTCCGTCCAGAGCTATGAGACCGGATCCAATGTCGGTGCGAACTTGGTCATCGGTACGATAGCGCTGCCGCAGCATCAGTACACCGCTGGGGTCTTCGGCGGTATCGCCAACCAAGCGACCATCCCGAACAGCAGGGGCATCGGGAACCACGAGACCAGACCGTCATATCCCGACAACGTCAGCTTCGTCATTGTGGTCTATAATGCTGTCGGCAATCCTAGAGCCGCCAACGACAGTAGGTCACGTCTCTGGTCTGACGCGCTCCGAGGCAGTGCTGATAGCCTAGCCTTGTGGAAACTCGTAGAAGCAGCTCCCTCTACCATCCCCAACCCTACCAATGATGAACACGCTGTCTTATCGTACGACGCCTCCTCGTTCGCGAAGGAGATGGGGCCTACTCTCACTGGCACTTGTGATCAGCTGGTACTCTCCAAGCAGATCATCATCCCAGCTGCATTCGCGCTAAATAGCCGAACCGTCACCTCCTACCCAGGCGTCATCCTCGCGGACAGCTCTCAGTATCCAGGGGCCAAATGTCCAGGATGGACATACATCATACGGTACACCGTTTCGAGATCGGTCGCTTATACGCCTACCTCAGTACGTTTGATCCTTGCCAACAGAAATGGAGCATACAGCTGAGGTACAGAGCATATCGGCGGCTACTGCCTCAGTCGCGCCGCCGCCAGCAATACCTTCTGCTCAAGTAAGTTACCTGCCCCTTGGCCTAGGCTGCCTGGATTCTCGCTGAATCTGCATCAGACACTCCTCCAGGGCCGGCAGACCCTCCGGATAGAATTCCAAAATTTCACGATCAACAGCCTAGCCAACAAGTTTGGTGATTGGACATGGGCAGGAACGGACTTTCTTCGCTTTTGGATGACAGCCACCTCGCGCACGAAAGACGGTTACGAGGTACTCAGCCTCGAGAATCGCTACGGTCTCGCCTCTCTGACAGGGTGCGGCCGTCCTTTTGCAAGGAATGGGTCGCAGGGGTTCTATATGGACGTCACGTGGAATGTCAGCGAGCCTTTGGGCATCTCGTTGACGGGCGTGACCTCACGGAACTCGTCAATCGACACGTTGGGGTCTGGTGAGTCAAAAAGCTGATGGCTACATTCTATCTGCTATCAGATGCTGACAACGGTCAGCCATAATCGACGCCGGCGCCGCCTACGCGGCTGCATGGACCAACGCATCCCTATCCGGATCCTTCAACAGCAGTTCGGGAGACCAGTTCGCCTTGTCCGCCGGGCTGAACGGCATTACCGGCAACAAGATCGAGCAGGCTCTGAATGCTGTTAGAAGTCTTGCCGGCGACTGCAATGGTGTTGTCTACCGCTTCGCCTACACTATACCGCCTTACATCCTTCAGAGGCTGGGAGACGGCGGCTACTTCCCAATCAGCACTCGATACTCGGAAAACTTCCCCGGTCTCCGCTGTGGCGTATCCGACTACCAGGCATTCGCCAGGGTCTCTCTGACCAGCTTTAAATCCTCCACTCGTCGCTCTCTGCTCCCCGCTTGGGCTCAGAGATGGACCCCTACATCCCCAGTGCAAAACGTACAACGACGACCTCTGCCTCTCCCCGGACCGCTCCACCGTCGGGCCGACTCTTTCACTCTCACTACCGGCTCGGTCATCGGCTCGGTCGCAAGCCAAGCGGCGTCGAGCGGCGTTCCCGCGGGTGCCTCCTTGCAGGCGCCACAAGCAAATGCGACGGTCTTGCCGGGCGTTGCGAGTCTGCCAGCTATATGCGGCGCAGACAAGTCCTCGGCACAGTCGGGTGTATCTGTCCAGAATGCCGCTCTGACTGCAGGTGAGCCCTGAAGACACTCCTGAAGACACTCATCATATAAGCCCGGTGAAGCTGAAACGCAGTCTTTGCACTCTGCTCGAGCCTGCTAGTCATTCTGTAAAGGTGATCAAGATTCTCAGCGGATGATAATTGATATGTTTGGTGTGCATGTAACTGTGTTGGACTGACACGGCATCCAGTATGGACGACAGCAAAGTTCCACCTGCCTTGATAGGCACTGGCTGTCAACTCCTTGCCCGCATGCATCTGCTCTTCATCCCTCGTCGTCCCTCCTGGCGTCCGCAGCCCAACGGGATCGGCGAGTTGGAGTCGATACATGGGCTCTTGGCATGCCCAACGAGATTGTAGTCCCCATGGATCGATAAGAACTCGCCAGTTGTCGAGTGTCTGCAAGTCAGCTCAGGCGACATCGCAGTTAATGTATAAGCTGACTTGGGAACCGTTGTTTCTCGGGCAGTGCAGGCCGTACGTGAGGTCCGTCTTTAAAAACCTGTAGAGATACGCTCATCCGTCTGTGACGGCTGAGCTCTTATCTTCCTGCAAGGGATTTTTAACTCACTTCGGAGGAGGACTGTCCCGGTCCATACGTCCTCCCACGCAACAGACACCCTCTACCGCGGAAAAGTGCGGTTTGCAGCGGGCCGATCCGCCCGCATCCCATCGTACCGGCTCAGCTGGTGCAGCGTGTGAGCCCGCTAGCCGCTGCGATAATGGTCAGTCGAGGATAGGCGCCATCAGTCGCTGCAAGAGGGACGAGTTGCCGGGTCAGGTGGGACGTGCAGGACAGTATCGATGAGAGCGGACGAGAGGAAGTCGAGGGGGAAAAGGCGCAGATCGGAAGGAGAGATATAGAGCTCTGAGCCGAGGGGTTGGGATCACGGGCGTAGCGTGAGACAGCGGACGCTCCTGCTTGATCCAGCGGCGGTGCCGGGCGAAGCTGGAAGGAAGCGCGCCTTGGTAGGCTGGATTGGGAGAGACGGGCTCGTATTTGCTAAGGGCGTCAGCTGTGTATCTAGAGCCTTACACGGGTCCAAGAAGATCCTGATCGCAGTACACACGATTCGTATGCCTTGGAGCTGTCTCCTTGTCCCCTGCACCGTCGCGCGGACGTAAGACCGCTTCCTCACTTGACTGCTCAGCCTGAGATCTCGGGTGCAGCCTTTGTGCGCTTACCAGTGGGCTTGCCAGCGGGTTCGGTGTCGATCGCGCTGCCCGGGTAGACTGCCGGCAGCTGATGCGACATGGCAGGCTATTCATAGCGGTAGTGCAAGATCATGAAGTAGCCCACAGAGCCAAGTGGTACAGAGGCTGCGAAGGGAGCCACCCAAACGGAGAGGCCGGAGAGGCGCGTGCGGCGTCACTCGCACTCGCTTAATATACTCTACGTACACCTTAGCGCGTTTCAATCTCACTCAACGTCCATCTTGCTCGCCATTCTGCCAACCATGATCATGCTCCATCCCGAACGTAGACGACCTCCGCCTCCTCTTGCTGCTCCCCCCAATATCCATGCTTTTGTATGATCGCTTCGCTCAACCGTCAAAGCAGGGGTTGTCCGCTCTAGCTGAAGAAAGTCCCCCCACTTTGCCCCACTCTTTCCGCCCTCGACTTGTCCGGAGGCCTCTGCCCTCTTGTCATCGCATTCGGTCAGCTTCCAGTCAGCATCACATCCCTCGCTATGCCTTCCTCAGATACCCCATCTCGTCTAATCATCCGCCAAGGCGAGCCCTTCACTCCTAAAGAGCAAGAAAGCGCGGCTCAGATCTTGCGGGATGGATTTTGGAATTGCGCATGTGCGTCTTCACTCCTTCCCCTCGGTTCATGTCTCCAGGCCATTTAATGGTCACAGCCTCCTAAGAGCCTTCCCCAGCTGATACAACAGCTCCAATAGTCCGCTTCCGAGCATACAATGACCATCAAGCCTTACTCGAGCTCATGCGGACTCGAGTCAAGGCGGCTGTACCCGTCGGGGGACTAGTCTTGTCTTTTCTAAGCGCATCGAGCTCCGATGACAGGGCTCCCGCAGGTCATGGGAAGGATCCGGTGAACAAAGGTGGAGGGGACAAGGGATACGGACAGATGGTCGGCGCGGTGTTGATCTCCCTACCAGGAGAAGGCTTCACTCAGCTGTGAGTGACCATAGCCCGGCCCGTATGAGTGCCTGATGCTACTTTTGGCTTCTCCCGGAACATTTCAGTCTCATACGTTATGCTGATGTTTGAACAGACAGAAGAACTATGGCGATGTCAAATCTGAAGAGGATGCAGCCCAGCCTTCCCGCGTGGATGAGACGGACATCCAGCGTCGAAGCAGACTATGGGTCGAGCAGGACGTGAGCCTCCCTTCTACTTCCCTACTGCGATCTTCTGCGCGGCGAGACTGCCGTGAGGGAGGCTGATGCTGTACAGCTCGTCCCGTGGTTCAACGACTTTTCGAACCGGTCTCTCGGTCCAGGCGGACTCGAGAACTCGCTATACATCTCCCTATTCGCCGTTCGGCGAGACTACCAAGGCAAGGGCCTAGGCAGGGATACGATGAATCCTGTGATGCGATGGGGGGATGAGAAGAGGTGGGGGATGACGCTGTTTGATCATGAGCCTGAACTGGTGAGCTACTTACGATCCATATTGCCCTTGTTCGCTGCAGACCGCTCCGCGATGAAGGGGACAGAGTGGGCGGGTCCAGAGCTGATAGATGCTAGGTCAAGTTTTACTCTTCTTTCGGCTTCGAAGAAGTCGGGAGGGAGACGAGGCCGTGTAATGGGCAGGATGTGACTTGGTGGGCTATGAGGCGGGCTAAGCGTATCGTAGCATAGTCGATGTACTGTCTGTATGGCTTAGGCTTGACCACGGTGATGCGCTTATCTGAGTAAAGGCACGCTGAATTCACCACTCTCTGACTTCTGGATTTGGATGACTTGCAGTGTCATCGATAGCGCTCGCACTTAGCCCTCCTCAGCGCCTCAACTCGCCTTTTCGCGCGGGTCCTATTAGCAGTGAAGCGCATGGGCCGGCCGAGGGGAAAGATGTCATTAGGTCTTATCCCGTTGTCATCAGTGTTAGGCCACGGATAGGAGAGGACGAAGTCCATAGCTCAGTCAAGCGTCAACTCTTCCCATTTGTACAAAACTTAGCGTCCTCGTGGCATAAGTGAGTGCGTCTGCCTTTCTTCACCCCTGACGGACATATGAAACGGTATCGCGGCTTAGTCTGGGAGCTCCAGTCGCTGTATCGACCACACACTGAACCCCTTGAGGGAGTGAAAGTCATCACCAGTGCTATTTCAGCAGACAGTATGTACAACAGCGGCTGAAATGAGTCCGAGCTCGAGTCCCCCGGGTAAGGTAATCCGGGGTACGGAAAGGCCCGATGGGGTAATTACAGCAGGTATTTACCGCTTTGGGATTTCGGGTTGACATGTTCTTCTGGGCCCTTGTTTCGACGCAAGCTCCGCCAGGACCTGGAAAGCTTTCTCTACATCAGTCTCGCCTCTCACTATAGTACCCACGTACTCGCGCAATCCGACATCCTCCTAGCCACGCAAACGACAAGAGAAGCCTAGACGAGCGCGTCACAGCTCGTCTTTCCGGTACTTCGGCGATCTATCCGGCCGAGCCAAACCTTTTTTCAAGAACCTTCAATTCGAAGTTGAGGCGGTTCGACCTCCGCTTGCCTCAGCCATCTACACCATCTACCCATCTTCCGCCTTCATCTACAACAGTCCCGTCTCCTCAGACCCCTGAGGTCTCCCGCAAAGTCCTGGACGGATACTCGCCGGAGCTCCAAATCCTGAAACTCGGGTCACTTCGGGGGAATGCGAATGCGGTAAAGCGCGCTCAAAGCTCAAGCGGTCCACACCGCGCCTTCTTGCTTCTTCCAACTGCTCGCCTAGGATGGAGCAAACGATGATGAGCGCAAACGATACGGGCGTCCCCGCAACATCCCCCAATAATCAGGACCTCCCGCAGGATCTTTTCCCCCTCGACTTCCTATCCTTCGTCGAGGCCACCTCACCCTCTTTCAGCCTCGGTCAGGCGGACTTTCAGCTCCCTGACGCCGGGCCATCCAATCACCAGCAATACGATCAACACCAGCACCAGTATCAGCCATCCCAGTCACATTCCCAGCCGCATTCCTACCAGTCTTCACCGGTCTTTGATGGAAGAGGGGGGAGCGTCGGGCGGAGCCCGTCAGATGCTGTCCCGCCTAGTCGAGGCGGGAGCTCCAAGGGCCGGTCGAGAAGTAAAGCGCCCAAGAAGGCGGCTGTTGGGCAGAACGGGAGGAAGGGTCAGACACCTCAGAATGGAGGAATGGGGATGGAGGTGGATCTGGAGAATGGGATGAATATGGGCGATGGCGGGAAAGGCCAAATGAGCCAGGAAGAGATGGGTATGCGGATGGCGGCGATGTACGGTCTGCAGGGGATGGAGGGGATTGAAGGGATGGAGGGATTCTTGGATGAACATGGGCAATTGATGGGGATGTCGCAAGGGATGCTGCAGCAGGTGAGCTTTCTGATGGGGTAGAGTCCACTGTGGCCAAAGTGGCAATAGCTGACTGTACTTCAGTTCGAAGGCATCCACATGCAATCGCCTATAGTGTTCGACCCGAGTAATCCCTCTCAATCGTACAACCCAATGGCGCAATTTCTCGCTAGTCCCTCACAACAGTCCAATGGCGAGCGGACAAAGGTGCCTGCCATCAATTTCATGAATGGCTTGATGACACCTGGTACGTCGCTTCTCATGTTCCGTTACCACGCAAGCTGACGCTTCAGGCGCGAGTACCGAAATGTACCCCCAGAACCAGGCGGATCAGATGATGAGCCCGATGCAGCTGGAGATGCTGGCGCGGAGAGAGCAGATGGACGGTATGCCAGAGGTGAGCTCAGCTAGACGTACACTTCGCGTGGTCGCAGCTGACGCTGTAGCTGAATATGGCCCCCATTATGTCACCCGTGCTCAACCACAACAACTCGTCGCAATACAACTCCCCCTCCACATTCGCCAACTTCGCCGCCAAATCCCCGCTCGAACTTTTGCAAGAGCAGCAGCGGCAGTTCCAGGACCAGCTCGACGCGCTACAAGTCCAGCAGCGCCAGCTTCAGGCGACTGCTGCTGCCGTAGCTGCAGCACAAAGCTCGCCATATATCAACAGCGGTCTAGGCGGGTTCTCATCATCGGGCTCCTCGGCGCAGTCGCGACCCGTCACTACTCCCGGTATGATGGGCTCGTCCGAGCCAAGTCCGCAGTACTTTACGCCGTTGACCAGTCCCGCTCTGGAGGCGACACGGCAGTACAACTCGTTTAGCGCCAGCGGACAACGGCAACCCCATCCCCTATCGGCGCTGTCGAGCCCAGCGCTCAACCCTATCGGATCGGCGGGCGGAGCACAGCAGACGCTTTCACCAGCTCTGCACCCGCAGAGCGATAATGGCCTCTCGGATCCCGACTACATACGCGCCCTGGTCGGGATGCTGGACGGGAACTCCAGCTCGCAGCAGCAGCAGCAACAGGCAATGGACGCCAACTTCCGCTCAAATGGCAATAACAACGGGAACCAGCAATTCCAATCCCCTTCTTACCCTTACCACTCTCACCAATCCTCTCCGGTCGCCAATAATCACAACGGCTTCACGCCCATGCTTGCGCCCGGCCAGGGCTCGACCTCTGGCTCCGCGTCCAGCAATGGGAACGGTACCGGACCCCACCGACACTCTCTGCCTGCCAAATCTCGCCCCTCCCCACTCGTCAAGCCCGTCAACCACCGCTCGCATATACGGCATCCGTCCACCCACCAGACCTTCAGCCAGCCGGGCAGCCCGGCCGTTCTCAAGGGTATCCAACCAGGAACATATCTTCCTGCTGCGGCCTACGATTCGCGTATCAACGGTCATCACAGCGGCGGAGGCGGGGGCGGATCGCTCGCGAGCACGCCGAGCCCGGTCGATCTCACATCGATGATGCCGCCCCCGCCTGTCCCGGCTCAGGCGGGACAGAAGGGCTTGACACCCATGACGCCTGCGGCGCTGATGAACCTCGGCGGGGCGAGTGGGCGGAAAGCTGTGGTGCCGAAGATAGATACACAGGTGAATGGGTCGGCGGCTGCGGCGAAGAATGGAGCTGGAGCAGCGGGGCAACCGAGCGGGAGGAAAAGAGGAGCAGCAACAGCTGGAGTCCCAGCGTTGGGCGCAGCGGGTACTCCAGCACCAGGTGCGAATGGCAAGAAGGGGGCGAAGCTGGTTCCTGGCAAGAAGATCGCTGCTCGTCCGGCAGGCGTGGGGGTACGAGCTGGTATGTCTTCTCGCTACTCTGATATCATGCCCGATATCATGCCCAAGCTGACGATCAGCTACCAAAGGCGCTGCCGCTGCCGCCCAACAACCATACATCGAACCCGAAAACCGGCGGACCTCACACAAGGCCGCCGAACAAAAACGTCGCGACTCGCTCAAAGCGGGCTTTGACGAGCTTCGACTTCTCCTCCCACCTATCAACACCGAGGCGCTCGATCCAGAATCTGGCGAACCAATTCCTGGATCTTCGGCACCCCGTCTCCTCCCCAAATCGTCACTCGTACCCGACGACAACCCAAATCGAGGCGTATCAAAGGTCGCTTTGCTCAAGTTTAGCAATGAGTATATCGTCAAGCTGCACGAGAAGGTGGATCGGCGGGCGGACTATATTGAGAGATTGAGACAGGAGGTGACTCGCTTGCGGGACGGGGAGACGGGGGAGGTCACGATGGACGATGGGGAGGATCTGTTGGAGTTTGAGGTGACGGCTGGCGAGGAGGAGGAAGAGGAGGGAGAAGGAGAAGAAGGGGAAGGAGGAGAAGATGGGATGGAAGGTCGAGATGGGAAGGGGAAGAGTGGATCCACGGGAGATGAGGATGATCCCGACGATGGAGACGAGGCAGATGAGGATGACGAGGACGAGGTGATGGATGATGATGCGGCAGCGGCGCTGGAGCAGGTGGTGGCGATGGCGATAGGGCCGCCGAAGGCCAAGAAAAGCGCAAGGCCGAGCGTACCGAGGAAGAGTGGCGCCAATGGGACGGGAGCCGTGGCGGCTGCTGCTGCTGCCGCTGCGGCGGCTGCGGGGGTAGCGCCGGGAGCAGGCAGGAAACCGCCGATGGGGCGGAAAGAGAGTACGGGCGGGTCAGTCACGCCTCGCAATAGGCGAGGGGAGTAGTATAGTGTGGTCGTGGAGTGCGAGGAACCTTGCGGATGATGCTCGGAAAGCGGATCAGGACAGTGGCATATATATACAATACATGGAGCAGGTACCTGTACAATAGCTGTATCGATGAACGTCCTGCCTACATGCTCGAATGATCACAATGACCAGCGACCACCAAGCTACATCTATCCCCTGCAAGCCCGCCGGGGATAAAGAGAAGCGCTGCCATCGCGCCCATGCGCTTCAGCGACAACAATCGAGCCGATACGGTGACCCGTCAGTCCGCCAATAAGGCTGGCCAACCGCTGGGGCTCCGTATTGGCTCGATCCTTGCCACTGAAGCGGATGCGCGCGATGGCGCCCGGAAAGGAGGCGAGAGATCCGCCCGCAAACGATAAAAGGGCAGCCTCCCCGGGGAAGAGGAAAGGGGTGGCCGAGGAGCCGCACGGAAGGTTGAGGCACCGGGAGGAGCCTCGAGCCCTTGTGCGCAATGTAGACGCTGAGAGCGAGTTTGATGGCGACGGGAGGGTAGGGGAGAGGACCGACTCTTGGGGAGTGGACGGACCGGCCTGACAGATCAGCCAAGCACGTCGCGAGTACGGTTGTAATCTGATCCAGTATTCAAGCGCAGGAACGAACCTCACTCACCAGAAGCGAGCGTTGAATGTAAGAGTGGTCATGTTGGTTATGGAGTGTTGGTGTTTGTGGATGTGGGTATATCGGCTCGATTGTTGTCGCTTGCTTCTGATTTACGTTATAGCTTCTTACGAGGGTATAAGAGGTAGGGAGGGGGAGGGGCATTTTGCTCGGTGACGGGTGTTGGGTGACTCGTCCGCAGAGATGGAGGGGTGTGGAGTGGAGCGTTGTGCGTTGAGCGTTTGGGGTGGATATGGCTTAGATGGAAGGTCATGAGGAAGACGCGAGACGAGGCATGGCTGTTGGAGCTCACATGTACCGGGAACAAACAAGCACAACACCCCATGCGGTCCACGTCGCGTCGGAGATATCTTGCCCCTGGACCGGCGCTGCCTCCGGACTGGAAATCCCCGCTCCACATTCCTCACTTTGTGGCGGTTTGAGATTTGTTTCATCTTCCTCGTGGCAAGGCTGGGCCTTGCATACAGTTGTCAAGTGTAGCACAGAGATCCTGCATCGGGTCTATAGCAAGAATGTCCACGATCGTTCCTCATCCCACCTTAGTGTTCTCGTTCGAGCAAGCTGCTAGACCGACTACATGCCCCATCACTCAGAACAACCTCCGCACAGGCTCAATAATAGCTCCAGGCTGAACGGATCAGCACAATTCCGATTCGCATCCCCATCTGCAATCTTCTCGATGCGACCAAGCAAGAAAGAACTCACCTTCTTGATAACCCTAGGCATCGTCTCCCTCTGCACCGCCGTCCGACTATTCCACTCCCCGCCCACAGGCTGGGCCAAGCTCGCCTGATACTGCGCCACCGACGTGTACGGGTAGGGCAAATCTTTCGGTAAGAACTGTTTCGCCTTGCGCTCGGAACGTTCCGAGATGATGACGTTGGACTGGCCGAAATCTTTTCGAGCGGCAGCTTCTGTTCCGGCGGTTTTGAGGAGGAAGCGCGGGTTGGTCGTTTTGCGCTTTTTGAGGCCTTTGCCGCCCCATGAGCCCTAGAATGTCAGCTTGGTCCCTCATGCTCAGTCTGCTGGAAGAAGCAAGATCAAGGGAGGAAGATTGACGTACCCATCCCATCAAAGACGTATCCTCAATCTTTGGCGCGTCCATCTCCATCTGCCTCGCCTTTTCCTTCGCAAAGTCCACCACGACATCATCGCCCGCAAACGCCTCAGCTACGAGATCGCGCTGCTTGAACATCGCCGGCCGAGAAGGCATAAGGTCTCCCTGTACCTTGTTCCCATTGGCAGCTGCGAACGTCACGCTCTTTTTGCCCTCGACGATGCGGGCGGGCGCGGCCGTTTCGTCGAGGACGATATCGACGCGCTCGTCTTCGATCATATCGTCCACGGCGGTGCCCTTGCGCTTGGCCTTCTTGAGTGACTGGGTGGCCTTGTCGGCAGCGGTACCGAGCCCGACGAGGTTGCGTTTCCGGGACGGTCCGGCGGTGGATGTGGGAGCGGTGAGCCAGGGGTTCACCTCAGGGGAAGGGGAGCGGGGGGCCGTCAATGCTGAGCGCCTGTTGCCGGTCGATGTGGGAGTGGGTTGGGTAGGTTCAGGTACGGACGGACCGGAAGCGGAGCCGGTGGTCTGAATGATCAGCTTACTCCACCTCGGAGTAACAAAAAGGTGACTTACAGGTGTCGGACCAGCAAAAACCATCCTCCCTTCTCCGAGCTTGAGCACCTGCGCCTCATCTTCCTCCTCATCGCTCCCCTGCCCCTCCTGCCCAAAGAGCATGATATCCCTCTTGGCCTCCTCCTCCGCTTCTTTTGCCCGAACCATATCCCTCTCCCTCGCCTTCTGCATAAACTTCATCCCCATCAACCCCTTACTCGGCCCCTCCTCCGCCTGGGCCTTATCGAGGTTAGCGAGCTGATCAAACGCCCTCGTCTTGATCCCCTCTTCATCCCCACCATCCCCCTCCTCCTCGTCCTCATCATCATCACTCCCACTCTCATCCGACCCTTGTCCAGCGATCCGCCGCTTGAGCCGCTCCTTCATATCCAGCATCTCCTCCCTAGCCTTCCGCTTATCCTCATTCCCAAAATCGCCCTGCATCCCCTCCCTCCCAAACTTGGTTTTCGCACCATGTCGCTGTGTCGCCCTCTCCCTCGCACGATCCAACTCCATCTTTTCCCGCTCGCGCTCCATCGTCCCCGGCTCCAACCGCTCCATATCCTCTACCGACAAACCCTCCTTCTCCGCCCGCCGCCGCGCCAACTTCCTAAACGTCTTGCTCTTGATCTTCGCAACACGCTTCGCCCGATTTTCCGCCCGAAACATCAACTCCCTCTGCCTCCTCAATTCCGCCCGACGAGCCGCTATCTCCTCCACCGAAAGATCCTGGCCCTGGAGTTGCTGATCCTCCAGCTCCGTCATCCCCTTTTCGGTCAGATTGGCCGAATCCAACAACTTCTGGACCGCGCTCTCCATCTCGTTCTGCGGCTTGAAGGTGGCGAGCATCTCTCCACCGGTCTTGAGCGACCCGCGCTCCACGCCGCTCGTGTTTTGGAGGGGGAAAGAGAGATGCTCCGCCTCCCGGACACGCTTCATGACGCCAGACCATTTCTGGCCTTCGTCCCGCGTCTTTTCGTATGCTGCCTCGCGGGAGAGACGTTCTTGCACGACAGTGGGGAGAGGCGCGGAGAGGACGCCGGATTTGAGGACGGATTTGCTGGCCTCGGCGCCGGGGCGGGATTGAGAGGGAAGGAGGGCGCGCGCGGAAGCGAGGGAAGGGTGGGAGGCGAGGAGGGTGGAGATGTCAAGCTTGCCATCTGGGGATCAGCTTCAGAGATCACCTGTACATCCTTGACCTATCCTCAGAGACGTACCGCTGCGCAAAGTCTGCTCGCCATCGCCTACAGCCGGCCCCGAAGCAACAGGCAAGACCCGCCTCTTCTTCCCCTCTACGGGCTTCTCATCCTCAAACTCCACTTTGCGCTTCTTGGCATCCTGATTCGCGAGCTGATCGACGAAGGCGTCGAGGTCGTCTAGCTCCGCATCGTCCTCGTCATCCGAGAGATCCGAGGGGAGGTCCGGCTCGGCGAGATCGTCTTCGTCCTCATCATCGTCCTCCTCTTCGTCATCGTCCTCCTCATCGTCGAGCTGGGCCAGCGAGACCTTGCTCGGCTTGAAAGACTTGAGGTCCTCCTCCTCCTCATCGTCCTCGCCTGCCGAGCCAAACCCGGTGAACTCTTCCTCCTCGTCCATATCGTCATCTTCTTCATCATCCTCCCCCTCGTCCGAGGCAGCATCCTCCTCGCTCTCCTCGTCATCATCGCTAGCCTCCGCAGCGGCCTTACGACTGTTCGCCGGGACAGCCTCGTCTTCACTCTCGTCCAGGTTGACGGTGAAAGGCTTAGCAGGCTATGCGATCAGCTAGAGCCCTCAATAGAGTCGCAGATGGCGTAGCTTACCTTCTTCACCACCTCCTTCCCCTTCTTTCCCCCCTTCTTCCCCTGCTCCAAATCCCTAAACACATCTCCCCATCTCTCCTCATCGCTCCCTCCCTCCTCCCACGCCTCATCACTATCCACATCGCTCTCATCACTCTCTACTACGCCGCCCTCCTCCCCATCGTCCGCAATCTGCATCGCCAACTTTCTGATCCTCGCCTCCATATCATCATCCTCGGGATCTTCCTCCTCTCCCGGCTGGAGACGGCGCCTGCTTGGCCCGGCAGACGCAATAGCCTCATCCTTGGTAAGCGAGAGCTGGACGGTAGATGTTCGGTGGCGTTTAGGAAGGGAGGGGAGGTAGGTGTAGGCGTCGTCTGGTTCGGGCAGGGTCGACTGGGCAGGGGGACGAGCGGGTCGAGCTCCAGTGGCGGCCCCAGCCTGGGGACGGTTTTTCGACTTGGGCTTAGATTTCTTGGTAGCGTATGGTTTGGCCGATGAGGCCGTATACGGTGCTTTTAATGCTCCGCGCGCCATCGTGCTGTTGGGTAGCTGTGTGTGGACGATGTATATCAGATCGCTGTCCTCGCATGCAAGCGGCTGGCCCAAAATCTCGCCTGTACGTAAACCCCCTTGCAGCGGAGATTGACCTCTACTCCATAACCGCCACAGAGCCAAAACCCGAATACTTCCGCCTCTCGCGGCCGAGGCTTTCCGCCTCACTCACTCTTCTTGCTATACAAAGCACCTACATCTATAGTCTGTGAGCTGACCAACCGAGAACAGGGAGAAGGGCATAGCTGATACCGCCATAGGCAATGTCAGCATTCAAAATCGCCTCTGCGCTTCGGACATTGCCCCGCCAGGCTGCGCTCGCCCGGTCGGCACGGAGAGGATATGCCGATGTGGCGGATGGAAAGCTCTCGCTGAGCTTGGTGTTGCCTCATCAGGTGGGTTGGGCGATATACTGTGGGGCTGCGGGGAGGATCGGACAATGGACCTGAAGGATGGCGTGGAGGAAGAGGGAATTGAAGCTTTGAGGTGGAATAGTGTGGACGAAGAGAACTGCTCAAGCGGCTCATGCTGACCCCATAGTCCCTCTACTCCTCCACTGGTGTCGTCCAGGTAAACATCCCCGCCGCCACTGGTGATATGGGTGTGCTCGCCAACCACGTTGCCTCGATTGAGCCCCTCCGACCGGGCGTGGTGGAGGTTATTGAGGAGAACGGGCAGCAGGCGAAGAAGTGGTTCGGTGAGTTGCTCAGGCCCCGGATCCGCATGATGCGTGATGCGTGATATGGCAGATGGATGGAGATGGGTGTATGGAGGGTGACGATGTGGTGGATGGTACCGAAAGACCAAGCGCGAAGTGAACGGTGTATGGGGGAATTGCTGGATGATTTTTCGCGTGCAGAACAGACGAGCTGGGTCAAGGTGTGGAGAAGGGACGAGGGAAATGCTCTCGTGTCAGTCCTGAGCTAGTGCTGACTACCAGTCTCCGCCGGCTTCGCCACCGTCCACGGAAACAACTCGCTCACCATCAACGCCGTCGAGGCATACCCCCTTGACAAGTTCTCGGCAGAGGTGAGTTTTGGTCTTCATTTCTACGTCAACAGCTCAAGCATTCCCATACCCTCATTCAATAGACAACGAGCGGAGAAGGGCTAGAGCTGACTCTACAGAGCGTCCGTGCCGGTCTTGCCGATGCCAACCGCGTGCTCAGCTCATCCGCCCCCGACGTGGAGAAGGCCGAGGCGAGGATCGAGATTGAGGTGTTTGAGGGCTTGCAGGCTGCTATGGCCAAGTAGAGTGGGCTTGGAATGCAGGGATTGGAGAAGATTGGCAAAGTAAAGGGAAGAGGACCGAACGACTCGACGGTACTGACCTCTCCGACAGGGTTTGCAGGATGCTCTACTGACTCCGGCTGGCCAACAGACGGACGGCATGATTCCTACTCTACTTGGTCCTGTCTGATAGATTGGAACGTGATTGTGGATCGGTCGGCAGGACAGCAGCCGGGGCTCGTTGGTGACAGGAATCCATCCGCCTCATCGATCAGGCTAAGCATTACAGGCGAATTGACAGCTGCAAGCAAAGAGGTGATCGAGGCATGTGGGGCTCCCCACTTTTTAGCGGGCTTGATTAGGAGCTATGAGAATTGATTCCGTCGGCTGTTGCCTTTGCACTTTCCCCTTTCGGTGCATGTGGGTGCCCTGATCAGAGCGAGCGAGCATGTCCACCAGCCAAAGGTATCTATCAGCTTCACCTTCAGCCCCAGTCACCCATAGCTAGCTAGCTATACCCTTATCATTCACGACATAGATACAGCCACAGATAACGAGCTTTGACGCCTGGCCCTCCCACACACACCCAAAACCCCAGGAGCCGCATCTCTCTTCAAACAGAGATTACCCAAAACGCGACGCGCTCCGACAAGTCGGATTTGGAAAACTCGGTCGCTTCGCTTCTATCAGACCGACGAAGCTCAGCAGTCAAAGCAAGGACGTGCAGAGCTGTAGGTGGATCAGGCGGTATTGTAAGATCAGAGGCGCTGGACCAGAAGAGTTGCAGCTCGGGGCCAATTGGGCGATCTACCTCGGCGGTTTGGCCAGGAACGGGCTCATCTCATCTCTGCCGGGAGATAACCATCCGGACTCGCTATAATTCCCCAAGCTATCCGATCCACTATACGCTCTATCCTCTTCCTCGGTCGACACGATCACCATCCCCAATCCCTTACCCTCCTGGCCACTCGCTGTCGAGCTTGCTCCGAACACACCTCGCGCCCACACACGGACGCACGGTCTCGGGCAACCGGACGTCGGACGTGACCGCGGCTATCGCTCGCCTTCGCAACTACCTTCATCTCATCACTTGTTGGCTCTGGCGCTATGAAGGCATAGTGGAGACCGCTGGGCGATACATCTATCCTTATACACGGCGGGATTTTTAGGAAGAGGACAGGCGGGATTGAGCCAATCTACACCGACGCACCGTGAGTATTTCATCTGACCCGCCTTCACGCCTTCACCCTATCGCCGACCTCACTTCGTCCGTTCCAGTACCGTCATTTCCACCTCTGTTGCCAGGCCCACAGCTGACTTGTAGGCCATGGCGGTACCCCATCCGCAACCCATCCACCTCGGCGCCCACACGCACCCCCACCAACACCCACACCAGCCATACCTTATGCAAAACGGCCCTCCCTCCGCCGCACCCACCCCCATCCAGCCTCCCCCACAGCAACATCAGCAACCCGGCTCCACCCCCTCCTCGGCCTCTTCGTCTGGAATAGGGATACCCGTCCCTGTTCAGATGGGCGGATACTCACATCCCTACGCTCCCCCGCCAGTCCCCAACGGCGTACGCCCACCCGCCCAGATGACGCCCCAGCAGGCGCAGCAGCTCGCTCAGCAGCAGGCGCAACAGCAGCAGGCGCAGCAACAGCAGCAGCAACAGCAGGGGGTACCGATGTCGTCTGCGCAGGCTCTGCAGATCCAGCAACAGCATCAGCAGCGGATGCAGATGGCCCAGCAACAGCAGCAGCAGCAGGGGCAGCCGCCTCAGCAGCAGATGTCGCAGCAACAGCAGCAGCAGATGCAAGCTCAAGCCCAGGCCCAGGCACAGGCGCAAGCTCAGGCGCAAGCCCAAGCCCAAGCTCAGGCCCAAGCACAGGCTCAGCAACAAGCGCAACGAGGAACACCTGGACCTCCCGGATCATCCCAACAAAACGGCCAAATCCCACCATCACCGCACCACTCTCAACCCCATCCCTCCCCTTCTCCGCACATGGCGCACCAGGGCTTCCCATCGGGGAACGGCGCGATCCACCCTCACTCGTATCCACATCCACCACAGCCTCAGCCGCCTCAGCCAGGCGGGGCGCCTGCGCCCGGCGGAGGACCGGGACCGTCCCCGGCACAAATACGGCAAGGGCAGGTACAGGCTATCGGGCACGGGCGGCCGGGTCAGCCACAGCAGCAGGCCGCGGCGGGACCTGGACCGGCGGGACAGGCATATCAGGCCATGCAGCAGCAGCAACAGCAGCAGCAGGCGGCCCAGGCACAGGCCCAGGCACAGGCGCAAGCCCAAGCACAGTCTCAGGGGCAGGGGCAAGGGGGTCAACAGATGCAGCATACGCCGTCGCAGCAGGGTCAAGCGCCTACTCCTGGTGGACCACAGCAACAACAGCAGCAGCAAACACCACAGCAGCAGCAACAGCCCCAGCCGGGCCCGAATGGAATACAGCAACAGGGCGGACCGGGATCGCAGCAGGAACAAGCGTATCTGATGGCTAGAGACGGTAGTGCGGGGAGCGTACAGCAGATGCGGCAGTGGGACAATGATACATTGTGAGTTTGGTTTGAGGTATTCTCGATGTCTTAGGAGAAGGGGTCGAATGATGCGGCGCAAGGGCAGAGTCCGAAGGGGGATTGGGGCGTCGGAATGAGTGTAGGGGCCTGAGCTGACTCTATAGGTTGAAATTGTACATCTACGACTATCTTGTCAAAAATGGGTTTGCGAGCGCCGCTGCTCAACTCAACGCCGAGGCTAGGCTAGAAAATCAGCCTGTTCCGATAAACATGCAGGATGGGCTGTTGCGAGAGTAAGTCTTGAACTTTTGCGCAGCAGGTAGCGGGGGAGCATGAGGCTGCGGGGTATGGGCAAGGAGGAATGGGGAATGAGAACGAAGCTGATCAAACCAGGTGGTGGTGTGTCTCATGGGATGCTTTTACTGCTGGCAAGGGGGCTCAGGTGGCGATGAACATCCAGGGATATACCGATGTGAGTATCCGCTAGAGCTGGGAACCGGATGGCCAGAAAGGAAGATAGCTGATGGCGGCAGGTCATGAACCGCCTGAAAGGTATACGCGCGCAATCCCTCGGTCCTGGAGCGATGTTCCCGCCTGGCCAGCCGAACGGCCATCCCGGCATGCAAGCGCGTCCACCGATGACGCAGCAGCAACAGCAGGCTATGCTCATGGCGCAACAGCAACAGCGGGGACATCCGGGCCAGCCGGGCCAACCACAGCCAACCCCGGGACAACAGCAGATGATGCAGCAGCAGCTCCAGCAGCAGCAGGTACATCAGCAACAAGCAGCGGCGCAGCATGTCCTCATGCAGCAACAACAGCAACATCATCAGCAAGCCGCCGCGGCTGCTGCAGCAGCGCAAGGCCAACAGCCTGGACCGCAACAACGATTCCCTACGCCCGGTCCGGGCCAGCCTGGGCCTGGACAGTCGCCCGTCGTCGGCCGCCCACCGCCCCCTGGGCAGATGTACGTCCATCCTGGCCACCCGCACGCTCTGCACCCCCAGATGCACCCCGGCCACCCCCAACACCCGCAGCATCTCAACGCACAGGCCGGGCCGTCTCATATTCACTCCCCGATCCCCCCTTCCCCGCATATGATGCAACATACACCGGCCATCGCGCTCCCCTCACCACATACGAAGAACATGCGTCCTCCGCCCCCCGGAATGATGCGGTCTCTGACGCCTCAACAAGCAATACCTGCGCAGCCCGGTCAGCCACAGCCCGGCCAGCTCCAGCTTCAGCCGGGCCAGCCACTCCCGCCTGGATACACGCACGGACCGCCTATGACGCCCCAGCAGCACGCGGCGGCGCAACAGGCGCAGCAGCAGCAGATGATGGCGCATGCGCAGGCTATGCAGCAACAGCAACAACAGCAACAGCAGCAGCAGACGCCGCAAGCGCAAGCCCAGGCCCAGGCTTTACATCATCAGCAGTTGCAGGTGATGCAGGCGCAACAACTGCAGGCGAGCGCGGATCAGATGTATGGCGCGCTGGGGATCGGACCGGTCAATATGGGAGTGATGCAGCATGTCGCGGGGAGCTTGGGATTGGGAGGGCGGGATGTGCATAGTCTATCAGAGGAGGATCGGGTCAGTCTTCGTGCTTTCGGAGATCAAGAAGGGAGATAGAATATAGCTGACAGAGATAGGATCGGTTGACGCAGCGGTATAGAGCGACCATGATTGATCATCAACGCCGAACGATGATGACACCGAACGGGACCGTCATGCCTGGTCAGCCTGTCCCCGGTCAGCCCCACCCGCACCCCCACCAAATCCAGCATCCGGGCCATATGGGCCAAATGCCCCATCCTCAGCATCCCCAGCACTTTCACCCGCATGGACAACCCCACCCGCACCCGCTTCAGCAACAGCAGCACCAGATGCAGTTGCAGCATCAACAGCAGATGCAGGCTCAGCAGGCCGCACAGGCTCAGCAGCAGGCTCAGCAGCAGGCCCAAGCGCAGATGCAGCAGCAGCAGCAACAGCAGCAGCAAATGCAGGCGCAGGGCCAGGGGCATCCCCAGCAGCAGCAACAGCAGCCGGGGCAGCAGCAGCAGACGCCCCAGCAGCATGCGATGGCGATGCAGCAGATGCAGGCACAGCAGCAGATGCATGCCCAGCAGATGCAGATGCAGCCGCCTACGCCTGGCGGGAGGAGTGTCAGTATAAGGTGAGTCTTTCTGTGCGGTTGATGATCAGTGAGGCTGTGGCTGATGTAGTAGGCCAAATGGATACGAGGCGAATGGGGATGAGGGGCGGACTTCGCCTCCTGGGCGCAAGAGGATGCGCCGGAACTCTGGATCCGCGGCGCCTAGCCCGTACCCCCATTCTCAGACACCGATGGGGTACTCTACGCCCGGGCACGCATCTCAGGCTGGGACGCCGCATCCTGGTCAGATGATGGATCCGCAGGTATGTCTGCGCCTCCGTCGGCGTTGGCGAGGAACAGAGGACACAAGCTGATGTGCCAGGTTGCCAAAGCCCAAGCAGAGGCCAAAGCGGCATACGAAGCCAAGCTGAAGGAGCAACAACTCCGGCAAATGCAGTCGATGCAGCAACAGCAACAACAGGCTGCCCAGCAAGGCGGCCAGCCCTTCAATCCCCAGACACCCCAAATGACCGCCGTGATTGACGCGGCATCGCCCGCGCAGCTCCTCGGTGCCTCCCCGCGCAATGCGAATGGGCTCCAGATGACCCGGATACAAAGCAAGGGGGGCGCGATGTTACCGCCCCAAAGCCCGGTCACGGGTCTTGGGGTGGCGAGGAGTACGACGCCAAAGCCCAAGTCGGGGTTGACGCCCAAGAGCGGAAGGGAGGATGGACTGGTGAGTACTGACCGTATTTTGGGAAGGGTAAGAGCTGATTTGCCGCAGAGAGAAGTCCCAACTCCAAAATCCCTCAATCCGTCGCCCAGTACTCTTGCCCTCACCATCACCGCCGAATCTCACTCTCAATCCCACTCGAACGTCCCCACCCCCTCCCCGTCCGATTCTAAATCCACTAACACGCCCCAATTGGACGTTACCCTCCTACCCCTCGGATCCCCTCCCTCGCCCAACGACTCACACCGGAACCACCAGCACCAGCTCATGGTGAACGGCAATGGCAATGGACATCAGAACGGGGACACCGATATGGTGAACGGAAACGGCCACGGCGCCAATGGGAATGGGAACGGCAACGGGAATGGCGATGGCGATGGCGAGATCCCCGGTCTCAACTTCACCGACCTCAATGGCGACTCGGAGCTCAACTTTGGTTCGACTTCGGACCTCAACTTTGACTTTGCCAGTGCGTTCCCGGACGCGATTGGGAACGATCCGTTTGACTTCACGCAGTACTTGGCGGAGATGGACGGAGGTGACGAAGGCGAGGGGATGGTGGGTCTTTGAGATCTCACGGCCCACAGTCGGGTCGGGTCGAGGCGGGGACTGGGGACTGGGACTGGAACTGGGGCTGGGACTGGTGTGGACACTGTATCTCTATTCTCTCTTCTTTCTCTACTTTTGGACTACACCCACGACCGCTATAACTTGTCTTCACCCAAAATGTCTTATCAGCCAGCGCAGTCATTTCCATCTTTTCTTCTTCTATCTTTATTGTCACGCTTAGCTTTATAGTTTGAGGGTTATCTATCTTATCATTAAGGTCTGTCTGCTATGCTATCTCATTGTGCTCTGCCTTGCTCTGCCTCTGGTCTCTGCCCTGGCACCAGCGGCTGTACATGGTACTCGTACATGCGTGACGAGCCTGGAATAGAACGTGCGTCATGGAGATCTCCGTGTGTGGTTCCAAATTACGTTACTTCTCCGCCCAAGGCGGACTTCGAAGCTGCGAGCTGGGCAGATTTCATGCTTCATCTTGGCCGATACTACACCGCTCTCACCGTATATAGGGAGAGCCAGAGGGACACTGGAATGTCTTCATTGTCCTTCCGCCTCGAAAGATAGCGGAGCAAGTATCTGAACTTGGCCTGACGACGCTCCAACGTCGAGCTCAACCCGCGCCATACCGGTGACGCCCTCCGACTCTCAGAACCGACGAGCCTGTGTCTTAGTCCCCACCCTCCACGATGGCAGGTGAAGGCATACAGGAGCTCCCTGTGGACAACAGGCAGATCGATGCGCGTAGTATCGTCACCCTGATTGTGTTCTTCGTCGTTAGTAAGTCAGGCTCCGCTGTGTTCCCGGACGGAAAGAAGTCTACGGCGGCAGCGAGCGCTGCAGGGCGGGGAAACGGAAGCTACAGAGAAGGACAGGCATGATGGCTTTGTGTGGGCTGGAGCGTCATAGGGCACCCCCTGAGTTAATTGCCTATGGGAGCTCACGCTGACACTGCAGACGCACTAGTCATCTTTCCCCTCTCCATCCCACTCCCCTACTTCTTGTCCAACGCCCTCTCCAAGCTTTTCCACCGAAACAAAAGCGCGCCCGCCGCTCCTCGAAGTACAGCAACCAAGACTCCCGCGGCCACCGAGCCAGACGAGAAGTCTCGGACCGTCGTCACTGCCGGTGCATCAACGGAAACCTCTGCCTCTCCCGCAGGCGCCCGGGACGTCGAGCGCGAGCAAGAGAAAGCACAGGCTGGCGCCGCTTTGAGCAAGAGATGGCACTTTACACTTGGGCTGGAGACTGCTCCTGTCATCGGCGTGATTCTGCTTCTCGCTGCGACGTGTATTGATGGAGAGGTGTTGAGGGATGGGATTGTGGGTAGGGGCGGGGTGAGGCCTTATGATATCATGACTTTGTTCATATCATTTGTGGGTCTCCCCCACCTCTCAGAGCCGGCACACCCTACTGTAGACTTCGACGCTGACGTCTCAGGCGTACATCGCCCTATCTCTAGACCGAACCAATCTCCTCCGCTATCTCGCCTTTATTGTCGCATCCAAATCCGCCTCCTCCGGCCGCAAACTATACATCTCCTTCTTCAGCTTCTTCTCCCTTCTGGGTTTGATTGTCGGAAACGACCCCCTCATCCTCTCCGGGACGCCCTTCCTCGCTCACTTCTCTCGGCTCGCCTCCATCCCCGACTCCACCGCCTACCTCTTCACCCAATTCCAAACCGCCAACCTCGTCTCGGCCCTCCTGGTCTCTTCCAACCCGACCAACCTCGTCTTGACGTCCGCATTCGGCATATCGTTCCTCTCGTACTCGGCATGGCTCGCTCTGCCCACTATCGCGTCCCTCATCGTGCTGTTCCCGGTCCTGCGATGGGTCGTATTCCGGAAAGAAGGGATGATTCCCCGGAAACTCACACCCCCGACAAATGATCCCGCCAATGCCCTGCACGATCCCTGGGGCGCTTTGATAGGCGGGGGGCTGTTCCTCGTGACCATCATTTGCCTGATTGCGCTTTCGGCGGTAGGGAAGCTCGAGGGGGTCGAGGGGGTATGGACGGTGACTGCTCCTGCGGCGATTCTGATCTTGATCAGGGACGCGGTGCATGATCTGATGAAGAGGAAAGAGGGGCGCAAGGAGGGAGTCAAGAAGACGAATGACAAGGCGAGGTACGAGGATGGAGGGGCAGTATTAGGCGATGGCGGGGCGGAGAAGATCAAGTCTGGCCAGGACAAGGTGCCGGAAAGTGACAATCGCACAGCTTCTCCCTCGCCCACTCCAGAATCGTCGGAAAATGACGCCCACACCCTCGCGGCGCCCGCCAAGTCCGTCAAACCTACTGCAACTCGGACCTCACCTACTCCGTCTCCCTCGCGCTCTCCATCCCCCGCCCCCACCACTGCCTCTCCCGCGCAAGCCGCAGGAGGAACCATATTCCACCGCCTCTTCCCGACCGTAACCGACATCGTGACGCACCTGCCCCTCACCCTCATACCTTTCGCATTCGCCATGTTCATGCTCGTCGAGTCACTCCAGCACACCGGCTGGATCAGGGTATGGGGCGGCTGGTGGGCTGCTTGGGCGGATGTCGGGGGCGTACCGGGCTGTGTGTGGTTGATGGGCATGATCAGTGTGATTGGGTGTAATGTGAGCTGGCATGACTCCTCCGATTAGTCTAGGCACACAGCTGACTTCATAGATTTTTGGGACCAACATCGGCGCTACTGTTTTGCTTTCACGTGAGTCCCTCGCTCTGATCGGGTGTTGAGCAAGGAGGATCCTGACGCAGATAGGCGTTCTGCAACAATGGGTCTCGATCCGCAGTGGCGCAGTCTCCAATCGCCAGCTATACGGCTCGGTCTTTGCCCTTGCCGTAGGTTCCAACTTTGGCGCCTACTCTTTCGTGTAAGTCCCTTTTTCAGTTTCCCCCAAACGCTCCGCGAGCTCTCCAGTTCCTCTCCGAGTCATTGCACATGCTCATACAGGCCAAGTGAGCGATACTGACTTGTGCAGCTTCCCTGCATCGCTAGCCGGTCTACTTTGGCGCCATCTCCTCAAGCAAAAAGACATGGTCATTACCCGTAAACAGTTTGCCAAGTGGAATTGGGTCAGTCTGATCGTGACGATGATCGTGGGGTGTTTGGTCGTCGCGGGCGAAGTGTGCGTTATGTACGAGTCGTGAATTCAATCTAGGGATTTTTATGGATCGCACGGTAGCAGATTCCCTCCCCCCTCCACACAGTACGGTTTGCTTAGTATCAAACGCCATTTGGGACAAATAAGCGGGTACGAATGACTTTGGCGCTCAATTTCCTCCTTTGGGATACATCTGTTGCACACTACTCATCTATCCGACTCTTCCTTCCCAACAATGATCACTACTGAAATTCCCCGACATGTAGCCTGGGGACCCTTAGTTCCTGTTGTCGTTGCCCAAATCCGCGCACGCCTCCTTGACACGCGTGTAGAGCGTCTTCTCACCCTCCCGGACCCAAACACGGGGGTCGTAGTTCTTCTTGTTGGGCTTGTCGGCTCCGTCCGGGTTTCCGACTTGGGTCTGGAGGTAGTCCTTCTTGTTCTGGACAAAGTCTCGGATACCGGTGAGGTAGGCCCACTAACGGCGTCAGCTCATGTTCATCTAGGAGGATACACGGAGGACTGAGCTTACCTGAGTGTCGGTGTCGACGTTCATCTTGACCACACCGTTGACGACAGCCTCGCGGATCTCGTCCTTGGACGAACCGGATCCACCGTGGAAGACCAGGAAGCTAAGTCATGGTCAGCTGTGGTCCGAGCAATGATATCTAGCTGATTGCTGAGAAGAAGAGATGTAACACCGATTTGACACCTCCCTCCCCACTGGGTCTGCCGGGAGGACACCCAGAAAGGGGCCTTGAGTGGCAGATAGAAGAGGCAGGCTCTAATGCGATGTTGAAAAGGTTCGTTCTGCGCTGACCGGAATCGCCCCGCGTTTCATGGGGAAGAAAGCGGGGTACTGTCAAATAGGTAGCGGGCGGGGGATTAGAGAAAGGAGAAAAGGGGGCCATGGCGGAGAGGGCAAAGAGAGCCCGGCGGAGAACCAGGAACGAAGGGACTATCACAGACAAGAACAGCCGAGAAGAGGAGATCCAAAGAAAAGCAACACTCACAGAGGCTTCTCGTCGCCGTTGCTGAGCTGCTTGGCAGCGTACTCCTGGTGCTTGCCGAGAATCTCGGGGCGGAGCACGACGTTTCCGGGCTTGTAGACACCGTGGACGTTACCGAAGGCGGCGGCGATAGAGAAGTTGGGCGAAATGGCGTTGAGGGCGGTGAAAACGTCGTAGATGTCCTCGGGCTGGGTGTAGAGCGAGGCGTTGTCGACGTTTGAGTTGTCGACACCGTCCTCCTCACCACCGGTGATACCGATCTCCATCTCGAGCCATTCTGTTGATCAGTGACGACCTCGGGAGGAGATAGAGGAAGGGCAGGAGAAGGAACTAACGGTTCATCTTGGCCATGCGCTTGAAGTAGTGGACGCAGTCCTTGATGTTCTCCTCCTTGCTCTCCTCGGAAAGGTCGAGCATGTGGGACCTGGGACGTCAGCTTCAAATCTGGGTCGAGTACCAGTTGACTGAGCTCACGAGTAAAGGGGAGTGCCGGTCTGCTTGAAGAACTCCTCGTCGGCATCGAGCATGCCGTCGAACCAAGGGAGGAGCTTCTTGGCGCAGTGGTCAGTGTGGAGAACGACGGGGCTAACTTGTCAGTTGCTACTCTGCGTCTACTGCTCCAAGCACAAAGCGACAGTCGGCAACTTACACGCCGTAAGAGGGAGCGATAGCGCGGATAAAGTGCGCGGCGGCAATGGCACCAGCGACCGAAGCCTCCTGCTTCTCGGCAGAGTTCTTCAAACCCTTACCGCCGAAGAAGGCAGCACCGCCCTGAGACAGCTGGAGGATGATGGGCGAGTTGATGTCGCGCGCGGCCTCGAGGCAGGCGTTGACGATAGAGGAGGAGGTGACGTTCTGGGGGTCAGCGGGGTGCGGGTGAGGCTTAGGGCTTGGCTCCTTGGAGCAATTTTGACTCACGATGGCCTATGTAAAGGAAGAAGAGTGGTTAGCTAGCGTTCTCGGGCGCTTGTTGCGGTCAACTTACGGGGATGGCGAACTATAGACGTCAGCTCAATTTCTCCGCCCATTCCTTCGGTAGCGATACGAGCTCACCTTCTCCTTGCGAGCGTACTCGAAGAGCTTGCGGACGTCATCACCGTAGATGACACCGGCCTAGCATGTCAGCGAATGCCCAAGCTCACCCTGACAGCTTCTGGCGCTGCCAGCTCTAATGCCGCTGCCAGTGAAAGGACATACGGGGACGATAGAAAGAGCTCCTTTTCCAGACATTTTTTGTGATGGTCTGTCAAAAGTCAGTACAGTGCTCAGTCTCCCCTCAGCCCCGGATCCCTATCCTCTGCGGACTTACAGTGTAGAAGGTGGGTATAGATGACGTTTGGTATGTACAGAATGAAAGTTGCGGTTGGACCAGTCTCCCTCCCCAGCGGATCTGAAAGTTCGTCACCGCCCGACTTACACCCGCTTTTAATTGAGCCTCCCATTTACGGAACGTTCCATCTGCCGCCGCTCCGTGTTTCATCCCCAGTTTCAGAGTTTAAATCCGAAACAGCCGAACAGCCTTCCGACTTGTCCGAGCCATGCTCATAAGGGGAGTTATGGAGCAGGCGAGCGGCCTGGTAGAACAGTGCAAGGCCTTGCCCAAGAGATACATACAAATGTCCACAAATAACCCTCTGATTCGTTCCGGTCTTACATCTATTTCTACAACCTCATTTGAGCCTGAGCATACAACTCTTCCGCCGCGACTTGTAACTCCCTTCTTCTTCTCTCCGCCACTCCGAGTGTCGGAACCGAGCTCCGCCGAGTCACAGACTGCGCCGACGTCGAACGGGCCAGTACCGCCGTCGCTAATGGTTCGATCCAGTCCGGATTTGTACTGTCGAATACAGGCGAGCGAGGGGGTATAGACGAGCGTGATGGGCGGGATATGGAATGGGAGAATCGGACCGGGAGCTGGGGAGGGGAGGGCGAGTCGATCGTTACAGATAGTCGGGGAATGGTCGTGTCCGCAGCGCCAAGTGATAGTTCCGGAAGGACGATTCCCGTAGATGGAGATTCGGTGGTCTGCACGCCCTTCCGCTCATCCAGACTATCCATCTCTCCGCCCAATCCCGCCTTCTCATTCGCCTCTTCCAGATCCAGCTGCCTTCCCATTCCCACGGTTCGTTCCGACTCCCGCCTGCCCCGCCGGGAGAAGAGGGACCATCCCGGACTGCTGGAGAATGTTCCCTTCCCCTCGTCAATGCCAACGCCAAACTCGGGACTCGTGCTCGCCAAAAAGTCCGTGATCGATTGAGTATCGTCCCAGTCCGTCTGTCCCTGCTCCTGATCGCCTGCGTGTCGGGCGTATCGCCGCCGGGGCCGGAAGGTTGCACGGACGGCAGCGGGGAAGCCTAGGCGGAGGCAGGGGTCCACAAAGATCCCAAGCTGACAGTCAGCCTTTGTCCCGGCGGCATTCCCAATCAAATGTCCGGGAACTCACCAGAGCAAAGAAGATCCCTCTTCCGCCGTATAGAAAGTTATGCAGCCAATAAACCGCGTACTGCCCCTCCGTGAAAAGTCCTCCGCGGGTACTGTAACTGAGATCCTCGGCGGTGATGATCACATTGACAAAGATGAGGGCGAGGGGGTAAAGCGATATCTTGAGGGCGATGATAGCGAGCTTATCTTCCAGCCGGTGCATGCGGGATTTAGGCAGCCTCTCCCTGTTGGGCAGGAAGCGGGAATACCACTTCCCCTTGGCGCTGGGTGCGGATGTGGGCGACGGTGAGACGCCGGACGGCGTGGAAGGGAAGGTGGTTGTTCCGGTACCGGTGGCAGTGGTGATTTCTCGCAGCTCGGAAGAGGTGATGTGGAGGTTGTTCCGCAAGAGAGCGCGTTCCGTCGCTCGGGATTGCCGATAGAGTGTGACGAGGACCTGCGGGTCAGTTCTCGTCGCACGCAGTATGGTCACGGTGGGTACGCACAGTAGATACGGAGACAGCGGCTACGAGGCACGATAGCAATTGCCAAAAGTACTGTATCGTCAGCTAACTGGACACCGTGCACTCCTATCCTTGACGGATTCGAGAAACGTACAAGGTCCAGCACAAAGTCTCTGATTCTGAGCACCTTATCAGCTGCAGAGTCAGCTACTAATGCGCGTAGCTGTTTCTGTTCGCAAGGAGTAGCAAAGAGCTTACCCTGCGTGAAGTAGCAAACATTGTATATTGGGTCCAAGCCGAAATGGCCCAGCGCGGCGGGAACGAGCGGGACGCCAAAGCCCAATATGACCGAGCCGAGAATGTACCATCGTTCCAAGCCTGATCCATCAGCTTCTCGTCCCACCGCTTCGAGGTAGCAGCCAAGGGATCGCAGATGCCGTGGAAGAGGCTGACTCACGCGCTTGGATGGGATTGATGCCGAATGATATGGCCAGCATGAGGTTGATACCTATACATGTGCAGATCCAATTACAGCTGTCGCGTCAGCTTCGAATGTCGCCAGCACTCCCTCGAGTCTTGTTACGCCATGAGGCTCAGGTGGACTCTGGACTCACAATCCCAACGTCGCGAGAAGAAAGTACACGCCCGCACTACAAGCCGTCCGATCATAAGTCAAATCGCCATCCCGCTGTTGGGTCAATTGCCACGTCCTTCAATCTCCACAGATGATACTCACGGTGAGTACAATAAATGTGACATTATACACCAACTCCATCCCCATGCTCCACAGGAGTAATCGGAAGGACACGCGGTCGAGATGATGTCGAGCCGACGGGACGCAGTAGATCCATATCGAGGCGAGACAGACGAGCAGGCAGAGGAAGAAGGAGAGGACAACGCCGGTCAGTGAGCCATCGCGGACGCGCTGTAGCGTCAGCTCAGGAACAGAGGGAGAGGATAGAACGGTGGGTTACGTACCTGGATCAACTCGGGGGTGAGGATGAAGCCACCAATTGGCATACCCGTGTCGGCCATGACGCCGAGGACAGGTCGAGCAAGTCGAAGTTGCCGAGGTGGATGAGCCGAGTACAATGGTGGTTGATGAAAGTCCTCAGGTCTGGACCCGGACGAGCGCTGGGGAGGCTTTCAGCGCTTCAGCGCCCAAAAGTAGATAGTGAGTGCCTCTGCAGCGAGGGCGACGCACAATTATCGGTGCGTTTCGGTCGAGGTGCTAAAGGTGCTTGTGATACTCAGTCTCTACAGGTCGGTGTAGCTAAAGAGATGAGCAACAGAAGAACGAGAGGGAGACGACGAGTGGAGGTGGATCTACAGTTTGACAAGTTGACGCTGATCTCTCCTCCTTAAGCTTGTTCTCCGTGAGTACGGGACTTACTCTGCACCAAGCTTTGATTGCTGATCCAGGGACCAAGTCATGGGGCGCCAGCCCAAACACGTTACTCCGCGTGATAGTGAGGTATCAGTGCATCCGTCCTAAGCGCCTAAAGCGCCCAAAAACGCCTTCCCGACTCGGTTCCAGAACATCAGCCCATCTTCCTTCTTCTCAGCTTCTTCTCCCTGAACACTTCGACCCTTCCTCTCACCTGCAGCTTTGGAAGCGGCGCGATCGTGCGCCTCCCGCGTCACGCCCCTTCACAAACAACAGCAAAGACATCTTGCGCGTGCGCTGAGGTGATAATTGGCATTGCAGAGTGAGACAGAACGGCCAACTTCTTCATTCGGGGGGTGTCACTCAGGCACACCCGCGGAAGACAGAAAGATCGACAAGGTTCATTGCCTCATCCGGAATAAAACGGGCATCTCACGGAGATCCGGGGTTTTAAAGTTCGGGTCCGGCTGCCGTCCGTGTCCGTCGGACTCGATAATCTCCGATGAACCAGCTCCCCCTCCCGTCCCCTTGTCAGTCTAAGAGATCTCGCTTGGGATATGGCATGGGTGGTACGGTCTGGCTGGACTACCGTTAAATTGAGTCGCATTACCGTTCCCTAGAGATGTGAGGCTCGCACGAGCGGAAACAGCTGCGGAAACGAAACCAGCCTCTGCCTCCGCGGCCTCCGCTGGGTCGTTCCTCCGCGGAGGACAGCTGCCGTGCCGCAGACGCGTCCGGCTGACCTCGGCTTCACGCTCGCGCGTTGCTGCAGTAACTTGATACAGCATGCTCGCACGTGACCCTGATATCGCCCGATATCGATATCGGTAGCTGTACGCCATGCCGAAGCCGAAGGTATGAGCGCTGAGCCGTCGCTGGGGCGAGCGGTCCCGAAATAGCACACCTCTCTCACCATATAACAGCTCATATAACCTGAAGCTTCGCAACGGCCGGTACGTTCACTTTCTCACCCCCCGACGCCAACTCACAGTGGGACTATCGAACGGTCTGACTTGACATTGTACCGGACAGCTCACCACGTGACCTCTCAGTATGGCCGCCGCCGCCTCCGCCGCAGTCGGCTCCGTCGGCGTTGTCACTATCCTTCCCAAAACCCCCCTTCCCATCCTTGTCATCGGCTCCGGCCTCGGCGGCCTCACACTCGCACACGCGCTCCGCGCCCACTCTATCCCTTACCGCCTCTTCGAGCGAGACGCAGCCACAGACGATCGAGCCCAGGGGTACCGGATCAGCGTGGACGATGGGGGCGCTAGCGCGCTCAAGTCTGCCCTTGGGCTCGAGGGGGATGGTCCGGCTTTGTTCGGGGAATTCGAGCAGAGCTGCGGGGAAAGACACGGGATTGGTGGACGGATTGACGCGGTTAGTGGGAAGGTACTTCAGAGGGGGGTGCTAGGGCTGCTCGGGGCGGGAGGGTGGGGCATGTTAGGGGAGTTGGCGGGAAGATGGGCGGGAAAGAAGTGGAGTGAAGGGACGTGGAGTGATTGGGCGAAATGGGCGGGGTCATTCGGTGAGTCAGGCAGTTCGCGATAGAGCTACAGTGATATTGAGCCTTGACTGATCTGAAAAGTATACAACCCCAACCCAAGCAAGACACTATCAGTCCCTCAGACCGTCAACAAGCATTATCAAGTCGACCGACGCGTCCTCCGCAACCTCCTCCTCCGCTCTCAAGCCGACCACATCACCCATTCCGCCGTCTTCACCTCCTACACTCTTCCCTCCGGCGCTGACTCTGCCTCCTCCCCTTCCTCCCCTTCCGCTTCCCTCCCTCGTTCCGACGGTTCTGACGGGGCTGAAGGCGTCATTGCCCACTTTGCAGACGGTACCTCGGTCCGCGGCTCCCTCCTCGTTGGCGCAGACGGCGTCCGCTCTTGTGTTGCCGCACAACTCCTCGGTCACTCCGCCATACCCCGCGATCTAGGCACTCGGATCATCTACGGGAAAACACCTCTCTCCCCGAGCGTCGAAGAAGGGCTGCATCTGACTCTCAGCAAGGGGTGCAGCTTCGTCGTAGATCCTACGGCTGCCGCCACCGCGGAGTCTGCGCCAGGGGACGAACCCGGATTGTTGCTCGTCCATGAGTGCATGCGGTTCCATCACCCATCCGCACCAGCCGACTACAGCTTTTGGGCTCTGGCGGGTCGGAAAGAGATCTTCGAGCGGTCAGAGACGGAGCTTCGGTCCTCTCTTCCTGCGTCTACCTCGGCCTCCGCCTCGGATCCATCCCCGGCGGATATCGCCCTCCACCTAACCAAACACTGGCACCCCTCTATCCGTCTCCTCTTCACGCAGCAAGACCCCAACCAGACCGCCTCTCTCAGAATGACCTCCTCTTCCACCAGCGGCACCGCCACCTGGCCGACCGATCCTCGGGTGACAGTCCTCGGTGATGCGATACACTGTATGCCACCGACGGGCGGTCAGGGCGCCAACACGGCTTTGCACGATGCTGCTCTCCTGGGGTTGGTTCTTGGTAAGGCGAAGGAGGAGGGCGAGGGGGTAGAGGGGAAGGGGTGGAGTAAGGAGACGGTAGAGCTGTATGAGGATGGGATGAGGCGGAATATCGGGGATGTGGTCGGGATGGCTGTCATTGGAGCGAAGAGGATCATCGGGGCTGATATGCCCGAGTTATGAGCCATCTATCTTGAACTGAGCAGCGTAGAGACTGGATGTGCTCTCCCTACGGCTTTGAGGCTTCCCCTTAGCCACCGTCCTTAGCCGTGCTCCCCTTTGCGATGACATACAGCAGCAGCAGCATGCTGGGGGAAAGTATATGCATAGGGGACAAATCGATCATGCGATATCAGCCACACTCCTGCATTCACGGCAAGTATACACAATGCCGTAAGGCTCCTTCCCGCACTTCCTCTGCTCCTGCGCCTTCAATGAGCCCTTCATTGAAGTATACCATTAGGCACCGCCGCTATGTACCCGGCTCAGCGCTTCGGCGCTCGGATGTAGTGAGTGCTGCGTACACCTCGTTCCTTGCCGTATCTCTATACTCCGCGCGAGTCTCCCGTTGTCCCGAGCGATGTCGCACATGTGTGCCGAGCCGGTCGGGCAGATTTTACCATATAGGCCCTAAACTTCACCCACCTCGTCACTGATATATTTATCTGACTTGACCCTCACACTGTATCTGCTCACTTACTGTGTCTCCTGGGTGAATCTGTCGACTCGGCAGCCATGCTCGTCTCCCGCCTCCTCGCCGCCTTGACGGTCTCAGTCGTCGCTCTCATCCCCTCCGCAGACGGCCGCTTCCTCATGAAGCGGAACCCCAGTATAGACAATCCCCAACCTGCTGAGGTCGCTACACCCTCCTGTCACACCAATGCCGAATGTATCCAGCAAGGTCTACCGGTACTGGCACCTCGGTCCAAGCGGGATCAACAACAGGCTCGAGCCGAAATACAGCGGCGAGAGGTAATCAGCCTGACCCAGACTTGCGGGGCTGGACAATTCGTGGGTCTTCCGGACGGGAAGTACCGCCTCACGATCGCTGGAGCGCAGGGTGGAGTTGGGAGTAATTACGGGTCAGTAGGCGGTCTGGGTGCCGTGGTCGATACCAACATCACCATTCGTACGGGGAGTAACGGAATACTCTTTTCATATTATATTGGTTGTGCGGGTATTCGGGAACCAGCGTTTGAAGGTTCGTTTGGCGGTGGGGGTGGCTCGTTTTTTTGGATCACGCCCCCTGGCAAATATCCGCAGGACGGTGCAGGTCAGTCGTTTTGCATGCTGAGGTACTGCACAGACAAAATGAAATGGCCACAAAGCTGACAGTACAGACGTCAACGCTGTCCTTCTCGCGGCAGGTGGAGGAGGTGGAGCGGGTTACTTTCGTGGGAGTGGAGGTCCCGGTGGCACTGATCCCTATGCGGCTCAGACCGCTGAAGGTGGCATTGACGGCGGAGACGATGGCCGGGGCGGCGGCGGCGGAGCAGGCTACATGACCGCAGGAGAGGGCTCGGATGGCCAAAGTGGTGTAAGTCTCGCGACTACCTGCCCATCCTCTCGCTTCGCCGATGGCATCGCTGATGAGATAGTATGGAGGTTCACAGTCACCGTACTATGGAGGTACCTTCAAGGGAGGCAACACCGGATACGCGGGCAGTCCTTACGCTACAGTGAGCCCATTCGAAGCTCATCCCCAGACAGCCGTGAGCTGACCAAGCCAGACTGGTGGCGCCGGGGGAGGAGGGGGAGCGAGCTCCGCTGGAGGAGGCGGAGGAGGAGGATTCCATGGAGGGAATGGTGGCAGATCCAGTGATGCCAGTAGGCGCGCAGAGGGAGGAACGGGCGGCTCTAGCTACGCCAAACAGCAGACGGATCCGCGCTGGCTCATCACTGTCTTATCTGCAGTCGCGACCCAGGCTGGAAGCGGGAGTATCCGGCTGGAGAGATACTAGGCTATGTCTGGAGCGGCGGGAACCTGGGTATGGGCGGAGGGGACATTAATGTATTGGAGGGTAGTGAGATCTGGCTTTGAAGTTGGACATTTTGGGTTATGTCAGGCCACAATGTCATACATTTCAGTGATTAGCGGTTCAGGGCAGACACGGTCGCGATTCGCAGATGACACAGGAAGCGACTCTGAGCTTGTAGCTTAAGCTTGCACATCGACTAGATTATTAACGGCCATTCACCTCATCGCTCTGCTCCTCGGCAGTCATCTTGCCCATCAATTTCCACTCTTTCGCATACGTTTCTACAGAAAGTCAGATCGCGACTCGTTCGAAATTCGGAAGAGTATGGACCAGCTTACGCTTGTATATCCTGATCATCCCATCATCATCGCTCGTAGTCAATACAGTACCCGTAGCGTTCCACTATGTCGTCAGCCCGCTCTCCTGTCGGTCTCGACATCTAGGAGGAGCAGTACTCACATCGACCATTCCAATCCTCGCACCCCTTGCGAACTCAGCCACCACCTCTCCTTTCCAGCTCGAGCCCCTCCCTCCCCCTCCAACCTCGTCATCCGGATTAGGCGGGGTCACCTTCCATATCCTGACGGAACCGTCCCGCGCGCCAGTCGCCAAGTGATGATATGATCTCCCGCAGTTGGGCGCCCAGGATAGAGTGGTGAGGGGGGATGCCGTCGAAGAAGAGGATGATGGCGGCAGGAGGTGTAAGAGGGTGGTAGGTGTGGGATCGAGAGATATTATCTGAGGGTATCAGCTGTGCACTGGCAATGAGGGCGCTTTGAACAGCTTTGGCCTGAACTCACCTTGACGCCAGGAGCGGTTCCTGCGAAACAAGCCAATACGCTTCCCCACCATTTCTCTTTGCACCAACTCAAACCCCATCCGCCCGTCGCCAGCTCGGCAGTGGTGGTACCGCCTGCATTATCGTCATTCGAGCCATCCTCGTTTGCGCCTGGGACAGGTAGTGAGGGAACGTGGACGTCATGGGCCAATGACCAGTCTGTCAAAGATGGGTCGAGTGAGAGATGGATCCGTAAATGAGAGTCGGTGGATATAGACGCCTGGGCGATCAGATATGCCTCTGGGGTATGCGAGGGTGATCGCTAGCTTACCACCCGCAACCCCAATCCTGGATCAGCCGGCCCAAACTCCACATCCCTCACACTCCCCTTCATCCCGCTCAAGACTCCCTTCTCCATCCATCTCCCCTCCTTGTTAGCGAGCGCTGATGCTGACGCCGTAGCCGACTGCAGTGCGGCGGACGGGGAGGCGGAGGAAGAGGAAGAGGAAGAGGGCTCCTCCCATATCCGGACGGTACGGTCATGCGAGCACGAGGCGAGGAGGTAGCCGTGTAGTGGGTGGGCGAAAGAGAGGTGGAGGATCGGCGCGTCATGTGCCTGTTGGCAGCTGTCAGCGTACATACGACTCGGGCAGCAGAGCGTTGCGAACGCACCTTCCACTCAGTCTCGAGGTCCCACGAACCCTCGTTGGACCGGCGGAACAGCTTTATCCGCTGGTCTGCCGAGCATGTCGCTACTGTGAGCCAAGTCAGTACTGAGTTGAGTATGATTGTACGAGCTGCAGAAGCACGATGAAGCGGCTCACGTCTCTCGCCGTAGAAATCATACACGACGTCTGCAGAGTCAGCTGCTGTTTTGGCGTATATCGTCCCGATCGGCCCAGTTTCAAAGCTCACGCGTGACAAGGTCCGAGTGGCCATGAGCTAAAAGGTTCGTCTGTATCATGCTGCCTTTCTGTCAGTGAGCTGTATAGGGCTGAAGTATAGGTTGTTGATGAATGTAGGCGAAGAGTGAGGAACGCGGAGACCCCACAGCTAACGGGGTTATATCGCCCGGCGATATCAGATGACGTGGCGCCCAGTCACACCATCACCACGATCACCCTCCAGCGCGCCTCATTGAACGCATTCCTCAGTACCATACCTCCTACTCAGCAAGGTCAAAGGTCTATACGCTATGGGCGAACAGCTACCAGCAGGATGGGAGGCGAGATGGTGAGTCTGCTCCGAGTATCAGCGAAAAAGAATGAAGCTGATCCATCAGGGACCAGCAGAACCAGGCGTACATCTATACCGGTTCGTCTCGCGCAACATCTCGTCTGTATCAACATGAGGAGCCAATACTGATCGAGTAGAACAATCTACCGGACAGCAACAATGGGAGGTCCCGACTCAACCTTCCTTCCCGTCGCAGGACCAGTCGTCTGCGCCCCCACCGCCCGCGGCAGCTCCATCCGGTAAGGCAGGGAGACGGCAGTACCCCACCGCCCAGCTCCAGTCGATGTACACCGCCCAGCCTGGTAGCTTCGAATATCAGAACCAGGGCCAACAGCCACAGCAGCCGCAACATCAGCAGCAGCAGCCGGCGTATGGGGACGCTAGCCTATCCTCTGCGGCGCCTAGCTTCTTCACCCCGGGGATGGCGGGCGGCGATGCGGGTGCGGGGGCGCAAGGCGGGGCAGCGTACCCTCAGCAGCCGATGCAGCAGCCACAGGGTGGACAGTTCCAGCAGTATGGCGGTGGCGCGCCGGTCGACCAGATGTCGAACCAATTCAACCAGATGAATATGGCTGGCGGCGCGGGCGGTTACACTGGCGGAGCGCCCGGTGCTGGCGGTTTCGAGCAAAAGCAATTGCACGCCATCAACACCATCAACCTCATCGGTATGCAGCCGGACGTTCGCGGCCTCGAAGCCCCTCCCCCACCCTACCTCATCCCCCAATCCGCTTCGGTTACGCAAAGCCCCTACAACCAGCCTGATCCATCCTACCAGCGCTGCACGCTCACCACCATGCCCGCGACGCAATCCCTCCTCAACAAGTCAAAACTCCCCCTCGCACTCGTCATGGCGCCGTACCGGTCCGTTCGGGAGGCCGATGGCGATATGCCCGTTCCCGTCGTTGAGGACAATGTTATCGCGCGGTGTAGGCGGTGCAGGGCGTACATCAACCCCTTTGTCACATTCATCGAGGGCGGAAATAGGTGGAAGTGCTGTCTGTGCGGACTGAGCAATGAGGTGCCGCAGCTGTTTGACTGGGATCAGGCGGAAGGGAAGCCGGCGGATCGGTGGGCAAGAAAAGAGCTCAACCACTCGGTGGTGGAGTTCATCGCGCCCACAGAGTACATGGTCCGACCTCCTCAACCCCCCGTCTACGCTTTCGTCATTGACGTATCCCAAGCGGCGGTCCAGAGCGGTATGGTCGCCACTGCCGCTCAGACCATTCTCGAAAACCTCGGAAACCTTCCCAACGCGGACAACCGCACAAAAGTCGCCTTTATCGGTGTCTCCACCTCCCTCCACTTCTTCTCCCTCCCTCCAGGCGCGACAGAAGCGAGTATGCTCGTCGTCAGCGACCTCACCGATGTCTTCCTCCCTAAACCCGTCGACCTCCTCGTCAACCTCACGGAATCGCGGACGGCGATCGAGTCGTTCCTCGCTCGTCTCCCCGAGATGTTTAGCGACTCGTTCACGGTCGGGAACGCCCTGGGATCGGCATTGCAGGCGGCGCACCAGCTCATCGGGAAGATTGGTGGGAAGATCATCGCGCTCACTGCGTCCTTGCCTACCCTGGGCGAGGGGGCGTTAAAGGCGCGAGACGACCCAAAGCTGCTCGGGACGAGCAAGGAGTCTTCCCTCCTCACCTCGGCGTCATCGTTCTACAAGTCGTTCGCGATTGAGTGCTCCAAAGCTCAAGTCGCGGTCGACATGTTCCTCTTCTCGGCCACCTACACGGACGTCGCCTCCCTCTCGTGCCTTCCCCGGTACACGGCCGGTCAGACTTACCTTTACCCCGGCTTCAACGCGTCACGCCCGGAAGACGCCATCAAATTCGGTACCGAATTCGGCAAGGTCCTCTCGCAGCCACTCGGGCTCGAGGCCGTCATCCGTGTCCGCGCGTCTCGCGGTATCCGGATGTCGGCCTTCCACGGTAACTTCTTTATCCGTTCCACCGACCTTCTCGCGCTCCCCGTCGTACCTCTGGATCAGAGCTACGTTATCGAGCTGCAGCTTGAGGACGACCTCAAGGGCCCGGTTGTCGTCCTCCAGACGGCCATCCTGCATACTACATGCTATGGCGAGCGTCGGATCCGGGTCATTACTCAAGCCATGCCGGTCACGGACACCGTCGGGGAGTTGTACGGCTCGGCCGACCAGGTCGCTATTGCCACGTACCTCGCCAACAAGGCCGTCGAGAAGAGCATGAATGGCTCCCTCGACGACGCGCGGAACGTCGTCACCAACGCCCTCTCGTCCATGCTCTCGGTCTACAAGAACCAGGTCACCTCGTCCGCTGGCGCCTCGGCCCAACTTGCCATCCCCGACAATCTCAAACTACTCCCCCTCCTCGCGTGCGGTCTCGTCAAGCACGTCGGACTCCGCGAGGGCGCCTCCATCCCTCCCGACCTTCGCTCCTACGCCCAATGCCTACTCACCACCCTCCCCTCCCAATCCCTCATATCTTACATCCACCCCCGCTTCTACTCGCTCCACAACATGCCGCCCGACGCGGGCACGATCGGGGAACACGGCGTCATCCTGCCCCCCACACTCAATCTCACGTCGGAGCGCCTGGAGCGACACGGTCTCTTCCTCATTGAAGACTCGCAAAATATCTTTTTGTGGGTCGGGCACGAGGCGGTGCCCCGTCTTGTCCAGGACGTGTTTGATCTGCCCAGCTACGCGGATCTGGTCGGTGGCAAGTTTACGCTGCCGGTCTTGGACAATCCGTTCAACCAGCGCGTGAATGCGATTGTGGCCAAGACTCGCGAGCTGAGGAGGGGCGTGTATAGGCCGCATTTGTATGTCGTCAAGAGCGATGCGGAGCCGGCGCTCAGGAGCTGGGCGTTGAGTTTGTTGATTGAGGATCGGATGGATGGGATGGGGAGCTATGCGCAGTACTTGACCACGGTCAAGGGCAAGGTGAGTTAGGGGTTGTCTGGATAGGGATGGGCCGAAGCTGATATGATAGGTTAATGGATAATGAAATTACCTAGATGAAGCGTAGTGATTACAGGAACTTGGGTTGAGACTTGAGGGAGCGGGGAGTATAAGTTGCATCTTGGCATGGTACACGTCGGTCCGGTCTGCTTATGACCTCGTCAAAGGGGGCGTCCCCTAGGCTTGCCAGCTCACCCTTACTGACCGGGCCTATCTGTCTACTCGACAGCCCCCTCTTCTGACAGATGTGACGTCCAACTTCAGCGGGCAACCGGGCGAGCGATTGGCGGTCTAGCACGTGCGCTTCTGCTCAGCACAGCCTAGTGCGGTCATCGATTCGTGCACTAAGGATTGCGCATGAAGGGATGTCGACCATCAGTGTTTCAGCAGTACTAGTAGCCCCACTGACGCCTGATCATCGCGCAACATGCTCACCATTCTGCGTTTATACATTACCTTGACGCCCTCTTTCTCACAACATCAGATCGTCGTATACACCTATTCATCCACGCAGAACTCAGACATCGCGGCGTGACACCATGCCGGGAGATCACAACGATGATCCCGCCGCTACTGCCAGCCGGCTCGCGCGGATGGCTATGCATAACGTGAGTCAAGAGCGCGCCTGAGCAGATAGGAAAGGATGCTGAGTCACCCCTGATGCGCCTGTTACTGAGACAATAACACAGAAATCTGAAGCATCAACCCCTTCGCAATCCGCTCAACTCACGGTATTGAGTGCATGGATGAAGGACCCGTTGAACCGGAGATACATCGACTATGTCGGAAAGGTGACGAGCGTTGACTATCTGAGGCAGCTGGGCGTTACTCAGCGTACGCTGAAGGAGTTTCGCGAGATCGAGCGAGCCTCACAAGAAGCCTACCAGAGAGGCGCGGCAGGTACGATAGTCAAGCCTGGTGAGTTGCGTCCGTATCACAGGCAATTTCTGCTAGTAGCTAATACAGAGAAGAATTTGGCCCGAGGCACATTGCAGCAAGACCACACCCTGAAAAAGGAATAGCACCAATGACGTTGGAGTCGGCTGCATTGGTGAGTAGCGGCCTGATTGGTCTCTTTGATGCTTGCAGAGCTTGTATGTGCTAATTAACGTCAGCCACTTGATCGAGCTCGTCAGGTCTCCGCCGATCCAGGCGATATGATGCCCTGTTCCGATTTCCCAAGCTACCTGTACCCTTTCTCGGACCAATTGGCACCGCCGCCCACACTTCCGCTCGACTGGTCAGGAGGTCCTTCGTCAGACACGGCGTTCACGGGAAACCGGTGGCAAACATCCTTTGACGGGGGAGAATGGGGTACTGTAGCATGCCAGTACTCAGGGGAGGAAGGTGCGCACGCTACTGCTGCCTGTCCTGTGGGTCTAAGCATCTTGCGGCTCTGACATGGCTCATACAACAGTCACAGTGGTCGGCGGCATCCTCGGCATACCTTGCCCCGCCTGCGAGCACCCGCCGTCATATCGCCCGTTCAGTCTCGCCTCGTCCGCGACCAGGTCATGCCGGGGGCCACCGCGGTCCCCGAGGCATCAGCAAGGGAACGCAGGCGAGATCGTCATCTGCTACTCGGCAACAGCAACTGAAACACGCGTTTCCTAGTGGTCCGGGGCGATACTCATACCAAGATTCGAGGTATGTGAGCGGGGAGCCTACCGCCGATCAGTTGGAGCAGCAGTTCCGAAACATGGCGTGGAACTCATCACTCGACTCTTCCGCCGCAGCTGATCCTTGTCAGCCACGTCAGTCGATGACCTCTGGCGCTTACGGCTACCAGGACTTCCCATCCGACTCAGTACGACAGCAGGTCAACTCTGCGCACGCAACGCCCTACACCGCCCTACAACCCTCTCATACGCTCGCCGCCCCCCACTACAACTACCGCGCAGATCTGCAAGACACAGACCCTTACCTATCCTTCGACGGAGCAGGCCTCGCCGCGCTCGAGAGCGACGACACTGAGTACCCGCCTGGCGACATTGACTGGACACACGGGGATCTACCTCTGACAATGCAAGCAAACACTCACCCCGGCTCAATGGACACAGAGCCGTTCATGCTCAACAATCCATACCTTCAGCCACCGCCTAGGGGTGAAACCGGATTCCAGTCCTATCCTGAATGACATCCGCGGTGTTGAGGACTTTGGACATCAGCAGTAGAGTGGGACAGTCAGGTAATTGTCAGAAACGACTGCTGTGAGCGTGGAATCAGCGACGGGTTGGACAGGACTACGTGTTGCGGAGAATTTGACAGATACTACGACCAATGTTCTTTGCTACGGGGTCTACATGACAGCGACTGATGTAATATCCTACACGGTATACTGAATAGCGCCAATACAATCATGGCGTTGGGAAGATCCCCATGCCAGGTGTGGTCTACTCGCAGGCTGATCGCTCGAGAGCGATATCACCCCATTCCCCTGGCCTGTTGACAAGGATCTACAGCGCAGGTGGTCCGTTGACGATCTAGTCCCTTAAGTACTCACGCATCTCATGCATGACTTCACTCATAGCCCAGCCATCCCCCGGAAAGGCATGATGACTCGGCCAGCGTTCGCTCCCTTATCTTCTAGATCCCGCGCAGCCTCTGTGCGAAACGCGTATGAACAGCTTAAAGCCATCCGTATCGCCCCTGACAACAAGCTCGTCATCCCTTCAGGCCCGAATCCGAGTCCAAGCTCAGCCAGCCTCGAGCCGAGCCCTCCTGTCCCATATAACATGCAGGGCGTCACGCTGCTTTCTCGCTCCATCATACTCCTGTCTTGAACTCCAGCGCAGACTACAACAATACACTCATACAAACCTACATTCGATTCCCATAGCATGTCGCAAGTTGCCTCCAAGCGAGAATTTTCTGATGATCACCCCTCTGCGTGGCCGACCCTGGGAGAAGCCGAGGGGAAAGCTCTTGTGACTACCACATCCGACAGCACCAAGACGATGCACCCTAAAGCGTGGGGACCCCCGGCGAAGAAGACACTCAAAGCGGTGGATCGCGAGATACTGGTTGAGCGGAATCGCCGGCTGGAGCAGGAGCTCGAGGACAGCCTCGTGACTCAGCAGACGTTGGAGGACCAGCTCGAGGAGAGCCAGCAATTGCTCAGTGAGCTGAGGACAGCAGTGGACAGCCACATCGACGACACCTCGCTACTTCATGGCATGGCGCTTTTGGGCGCAATTGCCGCGGGGACAACGCAGAAGGCTTTGTCCGTCAATCAGCGGCTCGTTCGACACATTTCGCACAGGCAAGTCGTGCAAGGCGCACAAAGCACTTCTCTGAGCCGGACACTGCAATCCGATTGCAGCAGGCTGGGAACTGCATTGTTCAAGACGTTGATGGCAGGTTCGGGGGACAGCGATGAGGCGGTGCGAACGGCGGACGAGATGGACAGGATCCTCGTACTCAAGCTGACTGAGTTGGGCATTGCTGATCTCAAGGACCTTGTTCTCTCGTCCCCTGACCCCACTTTCCAGCCAGGCGGGACCGGAGTCAGGTCCGACTCTGAAGGCGAGGAGACTGAGAGTGAAGAGGGAGACAATTCGGACGTGTCAGCGGCCTCCAACGGCGACGCCGCATCGGTCATCTTCACGGGGCGGGCTTGACGGAAACGGAGCAAAGTACGCCAATCACCATGGGCTATCAGCCTTCAGAGTTTGTGGGGCGGTGTTTTGATGGGCCCGGCTAGAATGCATGTCAATTATCGTGGGGCATTTGTGTAACGACTCACATAGCCTCCAGCAGTCATGGCGCGGCGTTAGCTAGAGGTCATTGTGCGCGAGCGAGTGTAACAGGGTTCCACACGCCCGGCCACAAGCCGTGCATTATCCGAACCAGGCCTAAACTACCGCTATACCTACGCCTGATCAGTCTCGCTTATCCTATAGCACGCCACCCACTAGTCTCCGCAAGCCCGGCATGCAACGACGATCCACTTGCCCAGATTTGCCGAATCCGCCGACTAGGTCTTCCCATTCATGCTCCTGACCCTTTGGGGCGTTATCTGACACGCGTCACATCCCGATAAGGTAGTATGCGATCGAGACCCCGCTTGATGTCAGTCGTCCTTTGTGATGTCAAGGTGAAGCGTTTCATGGATCAAGCTCAGCCCAGCTCAACCTGAATGGACCAGCGCCCATGATTTCCCGGCGCCACTGTTCATCGTTCTCATTCCCCCTCCATTTCAGAATTCAACATCGCTCACCTCAGCTCCCCAAGGATCCAGCTCACCTTTCGTCATACACTCACAACAATGCCCAACTCACCAGATGATCACAACGGTGCGTGACAAGACTCTATTTCACCAAACCTGTCAGAGTCGTTAGCTGATGATCTCCAGCCCTGACAACGGGGTCCACTACTCCCACCGCCGGCAGCACTGTCCGCGGAACGGGAGCCCATGAAACGCGGGAGTCAGCTGATTCACTCGGCTCTCATGTTGGGACGTCGTCAAGCGAGATTGAGAGGCTGCGCATGTCGGCGAAATGCCTGGAGTACAAACAGCAGCTCGCCGCAAGCCAGGATGAGATTGGGCATCTGCGACATCAGATCTGGTCGGCCGAGCAGGCCCTCGAAGATATGAATGTCAGCTTGCAGAATGCGGCCGGCGCCGCTGATCAGTGGAAGAGAGAGGCGAACGAAGCTGCATTCGCATTGGGCGTCACTGAGAAAGAGCGAGACATCAGCCGGGGGATCTCTCGGGCAGCTTCCAACCAACTCGCAACTGCTTTGAATGACCTTTACGGCCAGGAGCCCGAGCGGGCGTGGGCGATGAGTGAGTTGCGCACGGTCGGCCGACTGGGCGCCGTGCTGGGCACGACGTTGTCCGCACTGTACGCCGCCAATACCGCGGGTACAGGCCTGCAAGATCAGCCAGCTCACCCAAACTTCATCTCCAACACGCTGCATGAGCTCGGCTTCCACGACCTCGTGCCGTTTGTGCCGCCGATGTCAACCTTCGCCGACACGGCCCGCCCACGCCCGGCCGCAGGCGATGGGGGCTGGGGACATCACTACTCGGGCTACGACACCATGGGAGATAATTGACGGAAAGGGTGTCGATGGGTGGACTTGGGTGGTGCTGGGTGACGGACGAGGCGCGTGATGGATTTGAGACGATTTGGAAGAGGTATGCATGTCGATCGATGTACTGCTGTACTCACATGTTCTTGCTGTCATCAGTAGGAGATTAGTGACCTGCACGGCCAGTCAGGTACTGGCATAATTGATCTCCGCGGCGGGAGCAAAGAACAGTTCTCCTGTGGACCGCATACTCGCACGAGATTCCCGCGTGTGAGCTGCCACTCAGTCACCATACTGGGTGAAGCCAAGCAAGAAGTCCGTCAGCGTTATCCAACGGCACGAGAGGTCGTGCCGCCTGTCCGGACGCTATCAGTAATTGTGAGGTGATGTCGGCGGAGGAGAAGTCAGAGGCGTCTCGAGGATAGTCAGAGTCAAGTGGATGATCGGCTGTCAATTGTACTTACGCGAAGACCTATTTCAAGATGCAGTACTCGCCGCCGATGCGATCGTCAAGCCAGTCACTCCTCACCGCCTCGTCTATAGTCGCTTTGCATTTAAGCCTCATCATCCTCCACCCTCCTATAACAAGCCACCCACTTATCTCCCTTATTCCGCTCCACCTTCCTCCCTTCCTCGGTCGCCGTCCTCGCCGACTCGAGCACCTCATCACCGACCATCTCCTCGTCTGGTATTCTCCGGAAGAGCGGATGTCTATCGAGGTGGGACGCCATCCAGATATGAAGGTCGTGTACGTCCGTTACAGTGTATAGGATCCCGCCGGGCCGGAGGACGTGTGCATATTCCGCAATCAGGGGGGTTCTGAATATTAGCTTGGGCCCGGAACCGCTGGCACTGATCCACCGCCTAGATCCCATGACCCATCGGAGATAAGTTCGGCTAAGCAGCAAAGCAGCAAAGAGGAGACATACGTGATGATCCTAGCCTTCTGTTTCCTCAACTTGAAATGCGGATCCGGAAACAGAAAGAACATCTTGCTCAATTGCGCCTTGGCGAAGAAGTTTGGCATATGCTTCATGCTGTTCGCACGGATGACCGAGACGTTTTGATATCCTCCGGGTTGGCGCTGAGTGGGGAGGTCGTCGGGTGAAGTCGAGGTCGAGGCTGGTATGGAGGCGGAAGTGGAGGAGGGATCAGAAGGGAGGAGGGACTGGGATTGACGTGTGGCGAGGATACGGTCGTGTACGTAGCTGGTGACTGAGGTACGGATCTCCATTCCTGCTTGGTCAGCTTAATGCCAATTGACAAAGATGGTTCCCCATCTCGCGACTCCGCCCCAGTCATCCCGAGTCCCGACCCTTGTCACGCCACAGCCGCCAACCGTCTCATCTATCGGCTCCGCACCGCCTCATCTATCGGCTCCGCACCGCCTCATCATTCAGTGTCACTCACCGAGCATGAGAACATCCGGAAACTTCGGCGCCAGATCCATCAACAACCCTCCGAACCCACATCCTACATCCGCCCATTCCACCCTCTTCTCCCCCGTTGGAGATGTAGACCCGACGTGCCCCTGAGGGAAGTATGCCGGATAGTGGATCGACCAGTCCATCTCTTCTGGACTTGGGGGACTGAACTGTCAGCTCTCAGTCCTGTCCAGTATGTTTGTGATCAGCAGGCACAAGACGCAGCTGTATAGCTTGACGAGGACGTACTAGTCGAGAGAGTGATCGTTGAATACATTGGCATGTGCTCTTTGACGATAGAACCGTTTCTGGCAAGTCAGCTATATCCCGTCTCGCACCGATCATCACCGCCGTCTCCAACTCCACACGTTGTCCAACCCATCGCATACAGATCTCATGATCTCGGATCAGGCAGCTCCAACAAGACACAGCAACTCACCTGAGGCGCCCGCAAGATCGCTTCTCCCGACGGCGTAACATCACTGTTCCCGCCTTCTACGCTCATCGCGCCTTTGCTAGGTCCTGCGGCACCGTTCATCGTCTCGATCTGGGCATTCCTGCCTCGCTTGGGCATGTTGCTGGTTGTGTAGGAGATGTAGTGGATGTCAAGGTGAAATCGCGAGATTTGGCTGCAAAATAAGTGAAACGCAGCCACGTTGTAGTGGGAGATCAGGAGTGATTAGGAAATTGCCTCTTTGGGTTATCCAGCCGTGTCGAGTATGTCCGTGCGTGTCAGGTGCAGTGCCACCTTCAAGGGAGTGCCTGTGAGGGAGCGTACATAGAGGTACATATCACTACTAGCTATAGATAGACACACACACACCTATGCAGTAGATAGATAGCCCCGCTCAGTGGCATCGCCTTCGACTCGAACTATCCCTTCGACAAGATAGCAGTGTCCACAACCTATCCGATCCCCCTATCGACTCCTCTTCACTTGCCAGCAGCCCTTCGGCGGTCAGCTCCACCTCAACCTCTATCATACGTAATCCCCTCGCTTCCCTCCCTCAACAAATGGGGCTCGCTCGCGTCAACCGGACAAGACCCTACGACGTATCAGCAGGCGACATCTGCGGATAACGTGAAGCTCTGGCAGCCAGCTATAGATAAAGAGCTGGATAACCTGCGAGCAAAGAAGGTGTTTCGACCATCGAAACTCCCGCAGGGCAGAAAGGCGATTACATGTCGCTGGATTTTCACCACCAAGCGAGATGCTGATGGTGTGATCACGAAGCGTAAGGCAAGGCTGGTTGCTAGAGGTTTTTCTCAACAGCCAGGAGTTGACTTTGCCGAGACGTACGCACCGGTAAGCAGGCTAGTCAGTCTGCGTCTACTCCTCACGATCGCGGCGGGGCTGGACTGGGAGATACACCAGGCAGACGTCGAAGGCGCATATCTTAATGGCAAGATCAAGGAGGAGATTTATATGGAGATACCCCCTGGGTACAAGGTACCGGGAGGTCACAACTGTGTGAAGGTCGAGGGGGCACTTTATGGCTTGAAGCAAGCTGCGCAGTGCTGGTGGGAAGAGGCTGGAAAGGTCCTCAAGAGCCTCGGGTTCAAGAGACTTCAGTCTGAGTGGGGCCTGTACTTCCGGGATGATGCACAGGGGCCCATCCTGCTTCTACTATACGTAGATGACTTCTGTCTTGCCGCACGTAAGCGCGCGACAATCGACAACACCCTCGCGGACCTTCGTCGTCGTTGGACGATCACAGATACCGAGAAGGTCACTTCTATCCTCGGGATGAAGGTGACACGTGATAGGCAGCGCAGACTGATCTCAGTCACGCAGCCTGGTTACATCGATACCCTACTCGCTCGATTCCCCTCATCGACCTCGCGCGAGTTTGCCACACCGATGGCACATACCACCGATAACCTCAGCTCGGAAGCTTCGCCGCTCACGCCGTATCAGCAGATCGTCGTGCAGCCGAATTTGAGCAGACTAGGCGTTTGCTCAGGGCTGGAACTGTACCACCTACAGTCTTACGCCCAGTACGCTCGTATGCTCTCGGACGTCCATGGTTCGCGGTTCAACTCGCCCGTCCCCATTCCTTGGAACAACGGTACGGTCTCCCCTTCGCAGATCTTTGCGCCACCCCCGAGCGAGGTCTCGACTTTCTCGGGGATCTCCGGCTTGACCACGTCATCCGGTACCACCCTCGGCTCCGGATCTTCGGTTTCCTCCGATGGATCGGATGCCTCGTCTATGGCGTCATTCCTTTCCTTCGGTTCGGTGGTGTCCCACGAGGCCCCTCTTGCCTCTTACGTCCCTTCCAACGCGGGCTCGTCCACCTCGTCGGACTCTACTGTGGTTCCCGTCGTCATCCACCCGGTGGCGACTCGCGGAACCCTTTCCTCTCCCCACTCGGTCAAGTCTTCCGAGTCGGGTGTTACCCGTAACACCGTAAGTCCTGCGTCATCCTACATCACTCGTAATGATGCTGACCAAGACAGAAGGTCCGTCACCTCCGAGTCGCCAAGATCAAGGCTACCGGTACCCTCATGGTTCCGCCTTGCGTCCGGTGCCTCGCCAACGGTACCCCGTGCTACTGGTCTCCTGATTCCGCCGGCTGCGCCGAGTGCACGGCTCACGCTCGGCTCTGCTCGTTCGGGAGCCACAAGAGGCGTCGGACCGGCTATAGTCCGATCTGGGTGAGTCCTTTCGTAATTGTGGGATCGTTCCAGCTAATAATAGCAGAACCCTCCTTCTTCCTCGGTCGGCTCTACCTTTGCCACCGAGAGCGTGGTCTCATCCGGCGCCCACTGCACTGGCCACGGTCTCCGCCTGATCACCCTTGATCAGTCTACATCATTCTTGATCACCCTTGATCAGTCTACATCATTCTTGATCACCCGTGATCAGTCTTGTTTCTTTTGATCACACTCGATCCTATCAACAACGATGTCCCGACCGGACGAAGAAGAACTGGTGGACTACGATGAGGCGTATGAGGAGTCATTCGTGCCCTCAGTGAACGGGCCGGGCCAGTCGACAAAGGGGCAATTGGAAGCTGAGTTCGCTGCGAAGGTTGCCATACCCGGAGAGGATGACGAGTTACTGGGCATTGCTGCTCCCGATGGAATGGTCTGGAGCGAGGAGGAGGAGAAATTTGTTCGTATAGAAGAAGAGTTGGTGGATTATGATGAGACGCCGGAGGAGAATTTTACACCAGGTGGCGCGGATCCGATGGATAAAGACGATAAGATGTTAGGGCTTGAGCGTGGTCATGAGTCTAGGGTTGAGGATGCGGAGAAGAACGCAGGGCAAGGCCAGCAAGACGTGGGGGAAGTCAAGGATAAAGGCGAAAGCGGTGTACAGGCGGCGCCAATGGCGGAAGGAACTTCTGCCGATGGGTCTAAATTGGGAGCAAAGGCAAAAGAGGGAGGAGACGCAGGATCTAAGATCTCTGCTAGCGAGGAAGCCAAACGGCGAAAGGAAGCAGCGAGTCTGAAAGCAAAGAAGGCCAAGGCGGATGCGGCGGTGGCTTTGAAAATGGCAAGGGAAGCGGAGGAAGAGGCGAGTGCTGCCGAGGCGGACTCGAAGGTGGCGGATAAGAGAGAGGCAGCTGAGAAGCTGGAGGAATACCGAGACAAAATTAAGAGCAAGTGGGATGGGAAGCCCGAGGAGCTAGGTGAATGGGGAAAGTTGAGGAACAAATGCCGCTTCTGTTGGAAGACCAAAGATAATACTGGGCATACTTGCTACTGTAATTGGCCAAAAACGGGCTGGGCACCTTGGGCGTTTCAGAATGGTCTGCGATGGCACAATGGAGGTTGGTACCGATGGGGAGTCTTCCTGTGCGATGGGGGGTCGGATGTCAGACAAGAATGGGAGATAGTTGAGGCGTTGCAGATGTGGGACGGAAATCCACACGCGGAAAAGTTTTGGACCAAATTCCAGGAGGAGAGATACCACTCCAATCCGGAGATGATGATGGAGTGGGTCGAGATTGCGCACAATCCGATTCGGTTTGCAGAGGAGGCAAACAGGTGGAGGCAGTTGGGGTACGAGCTCGTGAAGTTCCCAAAGGACAGGGCGGTAAAGGGGTGGAGGGCATGGCCTAACCCTCCGGGTCATGAGGACAAGGAGTATATGAAGGAGGTGGATGAGAAGAAAGCCAAAGCTGGAAAGCAGGGCGTGGAGAAGGCTGTTGTGAAAGAAGCTGTGAAGCCAAATATGGTATGGAAAGCTATTCCGACCGGTCCGTCTTCCGAAAGGTCGACTCACCAAGCTCCTCCTCACCTAAAAAGGGAATTCGAGGGACCGCAGGCGGCGCAGGGTGATTATATCAAGAAGCCCAGGAACGGCATATATCAGCAAAGGGGCATGGTGACACCGCAAAATGTCCCATGGCGGAAGGTCAATGGAGTGGCTTATGCCCTAGAAGGTCGGCAGATGGGCGACCCGAGACCGGAGATCCAACAAGGCGGATTGTCGCATGAGCAGGGCGGACCGGGATTTCAGCACGGCGAGCCGGTATATCACCAAGGCAGACCGGGATTCCAGCACGGCGAGCCGGTTGGTTATCACCAAGGCGGACCGGGATTCCAGCATGGCGGTCAGCAGCAAAGCGGGCCGGGGTATCACCAAGGCGGATTGGGGTACCAGCAAGGCGGACAAGTGTTTCCGCAGGGTAGACCTGTGTTTCAGCAAGGCGGCCAGCAGCAAGGGGGACAAGGATATCAGCAAGCGGGACCGAGCCAGGGAGGACTTTCCCCAAGGGGGCAGGTATACCAGCGGGGAGGAAATGGAGGAGGCAACATGCCGCAGAATGGGGCGTATGAGGGCAACACCAACCGAGGTTTCGCGCCTGTGCCAGGTCGAGGTGGTTTTGGGTGGTAGAGGTAGTTGGCCGCGATAATAGGGATGGAGACGAGGCGAGTGTCGGGTAGGAGTCGGGGTCGAAGAAAAGGAGAGTGAAGGATGGGGATAGAGATATCAGAATGGAGTAGCCTGAGTAGGGTTAGTATTATGAGCTTTCGAGTCGAGAGACCGAACTTTAGCGAGTGGAGAAAGAAGCCGAGAGGCTGGGATAGAGGTTTCGATTCAAATGACTAAGTTTTAGCGATTAGGGAGATTGCCAAAAGGCAGGCAAAGGGTGAGGCTATCCATCATGGAAGTCGGCTAAGATGAGGACGAGTAAGAGTGTACAAAGTCTGCACTGGATCAGCGAAGTTCAAGACAGAATCAGAATGAGGAAGGCAAGAAGCGCAGATTGAGGCTGAAAGGGCATTGGGGTATATCTTTGGAGAAGTGTCCAACTCACAACTATCAAAAGCCAAAACCAAAACCAACAAAACAACAACTGGGATACTCGCTATCGCTTAAATCGGTGTTCTCGCAACGGGCAATGTTGGATCCACAATCTGCGGGATAGGTGGAGGGAGTAGAGCTCCTGTGGCCGACATTGTCGGGTGTGCGGTTCGTTTGTCTATTCTGAGAGGTTGGCGAATCAAGGCGATAGGATCAAAAGGCATCCCATGTTCTGGGTGCTACTGCGTAGGCAGTTGAGCGTCGGGATGTTCGTATGGAACTGCGGCGGGTCAGGTCTATGGTGCTGATCTCCCACAGCGGGATAGGACGGTTGAGAGGCGATTAGAGGGCTAATCAGCTAGAGTTTGGGGGATTTGTAGTGGGAGATCAGGAGTGATTAGGAAATTGCCTCTTTGGGTTATCCAGCCGTGTCGAGTATGTCCGTGCGTGTCAGGTGCAGTGCCACCTTCAAGGGAGTGCCTGTGAGGGAGCGTACATAGAGGTACATATCACTACTAGCTATAGATAGACACACACACACCTATGCAGTAGATAGATAGCCCCGCTCAGTGGCATCGCCTTCGACTCGAACTATCCCTTCGACAAGATAGCAGTGTCCACAACCTATCCGATCCCCCTATCGACTCCTCTTCACTTGCCAGCAGCCCTTCGGCGGTCAGCTCCACCTCAACCTCTATCATACGTAATCCCCTCGCTTCCCTCCCTCAACAACGTGGTCGGACATAATTTTGGCAGAGGTATGCATAGCCTAATCTTGACTTGGCCTGCAGCCTTGGAAGCTCCGAAGCTCCGAAGTCGAACAGGGCTCAGCTGGCTCGCCGTCGTAGCTGGCCGTGACAGGCGCCGCCCACAGCGTCAAGGCCGAAGAGTGAGAGCATCGCTGATTAACGAGATCTCATGGGATCATCTAACTTTGGTTTCCGCTACCACCCCCATGCCTCGCCGAGATACTGCCCCAACCCACTGAGATTCCCCGCCAACACCTCCCCCAACCTCTCCTCCAGCCCCTCAAACGCCATTCTCGCGCGTTCCCTCTCCTCCCAGTTCAACTTGCCCTCCGAAACATCCTCTTCTGCTCCTTTGGCCGCCCTCTCCTCTTCTTCCTCCTCTTTCAGGACAATATCCGGGATGGGCAATCCAAACTTTTCATCCTTCTTCCTCCTCTTCCTATCCCCACCCTCTTCCCCCTCGTCTTCCACTGGCGCCGCACTCCCAATCTCCGCTCTCAACACCTTGGCCAGATTCCGCACTAACAGCGCCGCCAGGAACGCCACGCCCATCGGATGTCTGTTCCGTGGATCCGTCGGCGTGGAGAAGGCCGTAAAGTGTAACTTGTACGTCGAGGGGAGACGGGGCGGGGACCGTCGGGTGATATTGGGCGCAGAGAGCCAGGCGGCTGAGTTGGGATTGGACAGTACCATATCGGGTACAGAGCGCTGGCGGGGAAGGGGGAGATGCGTGAGGAGATGGGACGTTGTGCATGGGGAATGGGTGCAGGTGGCCCATGCGCAAGCGGTAGGGAGAGGGGAGGAGAGGTGTGTTTGTTGGAGGTGCGAAACGAGTTGGGCGGGGTTGGTTGGGCCGGAGGGAGAAGGGCAGGATTTCCATTTACAGGCGTATTTGTCTAGCTCGTCTATGGGATCAGCACGAGTTCAAGAGGTAAGTGAGGGTATGACCGACCTAGGGACTTCCGGTATCCCATACCGGCAATCACGAAGCGCTGGTTCCCTGTATCGTCCACCCACACCTTGGCGGCCGCGCCAGGAAACGCGACGGTGACGTTCTTGATCACCTCCGACGCGCTCAAGAGTTGCTCGGTGACCTGCTGAGGGGAGAAGAAGTCGCGATAGGAGTGCCAGAAGGTCACTTGGGCAAGCTGGGATGTCGACGAGTAGATGAAGGATTCGTGCATCCTGATATGTCAGCTGTTGCGCGATATCTAGCGATGTTACAGCGAGCTCACCATGTGATACTCCGCTGTGGCTCCTTCATCTTGTACAGCTTCGCCTTGAGGGCCTCGCCTAGTGGTGGTGGCCTATCTCCTACATCTCCTACGACCGCCATCGGTCCATACACCTCGATCAAGCGCTGCGCTTCTTCCCGCTCCTTCGTGCGCTTCTTGCTTGCTTCCTCTGTCGCCCAGGTAGTTGACGCTGGATTACGCGCCATACCTCCCTGTGTCCACGTGAGGGGCTCGAAGCTCGCGGATGTCTGCCGAGCGCCATGCTCCAGGAGCCGCATCATATGCCGGAGGTGCGCCGAGATGCTGGGCGAAGCGAGGATGAGGCGCGCCGGGCCTGGCGCGACGGTGAGAGAAATGAGGAGGTCGAGGGTGAGGTCAAGGATGGACGGAGGGGGCGAGAGTGAGAGGAGGAGTACGAGGTGAGACGTAAGTGCGGGTGGGAGTGGTGGGAGTGAAGGAATGAGGAGGGCGGAAATGAGGAGGGGGAGGATGAGGTGAAGAATCGTTAGGTCGCGTGTGTGAATGAGGATAGTGGGGAGTGTAGAGCTGAGGATGTCGAGCATAGCTGGAGAGGGCGGCAGGTACGGCAGAGTAGCTTGCAGGATGTTGAGGACGTGCTGTATTGGCTCCGGTGAGCTGAGGAGCACCTCGTCCAGCAGGTATTTTACCGGTAGGGCGAACAAGCGAGTCAGAAACCCCGTAAAGGCCTTGCTTCCGCCTACCAGCTTGGCATTGTGCCCTGCCGAGCCGATGCTCGCGTTCCGAAGAACAAGCAGCGAGTTGATCGCCCGGTCCTCCGTATCCCTATCCACCGCCCACTCGCCCACGAACCCAAACCGTCCTTCCCGCCGCGCTTGGGCTAATGCCGCGCCACGCTCGAGCTCGTCCAGCCATAGAAGCGGATACTCCAGCAGCGCGGGGATAGCGTCGATGAACTTGTCGAGCTGGAATCGGTCTGGATGGTCGTAGGTCGCTACGATGAGCCGGGGGAGAGCCCAGTCGACCTCCTCGGGAAGGGTGGAACGGAGGGCGAGGAAGAGGGGGTTCTTGGGTCCGGGCTCGATCTGCCGGGCTGAGGGGATATAGCTGGGTGCTCGATGTGGCTGCTGCGCCATCGCTCCTTGAGGTAATGGAGCTATGGGACGTTGTTGGACGGACATGGTGTCGCTATAAGAAGGTGAGTGGACGCGACAGGAACTTTTGGCTTGGCTCAGCGCGAAGCTTGTCAACACGCGAAGGAATGTGGGTTGCGGTTCCGGCTAAAAGCCACGTCATACATGCCTCCACCTACCATGACCACCTTCGTCTCTGTGTCCTCGCCGAGGTGGTCGTCAGAAGCCCTGTTTTGCCTATGCTATACGGGAGTGCCTTGGAGGCGGATTCCGCCATAGCGTGTGAGGCAAAAGGGTCTGTCCCGGCAACTGGAAAAAAGGTCTGTCCGTGGTATACGGTATCCACTCGTCACGCGAGGCGGTACCGCGGCCCCCCCTTCCGCAAATGACTACATGCTCCCTAAGTAGCGCTGCTAGGTATCGTGAGTCAGGATAGATCAAAGGAGAAAGACAGAGGAAAGCCCTCCAGACAGTGTCATTAATGGACGATGGTTGTGCGAAACCAGCAGGGATGAGCGCGGTGGGAAGGCCATTGCCATGCCGTCTTACATCTCGCTCACTACTGTCCCGATAGCAAGCCATGGAAGTTCCTTGCAGCACTATCGGAGTCCCTCGATGTGCGCCAGATGGGGATGCGGACGGTTGGGCAGCGCAACGACCATTCTTCCTGTCCATCTTCTGTTGACCAATCTGGCCTGGAGTCCCCGCATGACATGCCGTAATTGCCCAAAATTCTGATAGAGCTGTCTCCAACTTCTTCCTGCTCTGGCCACCTTACCCTTATCAGCACCAAAGCCCAATATGGACGCCCTCCTAGCCTCCGCAGGCCCCCTCAATCCCGGCAAGAAGCGCCGTATGAAGCCTTCAGCGCGCTCTACCGCCCCAGCGCACAAGAACACTCAGTACGGGGACGAAAAGATCGACCCCTCCCTCTATTCCATCCTCGACAACACCCGCACCCCCTCTGCATTCGGTACAAACAACCTAGCTTCTGGCTCGGCGGAGCCAGCTCTCCAAGCCAACAAAATTGTTGCGCGGATAGGAGACAAGAAGCTCCGCGCGAGGGTGGCAAGGACGGATGTATCGAACAAGCGGGCGCAGAAGGAGCGGGCGGAGGTGAATGAGTGGCTGAATGCGCCAATGGCGGGTGGACTGGGAGGTATTGAGGTGGATGAGGATCAAGGGGAGAGGACGTGGCGGGTGGGCCAGGAGGAGATTGTCAAGGAAGTAGGAGTGGCGAGCGGGTCGAAGCGATTTGATCTGAAGTTTGAGGATATGGGGAGCTACAAGGTGGACTATACGCGGAACGGAAGGTGAGCTATGAGGATATACCACAAGCAGGAGCCAAGCTCATCATCAGACATATAGCTATAGCATCGTCCAAGGGGCACGTAGCGACATTCGACTGGCAAGCTGGCCGGCTGCACTCTGAGATCCAACTTCGGGAAAGCGTCAGAGCGATCAAATTCCTTCAGTCCGAGTCGTTCTATGCCGTCGCTCAGAAGAAATATGTCTTTGTCTACGATCAAAACGGTGTAGAGCTGCAGTAAGCCTTGACACCCATCCCAGCTCCAAGAGGACCAGGCTGATTCCCGTAGCAAGCTCAAGCAGCACATGGACCCCACCCACCTCGAATACCTTCCCTACCACTACCTCCTCACATCGGTCGGCCACGCCGGATGGCTCAAATACCACGACGTCTCCACTGGCGTCATGCTCACCCAAATACCCACCCACCTCGGCTCCCCATCCACCATGGCCCAAAACTCCCACTCTGGCATAATACACCTCGGTCACTCCAACGGCACCATGACACTCTGGTCCCCCAATCAAACATCCGCGCACGTCAAGCTCCTAGCGCACCGAGGACCAGTCGTCGCCATTGCCTCGGATCCGAGTGAATCCTCTGCCGGCCGGTACACCGCTACAGCCGGTCTCGACGGGCAGATCAAGATCTGGGATGGGCGGATGTGGGGAAAAGAGCTTCGTTCTTTCTCCATGCGGAACAATCCCATTTCCCTCTCCTACTCTGGACGAGGGATGCTCGCTGTCGGTGGGAAAAGCGGAGTCTCGGTCTTCAGGGACGAGACGACCACTCCTTACCTCACACTCCCCCTCCCTTCCCTTTCCGCCGACAGCATCAAGTTCTGCCCATTCGACGATATCCTAGCCGTCGGCCATGCACGCGGGATCTCGTCCCTCCTCGTCCCCGGCTCCGGAGAGGCCAACTTTGATTCGGCAGAAGCGGACGTCTTTGAGTCTCACACTCGACGGAGAGAGAGGGAAGTTCGGGGCGTACTGGAGAAGATCCGCCCGGAGCTTATTACGATGGATACGGAGTATCTCGGCAAGGTGCGGGAAGAGCAGCCGCAGAGCTATGCAGAGAAGGAGGCGAGGAGTTATCGCCAGAAAGGGAGGATGGAGCGGTTGCGCGAGGGAGGGGTCGATCCGGAGGGGGATCTGGCGGGGAGGGAGAGTAGTGAGGATGATGACGAGGGTGGGAAGGGAGGGGACGAGCCAGAAAAGAAGAAGAAGAAGAAGATGAGGGGTAAAGGGAAGAGTATGGCGAGGTATCTCGAGAAGAAGAAGAAGAATGTGGTGGATAATACGACGGTGAGCTGGCTTTCCGCCAGAAGTTGTCTCTGGTCAGGAGCAAAGAGCTGATATATGCAGATCGCACTCAGGCAGAAGGTTGCTTCGCAAGCCAGAGCAGAGGAGGAGAAGCGCAAGATCGCCAACGGGGAGATCGTCAAGGAGTCTGGGGCACTTGCGCGGTTCGGGTGATCTCTTGGAGCTCCAACTGCTGTATAAGAGTGATGGTCTTCTTGCATGCACGATCTTGTCCTAGATGTCTTTTGATATCGTCTTCACGATGTCGAGGGCCAAGCTGCTACAAAGCGGCTACTGAGCAAGAGATCCATCGATTCAGAGCCAAGTCACCAGCACTCAGAGTACTCAGAGTTCATACGCATATCGATACATCTCACTTCTGATCTCATTTGGGTTTCCTAGCTAGCTATCTACTTTGCGCGTGAGCAGAACCAGTAAGCTAAGCCCTAAACACCCTCGACCGCTTAGCGCCCGCGCCAGCACCTGCAGCAAGACATTCCCTGTCATATCAGCTTCACCCTCGACCGGAACACCGAGAGATGTGGGAAAGGAAACTCACTTCTCCTGGGCGTCACAAGTGGCAACGTTGGAAGTCCCCTTGCCGGTGTTGAAAGCAGTTCCGCTGAGGTGTCAGCGCTATGTCCATATGGGGGCATGCAGCGAAGGAGGTGGGGGAAGGGGAGAGAAGAAGACATACCAGGCGTTGTGCTGAATCGCGCAGGACCGGTTGATGGCCGCTCCGATGTTCTGGAAGGTATTGCCGTTGACCGAGAAGGCTAATCACCATCAGCTCATTGGTCAAAGCAAGGGAGAGGAGATGACTTACGGCGATTACCAGCAGATTGGACGACGGGCGGGGCAGCAGCGCCGTTGAGCGCACCAGTGAAGGTCTGGACGTTCCCGCCGGCGGCGGCCTATCACATTCAGCTGTCATCCTGGCCGAGAGGAATGAAGGTGAAAGGAGAGAAAAACTCACATTGCCCGCAGGAGCAGCTGCAGCAGGGGCTGCGATCTTGTCAACCATGACGGCAGCAGGGGCGGCAGCCGCAGGAGGGGCGACCTGAGCGTGGCCCATCATGGCGGCGACGGCGACGGGAGCAGCGGCCGGTGGTGCAGGGGCGGCGGCGGCGTGACCCATCATCGCATTACCGGCAGCTTGGGCTTGAGCGTCCGCGGCGACCTTGTCGACTTTCGCACCGGCTTTGTCATTGTTGGCGTTGTCGTTGTTGCCAGCTCCGCCCTTCCCCTTTCCCTCGCCCTTGTCCGCCTTATCAGCGCCAGCGCCAGCGCCAGCATCCGCCTTGCCCTTAGCCCCAGGCCCTGCTTCCCCCTTGACACCATTCTTCTTGTCGGCGGCACCGGCGGCCTTGTCGCCAGCGTTGGCTTTGCCCATACCAGCGGCAGCGGCGCCAGCTTGAGCTCCAGCGGCGGCTCCGGGACCGGCGGCGGTGGGAGGTGCAGCGGCGGCTCCGGCAGCAGCACCGGCAGCACCGGCGGATCCTTGACCGGTCGATTGGATTCCGAGGGCGGCTTGAAGCTGGGAGAGTCAGCTTGGTCCGGAAGTATCACAAGCTGATGAGCGGGCGCCGGAAGAGGGATGAGAGAACGGCAGAAGGACAGGGATAGGACGGTTTACTGGACAAGACAGTGAAAGTAGATTGAGACATACCTCAGTGAGCCAGGCGTCGGCGAAACCTTGGTCCCGTTTAAGTTGACCGGCCTCTTCCTTGGTCTTGAGGTCGGCGGCGACTACTTTGCACTGCAAAGTCAGCTTCGGCCCCTCGTGGTGGACAGGAGAGGCGGGACAGGGGGAAGAGACTGGAAGGGGTAAGGACAGGTGAAGAAGCAGGTACTTACAGCATCCCGAGTAGCAGCCGACTTGGCGCAGCCGTTGACGAACCCGTCGCACATGGCGTTGGTGATGATGTTGGGGTTGAGCGCCGAAGCTTGAGGGAAGGAAGCGCGGTCGGTAGGGATGAAGGTGAACTCGGTTGCTGCGCGTCCGTCGTTTCCGCCCGAAACGGTCATCGAGAAGTCGGCTGAGAAGTCAGCTATGCTTGAAAAACAAGGGGAAGAGGAGACGGAAGTCATGCGTGAAGGAGTCTAACAGATAGTGGAGGGAGAGAAGAGAACAAGACTTACTGCATGATCCCACGTCGAGACCTGCTGCACCTGCTGCTCCGGCACCAGCCTGAGCACCCGCAGCAGCGTCAGCACCAGCATCAGCGCCAGCGCCGGCGCCCGCATCGGCAGCAGCTCCACCGCCTGCATCCACCTGCGCGCCAGCTCCAGCATCCGCCTCGGCCACAGCCCCTGCGTCCGCCTCAGCACCGGCACCGGCAGCAGCCCCAGCACCGCCCGCCGAGCCTTGACCTGTCGATTGGATACCGAGCGCGCCTTGAAGCTATGATATAAGCTACTATCACCCTATCAGACAATGACCAGAGAAGAACATACCTCAGTCAACCAGGCATCCGCAAACCCTTGATCCCGCTTCAACGCCCCCGACTCCTCCTGTGCCTTTAAACCCGCCGCGACGACCTTGCACGCATCCCGAGTGGCCGCCGACTTGGCACAGCCATTGACGAAGCCGTCGCACATGGCGTTGGTGATGATGTTGGGGTTGAGCGCCGAAGCTTGAGGGAAGGAAGCGCGGTCGGTAGGGATGAAGGTGAACTCGGTTGCTGCGCGTCCGTCGTTTCCGCCCGAGAAGGTCATCGAGAAGTCGGCTGTAAAGTCAGCTATGTCTCACTCAAGAAAGAGGATCAGGAGCCGGGTAAAAGGACAGAAGACGCGCTGGGGATAGTGGATCGTAGAGGAAGTAACGAGAAGGGAACTTACTGCATGACCCCACGTCGAGACCTGCTGCTCCGGCACCAGCCTGGGCACCCGCAGCAGCGCCAGCACCAGCATCCGCACCGGCAGCAACTCCAGCACCTGCGTCCGCCTGCGCGCCAGCTCCAGCATCCGCCTCGGCCGCAGCCCCTGCATCCGCCTCCGCACCACCGGCAGCAGCACCAGCGTCGGCGCCATCCGCGGCAGCACCGGCAGCAGCAGCAGCACCGGCCCCGCCCGCCGAGCCTTGACCGGTCGACTGAATCCCGAGTGCGCCTTGCAACTAAAGATATCAGCCTTTGCCCTCTCATACAACAACGACAAGAAGAAGAAGGACATACCTCAGTCAACCAAGCTTCCGCAAACCCTGGATCCCGCTTCAACGCCCCCGACTCCTCCTGTGTCTTCAAACCCGCCGCGACGACCTTGCACGCATCCCGAGTGGCCGCCGACTTGGCACAGCCATTGACGAAGCCGTCGCACATGGCGTTGGTGATGATGTTGGGGTTGAGAGCCGAAGCTTGAGGGAAGGAAGCGCGGTCGGTCGGGATGAAGGTGAATTCGGTGGCGGCGCGACCATCGTTCCCGCCCGAGAAGGTCATGGAGAAGTCGGCTGAGGAGTCAGCTATGGCTGCGAAGAGGATAGAACAAGAGGATGAGGAGTAGGGTAAAAGAAGAGGACAGGGAGAACTGGACTTACTGCATGACCCGACATCAAGACCACCAGCCGCACCAGCAGCTGCACCAGCCCCCCCTGCAGCAGCGCCGCCACCAGCAGCAGCATCTCCCTGCGCATCACCACCAGCGTTGGCGTTCCCGGCCTTGGCTTGACCGTTGTCGTTCCCGGCGGCAGCGTCGTTGGCGTTGGCATTACCGGCAGCAGGAGCGGCAGCGGCCCCACCGCCAGCAGAGATGGCAGCAGTGATCTCAGCCTCGGTAGCGTCCTGATCATCAGCCCCGTCCCCGTCCCCATAAGCTAGAAGAAGAAGACAAGAGAAGACTCACAGGAACGAGCAAATTCTGCGTAAAGATACATCCCTCTGCGTCATCCGCGACGTCGCACGTGTTGCCTTTACCGGTATTGTCGTTGAGGTCTCCGGGGCTGAAGGTGCCTGCGTCCAGCGCAGTCAAGGGGTCTCCGCCCACACTCGCGACTGGGGGTCAGCCATAATTCTCACATAGGACAGGCTCGGATGTAAAGGAGGAGACGAGATAGCGAGAGTGGGTAGAGGTGCAGAGGAGGGTGATGGCGAATGGAACGAAGGGTGGAAGAAAGACTCACTCTGCCGAGCCAGCTCGAGCGTGATCGCCTTGTTCTCCGCCGCCGCGCCGTCCGAAGCTGGATCCTGATGCTGCTTGAGCGCCGCTATATCGTCAGCTCCTTGCCCGTACGACCATATACCATATACAGAGTCAAGCGGGACACAACTTACCAATCTCGGGATTCTTGGCCACTTCGGTACACGTCACACTCTTCAACCCTACTTTACCCGTATTGCGCTCAATCGACCGATAGACCAAAGCGGCCGTCATCCCATCGACGTCCCCGGCGGCCTTGGCGTTGGTGAATGCCTGGTCGGCCGTAGCTTGCTGGAGACAGTCGAGGTTGGTGATGGACCCAGCGCCCGCGGCGGCGGCTGCGTTACCGAGGAGACCAAAGACACTGGATGTCAGCTGGGTCATAGAGAGGTGATGGAACGAGTGAGGAGGGAAGGACTTACGGATCCTGGATCTTGTCGGGGTTGTTGAGCTGAAGACTCTGCTGAGTGGCAGTGAGGTACTTCTTGTGCGACAGCTCTGACCATATCAGCTTTTGTGCTTGCTGCGAAAGCTATGGAAGAACGAAGCTTACCTTGGGGTACTTCCCGCTTGGTGATCGGCGAAGCTCCGCTCTCCGTGGCCATCGAGGCGAGGAGAGGGAGGAGGGCGAACAGTTTCATGAGGTAAAGCATCTTGAGGTGGAAAGTTGGCAAGAGTTGACAAGGAAGAGGTAGAGCTGGAGTTTTGAAGAGAAGAGCAAAAAAGGGCAACCAGTGCCTTGTAAGAAGAGCGAAGTGGGAAGAGTGGAGTGGAAGACGAGACTGGGAGTAGGGTGAAGGATCGAGAAGAGATAGGGAGAGCGGCATATATACCAGGTAGCTCATTGCTGTAGAGGGGGAATAATCAGTTGATAAGTGGTGGTTGGGGCCGTTACCGTTGCCTCTACTCGGCGGCCCGTACGATGAGCGGTAGTTCGTCAGTACTCGGCGATGAGTAGCATTAGCGACAATGACGTTGTCAAGCTCGACCAGCCCCGTCGCACAGGGACCCGGAGCCGCATCGGGGTGATATCGGTCCAAGGCAGTCTGATCTGTTGCTTGGATACCGTTGAGCTTCATTCCCTATGCATGCTTAAGGATGTACTGTACCTGTACTCGATCAGCTCGATGCAAGACCAGCACCGTCAGAACGCACTTACTGTCTAGCGCTATATGCAGATACCTCTTACTTATCATCCACCTCCATGTCCCGCTCGTTCTCGCCCCCGTCCGGACTTTCCGCCGAAAATACCTCCTGCCGTAATCTTGAGGATCGAGGGGTCGCCGCCTCTGATGTAGGCTGTCGACGCAGTCGGGGCGATGCAGCTTGACGGGCTAGCTGAGACGGAGTGGAAGAGGCCTGAGGGATGATTGCGGATGGTGCGGACTGAGCGGGACCGGAAGCGAGACTACCGGCTGCGTTGCGGGAGAGTGGAGGGGGGTTCATGTGGTTACATCCTAGATGAATCAGCTTGTCCCGTCTATTCCAGATATGCCGAGCGACGTACTTGGACATAGCCATTCTGGATGTGTCAGCTCAAGCTGGAGATCACCTGTTGACCCTAGAGATGAAACTCACGCATTCTTTCCCACTCGTACTTGCTTCCAACCAATCCGTTGTGCCTGAAGCACTCGCCGCAGACTAGCGCGTACTTGCTCTGAGTGGCCTGTGCTACAACGTGTCAGCTCTTCGCACCACGAAGGTGGACAGTCAGCTTACATGGGTCTTCTCCTAGGACCGAGTCGACAACCCGGTCGTACCACCGCTTTTCTGGTGTCGGGAGTACGGGGTGAACAGCCTGGGCCTGTTGCATCTGGATTATAGCGGCTTGCTCGGGGCTCATGCCAGCTGGTATAGGGGTACCCAGAGCTATGTATGTAAGCTCGTTCCGTTCCGCAAAAAGAACAGGGACATCTAGCTTACCCAGCTGCATTGGGGTCCCTCCAGCTCCAACAAGATGACCAGGAGCTCGCGGCGTCCCCGGCGGGAGCACAGCTTGCTGACCCTTTCCTGATCGTCCCGCCGGTGTCGGTGTCTCCGGCTGCCTTCGCGAAGGAGTAGATGGAGAGCTGTTCATAGGCGATCCGATCGGCATCGGCCCCGAGCCATTTTGCAGGTCGTATTGCTCAATGAGCTTCCGAGTAGAGTCGTAATTGGTAGCCTTTTTGATTGCGTCGACCTGTTTCTTCTGGTCTGCGAGGAGCCTCCGTAAGTGAGTTTCTGAGAGTCAGCTATAGACGCTCAGAGCCGTCCAATGATCCTAAAGCATTAGCTCACCTTCGAAGTTCCTCTGACGGTTGAAGTACAGGTGTACCAGCCTATTCAGTCCCCAGATACTGGATAGTCAGCATGTTGGGTTCATCATGGCTACAATGCATCGTAGCTGCCGAGAAATGCTGGCCCAAGGACTCACAACACTGGTCCGGCGATAATCCCTCCAGCACCGACAGCTTTCGCCTCCAGCCCATCATGGTCCCATCCCAACAGTCCAAAGGGGATACTCCTCATCCACCACAATCCCAGCCATAGCGCCCACAGACCCAATCCGTACAGGTTGGTCAAGAAGCCCATGCGCCTCTCGCGCAGCCGAATTTCGGAGAGGTGGACCTTGGCATCGTGGACGTCACTCGCCAAGCGGGAGAGAACAGTTTCGTAGTCGAGTGCTGGGGCTTTTGAGAACCACGATAGGAAGCCCATAGCTGTCGGCTCTGAAGCTGCTGAGTGGATACTTTGTTGCAGTAGAAGGATGAAGTACGAAGGGAAGAGTAAGAGTTGACCTTCAGAGCGCGCGTCATAAGGTGTTTGTTTGCTTACGTCATTCAGCCAGAGTGGAGGCGGAAATGCATCTGCTGCGAAAGAGATGGCTCTTTAATGTCCGTCTCCATCTCATACATCACCCCTATGCTCCGCTTCTTAGACGTCGCAAGGCTCACACGTCCACAGCGTATAAGATGTCGGCCTTGTCTGATTTTTTCGCCATTGCAGCTAGCGGGACGGTCCTATACCCTCCCGGCGCCGAGAAAACACCAGCGGTCCGATGACTACGATCGCCTTCGCCCTATGGCAGGCAGAGGGCTAGAGGAGCTGGACTACGAGGAGACTTTACAGTCGTATCAGCTGCCAAAATGGCGTGCAGGCGATGACCTTGGGGAAGCTGCGGCTGTCTTTGAGGCTGGACAAGCCAAGGATAGCCAAATCGAGGAGAAGCCAAAACCGAGTATGTTTGCAGAGCGGATCCTGCTACTGACTGAGCTGACAGTAGAAGAGCGGACCCAAAGGAAGAAGCTGCCATCTCTGTCCGATCCGAAGTCTTTCAAGAAGTCAAAGAAGACTGGTGATGCAATCGAAGTACCGGCAGCCGGACCGTCTCAGCTGTCATCGGGGGCGAGGGAGCAGCCTATTCCGGAAGAATTGGTGCAGGAGACGCCACATGCCGAGTCAAGTACTACAGCTTTGAAGAGGGGTAAGTCTTTCTGTGCTGTACTGAGGTCGTTGCTGACAGTCAAGCGGAAATACGTCGAAACGCAGTCGGCGTTCAACTGCTCTCGCCCTCGCTGCACTCCCAGCTCTTCCCCGGACCGGGTCTTCCACAACCACCCGACCGCCTTCTCAACATCTCGAGAGATCACCTTCGGACTCACGGGCTCTCTCCGGAAGGTGCCGCCATCCTGCCCGAGATCAACTTTACGATGCCCCCCCTTCGCGGTCGGAACGTCCGAGAACACTTTATCGCGCTGGGACAGGAAACGGCGGAACCGTACCTAAGCCTAGCGGAGGAGTTTGTCAATGCGGAGCTCCCACCGATGCCGGCGGTATGGGAGATGAAGCGGGCGGGATGGACGCGGTACGGCCGGGATGAGTCAATCTCAGCCGTCCCGGACCTTGGGGACGAGAAGATTGTCTGCTTTGACGTCGAGACGCTGTACAAGCTCTCTTCGTACCCCGTCATGGCGACTGCTGCTACTCCGAACGCGTGGTACTCGTGGCTTAGTCCCACGCTGTTCGAGCCGCCCCCGTCGGAACCGGATACGAAGCGTGAATTCTGGGATACCCGTACACCCCCTCAGCATTGCCACGACCTCATTCCCCTCTTTTCCGGTGACCACGAACGCATCGTCGTCGGTCATAATGTAGGATACGACCGGCAGCGCGTCAAGGAGGAGTACGACCTCTCGCGGACCGCAACTCGGTGGCTCGACACACTCTCCCTCCATGTCGCCACCCGGGGGATCACGTCGGTGCAGCGTCCGGCTTGGCTCAAGTACAAGAAGAACAAGGCGGAGAAGGTCATGCTTGAGTCGGAGGCGCATGCCGCCCTGCTTGAAGAGGCCGAGATGGAGGGGGACGAGGAGATGCTGAAAAGCCTTTCTCAGTGGGGATCATCCGGCGAGAGCGATATGGAAGCGCTGAATAATCGCTGGGAGGACGTTACGGCTGTCAACTCACTCGCGGACGTTGCGGCCCTTCACTGCAAGATACCGGTCGACAAGTCCATCCGGGATCGGTTCGGGGACGATGTGGTTACGCACGCATCGCAGCTCGTTCCGGAGCTACACAAGCTCTTGACCTATTGTGCTAGTGACGTGCATACGACGCACGAAGTGTACAAGAAGGTACTGCCTCTGTATAGGGCGTCCTGTCCCCATCCGGCGACTTTTGCGGGCGTGTTGGCTATGGCGAGCTCGTTCCTCCCAGTTAATGAGAGTTGGGAGCGGTATCTCAAAGCGGCGGAGGAGAAGTATATGGAGATGGATGAAGGGGTCAGAAAGGCGCTGAGAGTGTTGGCGGAGAAGTTGCGGAAAGAAGGAAAGCGCGAGGGGGATGTGTGGGCGGAACAGCTGGATTGGACACCCAAGTCGGCTCGGTGGACCGAACCGGACTCCGACAATCCCGTGCCTCCGCCGCCTGAACAGGGCTCTCCACCTGCATTACCCGCTACACCTTCTCCACCCTCCGACGCCCTTCCCGCCTGGTACGGTTCCTACCAGACCGACCCCTCCTCTCTCGTCGACAATAAAGGCCAGCGCAATCTCCTCCCTCTCATCCTCCGCCTCTCTTACAAATCACACCCCGTCATACACCTCCGGGAACACCTTTGGTGCTTCCTCGTTCCCGAAGATCGCCTCGGCGACTACATCGACGCGCACGGCGAGCCGACCCATCTCGGTCCGAAAGATATGCACCTCGAAAGCGTCGTCGAGGGGTATGCGATCTTCCGTGTCGGCGGGCCGAAAGAGGCAAGGAAGACCAAGTTGACGGGACCGGGAATGAAGGGGTTGCTTAGCAAAGGGGAGTTGACGAGTGTGTATCCGGATCTGCTGGGTAGGCTGGTCTCGAATAAGGCGGACGGGGTGACGGAGATCATGGAGGGCTTGAAGGTGGCAGTGGAGGATATGAAGAAGCTAGGGAAGGGGGATATCTGGGGTTCTCAGCTGGATTGGGAGATGGTCAATCATTCCAACGGTGAGTAGTACAGCGTCGGAGCGCGTTTATAGGAGGGTCGAACTAACCCGGCAGCTCATAGCTCCACCTCGGTCACCGAAACCGGCAGTCCCTCCCATCCCACCCCATCCCTATCGCCCCGAAAATCTGCTCGCAAGTCGAAAACTCCTGTCAAGCCTCAGCTCGGGTTCTGGCCCAAGTGGTACTGGGACCTCACCGGTCCGGCCACCAGCTCCAAGATCCCCTTTGGCGAGCTCGACCTCACTACCAAAAAGACGGTCGCTCCCCTTCTTCTCCGCTTACAATGGCAAAATCACCCCCTCATCCACAGCCGGGAGCACAAGTGGCTCTACCGAGTCCCTAAATCCACCGCGGACGACTCCCAGTTGTCCAGCGCAGTCTCCTCCCCGTCCTTGAGGAAGGAGCTGGCGGAGAACCACCCTACACTCGACGCCAGCCAGTACATCTACTGCCGCCTGCCACACAAGGACGGCGAGGGCAAGAATGTCGGCAATCCCCTATCCAAGTCCTTTGTCAAGGCGATCGAGTCGGGCGAGATGGCTTCCGAGGTCGCTGTAGGAGGTGACAATACCATCATCCGTCAAGCCGCTGCGGACGCTACCAACATGAACGTTCTGTGCTCGTACTGGATGTCATCGCGCGAGCGGATCAAGCAGCAAATGGTCGTCTTTGCGGACGAGGCGCGGACGCAGGGCATCATCCTCCCTCAGGTGATCACCATGGGGACTGTCACTCGGCGGGCGGTTGAGTCGACCTGGCTCACCGCGGCCAATGCCAAGAAGAACCGGGTCGGCTCAGAGCTCAAGGCGATGGTCCGCGCGCCACCGGGGTACGCTATCGTCGGCGCCGACGTGGACTCGGAGGAATTGTGGATATCGTCCGTCATGGGTGATAGCCAGTTTGGGTGTCATGGCGCCACGGCGATCGGGTGGATGACGCTCGAAGGGACCAAATCGGCGGGAACGGATCTTCACTCCAAGACGGCCAGTATCCTGGGTATCTCGCGGGATGCTGCCAAGGTCTTCAACTATTCGCGGATCTACGGAGCGGGCCAGAAGCATGCGGTCCAGCTGCTTCTCCAGGGAGATGCGAGCCTGACCAAGGAGGCAGCGGCGGAACGTGCCAAGCAGCTGTACAAGGCTACCAAGGGGACCAAGGCGAATCGCGGCCTGACTATGCCGCCCGCGGTACGCCCGTCCATCTGGTACGGCGGGTCAGAAAGTTTCCTCTTCAACACGCTCGAAGCTATCGCCCTTTCCGACAGACCTACCACTCCTGCGCTCGGATGCGGCGTCACCCGTGCCCTACGAAAGTCGTATCTTGAGGAAAGCTCCTCTTATCTCCCCTCACGTATAAACTGGGTCGTCCAGTCCTCGGGCGTAGACTACCTCCATCTCCTCATCGTCTCGATGGAATACCTACTCAAAACCTACAATATCTCGGCGCGATACCTCATCTCGGTGCACGACGAGGTCCGGTACCTCGCCAAAGAGGAGGACCGGTATCGCTGTGCCCTCGCCCTCCAAATCGCCAATGCATGGACGCGCGCCCTCTTCTGCTTCAACCTGGGAATCAGCGATGTACCCCAGGGCGTCGCATTCTTTTCGGCGGTAGATGTCGACCATGTACTCCGGAAAGAGGTGTTTATGACATGCGAGACGCCCAGCCATCCTACGCCTATCCCGGCGGGCGAGAGTCTGGATATTGCGGAGGTGCTGGAAAAGACGGGCGGGACCCTGGGGACTGCACGAGAGGTGGTGCAGAGGGAGATCGAAGATCCGGGGCAGCCGGTACAGCTCTTCCCGGATCTCACGTCCGAGACGCATACGGCGTTTCTAGAGGCGCAAGCGGCGGGGATTGGGGCAAAGGCAAAGAGGTGGTTGCTGGCTCAGCCGCCGTTGAAGGGGTACGAGAATGTGGCGCTAGGGACGGCGAGGCAGGCTGCGAGGTCGGGCGGTGGGCGGCCGGCGAAGTGGGCGGGTAAGGGGAAGATGAGGGCGTGATGGGATCTTGGGACATCTTGGAAGACATGTAGGAGGTGTTATATCGGACCGCATGGAGAAAACACCGGGCTTCTCACTACTCACGTATAGGGCTCTCGCGAGTGTGTATCTTGCAATGTCCCACAGGGTCCCTGTCAACTACTACCGAACAGTGATAAGGTGTCGAGTTGATGCGCAGCGGACTTACAGCTTCGACGAAGTCAATCTTAGCCTGTCGCCACTTCCCCGCTCAGGTCACAACTGTGCCGCTTGGACCAATCATGCAGTACTGGCCATCTCGCACTTTCGCCACTTTCGCTATAGCTCGTGGCCCTTTGTGCTCGTATACTCGCTCTGTCTCAGTCAGGCGAGAACGTAAATCGGCGAGTCTTCCCGCTCGCTCCGTCAGATCCCTTCGCTCCTTTGCAGGCCCCACAGATGAGTTCTCGCCCGTCTCAAGGCGTGACATGTGTCATCGAAGGCTCATGCTGCCTGCTCACTGTACAGTCGAGACCGACCTGCTCATCATGTTTGACACTCCGCTCTGGATTCCAGGTATAGAAACGTTATCCCACTGAGTGGCCCAGCCCTACCCACGCCAGGACATTCGCCACTTACGACACAACTACGCCATGTACAATGATGAAGAAGTCGAGAGCAAGTGCTCTGTCATCCGTCCGGATGTGAAGCCGTCTGAGTCCACTCCCCTGATCGTCTACAGCTTCCTCGAGCCGTCGGAAAGCCGCAATGCTGACGGTGCACTCACAGCCATGCGTGATGCCGCCTTCGAGCAAGCGTTCAGCGAATACGCGGAACCTGACACAGTGTACAAGGTCACCTAGATTGTGTGGGGCGGTGGACTGATCAGGACGGACATCTTCAGTGGAGACACAGTGGAGGGAGACAGCGAGTTCACCTTGGGGGAAGACCTCAAAGAGCCGCCAACGGAGTCGCTGTCAATCTTCTTGGCGAATCTTCGGGAGCCGTCCGTCCTCAAGATCTGCACCGGAGAAGAACTGTTGGTCGAAGAGGAGATCAAACGGCGTCATAAGATTCTCGTGACCAGCGACGACGGTTGTTTGTCCATCTGGACGGATGAGAGCATGTGCAGTCCCTGGGAAACTGTCAAAGTCAGCCACCTCACCAAAGACGGCAAGATCAGGTGCTCCTTCTTCTGTCCTGCTTACGCAGCGCCTGTGTCAGTGTGTGTGCAACGGCAGCCAAAGTCCCGAGCAATGCCGATTTGTGCGCAGAGCGGAGGTGGGTGACATCGATCGAGAATCTCGAGCTGAAAGTGGGGGAGGACATGCAACAGTCCGGGCGCTTGTTTGCAGCGGCACGCGCTGAGGCCAGCAAAGCGACGCGAGCCAATGGCGATGTTGTGGCTGGGCAGCGGATCGCGGATGTGGAAGGTCATGAGTAGCTATGAGAACTACAGGAGTGATGTATCATCCTTAAAGCCCCCGCCAATCAGATGTCAAGAAACGCCGTGAGTCACTTACTGTCGCTTAGCACTTATTCAATCGTGTGATCCAGGTCGGCTTCTCAGTACCTCAGTTCTTATCCTGCTCACAGCCGAAGCACTCCATATTGTCGACCAGCGTTCGATAGAGGAATTAAACCCCGGAGCACTTTGCTTAGGGTAGATCAAGACCAGATCGCCGCCACTGAGGGGTATAGGGCGGCCTAGTACCCCAGATCGGTACAAAGGAGAACTCGGGATCGCCTTTCACCAGTGGGACAGGCCATCAACGCGTGGCGGGATCCTCAGATACATTACATCCGCCCGCGACGCCGAGTGGACGAGAAAAGGCGATCGAGGTACTGAACACGTAGTTTCGTCCTGATCACACCGATGAAAAAGCGCTCGGCCGGCCTGAGTAGGTACATCGGGACGCGCGGGACCTGTCGGCCCCGCCGATTCCCAGCTATGTGGAGGCACGTCGTATAGGACAATGGGCTGTACAGCGTATTCGCTCCCCGCCATGATCGAGGTCCCCCACTCTCGTGCTGAGGCTTCCTCGAAGGCCAAAGGCGTGATTTGGTCAAGTAAAGCGTTTCAGCTGACTGCGCCCGCCGTCTCCGCACCTGCTGATGGCTCAATGTACAGGAAGACATCCTTTCAGCCAGTTGGAGGACTGCTCGTGTCTTGTCGGAGTTCGCCAACGAGCGGAATCCGTTCTGGGTTCACGCAGTGGAGACTCGCCACCAGGCGCGCTCACACTTTCGAGACTGTACATCATTCTCCTCCTCCACTCAGCAAGCTGCACCCCGCTTATTCCCGTTCATCATGTCCTCATTGGAAGACAAGCTCGGACAAATGTCCCTTACCCACAGCGATGCAGCTCAGAACCCAGCATCCATGCCGCACGTCGATACCCCGTCTACGGAAGAGCTCACGGAGATTCGCCGTCCCATTCTCTGGATCATGGATACCAAGAAGCGGCCCAATCTCTACGCTCCCTTTTCTGCGTTCAGTTCGGCGACCCGCAAACCACCGGCTACGATTCCAAGGACCTCGCAGAAACTCAGCAGCATGACTTCGGTTATCGCTTCGACAAATGGCTTCCCGATGACGGCAATACCCACTTGGTTCTTGTTACGGAGCACGACGACAGAAACAAGGACCCGCTTACCACATACGTCTACGGTGGACTGGCGATGAGAGGCGATCACACCAACACCAAGATCCTCCTTCCTGACCCGGGTGTCGGCCTCTGCACGTACATGGATACGCTCCGTTGCCTTCCTATCGGATCCACGAGCCTCCATGGCGCTGGCGAGACATACGAGCCCTGCGACGTCATCCGCCAACGGTGCATCGGATTTCGCAGGACCAGAGATGAGGAAGGTCGGCTGACTGTGACAGCCAACAGATCAGGTTGGGTCGAGACCCCGGTCCATCATGCAACTCGTTTTGGTCAGACCGCAGGAGTCAGAAAGTGCAAATCTTTCTGTCCTGGGTTTGCCACTGAGTCTGAGGCGAAGGAGGCAGCGGCGATCCAAGAGAAATCGGAGGCGGAGGAGGCTGGCACAGAGGTGAAGGCTCCAGGTGAGACAACCCGCTCCTTGGGTTGGTGTCGCGGAATGACCAACGAGGGATGGCTGCTATATCAGAAGCAGCAGGTCGAGAAGGCTGCCCGTGACACACTTTTGGCGCAAGTCTTCAGCCGAGACGTCGATGTGGAAGACGTATGAGCGCCCGAATGCCTTACTGTTATGCATGTCTCAGCTACGCCTGACAATATCCTGCTATGCTGATTTAGCGGTCAGTCAGGTGGCTCGTGCAGGCACACGCAGACGAGTATCGGACCGAGAAGGCAAGAGGCTGAGCCAGATGAGTCAGCTGATGCCCTTGATTTGAGTTGTAGTCAGTTCCTGGATTAGCATTCGGTTGGACGCCGGCGAGAAAAACGGAGAGCGCGCGTCTGGTCAAAGATGCACAATCTGCCGGAAGGGGTTATGTTCGCCCGAACGAGCATATCATGCTTCATCATCTACTGAAGTGTTTAAGACTCCACAGCAGCACATTGCCCTTCTGATTCCCCACCGCAAGATATTCGCCGCTCGTCGAGAACGCCGTAGTCGTCACCCTTCCTAGCGATGTCGTCTGCGTCGGCCAATTACCGAAGGCCGTCGCTGATGGCAAGTGGTACTGTCCGTCAGCATGATCTCTCTCCGTCGGGCAGCAAATCTGAGACTCACCATCTTCAGCGCATCCCGCTTTCCTGTACTCGCGCCTACCATCATCTCGCCAGACGGGTGGAAGTCGATAGCGCAGATGGAGGTGGTCAGGTGTCCCAACGATTTGATAGGCTCGGGCTGGAGAGTCGAGACAGTATTGGCGTCGTGCGACTTGGTACGGGAGGCGGTGAGTGACGATGATGAGTAGAGGTTGATGATACCGGTTGAGGAGCTACTAGGTCAGCTGATGCAATCGGGAAGGAAGATGGGCTACTCACCCAATAGCCGTATAGTCCCCGCCTCTACTCCTTCTCAGTATCTCTCCTCCGTATGCCCGATCATCTCCCCACTTCCTGACAATCTTCCTCTCGCCGACATTCCACACCTCCACCTCCGCCCCGTCCCGCCCACCCAGTATTTCCAGCTCCCTTCCATCAGACCCCCAAACCAGATCCGCCGTCTTGCCCCCGCGACCGCCCTTCAGCTCCGCCACCACTGCTCCGGTTCCCGAAGTAGACCAATCCAGAATGCTGACTGCGCCTCGGCGTCCCGCAACCGCCAGGAGTGATCCATCAGGCGAGAATGCGTGCTTGGTGAGCGATTGTGGCGCAGAGGCGGACGGGCTGGAACCGAAGAGGTTCCGGGGCGAGCGCAGGCACTTTTGTGACGCCAGGTCGTAGGTGTAGTAGTATGGTCGAGTGCCGGTGATGAGCAGAGACGAGCCGGAGGGGTGGAAGGTGGTTTTCGTAAGGGGAAGAGCGGGTATATGGAGGGTGAGAAGGGTAGGGTTGGTATGGCCGTCAATCTGAGGATCAGCTTGACTCGGGTCCAATCTGAAAGACCAAACTCACGTTGAAGAAGCGTATTCTCCTGTCGCCGCCACATACGACGCCGACCGGTACTCGCGCACTAGGATGCCAAACAAAGTCGGTCACTCCGCTTCCGCCATTCTGCGCCTCCCGCTTGCCCGTCGTAGGGTTGGCCTGATTGGCATTCCGCAATCGCTGCAGCTCGACCTTACCTTGAGGTAAAGGTGGCCGCGAGCTTCCAGCCATGGCAGTGGTCGCGTCGATGAAGGATTTGGTGGATGAGAAAAGGGAGGAGAGGGAGGGCACGCCAGTGCGGATTCGGCCATTAGCCCAGTCGGGTCTGGGATGTAATCGCTCGAATCTGATGGTCAGCTATGCCACTGCTCTGACGTTCGAGAGAGGAGTTAGAGAGCTCACTGTTCTCGAAGCCGCTTCTCCAGCTCTGCGCCTCCAACTTTCGAGTTCGACTTTCCCCTTGCGAGCTTCTTCAGCCGCCTGATCTCGTTGAGGTCCAGCCCGATGAGCTCGTCCGTTGGATCTTGCCACGCTGACGGCTTCGATGGTGCCTTGACCTTCTTCCGGTCGGCCGCCTCGGCGTCGACGTCGTACTGGTCATCCGGAAGGATGATATCCACATCCTCCTCGCCTGATTCGCCTCCTTCCTCGCTGTCTTCCTCCTCGCCTCCGCTTTCGCTCCCAGTATCACTCGGGGCATTCTCCCCGTCCACCTCGCCATCCTCCTCGTCGTTGCTCTCTTGCTCCTGCTCATCCTCGGAGTCTTCGGACTCCTCTCCATCCTCGGACTCGCTCGCAGAGCTCGAACTTGACCCGCTTGCGACCGGCGCATCGATCATGAAGAGCTGAGTCCCATCAGCCATAGCCTTGGAATCTATCGGCACATCACGCTCACGTCTCGATCTGTCACATTCTTCAGGCCGGTCTCCTCTTCATCCGCAGCGCCATTGGCACCGTTGCTCTTCTTCGCAATCTTCCGCTTCTTGCGCTGGCCAAAGAGCTGCTGCTCGAGCTGCAATTCCTCTTCGTCCTTGTCAAAAGATGTAGGCGCCGGGCGCGATGAGGGCTTGCCTGCTCTGCTGTTGGCCATACTGTCTGCTTGTGGTATGTTAATGATGACGGTCACTCATGCAGCAGTGGGTCAAGAGCTGGTCGCAACATTTTAGGCGTGCCGTAATCAGGCACGGACTTGTGATCCTCTCCACGTGGTGGGTGGCGAATGTGGCAGTGCTTCTCCGCCACTGCCACTTTCGTTGAACGCAGCGCCATATTGTGACTGAAGTTGAAGACGATCGTCGTGTACGCGCATGAGGGCTGAGGAAGCACAACATTTGAGGGATCCTTGCAATTTCTGGCCCTGTAGTGGAGTGTTCGAGGTGTGATAGGCGTTTTTAGGCGCTCAGGGTGTCCATCAGCGTCCAGTCGAGATCACTCCGTTGACACGCCTGAGTCTTGGTATTCTGATGTCTCAGACCAGAAAAGCTTGAAAGGATAAAGCAATGAGGCCCAGAGCCCAAACGAGGGACTCCTAGATCTGTGATCCTTTGACGATATAGTTGCCGTGTGGGACCTGACCGTGCCTCATGCGTCTCCCTGTCACTGAGCTAGATAGCGGGCCCCGTCTGCCTATATCATCGAGGACCAGGTACAGCGTCACTATTCCCTATCAGTACCTCTCATCGACAACCGTTACTTGACCTGACGCGATCTCAACAATCTGGGGAGTTCAGAGAGGACAGTCATCATCATGTTGGCCGACAAAACGATCACCCCTTACTCCAAGACCCCATTCGACTCCCTTTCCGATGTTGCATACAGTGCGTTTTGGAAGAACGCCCTTTACCTCGAGACGTACAACATCCTCAGAGACCTGAAGCTCACTTGCAGCTGCAAGGCGACTCTACCGAGCGCGGAAGCGCTTCTGGACCTCATTGCGAAACGCGAAAGCGAGCGCGTTTGTCTTACAAGCCATACCAAGAAGATCAAGACGACTTTCGAGCACTATCTGACAGTCCACTCTCGCTTACGTCGGGAAGCTCATCTCCTCACCGAGACGGAAGCCGCCGGCGACCTCCTGCTCATCGAGAGAGAGCTGGCCGCGCTCATCGTGCTCGAGACAGAACGAAGGATCGCGCTGGACTCAATTGACGAGTCGTTCCTTATTTGGAAGACCGCACGAGCCACGGACCATGAAGACTGGGGAAACCATTACTGTCAGAACATGGAGTTCTTGGAGACATATAAGAAACAACCGGATAAGCTTGATTCGGAGATTATCACGGAAGAGGCGGATACTGCGCTCGCATTCGACTTTTTTGAAGCTCATAGGGTCTTGAAGCAGTGTCGTGACATGATTATAGACCGGTGATCAGGCACTCTTGAAAGGCAGTCGTTTAGGAGAGGAACCGAGGGCTGGCTGGAAGGGGCGGGAGGGAGCTGTTAGGATTGGATGTCGTGCGAGACCATGTTGTATAGACTATTCATGTATGCCCGGACAGCTCAGTGCTCCCCTTAAAAAACGATCGGATGGACCTACTGGTTGCAGTGTATATGCGCAACGATGGCTAATTGCCGCCACACTGCACGTTGGCACCATTATCGCATCAGCTCATCGCGGTCTCCTTTCATTAGCACCGTGACTGGATATGGCGTTTCATACGGTAGCCATGGTCTAATTGATGAAAGGAGGAGGGCAATGAGGCGCAGCGCTGAAACGTATACCCTCATCCTGCTCCTTTTTGTTCAGGTCCTGGCCTCCGGCGCGTGCCGAGTGGGTGTCTATGTCGACTGTACAAGCTGGAGAGGCCTCAAACTCCCTGTCCTAGCTCGTCAAGAAGTTTGTCTTCGCGCTTCCACATACACTTGCCTTTGACAAGGCTACTCGCGCAAGCCCGGATTCCTGCAGCCCGTAAACGTCGATCACGAGCATACAAGACGCCACTGCGCGACAAAGCAGTTGCTGAGTACGGATACCCCGATCTCACATGACTCCAGACTCCTACAATGTCCCATACAGCTGCCACCTCGAAGTACGGTCTCTCCACCATCCCATACGAACATCCTTCTCTTGCTGCCAAAGCTCATTACATGGCCACCGCACACTCGACAGATACCTACAAGATCCTGGACAGCCTAAGTATGATCTGTGCCTGTTACAAATCGGCACCTCCTCATGTGAAGGCGAAGTTGAGGACATACATTGCGGAACACATGAGTTTATGGGAGACTTTGGAGGGGCACAACGAAGGGCTCGACAAGACAATGTCGGGGTACGTCAAGTACAGGACTTGGCTGAGCGAGTCTGTGTGCAGCCAATGTGCGGGCGCGGACTTCATGAAGGCCATCTTCAACCAACTTGCGGACGAGACACAGGCGCTGCGGGATGCTTCAAAGGCCAGAAAGACCGCTTTCACCACCGTCGAGCAGTGCTTCCAGGACTGGCAAAGTGTGCACCAGCAGAGCGGCCGTTGGCGTGATGGCCGGTGTCAAATTGACATATACGAGGAGCAGCCTCCTGAACTGGATCTCCTGGACGGCGACCGATCCCTCTTTTTCGACTTCCCTCGGGCTGTCAAGATTCTGGGTCAGTGTATGGCGCTGGCGAGTGACGATCGCCTATGTGACTTCTGCCAGCAGACCGCGAGTCGGAGGGGTAGGGGTAGATATTCGTAAGGGGTATGCAATAAGCTGAACAAGTAGCCACTGCTCGCGTGCGAAGACAGTGCTCGTGCCAGATTCTAGAATGGGATGCGGGCACCATGCGTGAAGCATACAGGTGGTACATAGAGTACAGGTATCTCTACTGCATGTCAAGATAGATACACAACAGTCCAAGATTTAGCCAGCCAAATATTTCTTCAGCCTCCTCCTCGGGCGCTACGACACGATCGACTACGCCCTTCACATCCTCATCCCATCCTCCTCCACCTCACCGCCTCCCTGCCCCATCTCCGCCTTAATAATCTCCATAGCCCCATCCAACGCCGACCCCTCCATCCCCTCCGTCCCCTTCTTCTGCTTCTTTGACCCCAATCTCGCCCGGACTTCCCCAACCGTGAGCGAAACCAACGGCGACGCCTCTCTACCTCCGCCAACGCCAGCACCGACCGACGATCTCGTCCGGCGAGTACTCGCAAACCCGGACCACAGGCGCTTCTTGCCTCGGGATGCCTTTTGCCGGGACTCTTCAGGCTGAGGCGGGTCCGGAGCGGCCAGAGCTTCTCTAAGGAGTCGGTCGAGGTCCGCTTCGTCTGATCCGGCGGCAGCTTGGTCGGGAGCGGGTGGCGCCGATGAAGGAGGTGGAGGAGGTGGTAGGAGTGGGGAAGGAAGGGAAGCAGGATCGTCCCGTACAGAACTGGTCATGCTGCGTCCGATCGAACCAGTGGGTACGAGGCCCGAACCGACCGTACTGAGATCCGCGAGCGTCGTAGCGTGGTCCAGCTCTTTGGCCTGCGTCTCCTTCTCGATCCGTTCCCGAGTCTCCCGCGAAGATAGCCAGGCGAACCTACAAGATCAGCTCAGTCTCCATACGGCACGAGGGGATCCGCAAGCTTACCAGAGGATGTTGTATAGCTGCAGCACATCATCTTTCCAAACATTGACGAAATTCTCTTTCCGGAAATCTTGCGTCAATTGCTGGCATCGAGCAATGTTATCTGATTGATCAGCACCCTCTCGCGGCCACAGGTAGATGTGCACGGAACTCACGGGGGCTGACAAAATCCATCGCGATCTTGATACAGTCCGCCAAATTACAGACCTGATGCGCGCATCCCGCAGGTATAAACACTGCCTGACCCTGTATCATTAGCTCAACCCTTCAACCTCTGCTTCATCCAGATGAAACTGAGAAAGCAACTCACGGGATATTGATAGATCCTAAAACTCGCCACCTTCTTCTTTGCGCACAGCTCCTTCCTCAGATCCGCATCCAGATAAAACATCTGCGAGTGGATCGGGTCGGTATAGTTGAACTCGGCGGGGTCGAATTTGCCAATAAGGAACTGGCGGAGCTTGTCGGCGTCCTCCGCGCGGAAGATGTCCCATACTGCACAGCCGGGGCGGGGGGGCGTAGCTTGGCCCTCAGGACCACTTTTGCGCTTGTTGGAATTATCGGGCTTGGTGGATTTGGGTTTTGGCTTCGATTTGGGATGAGATGTGGTAGGCGAGTGAGATAGGGATTTGGACGAGGAGGCGGTGGTGGCATTGGATTTGGAGCGGGAGCGGGTCTGAGGAATGAGGGTCTCGCCGGTCGTGGTGGTAGATATAGAAGAAGGCAAGGTCGAGGACTTGGCGATTTGGGGAGTCTCGGTTGGCCCGGTCGGCTCGGTCGGCTCGGTGGGAGGAGGGGGACCGGATGGGGATGGATCGACGTCCATGGCTAAGCCCGTAGATTCCGGGAGGGGCTCGGTCGGCGTCTTCTGGGAAAGGTCCGAGGCGTACAGCATAATGTTGACGGCGTCCGCTACGTCCATATGGAGCCTGGTCGATCCGTGTCCGCCTGGTCCCTCATCACCACCCTGAAGATCAGCTCCGCGACCCTCATATCGCTCGCGGCTCGAAAGACTTACAAAGGCGTTGTACATCTTCGGTCCGATATCTGGTTTAGTCGGGCCGAGCGGGAACTGATATATCAGCTCCACCCCAGCTTCACGGATCAAGGACGGGGATCTGTCAACTCACATGAGCAAAGAGGTTCATCGACCCATTCTGCCTCGTATAATCCGGCACAGGCAACGCCTCGCAGAACTCATCATACAGCCCCGGCAGGGTCTTGCTGAGATCGTCCGTCGGCGGCCAGTCCTGCTGATCAGCACGATCCACGCCCAGGCGCGGGAGGACTAACCTTCATACACCAGATATCCTCGGGATCCCGTCGATGCGCGTCCTTGTACTCCTCAAAGAACTTCTTGACCGTCGAGCGCCACGTCTCGCCTTCTGGCCCACATTGATTGATATCTGCCACATCAGCCTGTTGCCTCGTACCGCAACCCAAGACCAAGCTGTGAAAGGAGAAAGCTCACCGCACTTCTGATTGCCAAATCGAGCAATCATCTCTTCGGGAATCCAGCTCGTCTTGAACTTCTCTAGGAGACCATCGACGACGATCGGCTCTCCCTTGGCCCAAAGTCGGTCAAAGAGGGGATTGTCAAGAGCGTCCGTGGTGATCCGTATAATCTTGAGGGACTGTTGTCGGAGGTCCGCGGGGTCGAGAGGAAGCGGGACGGGAGGACGGGTGATGGCATTGTAAAAGCTGTCAATGTCGACGGAAGGAGGGGGTGGTGGCTTGTCGGTGGGCTCAGCAGGACCCGTACCCGAGCCGGAGCTCTGAGACCGAGTAGGCCGATGTACCGTGTCCCCCGCGGTTGCCGTCCCCAATTCGGCAGTGACAGAATTTCCAGTCGCCTTCTCCTTCCCCTTTCCTTTGCCCTCGTCTTTGCCCTCGCCCTTCTCCTTGTCCTTGTCCTTCTCCAGCTCGAGCATCTGCAGCCCCTTCCAATGACCCATCAACTCCTTCTCCGTAAACCTCGACACCGGCTGCAGGTCTCCGCGGAAATGCCACGCGATATCCCGCATCTTCGGCTCATCCTTATCCCGGTCCGCCTCCTGGTCCTCCCCCTTCTTCGCCTCCTGCGCGTCGGGGTCCAGGAGACACCGCAGTAGTCTAGGCCGAGCAGCGACGTCCAGCTCCCACGGGCTCTTATCCATCTCTTCCTGGTTTTCCGAAAAGTAGCGCTCGCACTCGAGACAATAGTCTCGGCCGCATTTCCGGCAAAAGAAAGAGCCGGCAAAGATGGTTCCGGAGCAAAAGTCTGGTTTGTCAGCTGTGGCCAGAAGAGCAGGAAGCTTGCAGGTAAGAGAGGAGCTTACCGCAGAATGATCGATCGATTGCCGAGTCAATTGCGCGCGTCATGGCCTTCTTGTTGATGACGTGTCGGAGCTCGCGGGTGATCATGGGTAGAAGAATAGGCGCGACGATACGCTGGATATAAGCGGAGCTCTTGTATTTCAACAGGATGAACATACGTCGATCCGCTCAAGTGTTTCTTCCTGTAGCGGCGCGGTAAAGTCCACAGGTAGAGATGTCGGATTATCGATGGTTGAGGTAGACTCAAAGTAGCCAGGCCCGGTTATATCTCCAGTCTCGCTATCAACCCTGATACGTCAGCTCAGCCCCAACTCGAAATATGCCGGGGTATAGAGCTTACGGGAAGACCCTGAAATCCTTGAATCGACAGCAATCCCAGCCCGACTTGGAGGTGCACTGCGTACACTTGCCCCACTTGGCATACCGCGTACGGTGACACGCGGCTGATTGGACCTCGCGGGTCTGGCCCTTCATATTGGCTCGGAGCTGGGCGTCGGTAAGGATTGGGGCGCGGGCTTTCAGTTTACGTCGAGCTGCTACCATCAGCCGGGACTCGAGCGTCAGAAGGGATAGCTCACGTTTAGCGGCCTTGTTGGCCAACTTTCGTTTCTTCCTCGCCGCCGCCTTCTCCTCCGCCTCTGGATCCTCGACGAGCGAATTGACCGACACCCCCCTCTTCCTCCTGCGTGTATTGCGTGTCTTCACGGGCTGGGCAATCTCTAGGAGACTGTCTACGGTCCCCTCTCGCTCTGCCTGCTTCTCTTTCTCTTTGGGCTCCTTAGCCTCCTCAGCCTCCATAGCCTCCTTAGGCTCCTTGCCCTTCTTAGGAGCCTTCGGTTTCGTCTTGGCCCCCGCCTTCTCTTTGGCCTTCAACTGCGCCTTTTCCGATTTCGCCAGAGCCTTCTTCTCCCTTGCGATTTTGGCTGCTTCCAGCTTGGACCGTTTCCCAGCTTGAGCCGAGGACTCGGCGGGAAGACCGTCTGGGATATCGGTCAGCATGGTCAGCCGGAAAGACGGCGAGAGAGGGTCCTGCGAAGGTAGATTTGGAAGGTCCGATAATGGAGAGCTTTGATCTGAAGGGTCAGCCTCAGGCCTGATGGCGACCCAGTGTAAAGTCGAACTTACTGGATGCCATGGGTTCTAAGCTCTTAGACCTTGACATGAGGTCTAGCCCGCTCAGACCACCCTGCTGTACTTCCACCCCCACCGACGGGCCAGCAGTGATGGGTACCTCTTCAACGACAGGCGCGGTATCCTTGTCCGCCGTCAGAGCTACCACCAGGTCCGCCACGATGTTGCCTTCCGGAGATGCGACCGGACTGTCAGGACGAAGCGTCTCCTTCTCTACAGACGCGTCGTCCGCGTCGGAGCCAAAGCCGCCGGTCGGGAGAGGGGGTATATCAAGGTCGAGATCTGGGGTGTGTGATGGCGAGGCGCGATCCGATTCTTGGGCGGGCGAGAGCTCTTTCAAGCTGTTCAGCGTGTTCTTGGGCTGTACCTTTTCCATCTTGGACGCGTATGGGTACTGTATCTGGTTGGATAGGCTGGTGAAGGGTTGATAGAGAGGTCCATCAATAGGGTCGTTTGGTTGGTGGAGGATCCATCAGCTGCAGCAGGCCAGCCGGGAAACAGATTACGTAAACCACCCGAATCAGGCACGCACCAGCTGCAGCTGCTGCAGAACCAGCCCGCCCGCCCACAGCCCACTGGACCTCTCTCCTCCTTCCTCTACATCATCACAGCAGATATCTGCTATCCTCATAGACTACTAGCGCTAGCCCATAGTCAGCACACCTACAACTCCAAAATATGGCAGGTCATTCAGGTCTAAGAGGAACCGACGCCAGCCAGGATACGGTAATTCCCAAATCCTCCCTCACGCGATATGGATCCTGACCATACAGCGGTTCAAAGATAAGGAAGCTGCGTCCATCAAGGCAACCAAGTTCCCTGCCAACTTCTCCGAAAGAGTACGTGTATTGTTCATACCGGGAATCCAGCTGACAAGTCAGGTCGATCTCCGTAAAGTCAACATCTCGGTGTTGAAGCCATGGATCGCTAAAAAGGTCGTCGAGCTCATCCGGGTGGATGATGATATCGTCGTCGAGTTTGTCTTTAGTCTGCTGGAGGACAAAGAGTCGAGTGTACGTCTGCGCTCTCGCTGTGAAGAGGATCATACTGATGTGCTAGACGCCTGATCCGAAGAAGCTGCAAGTCTCGCTGTTGGGTTTCATGGACAAGTATGGTGCTGCGGCGTTCATGGAGGAATTATGGACGCTCTTGCTCTCAGCTCAGGCTTCTTCTACCGGTATTCCAGCTACGGTGAGCTTCTATCTCCAGACCATTCGCGGACCGAAGCCTAGCTGACATTTCAGTTCCTTGCTGCCAAAAAAGCCGAAATCCAGTCTCGCCAGCAACCTGCCCCAGCAGACAGCAGCGTGATGCGCGTCGGCGCGATGATTCCGCCAGGTCGACCAAATGCTGCTGGAATGTTTGATGACCGTCGTGGAGTGAGCTATTTTTTCGCGGACGGTCTTATCCAGTACCAGCTGACCACAAAGCAGGACTCTCGACAGGTACAAGGACAAGGCTACGGCCGCGATGGGGATCGGAGGAACCAAGGAGATGCTGGATACGATTCCCGTATCCCCCCTCCGAGGCGGTATGACGATCGACCGCCACCCGGGCGAGTCGGCAACTTTGAGCAGCAGCGGGATAATGGGTATGGGAATAGGGGACCACCTCAATCGCGTCGATCCCCTAGTCCGCGGAGGGACATGGGACGGCGCGATGATCGGGATAGGGATCGGGACCGTAGCGGGCGGGACCAAGGGCGAGATGACCGCCGGCGTCCTACACCCCCTCGCCGACCTTCTCCTCCCCCTCGTCGGCGGTCTCCATCCCCTCCTCCCCGCAGACAATCGCCCTCGCCCCCGCCTCGCCGGCGCGCGAGGGACTCGGACACTCCTCCTGCTCGGAAACGGTCTTCACCCGTCAAAGACTCAAAGAGGAGGGAGCGGGACGATTCCCCGCCGCGCCGCCGAGCTCGCTCTCCGTCCAGCAGCGCCTATCCCTCCCCACCGCCCAAGCGAAGAGGCCGGAGTCCATCTCGTACACCCACGCCTAGCGATCCAAGGGGTCGTTCCAGATCCCCAACTCTCACTCCGCCTCGAAGGAAGCAGGACGACTCGACCCCTCCCCGGTCGGCTCGGAAGCGGAGGGACGATTCTACCCCTCCCAGGAAGAGACGGGACAGTTCCACTCCCCCTCGTAAAAAGCGGTCCCCGAGCCATTCGCGGTCCCCTTCGCCGCCACCGACGAGGAGGAGGCGATACTCGTCCACTCCGCCGCGGACTGGCGAGAAGGAGGAGAAGAGTGGGAAGGACAGGGTGAGCGAGGCGGGGAGGAAGAAGACGGAGGAGCTAGCGAGGCGGACCAAGGAGCTCGATAGTAGTTCGGCGGGAAAGAAGAAGACGGAAGAGGCGGCGAGAAGGACAAAGAAGCTGGAGGGGGCATTGGGGAAAAGTAGATGGGCGGAGGACGAATGAGGGAGGGTTGGGGTCGTTGGCGGAGTCGAAAAAAAGCAGAAGGCTCTAGGTGGGAATGACGAGCAGTGTATGTCTGGCCATGTACATGCGAGCGTATGTGAGATACACACAGCATATGTCCTATCTTGGACATCGGACAGTCGTTACATACCCCTTGCTTGGCACGCGTTTCAGAAATTCTGCTTGCGAGGCAACAACAAACGCGTTCCTTTCTTGCTTCTCATACATTCATATATATCACTCTTTGCAGCCTCATATCCACCTCAAAGCGCTATGAACCAGATCACAATCGACGACTTTGACCCGCTCATCGCGTACTCGAACTATGCGGACTGGAGCACACCCGATCCGAGCCAAAATCCCACTTGGTACAATGCCAGTCGGGACGTGACAAACTCGCCATGGCATCAGGGTACGTCCTCCTCTCTTCTCGCCCTCTTTACACAAAGGAGATGGAACTGAAGCTGATACTTTAGCGACATACCACACGACCACCGTCCCCGGCGCCAAAGCCAGCTTCAACTTTACCGGGACCTCCTTCTCCATCTACGGTGCCGCTGGCCCCACCGCCGGCAATACCAACTACACCATCGTCATTGATCCCTCTAGCGCCCAGCCATTCCGGCAGACGTACAATACGACGAACAGTACGGATGGCGGTAGGGTACAGCTGTTTGAGACGAGCACGTTGAGGTGGGATTGGCATAATGTCGAGGTGATCAATGCGGGGAGTGGATTGACGTTGGACTTGGTCGTGGTTGGCGCAGCTTTTGGCGCTCAAGGGTGAGTCGACGTCCAGGTCCCCGTTGGACCTCAACAGATATAGGCTATTGACAGTCCATTTGGGTCTGGAGAAGCGCTGACACTCAGCTCCGCCACCCGCAACACTACCATCGAAGACGCCGGCGGCGCGATCCGCTACTCTGGGAGCTGGACGACCCAGCAAGGGCCCAACTTCTCCAACGGGACCTCGACCTACACGTCCGGCGGGTCCGGCAACAACTCGTTCGCCTTCGACTTTGAAGGGTCCGCGGTCTACATCTATGGCGACCAGGTGAATGATCATGGGTTCTACGAGGTGTATGTGGATCAGGGGGACACGCCATGGACGAGGGGCGGGAAGGCCAATGCTACGCTTAATGACCGGTAGGTCTTCTCTTTTTCTCTTCCTGGCGTGGCAGAGCGCGGGAAGGGAGGTTGTATGTTAAGGCTGAGCTGACGCACAGGTCGGGATGCGGAGGAGGCTGGGCAAAAGCCTGCGAGAAGCTCAAAGGGCTCAAGTACGCCACGTCGGGTCTGGGGCAGGGGAAACATACCGTCGCGGTAAGGAATCTGGGGTATGGCTCATACCCTGGCGATCCGACATTCTTTGGTAAGTTCTCCCTTTCTTCTGCCCTCCCTCATTCTCCAACTCTCTTCTTACCGAGAGGTCTTCTTCAGATATCTATCAGGAGCTGACGTACAGACTTCGACTACGTCCTCATAACCGTCCCCCAACAATACCCAACTCAACAAATCCAATCCGGACCTTGCCCCTTCACGACCTGCAACGGCACTTCCTCCAACCCAAGCGCGTCCGGCGGGACAGGCGGGAGCAGCGCGAGCCCCACGTCGATCGGCGGGGCAGCGGCCGCGAGCTCGAGTAGGGCGGCCGGGGACCGAGCTGTTGGTGCGTTCTCGGGCGCGGCGCTGGGGTGGGGGATGGTCGGCGCGTGGTTGTTGCGTAAGGTGCTGGCTTGAGCGGAGAGGTAGCGGACGGACAATTAGATGTGTATGTACTGATCCGATATCAGACATTTGACCGTGACTGGGCGTCGCACTGATGATGTGGAATGTTCCAGCGTCTGGGCGAAGATCAAGGGACGGGCTTGCTATGATGGAGATATGATGTGGCTGACGCACGAAGGGGATCCAGGCGAAAGGATAGCTATCAACCTTTGTTTCGAGACCCCCGCCTCATCATCGCTATCCTGGCCATGCGCGCTTCCTTTGACCCCTCTCTCTTGCGACTTTCCACATATCACGCCCTCCCACCCGATACCAATTACATCTCCCCTGACAACACGGGCATCATCAGACATCCGCTCCCAATGCCTACACACCCTGAGACAGCCCCATCTGGACAAACCTCGACTGCGAACGAAAATGTGACGAGATTCATCGTGAACTCGGAGATCTCCCCTTGGGCTGATCATGCGCTTGCCACAGAACCATCCTCGAGCGCGAGCCTGAAAGGCGTCCGAATCAAGACGAGGCTATTTGTGTGTGGATCTGAATGGACTGGTGTGTGGGCCGAGTACGCTCAGGGCCGTAGCCCCCGCGTCATGGGAGAGGGTGGCGAGAATCCCCGCTCCGAGTCCGAGGCGAGCGCCTTGCGGGTATGGTCCGAGACATATCGGGGCCACAATCTGGTCTTTCACCCTTCGAGTGAGTTTCGAGACCTCACCAGCCGGCTTGCCGATCGAGTCGAACAGCACACGAGCGTTGTCATCAGCTCAGTGATCGACAGCATCGTGTCCGAGACCGTGAAAGCCAACGGTCACGCCACGATCCCATACACAGATCTCTTCAAGGCACTGTTCATCGCCTCGAAGTCAGAGGCTGCCAAGGCAAAGCTGATTAAAAGCCTGGAAGAGCTCACTGGGCTATCGGAGCCTCTTGCTGGGAAGACGGTCAAGGTCTCTGTGAATCGGACGAACGGAATGCCAGAAATCCAGAGTGACATGTCTTACAACGTGTACCTCAAAATCCCCAAGTCGAAAGCTTTCTGGCGTAGGCGTCCCAGCCCTCCGACAGTCCAATCGATCAGTCGCATGACAGAAACCGGTGGGAACGGTATGAACGTCACTGAGGAGTATCTGGTAGGGGATGACGCCCCTGGCACGGAAGACATCGAACCCGGGTCAAAGTCAGGGATTTACCAGGGCAAATGGGTACGTCGATGTCAGGATGTGATCGGGCGATTGGGAAAGCCTCGTGCCGAACACGATTGAGGAGGCGGTCTGTACATACATGAGATATTGTGAGGAGCGGTCTGTAAATACTGAAGAGTAGAGCCGCATTACACATACGCGACAAGGCGATTGGTCGAGCTCGGAAACAGAGGATGACATGGAAGTCTTGATGGAAGCTCTCTTGCATCGCAGAGTTTGTCCGGAGTCGCGCGCCTGTGCAGCGAACCACCGGGGCGATGATCCCGTTCAAGCTCAGATCGGGTTGACGCGCTCTTATAATGGTCTTAGTACCGTACCGCCTCGCCAGAGCCTGCAGCGGAAAATGCTAGGTAATTTTCTATGAGTCCATACAGTGATGCGTATGTGTACGAGCCCCTGGCTGGGTGAAAGGAGGGTGGATCTCCTCGAGCCCCGCCGGGGATATCGCTGGCGCTGACGGACTCGCCACTGAGGCGTCCGCCCGTTCTCACCTATCATCTGATCTGTTCCCGCCGGGTCCCCTCTGCTCTTGACCTTGCCTTCCTTACTCGACATCACTCGTCTCTCCCCTGACCCTTCGACTCTGTTGGCCCATTTAGACCACTCCCTGTCTCCACGAGTCGCCTCACATCATGCATCGACATCATGTCTTCGTCTGCAGATACCGCCGCTGGCTCGACCCGCCTTCCTGCCACTCGACCCCTCCAAATATCCTACAAGTTCCGCACCCTGGTCAGCCATGATGGCGAGCCCAATAAGTTGGCGATACAAGTGACCACTTCCTTACCTTTGGGTGACATGTCGAATATGGCGAGGCCGAAGTCTACGGACTTCCCCGATATCACTCTCGACTTGGATCAATGCGAAGCACTGCATGGCGTGCTCGACGAGTGCGAGCAGACAGCCCGGGAACTTATCAACTCCGGTCTGAAGGGAAATCTCACCAGGGCTGTGGCGAAATTCGCTACCGAGAAAGGGCTGGCCAACAATGCCCCTCTCTCGACGACCGTGTCTGAATTCACGAATCGACTGAAGACCGGGCTCCAGGACAGTCTCGGTGGGCTCATCAGATTTTGATGCCTTGGGAATTCAGGCATCAGTCGACGGGGAGGGATTGATGGTTGAACCGAGCAGGAGCACTGATTCGGCTGATAATCAAACGCTCACGGTCCACCGCACTACACTCTACGCTGTAGTACCGAGAGAGCCAACTGGCCTCGCCAGACTACTCCGGTCAGCGAACAAGCTCCAGTCATCATCGAATAACTTTACCATCAGAATCCATCCTCCCACCGCGCTGGTGCAGAGTACAAGCTGGACGAGCGTACAGTACGTCGTCATTGGCGAACATGCTGCGGAGGCGTCTGCTTACAACCCTGGTGTCGGCATATCGGCGATGGAGCAAGCTCAGGAGATGCGGGAACATGAGTCCGCCAAGACAGCCTTTCGCTCTCAGCAGTGACCGAGGAGCTCTCTGGTGGTACTTGTGTACTTCATGCTATATAGTTCACTCGCAACATCCGTCATCCCTGCCTAATGCATTGCTTGACTTGGTATCTGGTATTTGCAGGTAAACAAACTCGCCCTGAGAGTATACACAAAGTCAGCAGCAAACAATGCCACCGGTGAGAAGTCCTCGCATGCAGAGATATGGCATATGTTGTCAGTGTATCAGTAAGACAGGGGATGAGGACTTGGAGCGCAATCCATGGTAGAGTTCATTATCTGATACAGCATGTACGGCGCATACAGTTCAAGCGATAAACTCCAGGTCAGTGTCGATTGCTGAAAGATCAGTACTGACACTACCCCTTGCGATGATGATGAGAGGAGATATACTCACGGTGGGACGCAGATAGCTGCGGCTTCTGACAGTATTTCCCCTTCATCTCCTCTCGGACCGTATTGAGGAGCTGGATGTACGACTGCTGCGGGTACTTCTTGAGCGCGGCGATGAAGGCCTGGGTGTTAGCTTTAGCCCAGCACAGAACGAGCAGGAATCCCAACTCACATAAGACATGGCGCCGGTAGCTCTACCCGCCTCCTGCGTATCCGCACTCTGGGCCATCAGCTCTTCCCCTCGCGCTCCGCCTTATCGCCTCCTCCCGCCGGATGACTCACCGTCTGCGCATCTTTACATCCACTCCACATGACCACATCCGCCGAGCTACTCTTCATCTTCTTCCCCTTCTCATTCGCCGTATGCGCCCCAAACATGTCCTTCGCCGCCCCAAACAACTTGGACATCGCGCCGCCCGTATCCCCGTTCAACAACGCCATTCCGCCGCCCATGAGATCCTGCGTCGTCTCCTCCGTAAAGAAGTCGGGGCCCTTGATCTTGCCGTCGGTGGTGTAGATGTAGGGGAGGTCCATGACGGTACCAGAGTGGCACGAGTCGAATATGGCGGTGAGGCGACAGCCTTCGGGGAGGGGTCGGACGAGGATCTCGTGGCTGACATTAGCTTAGCAGTCGAAGTTGAGGGCCATGACCCACACTGGTAAGTCAGCTGTAGTACTATACGATGGAGCGGAGAGGGGGGCTTACTATCGTCGTCGACAATCATGCCTGCTTCCTCATAGTCCAGCGGACAGATCGCTAAGATATCAGTACACACCACTTTCGACCTCGAGCGACAATACTCACCCTCATCATCGTCATCCCCCTCGTCTCCATCGACATCCTCGACCTGGGTCCCATGGCCCGAACTACAACCATCAGCTCCACCCCATATCACGTGCTTGTAATCCCAGCGGGACACTTACAAGTGCAAGAACAGCGCATCGTCCGGCTGCGCATCGGCGACCAGCCACTGCATCCCCTTGATGATGTTCTCCTTGGTCGGGATGGTGCGCGGGTCCCGCTGATCATCAGTAAGGACGACTGTGTCTTCCGGCTGGTAGTTGAACCGCTCTACAGATCAGCTTCTACTTGACGTGGACAAGGAGGTTTCAGTGATGCTCACGGCTGATGAACTCCCGAACGTTGTGCACCTACTTCATCAGCAGTCTCTCCTATCTCGATGCGAGGGCAGCTAGCTCACATCATTGATACACCCAGCGAGCTCGCCGCTGGTGCCGAAATAGTTGATCCCGATCTGGGGTCTCAGCTATACCCATCCTTCTTTGACCGGTCTTGCCAGGTCTGACTCACAAGCAAAGCCTTCCTCCGTCCAGTACCTATCTCTATCAGTCCCAGCCCCACGCCCAGAACTCTTAGGGGAAAGCAGACCAAACTCACAGCTGGAATAATGGAAACCTTGCTGATCGGCCTGATCGGCCTGATGCTTGATCTGCCCAAACGGCGGCTGTTGAGCGTCTCGCTGCTGCTCATCCGGATTGTAGCCAGCCGCACTACCTCATCAGTCAGAGCCGGTCTATAGTCGGAAGGGTACTGACGTTGGTTCATAGCCCTGCGCCATGGGAGGAGGCGGAAAACCGCCTGACTGGTATCTGGAACATCAGCTCTCGAACACGCTTGAAGCCACAGTGAGGCCAAACTCACCCGATGCCGTTCCCGTTCCCGTTCCCGTACTCGCCACCGCCGTACCCCCCAAAGCCAGCTTGAGGGGGAGGCGGCAGGTGGCCGTATGGGTTCTGCTGGCCCCATCCGCCTTGCCCTTGCTGAGGCTGAGGCGGAGGCGGCGGAGGGCGGCCGTAGTAATTATCTAGGTCGTAGGCATCCATTGCTAGTACTTGGTATGCTGGATGAGCTATCGGTATGAAGTGAGCAGGATGAGCAATGGAGACAATGGATGAGCAGCGAAATGCGGTGTTGATTAGCTTGTCGACGCGAAAGGACCCCCTCGAACCTTGTGTCCCCACGAAAGGACGACCTCAAGACATTTGGCCAAGTTGGCTGAAACTTGGCAAAGTCTGCTGTGCACTCCACCCGCCCTCCCTCCTCTGTCGAGTCCGTGGCCCCAGCGGTGCAGACGCCAAGGCGTGACGCGAGGCTGTCGCTACAGGAGGTCAGCGAGCAGATCAGAGCGACGAGAACGCTCCACACCCGGCGGCCGACAGTCCAGGAGATACATCTCATCCACCCCATCCCGCAACCTCCTTATGCACCGCCCAATACCCTCTCCCTTCCTGCCTAATCAGACCCCTGATCAATCCCCACTGCACCCCTTCCTCGACCCTCCACTCTCCCAGCCGCTCCCATCGCCCTTCCTCCCCCCACTGCCTCATCCTATACACCAGCTCCTCAATCGTCATGCCACTCTTCCACCTCGGATCCGTCTTTTTGTAAAAGATATTCCTGCGCGCCTCCTGCTCCACCTGTAGATGCCACAGTATGACCGGTAGGATAAAGGGCGGTGGGAGGGGCGTGTACGCCGTCGACTCCACCATGGCCGATGCCGTTATCGATGCAGTGGGTGTCCGATGATAGTCATAGTCGATCTGCCCGACGTCCAAGTGGACGTGGACACAACTCCCTTCCTCCGAGATCGCCCTCAATGCCCAACTGACCATCCGTTCCATCGCCTTCCGCCTCTTCTCCCCAGTCAACCTCCACGCGACCTTCCCACTCGCCCGCTGACTGCCTTCTCGCTCTAACGCCAGATCCTTCTCTGTCGCCTCCCCATTCAAGACCCGCTTCCGCCGACGCCGCTCCTCCTTCTTTGATTCAGCATCGATGATCATGCCCGCAAGTTCCGCAAGATGAGGCGTATCGAGGAGGCATGAGATGGTGTATACGGGATACTGGATGAGCGGAGTGGAGGGTCGGTCGGGTTTGTACGACATGGCGCGGGGTGTACCGTATGGGTCTGCTTGGATATTGGGGGAGAAGGAGGCCGATAGGACGCTTCGACCCTTGCCTTTGCCGGTCGAGTCGGGCTTATACTCGGGAAAGAGATGCTGGAGGGCTCGGTCGACGGTGGCGGGTCCGGCAATATCCGCGTTGAGGGCGGCTGAGCGGACTTCCTCCGTCATATGGTCGAGAAGGTACCGCCGGAATGTATTGTCGTTCAGTTGGGTAGAGCGGAGTTTACGGATATCAGGAAGCTACACGTCAGCTTAGAGCTAGTAAGGAGTGATCAAGACTTACAGCGTTGTCATCGTCCACGGTGATCTCGCTCGGCATCTCGCTCTGCGTGTCCATATCAGAGCTGAACGAGTATCCGAGCGACATGTCATGTGTAGACTCGACGAGTGGTTGTGTCTGAGCGACCGGGATGGATGGGATGACGAAGGGTTGGCAATAGACCGTATTGTGAAGGTCTATGACCTCGGTGAGATGCAGATATTGCTGGTCCGCATCAACCACCTCTGACTGTCAGCCCTTACTCCTTCAGCGGATGCGGTAACATACCGACTCTGCCCCCAGCGCCCTCCTCCACCGTAACCCCTCGTACCCACTCCAGCCCTGTTGGCTTCCTCCTCGCGTACTCATCCACCTTCCCCACCACCCTGACGATATCCCCCACTCTGATATCTCGCGTCTGGTACAGCTGCGCCGGCGGGCGCTTGGCGAATGACGCGTCAACCTCCTTGTCCGCCTCCGCTGCCAATTCCGCTTTCCGGTCTTTGGCCGAGACGAACGTCGATCGATCCCAGACCTTGACGGGCTTCTTGGGCGACACGGGCTTGACGACCCGAGGCAGCTGATACCGTACCGGCAAGACGGCATTCCCATCACCGTCATCCACTATCGCATCAGCTCGATCCATCTCCAGGCCAGAAATAGGCTCACGCAAGATCGTCAGCGATGACTCCTTATCATCTACCCCGGCGACCCAGCCTACAAGCTCCACCATCTTGCATGGGAACTGATTCAGCAGGAAGATATCTAGCTCGTTAGCACGGTCTCGGCCAAATTTGCCGTATACCTTTCAGGTGGATACTCACCTCGATTGGCAGTCTCCTTCTCGCGCGGCACCAGCGCCTGGAGGACGTACACGTCCGAGACGGTGCATTTTGCGATCGCCTGCGGGCGGTGCACCCATGTCTGGAGCACGGCGGGCGAGGGCAGCTGAGCCGCGACAGAGCCCGAGCCGGACGCTAGGCAAGTCATCTGGTCGAGGTGTTTGATCGAACGCTGAGATCGCCAGGCCTGGACCGCCTATGACCGAGCTGTGACGTTGCTGCTGCTGCTGTCTGTCATGGCCGGAGCTGCTAGTGGAAGGTTCAAGACAGGATGGAGAGGTCGGAGTAACTTTTGGATAAGAGTGATGACGGTGTTGTTGTCATTTGGTCAGTCGCGTCCGCGTAAACAAGGGAAAGCTAATAAGAGAATTGATTCCGCTAATGGATTGATTAGCCCTTTCCGTCTATCGGTATGTTTCAGAACCTTCTAATCTAATCGCCCTTACCAAACATTCCTCGGCCGGAAGTGGCGTTTTCGGCGGCGTCTGCGCCACTGAACGCTAAAGTTCTAAACAGAGTCGTACCCACTCCTTCGTGGACCATCGGAAAGATCTTTCGCGGCTCCAAAGCGGAGACAGGAACGCGGCGGCGAGATCGTGCAGCGACGATCGAGGATCGCCCTCGCCGCCTCGGGTGTCGTGCCTTGCCACCCCACGAGGTGGCTTGACAGAGGCGTTTCTTTCTCTCCGTCGCCCGAGCCGAGCCCCGACAGAATATATAATCTATGGGAACCTTTGCTTGTTCTTCAGCGCCATCAAAATCCTTCTCAACCCATCTTCCTACGTCCTCGCCACTATCGACATTCCAGACTGGTTCTGAGACATTCTATCCTCGTTGACCGAGTCCGATTCCGCTAGAAGCGATCCCGCCCTCCCCTTTCAAAACAATCCAGCCACCTCCCCCTCTTCTCCCCAAAATGCGAGCGGCAACGTTCGTCTCGGTGGCCTGCTTCGCCGTCGCCAGGGCGCATATCGCGCTCTGGGCGCCAGGCATGTTCGGTATGAATTACCCCAATCAGATTGGAGGTACGTCCAGCTCTTCGCCCAGTGCGGCGGTATAGCACTGACTGTCAGATGCCCAAAACTACAACAATGACTACCCCGTCCACCCGCTCCGCGAGCTTGATGGGTTGAGCAAGGACCAGTGGTTCGCTCACGGGTACAAGGGTTTCCCACCTAAAGATGGGGACTTTATGGTCCTCCCCGCCGGCGGGTCTTTCACCGGTACGCGACCTTCTCACTCAACCTATTCTCGTTCCTGAGTCCCAAGCTAACGGCTCAGGTGAGATGACCTGCAACCGAGCCGAGACGGTCCAGTTCCGTGATCCGTACAATACCGACCCCCCCTCGAACTTTGCTTGCCGCGTAAGTCACCCCATCCTCCACTTCCTTTCCAGGGTCGCTCGCTGACATATCCAGAGCGGTTCCGGCGCCCTTCACGTCATGAACCAATACAACAACACCAACGTCGACCCCACAAAGTTCGGAGGAACCGCCCTCGCCATCGCCTACACGTCCGACGTCTCCGCGCTTCAGCCCAACGACATGACGGTCATTTCGGTCGTGCAGCAGTCGGTATGGACCCGGGCCATCTCGTACGATATTCCAGCGGACTTGCCGGCTTGTCCGCCGGGCGGTTGTCTGTGCACCTGGAACTGGATTCATCGGGCGGGAAGTGGAGAGGGCTATCCATTCGAGATTGTGTGTGCTGCCCTCGACGCTCCGGATGATGAAGGGGTGGTAGCTGACTTGCCAGTACAACTTGCTGTACCGCTGCACGGTGTCCGGCGCCAGTGCGAGTGCTGGTGTTGTACAGCGTGGTCAGGTACCCAAGGACTGTACCGGCAACCCCAGCGCCTGTCTCAAGGGAGCAAAGACGCCTATGGTGAGCTTAACATTTCTGCATGTATTTCAGAGTAGGGCAGAAGCTGATACCCTTAGTACCTCTACCAAGCCGAGTGAGCAGAAACTTTTCCGGACGTGGAGTGAACCAAGCTGACATCTTAGCGGTAACAACCTTCCCCATCTCGACGTACCTCCCATGTACACCGACTCGTGGGGTTTTTACCAAGGCGCACAGAACGACATTTTCGCCGCGTCCAACACCTCCACTCCTGCGCCTACGACCTACATCCAGAACCCATACGCCTCGAGCACAAGTAACAGCTCGTGAGTCCCGACCCCTGTCCTCCGCTTCTCCGGAGTCTAGCTGATCCCCAGTGCCCCAGAACCCACCGCTACCGCCCTTCCCCAAGGCTGGCAACCCCTCGGGTGCTTCCTCGACCAAGACGCCCGATCCCTAGACGGACCCCTCATCTACTCGGGCAACGACGTGACCATCAGCATGGGTACCGCACTCTGCGACAAGGCCGGCTACAAGTACGCGATGCTCGAGAACGGAAACGAAGTCTGGTGTGGCCGGACCGCCAAGCTCGTCTCTGCCCCACCTGCAGAATGTAATGTCCGGTGCAAAGGTGACGCATGGGCATACTGTGGGGGCGCCTACCGGGGCAACGCATTCATTCGCGTCGATTACGAAGCGACCAATACGGGCCTTGCGTCTGTTACTGCGTCCGATGCGAGCGCGGTGCCTGTCCCGTCCGGAACGGTCAGCAGCTCCGCAGCGGGTCCGAGTACGACTCCGACGGAGCCGTTGCCTACTGGCTGGGTGGCGCTCGGGTGCTCGGTCGACCAGGACTATCCCCGTGCACTGGATCGCGGATCGGTGCAGTTCCCGACGAACAATACCAACCCCCTTTGCGCCAACTACTGTGCCTCGCAGAATTATACCTATGCTGTATGTCCATCCTCCCTCTCCCTCTCTCTTCCCCTCTATCCTACATCCCCACTCCCCCACTTGGTCCTCTTTGCGGATCTTATCTGAAACATTGCTGACTTTCCAGGGCACCCAGTACGGCTCAGAATGCTGGTGCGGGATGAGCGCCCGCTTCACCGCCGGAACAGGCTGCGACAAGCCCTGCGCCGGCGACTCCACCAAAGACTGCGGAGGGAGCTACCGGATCAACATCATGCAGTACATCGGCACGCAGGTCGAGCCTACCGCGGCGCCCACCTCTTCCCCTTCATCCACCTCCATATCATCGTCATCGTCCTCGTCGAACACCACTGTCGCTCCGACCGTTTCGCCTACTGCGCCGTCGTCTGTCAATACCACCGCCCCAGTTGCGACTGTTTCGCCTACCGCTAATACTACGACGTCCACCACTATTTCCTCATCCTCGTCTATCGCCAACGCGACCACGACGACTTCGACGCCAGTGGCGACCGTGTCCCCTACTACCACTTTGTCGTCATCCTCCTCTTCCCCTTCTTCCTCATCTTCCTCATCTTCCTCGTCCTCTTCCATCACGACGACAGCCCCTGCGGCGACCGGATCTTCCTCTTCCTCCTCCTCTTCCAAGTCGTCCGCCTCAACGACCTCAACGACGACGACGACCCCCAAGTCCTCGACAACGACCACCCTTTCTTCTTCTACCAGCAGCACCACCTCCAAAGCCAACCCTACCACCACCTTCGCTGTCGCCGGACCCCCCGCACGCCCAACCACAACGAAGCCAGCTACAAGCACCTACGCCGTCGCTGGCCCGCCTACCCGACCCGGCTCGACCCCTTCCACCACATCCACAACCCCCGCTGCGCCCACCGCTACCATCGCCAACGTCCTCCCGAAAGGCTGGGTCTCGCTGGGCTGTTTCGCGGATACCTCGGATCGGGTCCTGCCGGCGTACTACTATAGGCCGAGCCAGAATACGCCCAAGTTCTGTATTGAGCTCTGCTCGAATTGGGGTTATATTTACGCTGGTGTAAGTCGCCTCTCGGACTCGCAACGGGAGCCCAAGCTGATGAGATCAGGTAGAAGACAAAACCGACTGCGGGTGCAGCAACTCTACCGCCAAGCTCACGAAACGCCTGACGACATGTACATCCCCCTGCGCGGCGGACAAGAACTCGACATGCGGTGGAACGTGGGCGATTGAGGTGTTTAGCAATACGACGCAGAAGTTGAATGTGCGGGATGGGGAGGGTGTGCAGAGGGCGGGAGTGGGAAGGAGGGTGAAGAATCAGGTTGTTATTGCCTGAAGGCATGTCGATTCCGGATAGATGGGGCTATGAGAGTTGTACGTGGTACGATTTAGGGACTTTGTCGGATGGCCATGGGGCCGGTCAGAGGGCGGTGGATGAGCTTTTATAGTCGGTTTCATATCCAGTCATATTCACGTCGACTGTCGATCTTTGTCTTATGTATCTACTTGTTCAATTCTTCCTGGGCTCGACATCGTGCTTGGCAGCTCAAGCACATCTACGGCGGAGTGGGTACTTCAGTGTATCTCGTCGTGAGCCAACTAAAGCTTGAGGCAGGTGCCGTGCCACATTCCTCACCTTTAATTATTTGCCACTTGAATTCCAACGGAAGCTGGCAGGAGGTCCGCGAAATCTCGATCCGATCTTCTGAATGTGAGGCAAGCTGAGCGCTCAACTCTGCGCATACACTGCTCGCCTACAAGCTACTTCCCATTACAGGATTCATCATCCGAAGCATCGGAGAGCCTTTCTACAGGACGAAGGGCCTCCTCGACTCAAGTCACGGGGATTCAGGTATCACACCACAGGGGCAGACCGGCAGAACCCAAAATGAGCGTCGCTCCCCGACTCTTGTCGTCCCTCCGGGCCTCCCTCCGATCAGCGCAACCTCTTCGCGGCCCCCACATCTCCGCCGCCCGATCTGCCCCTGTCGCAGGTTCAGTCCGCTCCGCAGGCTCTAGACGCTTCGCTTCCTCGTTCGGCTCCTCCCCACTCCCATCTACCGCCTCCTCCTCCGGAACAGGCGGCTCCCGCTTCCGCTCCCAGCTCGCCAAACCCACCACTATCGTCCTCATCTTCGTTCCCATTCTCTGTGGATTCCTGGGGGTATGGCAGGTCAAGAGACTGAGGTGGAAGGTGGCGCTCATTGATGAGGTTGAGCGGAATTTGCATAAAGAGCCGATGGTCTTGCCTGGAAATATCAAGTACGTCTACTGTCCCCATACTCACCACCGAATGTGAAGGCCCTGAAGCTGACATCTAGCCTCTCCGCCCTCCCCGACTTCTCTTTCCGCCGCATACTCCTCCAAGGCCGCCTTCTCCCCCTCCCCATCCTCCTCGGCCCTCAAGTCAAGGACGGCGTCCCCGGGTACGCGCTCATTCAGCCCCTCGTCCGCCCCAACGGCGCATCCACCATCCTCCTCAACCGCGGCTTCATCACCACCACCCGCGCCGCCGCTATCCGGGCCGGGAAAGAGGGGGTGCCCGGTCCGGCGCAGGACGAGGAGGTGACGGTCGAGTGTATGCTTATGCGGCCTGGAGAGATGGGGTTCTGGACGCCCGAGAATAAGGTGGAGGGGAATGAGTGGTTCTGGAGGGATGTGGTGGGCATGGCGGAGGTGGCGGGTGGAGAGGAGAAGGGGGTTCAGCCGGTTTTGGTGGATGCGATTGACCGTGAGTGCTTTCCAGCTGGTGGGGTTCATGTTGTACAAGAACCTGATATGTAAGGTGGAGAAACACCAGCGACATACCTCATGCAGAGGGGTATCCCGGTCGGAAGACCTGCGAAGGTCGAGCTCAGGAATCAACATCTATCTTACGCGTACACCTGGTACGTTCTACTCAGCTCTTGACCCCTCTGACGTCCTGTTCATCTGGGCACAGCTGACAGCTCAGGTTCTCATTATCAGCAGCCACATCAGCCATGCTATACTTTTTGCTAAGCAGAGGAAGGAGGGCACCGAGGATGGACAAGCGGATACGGGACCTGTAGCGTCGCATCATGCATCCCCCTTCATCTGGTCTATACTGTAAAGTACATGACTGGTCAGGACTGTTCATGCTGTGCAGCACCATCGGAGAGCAGTCGCGCCGTTCTAGCAGACAAGAAGAATATGCAATGCGAGCTATACCACTTTTTGTATTCTAATCTTCCGCTTCAGTTCTCCCACCTGGGACCTCCCACAATCTGACCCCTCTCTCATCCTCCTCCTCTGCACACACACTGCCACCCTCAGTGGACCCGCACGCCCCCAGCCGCATCCCCTCTGGGGCACCTCAACCTCCGAGTCCACCACTCCACTCGACTGCACCTACACTCCGCCTCCACATCCTCCTCCCGCGCACTGGATCAAGCTGACAGCTTAGAAGACTGGAATTATCAGCATGTATTTCGGACTCCATCAGGGCAAACAAGCGTACTCATGTCTCCCAAACCAGCAGCCTCCAGACCGGCATTCTCCTTGACGCCAAGCTCAAAGTCTGCACGTATCAGCTGTGCCTGTCTCCTCCCACCAAGGAGTCGATCGCATCAACTCACATCCGTAGATAATCGTAGTCGCCATCAAGATACCTGTCCCGCTCCCGAGCGCACCCATCAAGTCCGCCACGACCGACAAGAGGCCGAGTGTCGCACCTCCAAACGCCGCGGCCGTCGGGATGACCCGCTTGAGTTCCTTGTAGATGGACGCGTCCCGGTGTCCCGCAAGCGTCATCGACTGGTCCTTGAGCTGCTTGGCGACGTCCCGGGGTCCCGAGCCGGAGACCTCGATCCAGGTCTTGGAGAAGATGGCGCAGACGGTGACGATAAAGGTGATGTAGATGGCGGTGTGGAAGGGGTCGCGCAGGGCCGCGGTGACCGAGTGCGGGGCGGAGATGTAGTAGGCGATACCGGAGGTCGCGCAGAGTTGGGACGGAAGGTCCTCGAGGGGCTACGAGTCAGCAGGGCATCCAGAGGGTGAAAGGCGTGAAACTCACCTCCCAAACACCGAGAAGCTTGACGAGGAAGTTCTCGGGGAAGCGCGACGAAAGCATCTGCGAGATGAGGAAGATGTTGCTGGTGAGGGCCGACTCGAGCATGATGGGCATGTTGGACGTGTAGAACAGCTTGACGGGATATGATCCGCGCTGGCCCCTCATCTTGCTCGACTTGATGGGGATTTCGACCCGGAATCCCTGCAGGTAAATGACCGCCGCAAACACCGCGACCGTTGCGAGGAGGTTCATGATGTTAGGAAGCCGGTCCCTGTAGAAGGCCTCCTTGAGGGCGCGCGACTTGTTGTTGGACGTGAGGAGCAGGTGGAAGAAGGCGATGATGGCGCCCTCGAACTCCGGTCCGCGGCCGGTATTGATCGTGTTGGGTGAGAAGGCCTTCCAGACGATCGACTCGCAGATGTTGGTAGCGATGAAAAGGGAGATACCGGAGCCGAGACCGTAGCCCTTGGTCAGGAGCTCGTCGAGGAGCATGACGATAAGACTGGCCGAGACGAGCTGGAGGATCAAGAGAAGGCAGACACCGGGACCGAGGGACGACGGGGCGCCGTACATCCCAGTGAGGACGTAGACGGTGGCTTGGCCGAGAGCAATGATGAGAGCGAAGACTAAGCGTCAGCTTGAAGCGCATCAAGACATCTGCTTCCATGAACTTACGCTTCTGAGCACCGCCAAACAACGCGCGATCATCCTTCAAGTTGAAATCAACATCAATCAACTGCGCACCCGCCAGCAGCTGCATGATCATGCCCGAAGTGACAACAGGGGTGATACCGAGCTCCATGAGCGTGCCTCGGTTGGAAGCCATGATGGCTCGGAGCCAGTAGAGCGGGTCGGACGAGTCAGACGACATGATACCGTAAAGGGGGACCTGCGAGCAGACCAGGAAAATCAGGAGTGTGGTGGCTGTCCAGGCGATTTTGGTGTTGAAGGTGACCTGAAAGTCAGCATGGGGGTCTGTAAGAGGGGGATCCAGTAAGGCGTAGTGGAGAAAAGGGTGAGGGCGATCGAGGCTTCCTCATTCCTCCAGAATCCGCCAACCATCTCCCAAAGCATACAGACCACGCCAATTTCTTCTCTAGCACTCACCTTGCGCTCAGGAGCAGTGACCTCGGGGAGGATGCTCATGAAAGGCCGCACGAGCTCCAAGAAGCGGACTGTGAGGTCAGCTCGACCCCTCACGAGCCCGACCCGCTCTTGGCTTTCGTCTCAACTTACAGCCCGGCATTTTGAGTGAGAGTTGACCGGTGGACGATGGGCGAGCCGGATGAGTGAGCGGATACCTCTGTGAGTCGAGGCGCTATGTGTTAGGTATGAGATGTATAGAAGGAGATGGAATGTATAGCTTGAGGGTAAGGGTCGCGCTGGAGGAGGGAGGCCGGATTCCGGTTTGGGCCAGGCTCGTTACGTAAAGCGGAATTTGGCTGGTGGCTCTTTCGCAGCAAAACTCTCGACCTATAACCTGCCTACATCTACCTATACAGCATGAGTGAAGTAGAGATCAACGCTCCTAGAGTCACAGACTCATCCGTCACCGCTCGGCCAGCCACGGACTCGGCGCCTCGAGCGGGCGACGACGATCGAGGGAGAGCCGGTGTAGCTCCCATCAAACCCGAGTCAGCCTTGCCTCTTTCCCGTCTCGCAAACTAGCTCACACCTGCAGATACATCTTACCTGTTACCAACAGCAACGCCTACGTCAACGAGGCAGACGACGATGCTGCGGAAGGCTCCACATCCACGGCGCACCAGGACGGCCGTGATTCCAAGCGGCGCAAAACAGGCGGACCAGGCGACAAGAAGAAGAACCGCGGTCAAAACAAGAATCGAGATCTTCGTACTGTGGACACTGGACCCAAGATGTGCCGAGCATGGGAAATGGGAGAGTGCACCCATAACCCTTGTAAATTCTCACACGACTGGACGGCGTACTTCAAGTCCAAGCCCGCCGATCTGCCGTTCGTCGAGGGGTACACCACCGAGGAGCCCTTCGTCCAGTACGCGCAGGCGACGGTGGGTGGGGCTGAGACGGACTCGGTCGGTCGCGCGATAGACCTCAAGACGAGGTGTCCGGTCTATGCGGATCTGGGGTACTGTCCGTTTGGCTGGAAATGCCGGTTCTTGGGTGGACATGTGCGGAAGGTGCAAGAGGGCGAGGGGGCGGATAAGAGCAAGATGGTGGGGGAGTGGGAGATGACGACCGAGTTGACGAGGGAGGAGGAGGAGGGGTGGAAGAATGGAGAAACGAATTGGCCGGATCACAAGGTCTTTGGCGAGCTTAGGAGATGTATCGTAAGCTACTGTCTAGCGTTCCTCGGACCTCGCTGATGGACAGTACGACTACCCCTTTACGAGACGCTACCTTGAAGCTGTCGAACCCAACAAGCCATTCACTCTCACCCGTACCCCCAAAAACAAATTTAACAAGAAGCCCGCGCCCACTCTGGCCGAACAGCCTGACATCGCCACCAAGGATGTCATGTATGACGAGGAAGGAGCTATGAATGCGGACGTCGCTATGGGAGCAGAGGAGGACGCCATGAATGTCGAGGAGGAGGAGCAGAAGGGGGTCGTCGACGGGCAGGCGGAATCACTGGACGTCCCGCTTAGGCCAGAAGAAAAGAGACGCCTGAACTGGGAGAATGGGTTGTACCTCGCCCCCCTGACTACCGTCGGCAACCTGGTACGTTACATCTGTCTGATGAGTTGTCCTAGCTGACGCTCAGCCATTCCGTCGCCTCTGCACAACGCTCGGCGCAACTATCACCGTCTCTGAGATGGCTCTCGCCCAACCCCTCATCTCCGGCCAAGATACCGAATGGGCGCTCTGCCGCCGTCATTCTTCCGAGAAGAACTTTGGGATCCAGCTCGCCGGGAGCTACCCAAATCGCATGGTCCCCGCGGCAGAGCTGATCGCAAAGGAGCTGGGCGCGAGCGATAAGTCTGGAAAGGGAGTGGACTTTGTGGATGTCAATCTGGGTTGCCCGATTGATTTGGTATTCAACCAGGGAGCGGGGAGTGCTTGTGAGCTACCTGTGGCGCGTTGACCTGCAAGACGCAGAAGCTGACCATGTAGTGCTGGACGTCCCGGGACGCTTGGGCAAGATATTGGTAGGCATGAACAGGGCGCTAGGCGAGAGTGAGTTGGCTTTTCGATGCTGCTGGAAACAAGCTGATGCAACAGTTCCCTTGACTGTCAAATTCGTGAGCAGCGTCTCAGCCCGGATGTAAGGCTTCACTGACTCCCCAGCGTACCGGCGTCGCCACTGGCAAGCCCAATGCACACAAGCTCATTCCCCGCTTCGCGACCGAATGGGGAACATCAGCTCTTACCGTAAGCTACGCCCTCCCTAGCGCTGTTCCACACCTAATGCGGACGCAAGCTTACCTCTCAGCTACACGGCCGATCCCGTCAACAACGCTACTCCAAGCTCGCCGACTGGGAATACATCCGGCAATGCACTTCCACCCTTCGCGAGTCCCTGTCGGATGCCGGACTCCCCTCCGTGCCCATGTTTGGGAACGGCGACTGCTTCTCCTCGCAGCAGTACTACGAGGAAAAGGAGAAGAGCGGGGTGGACGGGGTAATGATTGCGCGTGGGGCATTGATCAAGCCGTGGATCTTTACAGAGATTGCGGAGCGGAGGGAGTGGGATATCAGCGCTACGGAGCGATTGGATATCGTCAAGAAGGTGAGCTCAGTCATTCCGCTTTCCTTCTCCTTCCAAGTGAAAATGACAGAGCTGATGCCCAGTACGCCGAATTCGGTCTCACACACTGGGGATCCGACTCGCTCGGCGTCCAGAAAACGCGTAAATTCCTGTGCGAATTCCTCTCCTTCACACACCGCTACGTCCCCATCGGTATCCTTGAGCGCATGCCGCCGCAGATGAATGAGCGCCCGCCCAAGTTCCGCGGTCGGAACGAGCTCGAAACGCTGTTGGCGAGTGATAATTCGAATGACTGGGTGCGGATCTCGGAGATGTTTTTGGGCAAGGCGGAGGAGGCGTGGGGCTGGATCCCGAAGCATAAGAGTAATGCGTATGGAGGGGAGGAGGCGCAGGGGTAGATCAGGCTCAGATTGGAGCGGGAGTGGGCTTGGACTACAGTTGGGGAGTAGCGAAGGGCATGCTGTATGTTCTCGTGGGATGCGGATGGTCATGCATTTCCTTGGGGTGGGTCGTGCGCTTGAGCTGATTGGCGTATGTCCTGGAGTTTTGACCTTACTAAACGAGAGCCCGACTGAGAGGTTATGCTCGCAAGGGGGCGATTCAGACACCGAGGAATGAGGAGTTGGGCGCCGTGATGCCTCCTCGCTAATCAGCGAGATCTGGGTTTTGCCTGAAGTTTTAAGACTATCTATGGCTGCGGAGGTACCCTCTGACTATGGTCACAGGTGGCCTCATCCTTGCCTACCCGCTGCACTGTCCCTGCAGGGCCTGACCAAGCTAAATTGATTATCGCCGATAACGCCGCAGATTCCCGACACTGAGACATGAGTGGCTCCTCAGCCTCATCGAAGAGGTGTGTCTCACCATGCGGTGGCGAATGTCTTACATGGCATCAAGCATCGCTGATCTGCTGGGGAGGTGGATTATAGGTCAGATATGGTGCCGCAACTTCATTAGGTGTAGGCAAGTCCCTGTCTCAACATAAGGCCGGTCAGAAGATGGGCTTTCGGCGCGCCGGCCTTGGGCTTCGACCTGCCCCCAGGGGTGGCAAATCAGACCTCAGCTACTGGACTGAACCTCACTGAGTCCATGGGCAGGCACAACAGCAGATACATGAACAACCTGACAAAAGAAGAGTGATACAAGATACAATCATCGCCACCCAGAGCCTCGTGCCCCACCACACCCAGTGACCTAACCGCAGACCCGAAAAGTTTCACTCGCCACCCTGACCGACACCCCTCAGCTCGTGCCCAACTACGCCACGCCCTGCAAGTTTCGCTGATCCCGCTCGAGATTCGCGTTCGTCTTGGTCTTGGCAAAGTGTCGGACGGGGACGCCACTCGCATAGAGCTCGTCCAATTCCTGGTACGTCCGATCTTTGCACTGCTGTCTCAGCTGAATCCGACTGGGTCGAGAGCTGGAGTAGAAGCAGCTTACCTCGGGGAACATGAAGTAGCAAGGGATCCAAAAGAGGAGGGTGAAACCGCCAAAGAGGAGACCAATCTTGGCGCGCCAGCCGGCATATTGCGGGGAAAGCATCAGGGGGACGGTATAGCTCTGCATAGTGTAAGCGGTGGCGGGACATAGTTTTAGTAGGCGGAATTGACATACGAAAAGAATGCCGGATAGGGTCTGCATGCCAGTGGCGACAGCGGCGGACTTGGCACGCAGGCGAGGAGAAGAGACCTCGACGAGCGCGGTCCACCCTGGTGGTTCAGCTGATACTCACAGCCGGCTAACCCGTACACAAGCTCACCGATAGGTGCGAGCGAGAGAGCGTAGATGAACGTCCAGACGCAAAAGAGGGTGATGAGCGCCGATCCGACCGCCGGGGTAGATGGCAAGAAGCCCATGCCGCCAATAAGGAAGTTGAGGACTGCCAGCAGAAGAGGGCCGACGAGGACGAGCGTGCGCCGACCCACCCGCTCGACAAAGTAGAAGGCGAGGAAGAGGCCGCCCAACTGTACGACGGTCTGACTCGTTTTCCCGACGAATGGATCAGCTAATCCGGCGATCCCAATCAGTCAGCCCAGGCATCGTCTGACAACTCCAGGGGAGTACTCACTGGAAGAAGTAGGTAGTCTGACCATAGACGAGGGGTACTCCGACAAAGTTTTGGAAAGTGAAAGGAAGGGTAGCGGCGATGACTCGGCGGAAGTTTGCCCAGCGGAACAAGGCGACCCAGTCAGAATCGCCAGTGAGCGCTGCGAGACGCGCCGACGCCTCCATCTCTTGCTGGATGACCGAGTACTCGTATTCGACATCGTAGCCCTCGACGTTGCCGACAAGGCGCTTGAGTGCGCGTTTGCCCTTGTCGTGCTTGCCCATCCGGCACAGCCAGGCTGAAGATTAGCGTGAGATGCGGGGCTTGCATGGGAGGAGAGGCTCACGAGGTGACTCGGGTATGTAGGCAATGACAGCCGCAAAGATACCAAAGATGACGAACCTAGAGATCAGTATCACCATATGGCAAGAGGTTGTTGGGGACTTACTGGGAATACAGCGCATTCTTATACGCGAGAGGCTGCGTCTGTATGTGTCAGCTGTCAGCTGTGGTGCGATCGAGTCTTGATAGGTGTGTAGTCACTCACCACAAATAGGATCTGCAGACCCATAGCGATGAAGAATTGGCCCAGAGCGAAAGAAACGGCGAAAGCACCGAGCATAGCACCTCGTATTTGCGTGATCGCGATCTCGGAGAGGTAGGTCATGACCCCCGACCCGAGGAATCCTTGCGCAGCGCCGCTCATCAGTCGGCCAGCAAGCCAGCCTTTCCACTCGGTGGCAGTGATCTCGGCGATGATGGCCTGTATTGTTAGCCCGGGGACTGGGTCCGTGGGACCAAAAGGTACTTACGCCCAGCATGAAGACGAGCAAGCAGCACAGGGAGACGCGTCGACCGAATCTGTCTGCGATGAAGGGCGAGATGCATTGGAAGCAGAACTGGGAGACGTAGACGAAGCCTGATGGTCAGCTCAGGGCGGGAGTAGGATCGGGAGGCGCACATACCGGACCAGAGCGAGACGTGGAGGGCATCAAGGGCGAGAACGCCTTGGGCGGACCGAACGGTCCCAAACTGGTTGATAAAGCCTGTCCGAGTCAGCCTGGACATTGCAGAGCGGAAGGACGGAAGACGCCCACCCTGATTGGCAATGATATTGCCAGCAGCCGAGAGGCAGAATCCAGCGTATAGCCCACCGAGCGACACCCCGGCGCCGGTGAGACTGAGGCGCCAGAACGTCCGAAGGATGTCCTTCTTGGAGTGGTCGGCAAACTTGGAGCGGAGAAGAGTGGGCTCCGCGATTTGCTTGAGGTCCGCGTCTGCGTCTTCGACAAACACGTCAGCGGGCTTCTCGCCCGTCACGGGTACTTGGATAGCGGGGTTGCTCGTCATGTTTGAGCTGTGCGAGGTGAGTAGAGGCTGGGATTGACCTCGACTAAAAGGGATGGAATGGGCTGTCTGTACCTAGTCCTGGCACTTGTTGATTGTATGCGCGCGCGCTTCAGCCAGTCATGTGTCGCCGCGTGTGGTATGGCTGCGGGCTGAGGCGCTGAGGGAAGTACGGCGGAGCACGGCGCGGAGTCGGACCTGTCAACAAGGCCAGAGGGTATTGCAGACGCGGAGCCGGCTGCCGAACTCGGAGCAGCAAGTTGGAGATATCGCATCGTTCTCGGGGCGAAGCGTTCTTTCTCCCGTGCAGGTGGCGCCCTGTGAGAGTGGTGTACCGCGAGCGGCGAGCTTGATTGTATCTGTGTGTCGGCGCGGCGAAGACGGGATGCATGCACAAATGCAATGTGACCTGCCGGGCGAGCCGAGTCTCGCTGGGTCAGCTCTGGTCAGCTGACGTAGCTGCTGACGTGCAAATGGGATCGGCGCAATTTCGGGCCAAGTGAATCCGAACTCCGAAGGCCAAGCTGCCCCATCCTAGGGTATATCCGAGGTGGGGAAGTTGCCGAAGCGGGCCGAAGCTGCCTCGAGCGACCGGTAGCGACCGAGATAGTCCACCGTCCAATTGCTCGCTGAGGCTAGCCTCGTCTCTGCATCAACCTCGTACACGCCTAAATCTTTAGACACGATCCACCACGCCAGCCTCATCAGCTTGTGCAGTACACCTGGATCACATCGCGCGTTGCCCGTCATGCCCTTCCGCAACCCCATTCTCCCCGGCTTCAATCCGGACCCCAGCATCATCTGCGTCGGGTCCGACTACTTCCTCGTCACCTCCTCTTTCGAGTACTTCCCTGGTATTCCGGTCTACACCAGCAAGGACCTCATCAACTGGAGACGGATCGGTCATGTCCTCACGGGACCGTCTCAGCTCAATATGCGGACTTGCCCTGGTAGCGGTGGGATCTACGCGCCGACGCTGAGGTACCATGAGGGGAGATTCTACGTAACTGTCACTGCTGTTCACAAGCGACAACCAGTGAGTACACTGTGCCTCCTCTAGCAGACTTTAGCTGATCATATCGCAGGATATGGTACCCCCTCGCGGGTTCCACGTGTCTACCAACGACATTTTTGACCAGTCCTCATGGTCTGATCCGGTCTACCATGATGTGCTGGGAATCGACCAAGACGTGAGCAAGCATCAGCTAGTCTCGTACACAGCTGACGATACAGCTATTCTGGGACGACGACGGTACCGTCTACCTCTCCTACGCCGTCAGCGAGTTCTCCCCCTCCTTCCACATGTACACCAACACCTGCAAGATCGACCTCGCTACCGGCCGGCGCAAATCCCCCGTCAAGACCATCATGACCTGGGCGCACGACAATCATGTCGCCGAGGGCCCGCACATGCTCAAAAAGGACGGCGCGTACTACCTCATCACCGCCAACGGGGGTACCGAGATCAATCACCAAGAATGGGTGTATCGGAGCGAACATGGCCCCTTCGGACCATGGGTGGCAGGGCCTGAGGGGACGGTCAACCCTCTCGTCCACAATGGGAAACACAGGGAGGTGCAGCAGACGGGACATATGGACCTGGTCGAAGGGGTAGGAGGGGAGTGGTGGGCGGTCTGTCTGGGAGTGCGGCCCGTCTGGCGCGAGGGAGAGAGCGAGCTGTCTCACTTAGGGCGAGAGACGTTCTTGGCGCCTGTAGAGTGGAAGGAGGGATGGCCAATCGTCAACCAGCGGAAACCGATCTCGATCCTCGGTATCGGCGGCAAAAGCGACCCACCCCGGATATCGAAATCTTTCGAGGAGAAGTATGACTTTTCGCCCGGGATGGATATGGGTCTGGCGGGATGGTACAACCTCCGGACACCGCTCAAGGTCGAGCACGACCTCACGATACGGCCCGGCTCGCTCGCGCTCCTCGGCGGTCCATACGGTCTTCACGTCGACGAAAGTATCACAGCTTTCTTCCAGAAGCAGACTTCGTTCGAGGGGGAGTATCGGGTATCTATCGACTATCCTGATGCGGAGGAGGGGCACGAGGCGGGTGCGATGATCTGGTGGAGTAGGGGCGCGTACGTCAGCCTGGGGATCAGGGGTACCGCTGAGGGCAGAGAGATAGTCTTCAAGTCTGAGCCAGATGTAAGCACCTATGGTTATAGTGTTACTCGGGCTGACAATGCAGATCGACCAGATCACCCCCATCCCAGCGGGAGAAGTCCATGTCCGGATCGTCACCACCGCTCTCCACTACACCTTCTACGCTGCCGTCGGATCCGCGCCCGAGAGCCTCATCGGTCGCTTTGACAGCGGAAGGCTTATCCGACCTACAACCCCGCCATCTATCATGACTGGTACCCACTTTGGCCTATATGCGGTAGGTGCAAACAAGATTGGGTCGATGACGCCGGCGTTCTTCTCCGGAGCTAGCTGGAGGGGGACGAGAGCGGGAGGTATCTGAACCATTCATGCGAGTATTTGTAGCCAGGATACATAGCAAGGCGATCGGACCTTTAGCCTGGACAGACTTCTAGTTGCTACCGCACAGTCCTTCTGCGGCGTCTCTGCGACATCTCTGCGCAGGTCATGAAGTGCCACTTTCGTTTGAGGAATGAGGAGTTTCGCTGAAAGCTGGTTCCGGGGGCGCTGGCCCGTCGTCTCAGACCGAGAGCAGACTTTGGAGCAGAAAGAGCTGTTTTGGATCTTTACACTTCCGCTTTGCCTCGAGTCCCATTCCTTGACCCCAGCGCTACATCTTCTTCTGGCCGCCGGTCAGCGTAGAGCTTCCGTCGTGTCCTCAAACCCGAAACAAGCGCAAGATTACGCGCTCTTCATCCGTTCCGAATGTCCACCTCGGCATCAGCTGAAGCCGGACCATCGCGCCGCACCCCTATACGATCGCTACGTCAGCCTGCGCTCCTCAATATCGCAACACGGAACGATGCAGGCGGACTGGAGCCTCCGAGCCACAGCGATGCTGTCGCGCTGAGACTGGCGATGGACAAGAAGGTCCAATGGAGGCGGAAAGGAGAGAGGTGGATGGACAGGCTATGCGAGGGGACTGTTGGGAGTGATGAGTTCAAGAGAGGTGTGAGTCGAGTGCCTTGTCTTTGAATTGAATTCAAAAGTTGCCCCAGACTGACCACTTAGGCCAAATATCTCGAACATCACCAATACGTTGAGACTCTACACGAGCGGCACCTCAACTCTCTCTGCTCCTATCCGCTTTGCTCCAACGGGCCGGCTGCGCCCTACACCTCCAAGCCCCGCTGGAGCATCTCGGCGAAACGGAGAGAAATCAAGGAGAAGGAAGGAAACGAGGAAGAGGGGTTCTGCTCTAGAGCCTGCAAGGTACGGAGCGGGTATGTGGAGGAGCAAATGAGGGAGGGTGCGGGACTCAGGGGAGACAAGTGGAGGGTGGAGCTGCTGGAGGAGATACAAGCGATCAAGACCAAAGGCGGAGGACCAGACAAGGGGCAGGCTTCGCTTGCCACATCGCGGACCTCAGACGGGAGTGGAGGATCAGCCAACGGAGGGACCAGCAGGACCACCTCCTCGCCAAGTGAGCACCCGACGGGCGCAGATTATCCTCCTGCGGCGACGACCCCTTCCCAGCCGGTGTCAGCACCTCCAGCTTCAGCTGCGCCTCTCGCCACTACTTTACCCTCGGAGACCCAGCGCCCATCCAGGAGACCGCCACCCAAGGTCGCACCACCAGCCCCTACCCATCCCCCACAGCCCCAATCGAAGCTGGATGACCTCCTCGCTAACCTCACCATCGTCGAGCGCCCTACCCTGCCCCCACCTACTGAGGCAGGTTCTACTTCCACATCATCTGCCGCAGCTACACCACCTCCTCCCCCCGCAAACAAGGTATCCAAGCCCTCAGCAGCCTCGGCACGCGCTTCATCCTCCCTCATCGCCACCCCTGTCAAGCTCGCCACTACGCTCATATCAGCCTCTCGCCTCGCCGGGCCCGTGCCGCAGCTGGAGGCAGACACGGACGAGGAGTCAGATATTAGCGACTGGGAGGTGGAAATGGATGGCTTCAATGGGCTGGGCGAGGAGGAGAAGAGGCTGTTCGAGGAGATGAGGGAAGCGAGGGAGTTGGCGGACAAGGAGGCGGAGGGATAAGGGCATGTATCCCGGTTCCGATGTTATAGCTGCTTTTCTTTTGGGGATGTTCTATGGTATCCTTTGCACTCATTGTGAGCTCCGCTTCCCACGTTGGCTGCTCGATACGACGAGCGATGGACGCTAGCCTGACCTTGACCATCCGCCACACTCGGAAGACAGCTATCGGATCAGTTTCGGCCGATGACGTAAAAGTGGACCGGCAGAAGCCTAAGCGGCGGCGATTCCCGCCTGCTTACTGCACCTTATCTGATAATCAATTTTCGCCCTAAAAGGCAAGAAGGCCTCGCCCTCCCGCCCTCATCCCCTTCGTGCTTCGCTTCATACCTTTACCTGTCCACTGACTACTCCGCTATGAACACCCTCAGCCACAACGGCCAGCCAGGAGGCTACGAGCACGATGCATACCACGGGAAATCTCGCGATCTGGAACATGGATCGCCCGAGAAGGACGCCTATCACGGCCCAGGCCCCGCCGATCCCTACGCACACGGGCCTGATGGCAAGCCCATCGTTTACGAAGACGAGATGAGGATAGCTGGTGAGTTCTCACACTCTGGTGAGAGGGACAGAATCTGATATACAGGTGTCAAACGGATCGAGGCCATTTCGGCGCAGCTTGGACCGAAAGCCCGCGCACTCGTCTTCCTCGGATGCTTTTTCCTTGCTTATGGGTACGGTCTTGATGGAGTGAGTATACCCAATTCCGTGAATATCTCTGATCTAATTACTGACGCCCAGAATATCCGTTACAACTACCAGTCTATCGCTACTGCCGAGTACTCACAGCATTCGCTACTGACAACCGTCAACGTAATCAGAGCCATCGTTGGCGCAGTAGGACAGGTGAGGCCGCTCGGAACATTCGTGATTGGAGGATGAGGCTGACTTGGCAGCCCACTGCAGCCAAGATTGCCGATGTCTTTGGCCGTCTGGAGCTCCTGCTCGTCTCGATTGTCTTTTACGTCGTCGGGACTATCGTTGAGGCCACAGCCAGCGGGCCTGGCTTCATCGAAGCCTTCTCGGCAGGTGCCGTTCTCTATCAGGTTGGCTACACCATGGCGATCCTCTTGTGAGTCAATCTTGTCCTCCATCTTCCAGCAAGTGACCGACAGCATTCATACCTGCTCCTCGGAATTACATTTGCTTGCTCATGCTGACTATGCAGGGTGGAGGTCATGATCGCCGACATGTCCTCGCTCCGCACTCGTCTTTTCTTCTCCTTCGTCCCCAATATGCCCTTCCTCATCAACACTTGGGTATCTGGAGACGTCTTTGCCGCTGTTCTCCTCGTCACCACCTGGCGATGGGGTATCGGGATGTGGGCTATCATCTACCCAAGTAAGATCGACCTGATCACTCCTCTCATCTTAGGCTAATGTTCAGTCTCGTGTCTCACCCTCGTCGGCGTCCTGTCCTACGCCCAAATCAAAGCTCGCCGGGCGGGCGCGCTCGCCGACTACCGCTCGCCCTTCCAGACTCAGGGTATGCGCGTCTTCTCCACCCTCTTTTGGCAGCTTGACGTCGTCGGTATCCTCCTCATGATCATCGCCTTTGGGTTCTTCCTCACTCCCTTCACCCTCGCCGGTGGCGCCTCGTCCAGCTGGGGAGAGGCCAAGATCATCGCCCCCCTTGTGGTCGGGTTGGCATTCTTCCCCATCTTTGTCATCTGGGAGCTCAAATGCCGCTACCCGCTTCTGCCTTTCCACGTGAGTTTCTTTTCCTGAATAAAAGCACAAGGGCATTGAAGCTCATGCTACTAGCTTCTCAGAGACAGAGGCGTCTGGGCCGGCTTCGGTATCGCTTGCACCTTGAACACCGGTAAGTCCACCTCGAGTATGCCGAGTAGGGGACACAGCTGATGGGTCAGCCTGGTACATGCAGGGCGCCTTCCTCTTCCCCGTCCTCCAGGTCGCCTTTGGTCAATCCAACCTTTCCGCCACCCGTATCGGTTCCATCTTCACATTTGCCAGTACCCTCACCGGTATCATCCTCGGCATCATCGTCATGCGCGTCCGCCGCCTGAAAGGCTTCATCGTCTTTGGCTGCTGCCTCTTCGCCGTCGGCTTTGGTCTCTTGATCCGCTACCGAACCGGTGCGAACCCATCCGACATCTCCGGACTGATCGGCGGCGAGGTCGTCATTGGTATTGCTGTCGGCATGTTCTCGTACCCTACTTTGGCCAGCGTACAGTCCAGGACAAAGCATGAGCGTAAGTCATCCACTCGCTGTCTACCGTGGAAGTCTCAGCCGACACCTCAGATGTGGCGGTCGTAACTGGTCTCTACCTCGCCTGCTACAACATCGGGAACGCTCTCGGTAACACCATCTCCGGCGCCGTCTGGTCCAACCGCATGCCCGTCGAGCTCAGCCAGAACCTCACCAACCAGACTCTGGCCGCTAGCACCTATGCCAACCCGTACGGTATCCTTCTCACTTACCCGTTCGGTACGCCCGAGCGAGCCGGCATGCTCGTCGCTTACGGCAACGTCCAGCGGATCTTGGCCAGTAAGCTATACAACTGAGTAAGATGGGAATGTAGCTGATGAGCAGTCATCGGTGTTTGCCTCTGCGTGCCGCTCGTATGCTTCTCGCTGCTGCTTCGTGATCCCACTCTCGGGACCGAGCAGTCTCTGGCCAATGCCGAGTCGGAGGAGCTGAGGCAGGAGGAGAAGTCGAGGGGGTGGTTCAGCTGGCGCTAGTGGTCTAAACATTGGCGAGTGTTGGGCGTGTTGGGCGTGGTCGCAAAGAGCGCCAAGCACATGTCATTCTGTGGTCTATAATCTATCTGATGCAGCCCTTACTACCTACCCATTATATACCGCTTTCACTTTGAATCATCTTCATGCGGCGTTCTGCTCAGCCCGCACCTGCTCCGCGGTTTTCTTGAGAAATATCGCAGTCAACAGTCTATCAGGATCCGTAGGTGTAGGTTGTAAGAAGAGTGGTCTATTTTCCTGTATATTCAGCCACTGACCCCATCAAATAGCGTCAGTGCTGGAGCGACAAAAGCTTACACGGAACTGGGTATACCCTCTGGCCTTGTACCAAGCCACCGACACGCCCGGCTTTGTCTTGTCCTCTTCTCGCCAAAAGTGCGTCTCGTCCCATATTGTCAGGTACGCCGTTGTATCCAGTGTGAGGCTCTTGGCTCCCATTTCGAGCACCGCCACGCGCTCGAGGAGATCTATGGCGGCCGTTCCGATCTTCTTGCCTTGATATCTGTGCGCGATGAACAGGGAGGCTGGCGGTGTCAGCACTCTATACCCGGTCAGTCCCAGCAGTTGTGGGACCCGCTCTTACTGCCGCCTCCTCTTGTGCGGACTGACCTAGATGGACCACGCCCGTTTCTCTGTTGGCCAACTCCAGATCATCCGGCTGGTGCATATACCAACACCCCATCCCGACGTCCCTTACGACCCCATCTAGCTCCGCCATAAACACACAGAATATCCGGTCGGGATCAGACCAGTTCCGCTGTAGTGCCGCAGAGCCCCAGCCGCACTCTTCACGATAGGCGATGAGGAGGGGGAAGTCGGCATCTTGGGCGAGACGATATGTTACGGGCGGGGCTGTCGCTGGCATCTCAAGCAGAGACTCGCGGGTGCTTCGGTGTAGTTCTGATCAAATGATTATAGGGGTCTGAAGGGCCTGGGTCTGTCCACACTGCCAGATGCGTGTATGATGTATAGTTCTAGCTACAGCTAGTTCTTGGCTAGTTCAGACTTTTTTGACCCTCATGCTGCTCGGACATCGGCCACCGGGCAGACCCGATGGTTGACATCATCTCGGCCGATTGGCGCAAGTGGCTGTGGTCGCCCTTCGAAAGTTACGAGCATGCCACTCATACGTGCATGAGGAGCGGACCTTCGCGCTCAGCGCTGTTGTAGGCCGACTGGGATATTCTCACGAGATGTAGTCATGCTGGTTGGACTGAGCTGGCTGGGAGCCGAAGGTCCTCCGGACGGCCGGGTAATAACGGCATCAGGTTCCAGGCACGGCCATCGAGCGCTATGCTGTTGTCTCGACCAGCTTGCTCCATTATCGTCCATACATCTCTCCCGCCATCCTTATTTTCAGTACAACTCGTACTCTGAAATGACAGCTCACACTTACACGACCCTCGTTCTCGGCTTCGAAGTCTCCCCGGACGTAAAGTCCAAGCTGGACAAGACCTTCCATACGGTCCACTATCACCCCGATGGGTCTATCCCAGACAAGGCATGGCGCGAGTCAGACGTGTGCTTTGCGATGCCGAATGGGCTACCTGATACGCTCAAGCTGGAGCAGGTGCCGAATTTGCATTTGGTACAGATCTTGTCTGGTAGGCTCGCTCGTCAGCGGTGGAAAGGGGGAGGAGGTGAGAGGCAGGTACTGACTCGCCGTAGCTGGGGCGAACAAGGTGCTGGAGGGAGAGTTCTTCAAAAATGAGAAGGCATGGAAGCAGATCAGCGTATCTACAGCATCAGGTCAGCGCCTCCTCATACTGTGTGACCGAGCCGGAGCTGAAAGACCAGGTATCCACGTCTACAGCATCCCGCAGTACATCATCGGGCAAGCTATCAGCTGTACGTCGTGTCCCTTGTCGCCCCTGCCCCGCGCAGGCGCGGTAGCTCATCAGATGACTTACGAGCAGTGTATATGAACCTCCACCAGCAACACTGGTTACTCCGCGTTCGTGATCCTCTTCCACAACTGACCGCCCGCTGACCACTCAGAGCCGGAACAAATGGGCTACCAAGCCAGACGTCGAGCTCAAGACTGCCCCTGGGACACCGACGAACTTCATCTCGCTCCGTGGGAAGACGGCCGGTATGCTGGTGAGTTGCGTCCCAGCCTGACTCCCCTATTCACCCGTCAGGGGCCGCCAAAGCTGACGAGGTAGGGGTATGGTCATATTGCGAGGGAAGCGGCACGGCTCTTCCAGGCACACGGTGTTAATGTGATCGCTGCGAACACGAGAGGAGAGAAGAGCAAGGATACTGGAGTGAGTACAAACCCTTTTCAACCTGCTTGAGCGATGTCGATCTCGCAGTTCATTGTTCCCGGAACTGGAGACAAGAACGGTGAGCTGCTTGCATGCTTTTCGACTCGGGGTGGGAGAAGGGCTGATCGAGATAGGCTCCATCCCCTCAGCGTATTACTCTACCTCAGACGAGAAGTCATTCGACGAGTTCTTGAGTAAGACGGACATCTTAGTTGCGAGTCTGCCGAGCACACCTCAGACTCAGTACCTTTTGAAGTCGAAACACTTCAGTGAGTACAGTTCCAATCGCCCGGTATTCTTCCGCCAGACAGCTGACCGGTGGCAGAGGCACTGCGGGAGAACGCAATCTTCATCAATGTAGGCAGAGGAGATCTCGTCTCATCGGGTAAGCCTCCACTCCCAGCCCGCTACTTCGTGTTCGGTCTTCTTTAGAACCAGCTGACAGGGCAGACGTCCTCCTCGAAGCCCTTGATGCCTCACCACCCCATATCCTCGCCGTCGGAATCGACGTGACTGACCCCGAGCCTCTTCCTGACGGACACCCCCTCTTCACCCACCCCCGAGCTCTCATCACCCCACATACGTCCGGAGACTTTGCGGGGTACGTGGACGCGGCGACGGAGTTGCTCGTGGCGAATGTGGAGCAGCTGCGGAAGGGTGGCGTGGCTTTCAACAAGGTCGATCCTGCTCGGGGATATTAGCCCTTGTCAGTGTCTACGTTGGGATGCTTGGTGCACTATCGACGACTTGCAGGCGAAGTTGACCAATGTGATGTGCTGAATGGGCGGGGTGGATTGATGCTAGAATGTATAGACATGCATGTTGTCATTTCTTGGTTGATTTGATGATGTTCCTGTCCGTCGTCCGTAACGTGTTCTTCCGTTACGAGTGCGGCGCAAGACCCTTCGGTGCGGGCAATGTGGGCTCGCCGCTGGCAGTCTGAGGCGTCAGCTGTAGTACTCCCATTGACCAGGTCTGAGAGGCTATGTTCTACTTACAACGTAGCACGCGTGCAGACCACCATCCACCAAGAAGTCCGTTCCGTTGATGTAGCTCGAGTCGTCAGATGCCACTACGATAGTCAGCGACGGACACTCGTGTTAGACCTCATAGCTGGACTTACAGAATACGACAGCCTTGGCCTGCTCGACGGCCTCGCCGAATCGGCCCATCGGGTTGTGGACCAGCCGCCTGTTGAGCAGCTCGGGGGTGTTGAGGTAGTCCATGAGGAGGGGGGTACGGATAGGGCCGCTTATGAATCAGCTAATTGCTCGGGCTCCTGGACAGGAAGCTCTCCAGTAATAGACGTACGGGCATAGAGCGTTGAACCTGATGCCTTCCCGACCGTGAACCATAGCCAATTCACGGGTCATAGCAAGTACAGCGCCCTTGGAGGCCGTGTCTATTTCTGTCAGCTTGCGGCGCAGAGGCTACGAGCTACCGTATAACTTACAGGCAAGCTGAGGAGTGGCGGCGCCCATGATAGCCACAAAAGAAGCGACGTTGATGATGGATCCGCCGGCTGAGAGACCCTTCTCCTCATCTGCCTTGTTCTGGATAGATCAGCTGATGTCTATACTCGCCCTAGGACAGGCGAAGAAGCACCTGCAGACTCACCTGACGCATAGCCAACACTGCGTGCTTGCAGCCGTACCAGACACCCTTGACATTGATCGCCTGGGTCAAGTCCCAGACCTTCTCCTCGGTGTTGATCGCGTCGTCATCGCTGAGTAGTCAGCTTTCGGTCATGGCTACACCAGAGGTCAGCAGCGTTGAGCTCACGCAGAGTGCATGATCCCAGCATTGTTGAACTAGGTAATCAGCTGCTGCTCATTACCCACGTCACGCCAGCTCACCAGAACATCCAACCTTCCCCACTTCTCCACTGCTCTGTCCACCATCGCCTTGACGTCCGCTTCCTTGCTCACATCGCACTTGACGCTGTCGACCTCTGCGTCGGGGAACTGGGATCGAAGAATCTCAGCCGCTTTGGCGACGGACGTCCCGTTGATGTCTGAGAGGAGGACCCGAGCTCCCTCAGCTGCGAACTGGAGTCCGGTCTCGAGACCTATACCACTGCAGAATCAGCTTCAATAGGCATCCTGAGAGTAAGAGTAATCTCCAGCTGCAGCAGAGTGGCGGCAAGCTCAAGGAGGTATCAACTTACCCTCCACCGCCAGTGATGATGCAGACCTATCTTGATCAGCTACTCTCGAGACTCTGGGCGGGGATAGAGCGGGAGCGTACTTTGTTGTTGAGACGAAGACGACCGGGCATTCTGTACGGGATATGCTAGGGGTGCTGTTGAAGCTGTAGAAGAAGGTGTGTCTCGAAGGTATGGTTGAATGAGAAGCTCGAGCTTATTTCAGATTCCTTATCGCGCGATTCGAAGCGAGTCGGGAAGGGCACGTGACCTTAAGAACGGCAAATGCCGGGCTGAGGAATGAGGATCGTCCATGCCAAGCTTGGGGTATATATAGACGCTCCATATCGTTGCGGCGACAGTAGCCAGCTTGGTATCTCTGCCTAAGACGAATGAGAAGTTGCCAGGAGGGTGAGGAGGGCATGCAAAGTACTGACATGATCATTCCTACGATAATCGCCGAGATCAGCGGACAGCGATCAGCGATGTTTCAGACTCGGCCTCGGGCTCGGCGATGTTCGAGGCTACGCACGATTCCGATAATTTGCCGTGCTCGTTACCGCAAAGCGTATGGCTCTGTCAGCCTTTTCCTCCAGCCTACGTTCGCGATGACCGCTCTACTGACGTACTGACCAGCAACGACGCCCAAACGCTTAGAGCCACTCTGTAGGCGCGGCCGTTTCAAGTGACGTCATGACGTCATGACGTTCCTCGACCGCCGGCAACGTAAAAGTGGCGTGTTTCAGACCCACGTCGACTGGAACTGTAACGTAAGACCGCGTTGCGATCTCGATCTCATCTTTTGTCAGCCCAGAGCCCAATGCACCGATGGAAAAAGGACGAGCCACATAAGTATTCGCTCGATTCCCCTTGTGTCCCACATCCCCACTCACACATACTCACACGCGATGAAGGACACTCTCCGAGACTCGGTATGTCCCCTTTTGTGTCTTCGTTGAACTAGAGCTGATAAAGCAGTTCGTCGGTCAAATCCTGCACGCCGCTTCAGGTGGCAAGATCCTCCCTTACGCAGAGGAACGCCCTGGCTTCGAGGTGCCCGAGAAGTACAAGAAGCGAGACCCAAACGAGAAGAACCCCAAGCGCTTCCCCAATGAGGACCCCGACGAGCACGGTCTGAGCGAGGCTGCGCGGAACGTCCGACGCGAACATCTGCAGGAGAGGCGGTCAAGGGGGAGTGAGGAGACCGTCACTGGGTCTGGGTCCGGGGTGGACCGCGAGAACTCTGGTCAGGGCGAGGGAGGAGGGGAAGGAGAGGAGGACGAGGTCGAGAAGGCCAAGAAGGACGCGATCATTGTCGATTGGTATGGGGATGATGATCCCGAGAACCCCCTGAACTGGTACGTCTCTCTCGCCTCCTACTCTGGAATAAAAGCTGATTTTCCAGGAAGCTCTCCAAGAAGTGCGGTGTCACCGCCATGATCATGCTCATGACCTCCTCCGTCTACATGGGCAGTTCCATCTGGACACCCGGTATCCAGGACGCCATGCAGTACTTTGGTCTCGGACAAGTCACCGTCACCCTCGGCCTGTCCCTCTTCGTGGTCGGTTACGCCGTCGGTCCTCTCTTCCTCTCGCCCATCACTGAGATTCCGCACATCGGACGTACCTTGCCCTACATCGTCTGCCTCTTCCTCTTCACCGTCCTCCAGGTTCCCACCGCGCTGGTCACCAACTTTGCCGGCTTTGCGATCCTCCGTTTCCTTGCTGGTTTCGTCGGATCGCCGCCTCTTGCCACTGGAGGTGAGCTTTTCCATCAATACTTGATGAACAAGAGCTGATGTATCAGGTGCCAGTATCCAAGACATGTACACCCCTCACAAGGTGCCCTACGCCATGGGTCTCTGGGGTCTTTCGGCCGCCTCTGCGCCCGCCCTCGCCCCCATCGTCGCATCTTTCGCGGTTGAGGCTAAGGGATGGCGATGGGCATTCTACGAGATGCTCTGGCTCTCTGGTGGATCGCTCGCCATCTTGCTCTTCCTCTTGCCTGAGGTGAGTACATCTACCATCATCCCTACTCCCTTCTCAGTTTCTCTGCTGACTTCTAAGACGTCTGGCCCGACCATCCTCCTCCGTCGCGCCCAGCGTCTGCGTAAGCTCACCGGAAACGACAAGATCAAGTCCGAGTCCGAAGTCGAGACACAGCATATGTCGGTCAATGAGATCGCCAAGATGTCGCTCCTCAAGCCATTCACCATGATCTTCAAGGAGCCCATCGTCCTCGCTATCAACCTTTACATTGGTCTCATCTACGGTATGTCGCTTCACTTCATCTAATCGAGTACAGTCGCTGACATCCAGCTATCCTGTACTCGTACTTCGAGTCGTTCCCCCTCGTTTACGGACCCACCGGGTACGGTTTCTCCCTGGGCGTCTCGACCCTGCCTTTCCTCGCTCTTCTTGTTGGCGCCTTGATCAGTTACTCGGTCTACGCAGTATGGAACCGGTTAGTCCTTTCTTTCTTCCCTGAGAAAGTGAGTCACACAAGCTGACAGTCAACAGAGTCTACTTTGAGCCCAAGTTCCACAAGCTCGAAGGCCGCGTCAAGCCCGAGATGCGATTGCCCATGTCGATGGTCGGCGCGTTCTGCTTCCCTGTATGTCTCATCTCTTGCTTCCTCATCTGATTTATGGCTGACGTACAGATTTGTCTCTTCTGGTTCGCATGGACCTCGAACCGCACGCACTGGATCTCGCCCGTCATTGCCTCTGGCTTCTTCGGTCTTGGCACGACATGGATGTTCATGTATGTCTACTCTCCGCCTCTGACAGATTGTCGATGCTGACGAGACAGGCCCTTCTTGACATACCTCCCCCACGCCTACCCTACCTCGGCCGCTTCCGTGCTGGCCTCGAATGACTTTGTGCGGTCCATGATGGGTGCGGGTATGCCCCTCGCCTCCGTCCCGCTCTTCCACAACATCGGTATCGCATGGGGAAACACCATGCTCGGATGTTTGACCGTCCTCTTCATTCCCATCCCGTAAGTACACCCTTCATCGGCACAGTCAACCATCAAGCAGTCAGCTGACAATCAGGTTCATCCTTTACAAGAAGGGCGCATGGCTTCGCGAGCGCAGTCCCAACGCGCTCAAGGACAAGCAGATCGAGGAGCAAGAGGCGGATCCCGCGGCTCAGCCGGAAAAGTTCAAGAACAAGAGCTAGATCTAAAGCTCGAACGATCTCTAGCTCTACCTCGTCAACTTCTCCGAATCCCCCATCTCCTTCCCGCCATGCCGCCTAGATGTTTCGCGAATACAATCTTATAATACCTCATCTGAGCTGTAGCACTAGTCTGTCTGATAGACCTGTATGCATCTATCCCATGTTGATGAAGCTACTAGCTAGACGAGGACTTTGCTGACGCAATGCTGACTGCTGATCGTCGCGGAGACACATACACAACCTTGTCCCAGACTCTCGCGATAGCCCTGATGGCGGACGGAGTGGACGCCACTCCGCTATTCGGGCCCGAAATTTCGGTTCGAAAGGAGTCTTGGCGCGGGGTCACCTAACTCTAAGCTAGTTGGGATCTGGAACTGATCTGATCTGCCCAGCAGCAGCACACCCAGTCCGCTTTTCGAGCCCATGATAAGGCGGCTCCTCTAGTGCGAAGTCATGCATGGACGACAAGGAAAGCAAGCTCGTCGGCGTCTCGTTCATCAAGCTAGCTATCTATTCAGGGTGAGACATAGATGTTCGTTGATCGTGATCAGAGTGGGAGCACCTGTACATGCTCGAGCGTACCAGATCTCTCGTAATGTGCAGATCTCTCCCGCTCGCGGGTTTCACTATGGTTGTTGCGACCATCATTTGACCGTGTATCCAAGGGAGTGGGACTCGGGAAGGTAATAAGGTTGGTACACTCAAGTCTGCTCGCTTCCGACACCTCACTCAGGAAACGAGTAAGTATAGGTACAGCCGCGGCTGGGCGGGATCCGAGCGAGGGATCCTTTCGACTAATTGAATTCAGATCTGTGTTTGCTGATTACTGCTCGACTTCCGTTCATGAAGAGCGACTTGAACGCTCGAGAACCGCTTCCTTCCCTCGTCCATCCAGCTAACATGCTCACCTTCATATTGATAGCGATCCTTCCCGTCGTTCTGGCGGGTACATGCGCCAATATCCCTCCCCCTCTATATGATGGGAGTACCCCTTTTAAGTACTGCGAGTTCCGTTTTGCGCACGACCGTCTCAACTGCGCGTGAGTACCATACGCGCAACTGTGAGACGATTAGGAAAGTAGCTGACCTCTCAACAGCTACCAAGCAGTGCGCGCTGATGCGGCCTGTACCTACAATGTGGTAAGTTCTCTTTCTCTCGTTAAAACGTTGATCCCTGGTCCGATACGCGCCGCTGACGCGACACAGCCTGATGGCTCATTTGCTGGACGAATCGCCTTCTACCCCAGCCAAACGTACGCTTTCGACCCAAATTACGGCGCCGATATCTGTCCCGGCTCGGTCAGATTCTTCGAGGGCACGCCCGGTCCGCAGACTGTCTGCTTCGACGACCCGTTCTCCTTCTCTGCCAGCTCCACAACTTCTACTCCTTCCACTACCACACCAACCAGTACTGAGCCCACCCCGACCCCGACCCCTACCCCACCTTGCTTTGCGCTCGACGTCCTCAACACCGCCTGCGGGGACTTTAGCGGCAAAGTTACCGCCATCGTCGGTGGTATCTGCACGATAGCGCAAGACATCAACGGCAGAGGCGCCATTCTTGCTGGCCTCACCACCGCCATGAGCTTCCTCGCTGGGAAGGCCAAGGGGGACTATTCCGACTTTCAACTGTCGACGTCGTTACAGGTCGCTGGGCTCGTCATTGGTCGCATCGCTGCTGCCTTCATCACAAAGTACCCTCCTGTCCTAGCCACTCTGGTGGCCATTGAGGGTGCTTGTCAATTTCGTAAGCTGGTAGATACAGCTGGTACGGTGGACGTGGCGTGTAACTACGCGACCGGGAAATTCTACGGTAGGTTCATCCAATTCGTCGTCCGATAATCGTGCACCATAGCTGATCCTCAAGAGGCATACGGCGCCGATGTCGGTACCAAGTGTCCCCAGAAGCGTGACGTGTTTGCCGAATTGATAGGTGACTTGCAGAGTCCGAGGCTGCGGTAAGTTCTATCCGCCATCTATTGTCGCTTCAACTCCAAGCTGATTCGACTCCAGATCACGTCAATCCGTAGACACTGAAGACCCCAACTACAACTTCTGCACCGATGCACTGGCAACCATCGAGCCCCTCTGCCAGGTGACCGAGTATGCCAGTACGTGCGCCAACGACCTAGCTGTACTCAAAGCGGAGTCGATACCGGGAGTGACGGCCGACCTTACATCGCCCTTGGAAACGCTCTGCACCGACCTCTCTCCGTTCGGTCAGGCAAAACAAGAGTTGTGTGGGGAAAGTAAGTGTCCCAACTTGCTACTGTCGTTCAGGTGTACGGGCACTGGCTGACGTGGCAGTTCTGCAAGCCATTCGGGACTTTGAGCCATGTAGGTCAGACCTGACAAACCCTCATTATGCTGAACCGATCGACAGTCTGTACTCGCGCCTTCATTAATGAGATTGCCATCGGCTACGACGCCCGCACCACCGACCCGGACCCGGACACTCCCCCAGCTACACCCTCCAAACGATCCATCAAGCGAGACTCTGGCTCACCCAAGTCCAACGCTCCTGGCTCTCTTCCACCTCCAGCATACACCGACTTGCGCTGCGTCGCCCCTCTGGTCCCCTGCGCTCCATTCGGGGACATCGATATCTGGACGTGCACCAATGTGAGTCCGTCCACTTGACATATGAGTATGTGAATGGAGCTGACGATACAGCTCCAAACTTCCATCGACTCCTGCGGCGCCTGTCACCGAGCATGCGAGCTAGAGAGCGACAGCGCATTCGACGTCAGCTGCGTCGATGGCGGGTGTGTCGCTCGGAACTTTACGCGCGTCGTCAGACCCGCTCCGGCTCGACAGGCACCCAAGTACGGCGTCAAGGCGATCATCTCCGAGCTTTCCAGGCGGCTGAAGGGGCAATGGGGTCGATGGGTAGGGATCTAGTCTATCTGATTGAGCGAGATCGATATCTTTCAGCAATATAATGGTAGTTTCGTCGTGGTGCTAGTTTTCCGGGTTATTTAGTGAGCTTCAGTATGGATGATGTTAATAGCGCTGTCGAATGTAATCTGGAAGCAGTCGCTGCACGCCCAGCTCAGTCAGTGACAACGCAGAAGAACACGCCTATAGTCTATAGATGACCGGTGCCTCTGGCAGCGACTCTGCCACTCTGAAGCTCTGAAGGCTGGATGACGTGGCATTCCCGGTAACATCCCTCCACATACCTCCGCACTCAGCGTGCAGTGACAGAGCTCAACGACCTTACAGCTCACCCTCTACCAAGCTCACCTAAATCAGCTTCGCCGCCTATCATAAGCAAGATGCGTCTCTCCGCAGCGCTCGCTTTCCTTCCGCTACTCTTCGCACGCGAAGCACCAGCGTCTCTAGGTATAAAACAGGGCAAGCTGTCCTTGTCGTCCCCGGACGGACTAAGCGATGCGTCCTACACGTGAGCTCGCCCCCTCCCTTTCTGCTGCAGGACAGGTATAGTGCATGAGCTGACCGACTAGTCTGGATCCATTGCAGCCCCTTCCGCCCTTGACGCTCGCGGAGCAAACGACACTCAAGCTATCATTCACCGTCATCGATGCCTCCACCGGTGCCGGGGTGATACCGGACCAAGCGCACCTCTTGTTTGAGGACACGACGGGCGATGAGAGTCGGGACGTCACGGTTTCAGTGGGCGTAAAGTCGTCCGGAAGGGCTTCATTCACCCTGGTAAGCTTCCCTGCTCTTGTTGACCTGTCCAAGCGGAAAGAAGCTAATAACATAGAATACCGCCAAGCTCCCCGCAGCCCTCATCCACACACGCGGTACTTCCAACCTCACCCTCTTCCTCTCTTCCCTCGCTTCCCCTCCGCTCCGACCCCTCGCATACCCTCTTACTGCCCTCACTCTCTCTCCCTCCCTGCTCAAGCCGCTCAACCGGAGGAGACATGACTTGCCCCCCCGTGCGGGCGAACCGGCCTTCGCACCGCAGGAGGAACTGGCACATACTTTCAAGAAGGAAGAGAAGAGCGTCGGAGTCATCATCAGTCTCCTTGGGCTAGGGATCACTTTGACGCCGTGGGTTGTGCTTTTGGGCCTGGTACGTTTCGTTCTCCTCCAGTCCAGTCAATTTCATACCGCGCGATGGTCAGCTGTCAAGGCGGAGATTACTCTTCAAAGGCCTCAGCTGATATCCCAGATCTCGTCCATCCGACCTCAAACAAATCCATCCGCCCTCTCATCCACCTCCTCCCTGTTCTTCATCAGCCTCATCGCCCTCGAAATCCTTATTGGCGTCTACTGGGTCGGGCTCAAGCTGTATCAGCTCTTACCGGCCTTTATTGGCCTGGCGGGGGTGAGCGCGTATCTGGGCAAGGTGGCGATGTCGGGTCTGAGGGAGAAGCGGTTGAAGGGGCAATAGATAAGAAGAGGGAATGCATCGTTAAGGTAGAGCTTGGGATCAGGGGTGAGGGACGAGGGGCGAGGGACGAAGGAGCTGGGCTCGATACTGACGTGCGGACACTGATAACAGTGAAAGCGAGCACTAACAATCTCGTCACTGTATCCGCTCATGACCAGTCCTACGTTTTCCCTGACAGTCCAGCCTCGCCTCATCTATCGTCATGTCAAATCCCCTCCATTGGGAAGCGGTCCGGCAATACTGCTCGAGCGTCATACGCCCTTCGGACTGTAACGCCTCGTTACTGCTGAGATAAATGTGCGCAAGTTGATTCGGTACAGAGACGATCTCGGTCTGTTGAGCGTTGGGGTAGTCGCCAAGGAGTTTCAGACTCAAGCCCCATTCGCCAGTGCTCGGCGATATCTGAGTCGGAGTCGGTGCAATCGCGATGGCCACAGAGCTGGTCGCCGATGAGGAGGACTCCTGGCGTGCGCTTGGGGTCGTGAGCCATGCATAGAGCGTTGATAGCATGAAAGCGAGGGGTGGAGGGGACGGTATCAGTGAGCTTGCTGTGGTGTCCGAGGGGTGGTCACTTCTCAGGTCGAGGTACGTTTCGAAAGACGAGTGATGTAGAGAGTGAGGCTACCACGAGACTTTCAGTACCAGGATAAGGAGATGAAGGGATGTAGAGTTTGGATATGGCCATGATAAAGGATGGCGCTACCCGTCCAAATGGTACGCGAGAACGTTCGTGATCGACTCATCAGGTCTGATCTTTGCGAGCACTTCGCCATCCTCACTATATCCAGTAGAAATGATAAAGGGTCGCGTAGCCAAGGCAAGACATGATCTACATATCTATCCTGAGCTATCGTGCTATGCTGTAGTCGTTATCGTATTGTCCGTGATGCAATGCACACTCCCCCCCTTCAACCCCTTGCTTTGCCCTTCCCGAGGCCCGTTGCCCCTTCTCCCGCTCTCCCCTTCTCCTCCTCTACCCCATTCCGCTAACCGATACTTATGCAGCAACAACAGCCGCACCAATCATCGCCAGCACCATCCCCATAACCCCACCGACCTCCAACTTGCCCGCAGCAGCCTTCGAGCTGGACGCCGCGGCATTCGCCGAGCTGACGCTTGCCGAGGCGGACCGTGAGCTGGAGCTCGAGCTGGTTGTCGAGGACGCCGAAGAGGAGGAGGACGAGATGGGCGGCGGGACGGTAGCAAAAGTAGAGGAAGAGAGGACGACGGGTACGCCGCCTGATGCGACGCCGGCGGCTGCGGATGCGGAGGGGGAGGTGGAGTTGGAGGATGGCATAGAGGCTGCCCCGGAGCCGCCAACGACGGCGCCGATACCCCATTGAACGGGACCCTGGGCGGGGGTGTAGGTCGTGCTGTTCGTAGGAGGGGTGGTGGTTCCGTCAGCGGAGGCGATGGTGAACCGGGTGGTCCACTGCGCGGAGGAGGGGTCGCCGGTACGGGTGCTAAGTTGTCAGCTTGGGCGCAGCGAAGAGGGTGGCGTAGGAGCAGATCCACAGACAGCGGCTGGTGGACGTGTGATGAAGGAACGGGTGTCGTCAACGCACAATTGGAGGAAGTAGATCTTGGAGGTAGGCGAGACATTGGGCACAGTCCAGCTGTGCGATGTGTCCTTTGTACCGTCGATTCCGGTCGAGAGGGTGGAGAGGGGGATCATCTGCAAGTCAGCGCGGTCCCAATAGAAAGGACGCCTATGATGCGCAGCATGTAGCCAGGTCGTGGTAAGCTGAGAATCGTTCCAACGCGTGCAGGGTCATGCTTTTCCGCCCGGCCGCTCAAATGCCCACCTCAGCCGTCCGGCTGACCCCCAAGCCCCTGCTTCCGAACCCCCACATGAACCAATATCTGGCGGACTCCCTCCATCCGCCATGATCAGACCTCGTATTCATCATCGCAGCCTAGTCCATCCTCTCCAAGTCCAAGTCCAAGTCCAGGTCTAACCTCCGTCCGAGCTCAAACCCAAACCTTAGCTCGACTGACCTGCAAATTATCCCCAGTCATAAGCTGGACCGTCATGTCCGTCCACGTCCCCGTTGTATCCGCCGCCCACAGCGCATTCATCTGTCCGCCCACTCGCACGACAGTGGCGGATTCGGGCGATGTGGGGGTCACGGCGGCGCGTGCGGCCGAGGCGGAGAGGAGAGCAATCAGGGCGGTGAGGGCGAACATTTTTGGCTGGTTGTTTCGAGTAATATGGTGTGGTGTAAAGATTGTGTGCTGTCGAGTAAGGATTGTGGGTCGTAAGATGTCAAAGTCAAAGATGAAGTATAGAGGCGATGCACACTGCTTGCATTGCTTTTCCTTTGCCTGCCTCCTCTTCCCCTGAACCGAACCCAACCCATCGCCATGCCGTCACCTGCAAACAAACTCAAAACACGTCTCAGGGTGTGGCGCGTCGACGTTCGTGTTTCACCTCAGTCACCATCACCGGGTTGTTCTCGTTCGACAGCGATGGTATGGCAGATGGAAGAGGGGATCATGAATGTAAGTTAGGGTAAGATGATGACTGAGTTGCGTGTATGTGTTTCGCATGTCCGACATATACACATCCCCTCTTGATGAGCAAGGACGATACAGACAGATTTTGAATTAATACAGTATGTAGCTAGCCAGCTTGCCAATGTCCAAGGTTCAGCGCCACCCCTACTATCCCACTCCTCGCTGCCATCACCAGACCCCCGATGAGATGCATGAATCAAGCGGCCTTGATGTGAACCCCATCTCAAGCTATACGGTCATCAGCTCAATCCCCACTATGCCTTTCCAGCAGTAAAACCACTCACCCAGTCCAGTACTGAGCGGGTCCGCGGGCAACACGTCCGGAATCACCGTTGCCGTACCAGACTCATCCGCCGCGTCCGCTCGTACGTCCGTTCCCGCCTCCGGTTCTGTCCCAGCATCGGTATCGGCCTCATCTGGCCGTTTCTTCTTGAGCTTGGCATAATGCAGCTATCCCATCAGCTCTATCCTCCATACTCCATACCACCCAAGCTCCACCCTGGACGCCTCAACACCCGCCTTCAGTCCACCCTCAAAGAGAAGAACGAAACTCACCCCACACCGCACACAAAGACTCTTCGGCCCATCAGGTCCCCCCATCCATTCCCCCTCTACGACAACTCCGCACCCATGACACCGTAACCTCTTCCCTTTGACCTCTGGCGCGAGCTCAAACGCCATCGCCGTCGTTGACGTTGACGAGACAGGGATCGGTGATCCCCGTAGATCCAGCCCAAAGTCAAAGAGCTGGCCCTGGCCCTGGGATTGTCCCTGCGCTTGTCCTTGTCCTTGTTGCGCGGAAGCGGAAGACGGGGGTGGGAATAGGTCGAACACGTCTGTTTCTCCGCCCGCGCTCCCGCCGGCACCGTTCCGGGACTCAAGGTGAGCGTGTCGCAGCGAGGGATCGATACCGTACCCCATCGACAGGGAAGAAGGGGGTCGGGAGAACCCGGTCTGGCCATCGCCAAGCTGAGTGGCGCCGAAGGGATGAGAATCAGGCGGGGGACCGAATACGAGCCCATTGGATAGTTGTCGAGGAAGATCCCCGTCCCGCCCAAACGGGCCGAATGGGGAAGATCGAGATGACCCAAAGCCCGCCGAAGCGGCCGCGAAGCGGTGGTCGTCTGGGTACGCTCGCTGAGGCATAGATCCGCCAGAGCTAGAATCGGGATTGGGATTGGCCCAGTCGAATGGATCCCGACCGTATCCTCCGCCCTCGAGGCCCGCGCCCGCATCAGCGTCGTACCCCTCCTGTTCTTCAGGCCACGGAGACGCCTCCCCCTGCGCTCGCCCGGCGGTGGGTTTCTCGCGCTTCATACTCCCCGCTGATCCCGCCCCCGCCCGTACGCCCGCCGCTGCAGCAGCAGCCACCATCCCAGCGCGCGCCCTCGGCCCCTCCTTACTCCGCGCAATCAACGCATCCCTTCTCACTCTAATAACCTCCATTTCCCGCTCCGCGGCCGTCAATCCCAATCCCCTCCCGTCTTCATCCTTCCCTTTGCTACCACCGGCAGCGCCCGCGGCGGCCTTCTTTGCCTTCTTCCTAGGCTGCTCACATACACTCCCGTCTATACCAGAGATGGGCAAAGCGGGTAAACGATCCGGATCGATATTGAGCCTAAATCGGGGCGAGAGGTGGTGTAGCGTCGTATAGACCGCATGCGCGAGATGGGCCAGGCGGGGGAGGAGGAACGGCGGGGGTTGCGATGGGGAGGGGTTTGTAGGTGAGAGACGATAGGGGACGAGGAGGGTGATGAGTTCTGTGAGGTTTTGGTGCAGCTGAGGATTAGCTATGTCCGGTTGCGAAGTCAAGATAGGGAAGCAGCAAGCTTACAAGAAGTATTTCCCGCTTCCCATCGTCTTCTCCTGGTCGTATCTCCATACCGCCTCGCCCATCCCAACCATACCCATCCATACTCGGTCCCTGCCCCTGTCCAGGCGGCGGACCAGGTCCAGGTCCTGGTGCATACTGGCCCGCCAGCCCCGGCGTCGTATGTGCGGAATAAGGCGAATCCCACTGCCCTTGCCCTTGCCCCTGCCCTTGTCCCCGCATATGCCCATGCCCATGTCCCTGTCCCTGCTCTCGATACCCATCCTGCATCTCCCGCCCTTGCGCCTGCTGTAATGGTCCTCCGGGCCAATACACACCTCCCTGCCCCACCACGCTCTCTGGATAATAGTCTGAGCGCCGGAAATCCATCTCCATCTCCATCTCCATCTCCATCCCGTTTCCCCCAGGTCCGGGCCCAGGTCCTGGGGGTAGCTGTACCTGGTCCCCCGTACCTGGATAGCTGTAGTAACCCGAGTCGCCCGTCAGCGGACCGTCTGCGCCGCCATCGCCATGAGACTTCGCTGGCGCGGGGGCCGAGGTGGTAGATGCGTAGGATAGATAGGGGTTGTACGCCCTCTGATCCTGGACGTCGGGATAGGGACCGCCGTTACCGCTAGGTCGAGGACTGGACGAGAGAGAAGACGGACCCGCTTGGGCGTTGGTGTGCTGCTGCTGCTGCTGCTGCTGATGCTGCGAGGGGTTGTTACCCGAATAGCCAAAGTACTGTTGCTGCTGGTGCAGAGAGTACATGGCGGACCCCTACCGCCGCGAGCGATGACCTGGGTGGACGGATGGATGGATAGATGGACAATGGAGGTGGAGTGAAAAAGTCGCAAGACCCGGGATGGAAAAGTTCGCCTGGTCGAAAACAATGACAATGACGCACGTTGACAGCAAGGGCCGCCCGCTGGCCCCTTTATATTGTTGACACTGTATCGCACAGCTATGACGCCCAGCAATTTTTGCCCGACCGTCCCAAGCCGGTCTGGGACGCTGAGGGCAGAACGTCCCGGCGCCGAAAGCCCCGATTGTGCTCTGAGGAGTTCCGAATCGACCTCTACAAGTTCGGAGGCGGCAGTGTTGGTATTCGTAGTGAGTGTCGGTAGATATACGAGAGGGATCTGAGGTATACCTTACTAGGGGAAGGACAAGCTTAAGGTGAGCGGCGAAGACGACAAGACGGAATCGACCAATGTGGCAGCGAGTAGCGGCAGTAGCGTTTGCTTCCGGCGGAAAGGGTTACGTCATATAGCCGGAGAGAGGTCCGTGCGTTCTTTACCATAGATTTGGCTCAGATCGAGCGCAGCTATAGGGTAGGGTGTCGACTATACCTCGTTCAGTATGCGGATATCCACCAGGCTACTCGCCTCGCACACACCCAAGCTTCCCCTCATCCTCCCTCTCGGACCACCAGAAGCTCCTGGCGCTCCTCCAATTCCCCCATCGACCCCTACTCCCACTCCCACTCCCCGACCCGCTGCCGCCTCCACATCCTCCAAACCCTCTGCTCCCCCACCTCCCCCATCCACCCTCCCCCGCCCTCGACCTGACTACGCCCGCATCCTCCAGAACCCCTCTCAAACCACCTCGAACCACTTCACCCGCCGTTCCGGCCTTTCACCGGAACACGTCGCCCATATCTCGAGACTGCGCGACACCCAGCTTCTCCTCTTGCGCAAGCTCGAATCGGTCCGATCGAAGCAGAATGAGATATCCAGTCTCATCAAGAATAAGCTGGGGGATACGCCTGAGCTCGTGCGCCAGGCGAAAAAGCTCAAGGTGAGGGTGGGGGACTATGAGCGGAATCTAGGGGGAACGGAGGAGGAGCTCCTCGAGATGAGTCTGGCGCTCCCCAACTTTTCACATCCCTCCACGCCTATCGGAGCGGAGGACCAGGCGGTCGAGCTGGATCGATTCGGACCTACGCCCATACCTGCCAATACGGACAGAGATCACCTGCGTATATGTACGCACTATGACCTCCTCGATCCAGAGGCGTCCGCCACCGCCACAGGTTCCAGCTGGCCCTACCTGCGCGGAGCGGCAGCATTGCTCGAGATGGCGCTCATCCACTATTCGGTCTCCATCGCTGTCAAGCACGGGTACACGCCCGTCATTCCCCCAGACGTCGTCAAGGCGGATCTAGCCAGTCGGTGCGGGTTCGCCCCGCGCGATTCTGGCGGCGCACAGCAGACGTACGCGCTCGCGGATTCGGCGGAACAGCATGTCCTGGCGGGGACGGCGGAAGTGCCCCTCTCGGCGCTGTTTGCGAATCGAGTGCTCAGTCCGGGGCAGCTACCGGCGAAGGTGGTGGGTGTGGGCCATGCGTTTAGGGCGGAAGCGGGTGCGAGGGGTGCAGAGACGAGGGGGCTGTATAGGGTGCATCAGTTTACCAAGGTGGAGCTGTTCTGCGTGACGGCGAGCGGAGTGAGCGATGGCGGGTCAGGAAAGGGCGGGGACGGAGAGGCGATGATGGAGAGTATGAAGGAGGTGCAGAAGGAGATCGCCGAGGGATTAGGGCTGAGCGTGAGGTTGTTGGAGATGCCGACGGAGGAATTGGGTGCTTCGGCAGCTAGAAAGTGGGATATGGAGGCGTGGATGCCAGGCAGGGGGAGATGGGGCGAGGTGAGCTACAACCTCACCACCATCTCTGGTCATGGTCTGAGCTGACCATCAGATATCCTCATTGTCAAATTGCACAGACTATCAATCTCGCCGCCTCCATATCCGCCATCGACCCCTCCCCTCCTCTTCCCCTCCACCGGGCCACGACAGCCCAGGCGGCAATGACCCGCTTCCCTTTGCGCACACGCTGAATGGGACAGCGGCGGCTATTCCCCGACTGATCATTGCGATCCTGGAGAATGGGGTCAAGCTGGGCGAGAAGGGAGAAGTGGAGGGGCTGGAGTTGCCGGGTGTGTTGAGGCGGTTTTGGGTCGGTGGGGATACAGTTGGAGAGGGCGGGAAGCGGGCCCAGATCACGTGGAAGGAGTAGAGGATGGAGGGGACGGAGGGGACGGAGGGGAGGGGATGGAGGGGAGGGGAGGGGATGGAGGGGAGGGGATGGAGGGGCGGTAATCACATCGGGGTACTGAAGGGAGAGAACCGGGCATAGCAATCTGGCGGTCTGAGGCTGAGCATCCCCCGCCCCAGTAACTCGCCTGTCTTGAGGGAACCTCCATCAACATCACAAGATCATACACTCCCACATGTTGTTTGCTCATACTTGTTCTTACAGATAATTGCACCAGATGCTTTCGCCTCACTCAGTAGTCTGCAGATCCTCTCGATGAGACTCGGATACATGGCCTTGGCCGGTGGCCAGTCATCGCATGGCCCCAGCCGCAGCTGCCACTGCATGTGCCACTACTGTGCCACGTTCCTCGCGCATCGGCCTGTTCTCGGGCAGAATGGTAACGTAACAGATCTGTGACTCAAAAGCCCCCCTGATCGACCACATGATCGACGATCTATTCTGAGCCTTCGATCGGTCCGGCATATGAAGGTGTGCCAACGATTCGGAGCCGGGACAGGTGAGGCGGGGAAGGGATCTGCAGTTACCCAGTGCGCCATTTCCCCGGCCTGGGAAGAGCCGGAGAGGTATATATGGCGCGCTGCCCCTCTACCCAGCTGCGCCCACACTGACAGACCCCACCCATCTGCCTCGTCTTCGCTCTTGCCTATCTTCTCGCTCCTCACCTTGTCGGCACTATCAACCTCCAAGATGTTCTCTTGTTTACTGGCCGCAACTGCCCTGGTGGCCGCCTCGGTCGTTTCTGCCGAGACGCAGCAGATCGTAGTGGGGATGAACATGACCCGCGTGAGTCCTCTCCCGTCCCACTTCCACTTCCGAGAGACCGGCTGATCGTGCAGAGTTACACGCCCAACACGTGAGTACCTCGTTGCTTCCTCTTCTACGCCCTCGTCGACCGGAGCAGAATCACATGCTGACGTCCTAGTATCACCGCCAATGTTGGCGATGTCCTCAAGTAGGTCCATCCTCACCCTTCTACCTTCAATCCCTGCCGTTCTCTTCTTCGAGGCTTATGAAGCCGCCCCCGCTCGTGCTGATACCCGCAGCTTCACCTTCGTAGCAGGCAACCACTCCGTCTCCCAGTCGAGCTTCTCCAACCCCTGCAAAGACTTGTCGAACGGTACCGTCTTCTCAGGTTACATGCCCGCCAACATCACCGCTGGCAAGACTTCTAGCGTGAGTCTCGCCCCTCTCTTCGCGCTTGGCTGTACGTGCTGATATGGGAAGTACCAGGTTACGATCAATGATACCAACCCTGTTTGGATCTACTGTACGTACAGCTTCCTCGCGCGATCTCTCGGGTCTCACTGGAAGGAGAATGCTGATCGTCAGGCGCTCAGGGGAATCACTGCCAGCTCGGCATGGTGCTCTCGTATGTGTCATCTTGACCCAGCTCTGCCAACTCATACTCATGGCTGTTAGGGTTAACGCTCCCACATCTGGTAATATGACCTTCTCCGCATTCCAAGGTGCCGCCAATGCCACTGGGTGAGCTATGCTCTCCTTGCCAAGTTGCCATCAATCCCAACCCGGAGGTCATCCCGTGATGTGCTGATCCGTCAGCGCAAACACCACCTCCACCTCGAGTATGAGCGCGTCCGGTACAGGCGGAGCTGGTGCGAGCGGGGCATCCGCTTCTGCCGCTACATCCAGCAAGGCTTCTGCGTAAGTTCTATCTAGGGAGAGCAAATGAGAAGGGGAGCTGACTGGATCAGTGCGGATGTGAGGTCTGTAGTTTCTGCGTTTGGGTTTATCGGGACGGTCCTCACTGCCGCTTTCGCTGTGATGCTCTAGGAAGTATAGTATCATCTCCCTAGTCTTGCAAGCTGTTGTCATGATAGCGATTTTCAGCCCTGGCTGCTCAGATCATCTGCCGCGATCCGAACGTGCATCAAGGTACATACTGACACTGCTGAAGTATCAAATAATGCACCGCGCTCTCACTTCCCAGTCTCCTCAGCCGAATCGCCCACAACCCTGCCTGCACCCGGCTTCTTGTCACTGGTTCCTCCCCGGCCTTCGGTGGCAGTGTTCGCCCCACTTTGGTGAGCGGGAGACCCGCTCGCAGCCTGTCTTGCCTCCTTCGCCATCAGAACGCGGCTGAAGAAGCCGAGAGCTTGATGAGAGTGCACCAGCACTCCTCGCGGCCGCGGCGGGATCAAGCTCAGTCCAGGCCCGTGGGGGGGTGCCGAGACCAGCAGCGACGCAACATCGTCGGAGTCAAGGCTTTTGGTGAAGTTACTGTCCGGGTCGGCGGGTAATCCTCCTGCATGCTCTTCCAGAAGTCAGCCAGGAGAATGGGTTGCGTTCAGGCCAAGGCTTCAGCTCCCGGTGTCGCTGTCCCTACGGAGACCCAGATTCAGGGGAGGGGCCTTTGCTCATTTGGAAGTCGTACACAAATTAAACCGGCCGGTGGATTGTGTCGAGTCATCGATATCCGGGCGGTTACTGGGGTCGGTGAAGCTGGGGTTGGACGAGGGCATGAGTGGCGAAGTATCTTCTTGCGTACGGCTGATGTGAAGAGGACGGGTGAAGTCGAGTAAAATGGGGGCTTTGGAGGATGATGTAGAGAGTGAAAGTCGAGGGGGATGGGTGGCAAATATGTACACATTCGTTTCGTTCTCCTTTGACCGTGACAATCTAGCTGGGCCTTCCGGTCCAGACCACACCTGATCACGCCATTGGGCTCCTAGATTGCGCTCTAGCCAAAAGTGCCATGTACCAATGACATGAGCCGCCATACCAAAGGAATAACACCCATACGCGTTCGGACCGCAACAAGGCAACTGGTGGCCACCAACTCGATCAGGCTGCTGGCCGGAAACGCTACTCGTCCAGAAACTGCCTGCTTATGCTCCACAAGGACTCTTGCGCCACAATCTATCCGTAAAATGCGCAATCTAATCCGATCTGGCAAGGTAAGGGTTGGCGAGGAAAGGAGCACTCATATAGTTATTTGACGTTTCGAGCATCATGCAGTAACTTGGCGCGGTCAGGCCTTAGGAAGGTCCGCACGGCGCGATCTCTTGCAACGCTGATAGCAGTTACACCCAATGTACGAGGGCGCTTGCATTGTTGTCGGGAAGGGGGGCAGTGCTACCTGTGCGCACCAAATTCGATGGTCAGACTTGGGTCCGCCTCGGCGATACGGCAGTGTATTAATATTGTACATGCAACGGCAGATCTAACAAGTACATGGCGTTTCGACGGACCTCACAGACTATATAACAATACTGACTATTCTCGTTACTCCAGCCAAGTCTGATCCATTCTCATGATGCGTTCCAGCGTGACTCTCGCTGCGACTGGCAGGCCCGCAGACCGAAAGACGATCGTCGAATTCCCCGTCTGACCACTAGGCCCTCGATCGACGTCTTCGGTGCTTCCTTGAGTGTTGACGCTGCGGCTCATCCAAAGATTCTTGACGATCTCGGCGCACAGACGCATGGGGACCGGCAGTATCTTTTCCAGGGACAAAACCTCTCGCTTCCAGCTGCGATATGACGTCGGCCGGCTGGATGTCACTTGGGTCGGAAGAGTTTGTCATTTCTGCGAACCAGAAATCCTTGAAAATACGCATCGGGCCTACTTCGACACCAGAGCTGGTTTTTTGCACAGGCACGACGTAAGTGATGATATCAGTCGTGCCGTCTGCTCTCGGCCATTCCGTCTGCCTGAAGCCGAGGTATGTCCTGCCATCTGGGGTAGACATTGATGGCCGGACAATCGCTGCATTGGCGGATTGAGACATGAGTGGCAAAGTGTCTTGTGCCGTACGATTGATTCGAGGAGGAGAGGAGTGGAAAGTCAGGGGACTCGATGATGATAAGGAGAGCGGAGACTTTGAGGCGGATGGGTGGCAAATCCACGATCATCCAGCGCTGACGTGCTCCTTTGACTCTGACGATCTAGCTAGACTTTCCGGCTCAGAGCCCAGCGCTTGGTCACGCCATTTTCCTGCTGATTGCACAATCTAGCTGGAAAAGTCATCTGTCAAAGAAAGGGGATGAGATCGGAAAGGAGTGGCACCAGATCACGTTCGAGCCATCATAAAGGATCGGAATCCACGCGGTGCTGAGCCTTGGGCCCCGGGCTTTGACAGGAAGATCTGCCCTCCGGTCTGAAGCCCGCCTCGTCACGCCACGACCACGTAGCCCGTCTAAGAGTGATCAATGATGGCATGAATCGTCTAAAGTCAACTAGAGCTCATATCGATCACGACCGCCAAGTCTCAGACGATCTCTCCAAGCTCAGTTCCGCCATGTCTCTGACGCATGTCAAGCTCCCCACCGCACCTAGACCCGCTTTCTGGATGTCTTCGGTCGTACCCTCCATGGTGATGTCACCGCTGCCTTTGCACGTCATCCCCGTTTCCTCCCGCGGCTGCGCGGACTGGGATATGCCTTCAGACGCGTTCTGACTCTGCCATCGTCTCGCCCGAGCCTTCTGTTGCAGTCCTGTCCAGCCAGAGTCCAGGTAGTACAGTGGTCTCTCAAGGGACAGCCCCTCTGATAGCAACACCGACTCGATATCGGCAGCGCTGATACTGGCCGTGGGTGCGACCGGGTTCCGAGCGAGGTTGCACTACCAAAAGCGGTCAAGACGCTGTGTGCCTTTCTGCGTGACGCCCCCGGCGGTGTTGTTGAAAGCGATGGTGATGCAAGTGACCAGCTCTGGTCTGCCTTCTAAGCCGGACTGCTGGGAGAAGATCAGATATCTCTGACCAATGGGGATATCCCGCAAGTGGACTGCGTGAGAGTCAGCGGACATGAGGGTGAGAAGCTTTGGTATCTGTGCTGGAGCGATGAGCGAAGGGGTGAGGGATGCAAGCGCATGAAGGCGGGGCCGTGGCTGAAAGACAACGTGTGCTTTTGGGACATAAAGGTAATCAACGGATGTGACTCGAGTATGCACCGCCCCGGTGCCGCCTCGGCTTATACGTAGATCTGGCGTTCGAGATTCACTCCGATAGGCTGGCGTGATCGGAGCAGGAAACAGGCCTGTGTGTAGCATCTCGGAGCGGAGCGCGACGGACTGAATTTCGTCGGAGTTCACTGTTGGGATCTCCTGCTGTGCATTTGACAGTATCATTGAGCTGTGCAATGTTCAGGGGTCGAGCAGAAAGGACGGACCAGCTCAGTCTCGCTCTTAATTTCCTAGCCCGATATAGGACAGTCAAGGCTGTGCAGCTCCTAAAACATGTCTATGGCCACCTATAGTGTGTGTGTGATGCTTTCTACACAGCTGAAGGGCACATGGGAGCTGTGAATGGGGCAATTCTTGACCAGGGAAGTGAGCATGGCAATGAACGTTCGAACCCTTGCACGCTGCTGTTCTTCACATTCAGGGGACACAGTGTCACAGTCACAGAAGCACCGTTTTACGGCTCTCCGGAACAGAATAGAGCTAGGGATGCACTGCGCTCCGCCCGCGAGTGCTACTGGGGACAGTGCACCGAGTTCAGACAGGCGGACACCAGAATATAAAGTTTGATTCGAGTTTCGTGCGGACGGCATTCCGCACGTTTCACCCTGTTTCAGGTGGTGTGTGTTGGGAGGAGGGGAAAAGATCTGCAAAGCGGCCTGAAATAGCCGCAGTCTTGGCAATCCTACCGCTTGGTAATCTACCATATGGGCTGGTAGTACAATGCCCATGACCATGAGGTGCCTCGTGCACTGAGATACTATTGGCAGTATGTATCGGTGGACGATCTGAAATGCGTCCGAGGGATCTGCGTCGTCAAGCACCGCTAGCACCGCCCTTCACAGAGTTCGCCCGTTGATCGACACGGACGTTCGTCGAGGGATACCAAAGGGGGCCCTCTGCACCGCAACGGGTGGGTATATCTCAGACCTGAAACGCGGGGCGGACACAGCGGGCCAGCCAAAGGACAGCCGCAGCATGGTGTAGTTGAGCCATTTGTCGCGTTGATGAGGCTATATATGCGCGCAGATCTTCTCCCTCCTTCATGCCAACCCTCACATCCTACTCTCATCCATACACATATCACAACATCTCACTATGCTCAGCTCACTCGTCGCTACCTCTCTTCTGGTCGCTTCGGTAGTCATGGCCGCGACCCAGCAGGTTGTCGTTGGCTTGAACGGGACCAACGTGAGTACTATCCCGTGTAGCTTACTCGCACTGTCGCATGGAGCTGATGCGATAGACATTCACGCCCAACATGCAAGTCCTCATCATCTCTTGATCCCTTTCCCGGCCGTACAGCTGACAATGCAGTATCAATATCGGTGTCGGAGACACAGTCAAGTGAGTCTCTATCTCCCTCAGTATAAGGTAGTCTGCCCGGCTGACGATCAGCTTCACCTTTGTCGCGAAAAATCACACGGTCTCCCAGTCCAACTTCCTCAACCCCTGCGTTCCGCTTGCGGGCGGGAATGCTTTCTCGGGCTTCAGGCCGGCCAATATCACTGCTGGCAGGACATCCAACGTAAGTCTCCACCCGGTATGATCGTGCAGGGACATAGCGCTGACTGCTGTGGTTTGAGGTCCTCGTCAATGACACCAAGCCCATCTGGATCTACTGTAAGCACCATGCTGTATGAGAGGTAAATGGTAGACAAAAGCTGATGCTCTCAGGTGCCCAAGGTAACCACTGCGTTACTGGCATGGTCATGTCGTACGTTCAACATCTCTTCAGTATTATTTGATCGCCGCTGACATGCCAGTATCAACGCCCCGGCTACCGGCAACATGACCTTCGAGGCGTACCTCGCCCGAGCCCTTGCCGCAGCGTGAGCCATTTTGATCTTCCTCTCGGCTCTGCAGGGACCAGCTGATAGTATAGGCCCCCACCTGCTCCCGGCGCCAGCGGATCTCCCTCCAGCGCCCCTTCAGGCTCCGCTGCTCCGGCCTCCAGTGCTCCAGCATCCTCCTCAGGATCCGAGGCGGCAAGCGGTACGGCTCCTTCCCCTGCTGCGTCAAGCAAAGGTGCTGCGTGAGTTTTCTCTTCTCAACCTTGGCTTCGGGATGGGGCTGATGTTGGCAGTGCGGGTGGACATTCTACGATGGCTGCTAGTGCAGGTATCTTTGGGGCTGTACTTGCCGGTTTCGCATTGCTTCTTTAACGTAATCAGCCTTCCCATCCGGACAATCCCCCTCAATCATGTATGCTGCCAATGAGGACTATCCTGCTTTTGAAAGTTAGAGATGCACTCATACGGGAATATAGGGCTTAAAAGCCGCTGCGGGATACATTACTAGGTGAAGAGTCTGAGCTGGTTGCGATAGCTTACGAGCGGCGTGGGGACACTGCGCCTTATCCGCCTTGCCGCATGTCTGTTCTCTGCTCTATTGCGGACCAGACAGCGGGCCTGGGCTCTCAGATGATAGAGTATGAATGACTGGACCAATCTATATAGACAGTAACATTATCGCCATAACGACGATCGCGCGATGAGACACGCGCGTTCCACTCCGCTTTCTGGCTGTCCAGCGACTACCGAAGTACACTCAGGGCAAAACGTCTTTCTGACTCTCCACTTCCTCCGCCAGCCTGTTGATGATGTTCAAGACATCCCGCCCCGACTTTACAAACGATGGGTCCAAGCCTTCCTCCGCTAGGTGTGTCAGGCGTTGCAAAATTGTGGTTTGCGCGACCTCGAAGATCGCGTTTCGGCGCTGCTCTGCTCGCTGTCTCTCTTGAAGAGTACCTGCGTCCTCTGGCATCGTATCTTGAGGCCTGCCGGGGTGATCGTCCAGGAATTCGAGGAATCTCTTGAAGGACATGGGGTCGTACTCCTCGACGCTGACCGAAAGTGAAGTCGACCCGTGATTTGGACCGGATGACAGGCGAAAGGTAAACATCCTGTCGTCATGGTTGTGAGAGATGTCGGTCAAGCCATCATATGTGATGGTGTGTAGGATCTGGGAAGCAGGATAGTGAATCAAGTGATGTGGTGTATATTCGTGACAATGTCAGGACTCAGAAATGCGGCCTGGCTCATGGTGAAGTCACCCAGCGGGGTATGAATACAAAGCCTGTGTTGGCTGTAGGAGCATAGCGGCGCGTCGCTGGGCGACTGCGCCGACAGATCTCAGAACAGGAGCACGTCGCTGGATGTCCTTGCGACGTCGCAGCGACGTCACGGCGTCGCGGCGCCGCGCCGGCGCCGACTAGATCTGAGATAGCGCTAGGTGAATATCCGGGATAGTCACTGTACGGGCCGGACAGAATTGTCTGTCCGGGTGTCCGGACACTTTACATTAGTGTCGGACTGACGGCGCTGAGTGGCGGCGAGGCAACGCCGCCACCCAAGTATCCTATAGCACATAGAGACGTGAGACGTCGTCTAGCGACGTCCCAGCGACTCGTCGGCGTCGTGTCGTCGCGTCGGTGTCGCGACGCAGCGACGCCAGCAGGACTATATAAGTAGACCTGATCGTGTCCAATGCATCTTTATTCTGCTTTTGTACTTCTACCTTCCAAACTTCAACAGCCTGCCGGGTCTCAGATTATGACAAAGGAGCATCGGCACATGCCCACCGTCTTATCTTGAGACTATCGGTCCTCGTGATTGGAGCATAATATCAAGGAGGTAACACGGCAACAGCCAATCGGCAGCTCCAAGTATGTACCGATCCAGGCTAAGAGCCTCGCCACTCAGCGTTCCTACACCGGTACCGCACACCCCTGGAGGGACAAGCCGCTTGATAGCGCACCATGTAGCTACACGACGACGACAAGATCAGTCAGCAATCAATAGAGCTGCTGCTAAGATCAGCAACTGAGCGGAAGGGCGCAGCGTATGAGTACCAGCAGAAGAGGGATTCATGTCCAATATGACACTGATGAAGATCAGATGGGTGGATGGCCGGGAGGCTCCACAACAGTCTTCCCACACTTGCATGGCCTCTCCGACTCTACTCGCACGCTGCAGCCTCCCTCCGACTGAGAGCCCGCATCCATTTATCCAAAACAAGCTTGACGAGGGCATGCCCATCCGCCCTACTTGCTTGAAGAGCCTGTGTCACTCTCCCCTAGCTTGTCCTGAAGCAACATCCTGAGTCCGTGCCCTGTCATTTGGATCGTTGTGTTTGTGTCGATCGAGGTCGCAGCCGCCTGCGCCAGTCGATCGAGGATCTCTGCGTATGCCTTTTGAATGCGTACCATTTTGCGGTCAGCCATCGCCTTGGAGATATCCTCACCAGCAGTGGGATTGGCAGTTTCCGTGTTGAGAACTCGGTGGTAACAGAAATGCTCGAACCGCATGTCGGTATCTCCAGCACCGCTGACGAGCAAAGTTGATCCCCAGTATTCGTCTGTCGTTGGAGGACCCCGGCTTAGTGTGAGTAAGGCCCGATCAGGGCCTTCCGAGAGCGAGGTCAGCCTACGGCGCGGTTGGTTCGCCTCAATTGATTTCCGGAGCTTGCGAGCCATCACGACGTCAACCAAGGAGACTCGCCGTCTGTTTGTCATGTTTGGGCCAAGTGCTTCAAGGGTGAGACGTAATGGATCAGACGTGTCGTATGAATTTGCTGATTGGTGTGGTAAGCTTGAAAAGCAAGTGGACGAGACCTGAGGCCCTTTATGTAGCTCCTGTGAAGCCCAGTCATGCGGCCATCGGACAGTGAATATGGGGGACATACAAAGGAGACCTCAGTCATCACTGTATCGGAGTGACAGTGATGTGCACTGGAAGGCCTTACAATCACCCGAAAAACAGCAGAGGACCGCAGTAACGAGATACTCTCCGACACATTCCCGTCTGAGATTGACAAAGGGTCGCACTCTGACCAACTCCGCAATCGCTGTCAGTGCCAGACCAGGTGCCAGCGGCCCGTGGAGAGCGAGAAGAGAAGGGTCACATGGACACACTGCCTCCTTACATTCTGTATAAGATATAAACCCGCTGATAGCGCACTGTTTGCGTCAGAAGTTAGGCAAGGACAGGATTAAGCAATCAGTATTGAATAGCACATGTAACACATGCTCGTCCCAGGACCGCAAACTAGACCACTCAGCTGACCATCACCACACTTGCTATTGCTATATCCCCTAATGCTACATTCCCCAATCAGACAGGAATTCTGGGGTACTGGTAGTATACAATCTCAGACCTCACTGACGTGGTCGACTCCTCATGGCTTGAGCGATCTGGTGCTGCAAGTCCTTGCCCGTCAAGTTGGTGGTAGGAGGCTTGCCGTGGAGTCTGCCTTCCATGAACTTGCGCACATCCTCAGCGATGATTTCACTGCTCCTCGCCGCCCGGACGGTCAATAGGGTGTCGATGTCCTCAGAAGCCCTCGCCCAATCGTACCAGGTCTGGCAGACTACCTCGAGCGACTTGTCAGTCTGTCCCGCGACGCTCATCGTGATGGCGCCATTGGGACCGGCTGTGAATGTCAGCAAGGTACTGCCTTGATCGATGCCGAGTGTATGGGGTCCCATGTTGCGCCAATGTAAGGTATAAGGATGAAGACTGTGATGAGCTCCACATCAAGATCACCAATCCCCTCTCCGCCCGAGCCTTCAGATATAACTTCTGAGCAGAAGCCGCAGTTCCCATCATTATCTTCCCCTTTGATCGATGGTGGAAATCAGTACTGCCATCGCGAGCCTGCGAATGGTCCGGCAGCATGTCCAGCTCGAGGGAAGCGCGAAACTCTTCGCCAGTGAAGGTGAAGCTGGGCGGGTGAGCCCAGATGTTCTCGGCGTCCTGCGGCCTGGCTTCCAGGGTCACCCACAGCGCACGGAAAAACTCCTGAAGGAGCTCACGTCGTACGATCGGGATATCCGAAGGAACGATAGACCTGTTCTCCAGCGTTCCGCAGAAGCGTTCGAGGGGCATGTTGATTGCTCCGCCCCCGCTAACGTAAATGGGTATATCTTCGTTCGCACCCGTGTGGCCCCTTACGTCTCTGGTAAAGGTGAGAACCGTGTCGTCGCGAATTGTCAGCACGGTAGGCGTATAGGCGTTCGGACCCAATGTACTGGGCACGTCGTCGTCGCCAGCTGTCGGTATGATAAGCGTATCGGCGGGGTCTCCCAGTATAGCGGAGATGGTGTTGATGTCCACCAAGAAAGAAGAAGTAAGGGTTGGATAGAGCAAGTGTAAGGGTGGTCAGTGGCAAATGGGCAGTGACAGGAGAGGTCGATACGAGAAGCGATCTCCGAGTGGACGATAGGCAGTCTAGCCAAAGGTCAAGCCCAGTTGACCTCGTTCCACATTCAGACTAGAAAAGAACTCGAGTCCTTGGTTTATCGTCTAGCGTGACCAACGGGGAGGAAGGACAAAAGATGTACCCCTCCCTTTAATGATGTGGCATTCTCATTTTGGTCGTCAATTGCGTCAAACAACGTGATCACACGCCATCAACTTCTTCCGAAGGCCCTGGGGTACGACGCCGGACCAGGGTCAGCTATGTGTAACCCGCCTGGGTTCTCCTCTTCATTGAGGTACGGGTTATCAGTCAGGGCAGATGATGGGTCAGCACTCGTATAGTACCCATCTGTCAGGTAGCTCAAAGTCAATAGTAAGAAGACATCCATCCCAAGTGAGAAATAGCGTTCTGGACATCAGTCTGTCAGTACAGCTGTACGGCCCTTCAATTGGCGACCGCGTCGCCGGCTTGTCCAGGCTGATCCTGACCCTGATTCTGATCGGAATCCTGCTCGGGCTCCTGCTCCAATGCTTCCTCATCCGAGCTATCCTCAGAGCCCGGCGCCGAATCATTCCCATCCCTCACGCTCGCCTCGAAAGCCTCCTGCAGCTGGAGCAGCTCTCGAATGTACCCCGCCGAGGTAGGAAACGTCGGCGGGTTGTCGTCTTCATCCGCGGACTCATCGAGGTGGGTCATGACACCCCGTCTCACGACACGGATGGCCGCAGGAGTGATGCTCCCAGGCGGGGCGCCGCGCAGCATTGCGCAAAAGTCCTCCAGAGACATGGCAGTGGCTCCCTCCCGGCGCAGCGTAATGAGTGTTCGGTCCTCGTCCACCAACTCTCGCGTCACGACGAGATACGTGCTGTCGGCAATGTTGGTTTCGAATGGGGCGGGCATGGCGTCCTAGTCCTTGTGTGTTGACGGAGAAGTAGTAGATAGGGCAGGGATGAGTAAGGCAGTAGTCAGCAGTGAGGGATAAGAATGAATCAGAACCGAGACATGTGAGGGGATGTCGTTATAGGCCTATGTAAGGAGGACTCGGCTCAGTGGGGCAGAGGTCACGCCGTATCGCGAACGAGGTCACAGAGCCAGAAAGGATCTTCGATGCATGCCCTTCTCCGGCCAGCTCGGCCCAAGGGGGTAGGACAAAAGAGACGCCCTAGGCCTTGCCGCCCATGAGGGTGATGTGATGTCCTCAATTCGCATATCGGCAGCATCAGTCAACGTGAGTATCCCCATTCTCAGCGGGGCTGTATAGCGTATTATGCATGAAGTCGAGATTATTCGTCGTACATAGATCCATAGGTCTAAGCCTATCCTCACTCTTGGCTCTGCCACAGACCGTAAGATTTGCCCGGGTTGGTCTGCCACAACCGAACCGTACCTGCCAGTCAGCCCAACCCTGCCGCTTCTCCGTTTCCGCAAATAAGTCAAAGAAGAAGAACTCACCATCCTCACTCCCACTCGCATAAACCTCCCCATCAGGACTATAGCTCGCACAGAGCACAGGCCCATGATGCCCTTTGTACACCTCCCTCTCCGTCCCGGAATCTAAATCATATACGCGCACCCAGGGGTCGTTTGCGCTTCCAGCGACGAACCGGTCCCGGAGGAAAGGGTGTAGGGAGGCGGAGGTGGGTTGATGCGTGAGGGGGATGGTTACTGGGGGGTGTTGCCTGAGGGGTCAGCTTTGTCTCCGAGCGGAGGAGAACGAGGTGTAGATCAAGGGGTGAGAGTAAAATAGATTTAAGGTGTGAGAGTAAAGAGGAGGGAGGAGAAGGAAGGGCGAAAAGGTTGACGCAGCAGTCAAAGCGAGTAGGAGCAGACGAGAGGTAAGGAAACAAGGAATCAAGTGGAGAGGAGGACTCACCGTAATATATCCAAAAAGTGTACATTCTTCCCTGCGGTAACGCTCAACGTTCCGCCTCCATGTGCCAGCTCCATACTAGTCACCGGATCGCCCAGGTCCAGCTGGGCGACTTGAGAAAGTGTGCGGAGATCCCACCATCTGAACGTATCAGCTATAGCTCTAGCCCATAGTCCTTCACCCATTCTACTCCCGATACGTCCTGACCTCCCTGTTCCCTGTTTCCCTACTCCCGACGGACCGCCCCCCCAACGCCAGCCCTGGCTCGTACCGCCACCGACATCCTCAAGACCCAGCATAGACCCGAAGTCAAACTCACCGAACAGTCCCATCCTCACTCGCACTAACACCCACCGCCCCACCCTGACTATCATCCCAAACCAGACTCCGTACTGTCCCATCGCACGATTTTTCGGGGTCCGAACCGAGTATGAGCGGGTCGGCATCTGGACGATTGAGGTCAAAGAGCCGGATCTTCTTTTCGTTTCCGCCCTATGAGGATCAGCTTTGCCCAGACCACACCGCATCCCCATACATCATCGGAGATGGCATGGGAGTCCTGGGGGAAGAGGACGTAAGGATATGTGGGAGCTCACTGTCAAGAGATACTGCGGTTGCGATTGAGGATTGAGCGCGACGGTCCGGACGATATGTTTGTGTGCGAACGAGTGGAGCTCTTCGCCAGAGTTGCAGTCCCATATCTTCCTGTCGTCCGTCAGCTGCATGCCTCACTCGTGTTATTTGTCAACACAGGGAGCTCGGAGGAAGCTCACGCGAAATAATCAGCTCCGCCCGTAGCGCCTCTTGTCGTATCCTGCGATATCTTCGTTGACCATACTGCACCTTTATGCCCTGTAGGTCAGCCAAGCCCGTCGCTTGGAAAGGCAAAGCAGATGAGGACACACCGATAAAGGTGCCTATCCAATCTCCGAGCCAGCTCCTGAGCATCGGACTCCCATCTTTACACGCCGAAATCAGCATATAGGTACCGTCATCTAGACTATCGTTGTCAGCTACATCCTCTCGACAGACATGCAAGCGATTCGGCTAGCTGAGCAACGTACAGATTTGAGAATTGAAGATGGACGACCGGGCGGGTATGGCCCGAACAGAGAAGAGGCTGGACACGGGAGTTATTGCCCTGAGGACCGGACGGACCGGCGCTATTGCCATTGCCATTTCCGTTGGCGACGCCATTACCGGTTCCGTTTCCGTTTCCATATGCACCGCCGTTGGACTGGCCGTTGGCGTGACCGTTAGAGTTGCCGTTGGGGGTAAGTCCGCGGGGGACGGGAGAGCGGGAGGGGTAGCCGTTGTGATAGCTCATCATGAGGGAGGCTGGGTCGGTAGTGTATTCCGAGGGGCGAGCGGGGGCTGTGTGTACCGGAGTTTGAGCTGTAGGCTGGCCGAGGGAGAGGAGTGGGTGGGCCGGGGATGAGGGTAAGGAAAGATGGAGCCGGGAGGGAAGTTGATTGTTGGATTGGTCCGTTTGATTATAAGGATATTTCGTGGCTCGTCTAGAGCAATCTGCTAGGAGAATACTGTGATACAGTACTGAATACCAGCGCGTCTATTCGGGTACCGGACGTTCGCTTGGAACCTTGGAGAGATGCAGCAGAGACGCTGGTGGACCGAGAGATCGTTATCTCGCAGCCGGACCGCCGTAGTTTGGGCGATACCCGACCGTTCGTGACGTTTGAAGTCGGATTATTTGTGCAGGACGCCGTTTTCCGCGTGTAGGTGTAGCCGTTAGGGTGATCACAAAGAGGAGTATAGAGCGAAATCGAAGGGGTAAGACAAGGGTGAAGAAGCCATAACCGCTGCTGCAGCTGCTTCGTGGACGCGCCGCTCACCCAGCGGAGGTATGTGCGGGATCTCCGAAGTGCCACATTGCCGTCATCCCCCTCCCACCAGCCAAAACGTAATTCCGAAACCCCGCACACTCAACCACCACCTTCACCTTCACCTTTGTACTGTACTTCTTCGTCCTATAACCCATCGACCTTCACCACACCTAAGTACTACATTGCCTGACGGCATAGCAGCGTTCGACTCCGACTCCGTCTTTCCACGATGAAGCTCGTCAGGTAAGCTTAGAGCCCGAACTCGAGGGAAAGAAATCGACCGGTCGACCGAGAAGGATGGGTGGAGGGGTATGGACGTGATAGTCACGGGACATGCGATGGGAGACCATGGGGAGCTGCCAGGGGATCGGCGGGGTAGTGGCTTGGGCGGGGTAGTGGCTTGGGCGAAGGAAGGAAGTGTGTAGGGGGAGATGACAGGAGGATGAGGAGGGATTACGATGGCAGTCAGGGCATGAGGACCTGATGCGGGTCGGTGGAGCGGGCGAGCTCCCAGCCTTCTCGTCCTACGAGAATACGTCGGGACGGGCAAGCTGGCCCGCTGGGCGGGCTGGTGGTGCTGCCGAGGCGGGCGGAATGGCGAAAGGAGAAGGGAGATGAGGGAAGGGCCAAAGAGACAATTCGCAGCAGAAAGCCCCATCCGCTCGACCTCGGCTGACTTGCAGATTCTTGATGAAGCTCAACAACGAGACGGTCACGATCGAGCTGAAAAATGGGTCGGCCGTACAGGGGACCATCACCTGTGAGCCAAATCAACAAATACAGATAAGGGGAAATGCTGATCGTGCTCCTTTCTCGGTACATCTCCTCCCGCTACATCGCTCATCCTATATCCGCTCGCTACCACTGCCTCGCTATTCACTCTCGCCCTCTCGCCTACCTTACCCTCAACAGCCGTCGACCCGCAAATGAACACCCACCTCAAATCCGTCAAGCTCACCCCCCGCGCCCACCCCGGACCCCCTCTATCCCTAGACTCAATAGCCATCCGAGGCAACAATATCCGGTACTTTATCCTTCCCGACTCTCTCCCACTCGACACACTACTGGTGGACGACGCGCCGAGGGCGAAGAAGCGGAAAGAGGGGGCGGCGCCAAGGGGTGCAAGGGGAGGAAGGGGGGCACCGAGGGGCGGACCAGGAGGGAGGGGAGGTGGAAGGGGAGGGCCACCAAGGGGGAGAGGAAGGGGGTTCTAGGTGGCGTGTAGGATTGGAGGGAGAAGGGAGAAGGGAAAAGCGGAGGCTGAGTGTGCGGTGGCAAGCGGTCCAGCACCCGGTCGAGAGGAAAGATTTCGGTATTGTGGTATGTGGTAGTCTATGTATACAAATCAAGCTCGACTTTGTGTCGCCGCGACTGTACTCTTCGAGGCCACTGACCTCGTGAGGAAGAGTAGGCCACTCTGTCCGAAACGGTCAGGCGGTCAGTCAGCGCTGAGCAGATACCAGCCAGCGCAAGCGCTCAGCGGCAGCGGGCGATGTTCCAGCTTCCGACGGAACCGGGAAGGTTTCGAGCCGATCCTTCGCCAACTTTTGGCCCTACCTCAGCGCAGCTGCATCTACCTCTTCTATTCCAGTAATACAGGCCATGTCGACCCCTCAAGAATGCACCCTCAAGGGCGCGTCTACCTGGCGCGACACGCTCGCGTCGTTCCCGCCGCTCAAAAATGATTTGTTGTTGCGCGCTGCGGCGGGGGAGGAGACGGAACGTGCGCCGGTTTGGGTGATGAGGCAGGCGGGGAGGTATCTGCCTGGTAAGTCGACCGTCAGACGGCGCTGGTATGGATGTGTGAGGAGGATGAAGAGTCTGGGGGCAGGTACTGCATGGGCGGGAAAGTCACCATATCAGTAGGGTCGAGTTGCCTAAAACCTTCTTGAATGGCTCAAGAGCTCGAGCGCTACCCTTTCGCCTTCACCAAAGCTGACCCCCAGAATTCCTCGCCATCCGCAAAGACCACTCCTTTTTTGAATGCTGCCAGACCCCCGCGCTCGCCTCCGCCCTCACTCTCCAGCCAATCGACCGATACCCGCGCCTCGACGCCTCCATCATCTTCTGCGACATCCTCGTCGTCCCCCAAGCGATGGGCATGACGGTGCTCATGCAGCCCGAGAAAGGACCTGTCTTCCCGGAACCCTTGGTCACGCCGGACGACATCTCGAAACTCCGGGAACACGTCGATGTGGACAAGGAGCTCGGGTACCTCTTTGAGGCGATCACGCTTACGCGGAAGGGGCTGGACGGGCGGGTGCCGCTGATCGGTTTCTGCGGGGCGCCATGGACGCTCATGGCGTATATGGTGGAAGGAGGCGGGAGCAAGACGTTCGAGAAAAGTAAAGGGTGGCTGTATCGGTATCCGGAGGAGAGTAAGAGGTTGTTGGAGAGGGTCGCGAGGGTGTGTGGGGAGTTGTTGGTCGGGCAGGTATTGGCGGGTGCACAGGTAGGTCATACTCTTCTCATCCCGATCGCACCCCACTATCTCGTTGCCACTGCATCATGGACCGACTATCTTCTTCTATTAGACAGGCTCTAGCTGATGCCGCAGCTCCTCCAAGTCTTCGACTCTTGGGCCGGCGAACTCACGCCACACCAATTCCAAACCTTCGCCCTCCCCCCTCTCCTCTCTATCGCCTCCTACGTCCACTCCACCCTCTCCGCCCTCGGCCACCCCGGAGTCCCCATCACTCTCTTCCCCAAGGGGGTCCACTCCCCCTCGTCTCTTTCCCTCCTCTCTGATCCCTCCGCTACCGGATACGCCACCCTCGGACTGGACTGGCAAGTCGACCCCCAAGAGATCCGGCAGATTGTAGGCAAGACGGTCAACCTGCAGGGAAACTTTGATCCGGTGGTTCTGTATGGTGGCAAAGAGGGGATTGAGAAGGAGGTCGAGCGGGTGTGTGAGCGGTGGAAGGGTGCGGGAGGCGGGTGGATTGCGAATTTGGGGCATGGGATTACGCCGAATGTCAAGCCGGAGATGATGGGGTGGTTCTTGGAGTGCGTTCACAAGTACTCGAAGCGGTAGAGGTAGATGGGATGCAGAGAGGAGTTTGGGTTTGGGTCTGGGTCCGGGTATAGGTCTGACAGCTGATTTTCGCGATGCACTGACGCATACTGACGCCCTGTCCAGGCCTGACCGTCTATCAAAGCTACACGCGACGCGCCGCGGCGATAATCACGCACACTATAGTGTTTGGAGCCGAGCTTGACACATCCTTTGCCACTGTGCCCTTTGCCGGTGTAATGTCGCAAGGGGTTAACGAGGAGAGGCACGGGGAGTCGCCAAGGGATAACCATGACCATCCATGTTTTGACTTGTCAACGATTGACACAATCTCCCCTTGAACCTCATCCTGAACGAGATCCAGCGTATCCCCTGATCACCCTTTCTTGCCTCTCTCCATCTGCGCAGCTTGATCCTCACAGTCAATCGAGATGCTATATAAAAGCACTCGGGAACTGCAAGATCATACATCATACTGATACTGATATCAAAATCGACAATTGATATCTACACAACGCGTCTGAACCTCTTGATCATCGCGAGGTTCTCACTCGTGATCCTGCGTAAGCAAGCATTCCACCAATATGGACGGATGGACGATTTGCCAGAACCATGCCGATTGCGTCCATAGCTAGTGTCTTGGCTGGCCGAAACGACGACACCCGTGCCCCAGACAGACAGAATACACGGCTATATACCTCAAAAGGCCCAAGTCGTGAAGACATTTTTCAAAGTCAGATATGCTCAATCCCTCTCGCTCATTTCTGTCCATCTCGGCGAGCTATTGCTGACCAGAGCAGAGAACTTCGGGACCTGCTGGTATGTAATAACTCGGTGTACTTTGAGGTTTGGAAACTTCTCACGTGCAGCGCTGATCTCACAGGTTTACCGCTGGTGGGCTAGCGCCTCACTCCCGCCTTGGCAAGCTGTGATCGAATGCTGATCTCCTGTATAGCTCTGTGTGCAGTCACACGCGTGTCACAAGATGCCATCAAGAAGCGGATCATAGCCTACGAAGCTCTGAAGAAGCGGGCGGACGCTCCATACGCAGGGGACGGCTTCATCAAAAAGGCTACATACAGGATCACGCGCCCCGCTTCCATCGGGGGATATTCGGACGTGGATATCGCCTCGGCCGATGTCTTGAAGCTGTCAGACTCCCAGACGAGCTCTTACAAACCTGGAGGATGGTATGTACCTGCCCAGGGCGATCCCTTTAGACTGCCGACTGGCAGAATAGGAAACTGATAGCTATAGGTGGGTCGCGGGGTTCGAGCAAGCGGCGTTATTGAGAGGGTATGCCTTCCTCAAGCCATTAATGACAGTACTGATTGTAGCTTTCCGGAACCACTGCAGGAGTTCCCTAAAACAAATCGCGACGCAGAAGATGCGCTGTGGATGCTTACGGGTAATAAGACAGACAGCTTTTGGAACGCGTGGGGCGCAAGGATTATGATTTCGCATCACTGGCCTGTATGTCCACCTTCTGCGAATTCCCCTCTGTTGTGATAAGTTGAGCCAAGAATGTTAATCACTAACTTTTTCACAGGGCAAGCGTTCCTGAAGTGCGACAAGTCTCCTGTAACATTCGGTACAAAACAAACCCTGCCGGAGGGTCACGTCCTGAGGTGGGCGGATCACGAATACGCGGTCATGGCCACGGGTGTGGAGAATGGCATCAAAATGTACGCATAACCGAGTCAATTTGGAATATACGCACCATATACATGCACGAGAGCTGATCCATATAGGGTCCACCTATTCGATCTTTCGGACCCACGCACTTTCACTCGTATGAGCTGGACAAGATCCTACCGGAAATCGACGTGGTTCATCATCTCGCCGACTTCGTACCCCTATAAGCCTAGGCTTGTCCCGTTATTCTCCCCGCCAGGTAGTCAGTACTAGCGCCACGAGCCTCTCAAAGATATTGTATTTTGTAACAATGTACCATGTAGCATCTGCTAACCTCCTTCCGCCCACGCCCCTACGTCCACCTCCGCCTCATCGTCCTCCAACCTTTTCCTCCGGCCCCAACATTCTTCCGATCCCCCTTTGTGCCTCCTATCCCTCACTCATAGACCCATCCGCACGCCTCGCACCCCGGACCACCTCTCGACGGACGCCAAACCATCTTGTCTCCTGCTAATCGCCTTTCTCGCGGGATCGACCCCAACCACACCTTTGACCATCTCACCATCGCCTGCTCCTCTGATTCGCCACGATGTCGCGGTTTGTGAGGACCGACCGGCCATTGAGCGAGTGGAGGGTCAGGTGGAAGGACCGCCGGCCAGATTGAGGGTCCGCTATAGATGGAGACGTCGAAAGCCTTTTTTCTGCCTTGAGGGTGATGTGAGTATGGCGCAGGATTGGTGTCATGGCTGACCGGGACGGCACAAACGCTGTGCATCAACCCGCCGACGGAGTTAATGAGTGGGTGAAAGGGATCGTCGGGATGATGTGCTTCCTGTAGCCAACGAGTGGGCGCGCCGGGGGAGGCAGGGAGCTGTTTCACGCACATCTTGGAGTAGCAGTGGAAGATGAAAGTGGGTTTGCTGATATAGGGGGCGGGTAGAAGCAGTCGACCCAGTCAAAGTTGGGCGGTAGGGCGAGAGGACCGGCAATCCCCCTTTGACAGAGGTGTCGGAGCGGCACCGTGCGGAAAATCCCCTCCACCGCTGCGCTACACGCCTCTTTCACCCGCCCAATCCAGACCTCTTCCGCCCAGTCCGGTCCCCTCACGTACCCGTACGGCCTCATTTTCACGTTGGTCACCTCCTTCCATATCCCATCCTGTCCGCCAAAGACCGCTCCGAGGGAAAGATGGACCAGGTTGCGAAAGACGGTGTTTTCTCGGGTATGCCAAGCGTGCCGGCACATCGTCGACTGCAGGTCGCAGACTTCCAACATGGATCTGGTGGTTATCGCCTCCATCCGAGTGCTAGCCCCGATGATGACCCAGCTCCGGCTGTCCCGCATGATGGACCGGTAGGTGACGTCCCCATGTTTCGCCGTCTACTCGAGGTGGAGACTTTTGGTGTGGTGAAGCAGTGGATATTTGCACTCTGTGGCAGGTTTGGCGGATTCCTGGTGGATGTAGGATGTGAGGCCTTTGTAGTCGTCTGTGATGATATTCTTGTAGAGGATGGGAGCCGCGAGCCGGTTGAAAGCCTGATATCGTCAGCCATCGGACCCAAACTCCGCATTCCCTGGTTGGACTTCAATTGGTAAAGTAGCCAAACCTGAAGTAGCCAAACTTACCGCTGAGACTGTCATGAGGGTAGCTAGCACGTCCGCTCTGATATCATCCCGGCTCGTCGCTCCCGGTGCACCGGCCGATGGGAGTCGCTCAACGTATTCGGCATCTCGAAAATAGCTTCTTCCTTGGTGAGGCCGGAGAGAGGTTGGCGCTGAGGTGGAGTGAGGAAGCTGAGCACATGCTGCCAGATCTCCGTGTGAAGGGTATCGAAAGACATAGGAGGTAGCGCTATCGATAGAGCAGAGTAGGTAAATGCAAGCTGAGGTAGAAAAGGCGAAGGTGAACGTGAGATGGAGACGGAAATAAGCTTTGGCCGAGTTAAGCGCAGCACACGCCCCCGTTCGGACTAGAGCAAGCGCGGTTCTTTACGCCGAGCAAGGCTGCTGCGCTTCTCCCTCACTCATGTTCTATTCCCTTCGTGCCATCTCTGGCGGACAAGGACTCCATGAAATACGTTTGGATCATGCAGCCCAGCGACGTAACCCTCTTAGAATCAACACCGTACTATCAATATGGTCCGTTCTACTCCGTCTGCCATGTCCGGCACCCTCTGCCGCCGCTTCACCCCGCGTCTCACGCTGGCCCCGAGCGCCACGCATAGCAGCGCCCCCTTCTGCACGCTCCGGCGCGACGTGAGCGCCTGGCAGAAGACACGCCCAGGTCCGTAGGTACACCGCTCGCTCGCTCCTATTCCAGCCGCCTCCCTCGGCGCGCCTCAGAGACTCTTCCCCAGCACCTCCCCATACCTCCAATCGCACGCCACGCAATGCGGGTAGTCGACGGCAGGCTTCATGACCACCTTATCCTTCACCTTATCCTTGAGCAGCTTCTCCTTGGGCACGTCCCTCAATAGCGTCGCCTGCACCCTGTCCACGTCATCCCGCTGATTCTCGTCGAATCCCCTCAAGACCGCCTGCGTCCGCCCCGATCCCGGTGGATTAAAGTAGGGCGTATTGCGGTCGCTTGGATTGCATAGATGGTGATATCATAGTCCATATTTTTGGGAAGGGTACTAGCAGGTGGGCTGGCTACGGTAAGGGACCTGAGGTGGTATGACATTCCGAGGGCTTTGCGGATAATGGGGAGGACGGAGTGACGGGGGAGGGAAGGGTCGAGGACGTCTTGGGCCCAATTGACGGGGACGCGACCGGTCGGAATCTCGTTGCTCACTTGACCGACGTGGAAATGGAAGACGAATGGGGGAGGGGGCTTTGAGGGCAGTCCGGGCATGTCATCCGTCCAAGCGACCAGAGGAGGTAGGCTGTATGGCCCCGAGTTGCCCCGCTGGCAGTAATGCTTGAGCGGGGTCCTCCGCCACATTTCGTGGAACTTCCGCTTGCTGTTCGCACCTCCAACTGGAATACCGTCCCAAATTCGGGGGCGTCTCCTACCTCGACCTCTTTAGGGGTGACTGGCGGAACTGGCTCATCGTCAGCGCTACCACTCCGCTAGAGGCGGGGATGGTGAAGGCTGCCATTGACATCGACGATGATCCCTCGGAAGCCCTCAACACCCAAGTCACCATCATCAACCCGGACACCTTCCCTGACCTCACAACCCTCACGATCGGGGCGATATTCGGCGGACAAGATGGGGTCTGGGAGACCATGGCGAATCACTACCTGAAGTCTTTCGGACACCGCAAGATCGCAGACGAGCAAGCAATCTTCTGGGACTTGCTGGGGGGGGAGTTTCCTCTTGGGCTCGAGAGCAGGACGGGGAGGGGGTTCGAGTCTTTCCGCGCGTATGAATGCCCCGCGCTTGAGACCGACCCAGTCATCCGTGAGGATCCGCTTGTATAGTGGACCGCGAGCGAGTTCGTTGAATGCCTGCTGGATTAGCGAAATCTTTGACCCCGAGGCGCATTCGAGCGTTTGAGAAGAGCTCAAGCGGAAGCTTCACTTACAATGCTCGTCCTCATCAGCACAGCCAGACTTGTCGCCTTGATATCGCTCCTCTTGGTCACACCCTCATTCCCTGCATCTCGAAGCCGAGCGACAACTTCCGGCGGTTCCCCCACCGCCTCCTCCTTGGTCCAGCCGGAAAGCGGCTTGAAATGGGGGACAAAGAAAAAGCTGAGGATATGGCTCCACAACTCGGGATGTAGGCGGTCGAAGGACATGCTCGCAGCGATGTTCAGCGGATATACACAGTACAAGCTGGAGGAAAGGCAGGACAAGAGTTGAACAAGAGACGACGCGATTGTACATTGTGCTGCAGGCGCGTCGGTGTACGTAACTCGGATCCATCACTGAAGAATGTGATGATGGAGATGGAGATGCAGTTGGTACATGATACACTCTTCGACAGTGAACACTCCTCCCCTTCTCTTCACAGGACGCCCGGCTTGTGTAGGCTAGGTTGGTCTGAAATATCAGCCAGATCCACCAGCGTCATGTCCAACAGAGGGTTATTATTCACCCAAAGATGTATCGGCCGAGATACGAGTCCAATCCCGACGTGCCACCCCTCAACAGCCCTTCCCCAGTCTTTCCCCATAGTTCCACCCGCACGCCGCGCAGTGCGGAAAGTCCACCGCAGGCTTCCAGACGATGACATCTTTTGCCACACGCTTCAAGAAATGCTGCGCGGGCACGTCCTTATGCAGCGTCTTCTGCAATCTAGCCGCTTCCGCCCTCTGCTTCTCGTCAAATGCCTTCTTCAGTGCCGCCGTATGAGGCTTTTTCACCATGCCCGAATCCGCCGCCGCGTAGTAGGGCGTGTGGAAGTCACTTGGGTTCGCAAAAATATCGAGATGGTAGTCCAGATCGATATGGATGTTGCGTTCGGGATCCGTCCATGCCGCATGTCGGAGATTGTAGTTCATTTTAAGGGCTTTGCGAAAGACGGGGAGAACGGAGTGAGGCGGACGCGTGGGGTCGAGGACGTCCTGGAGCCAGCGGCAAGGAAGAGGGCAGCCCATTGGGATTTCGCTACTTTGCATTCCGACGTGGAAGTGAAAGTTGAAGATTGGCGGAGGAAGAGAGGGGATAAGGGGTCGGCTGGTCCAGTGAACCCCCGGCGGAAGACTGAGGGGACCGGCGTTGCCCCTCTGGCAGTACTCCTGGAGCGGCGTCCTCCGCCACATCTCCTCCATCTTCCGCTTGCTATCCGCCAATACATCCCATACTATCACCTCTGGGTCGATGCGGGTCTTGCGATGCCCAAAAGGTGCCAAACGGAAGTCCGCCGCGACATCCCATACCGCGTCTTGCCCGCCAAATATTGCGCCGACGGTGAGGTGAGTGATGTTGGGAAAGGGTACCGGTCCGAAGGCAACCACAAGTGTGCCGAGAGGGGTTGAGGGATCGTCGTCAATCTCGGTAACCCCTCGGATCATGGCCGCCTCGAATGGGGAGACCGCGCTGACGACGAGCCAATTCCGCCAGTCACCGCGAAAGATATCCAAGTAAGATACCTCTCCGAACTTTTGGCGGTATTCGATTTGTAGGTGCGTGGTGTATTCGAGCAATTCAAAGGGGGACTCGAGAGAGGGATGGGCGCGGCCACGGTGTTGGACCCCGTGACTGAGCTCCGCCCATCTGTCCGTCACGATCCGCGTGTATAGGGGGCGACAAGCGAGTTTATTGAATGCCTGTCTCGTAAGCTGTGTTTGATCAGGCAAAAGGATATGGTTTACCGCGTCGACTTACAATACTTGTACGCATCAGTGTTGCCAAAGCATTCACCCTGATATCACTCCTCTTTGTGACGCCTGCATCTCCAGCGTTCGGCAGACGAGCCACGACCTGCGAACCCTCCCCGACCGCCTCTTCTTTCGTCCATCCTGATAACGGCCTGAAATATGGCACAGTGAGGAAGCTGAGGATGTGGTCCCATATTTCAGGATGTAGGCGGTCGAACGACATGCCTCGGATGTTGCTGTGTGAATGTGGATGAAAGAAGGAAGGAAGAGTGATCACAGGCTCGGGGATTTCGATTGGCGCAGTGAAGGGGTGTACGGTATTCGGACAAAATAGTTCCGCTCATAAGGAATGAGGAGTTGGCTCGTAGCTCGTCCTTGGAACCGCAGGGGTTGCAGTCAACACGGGCGACCTAAAGCTCAACGGTCTGCATTATCAGCTCAAGTTCTTCTAATTTGCTCAGTCTATCGTCGCTTACCTCCACAAGATGCACCAAGCCTCTTGCTGTCAACCCCAACACCTCCGCATCCACCCTCGCTAGATGAACCGGCTTCAACCCGCCCAGATCGACCACCTCGCACATCTTGCCCGTCTGAACATCGCGGACCTCGGCGCGCCCTCCCGACTCGTCAAAGAGAAGGATATGGGGAGGGCGGAAAAGAGCATAGGAAGGGGTAAGGTTCCATCGGAGGTAGGCGCCCGAGCGGGAGATCTCGCCATCTATACATCAGCTCTGACCCTCTTTGACACGGAGGAGACGCCAGCATACATTTGGTGACATAGCACGCTCCCCATGTGTACACCAACAAAAACTCATTCTCCTTGATCTGGTACATGCCTAACGCGCCGCTCTTGGCCCCATGGGCATTGATCATGCGCACGACCGGCGCCCTTTCGCTTAGGTCCGGCGGGAACGTGGGGATTGAGGTATGCGCCGGGTTGCCAGGCTCGGCAATGACGAATTGTTTCTCTGCGACCGCCGCGATGGTCTGCCGGAAGAAGGAGAGGTCGGTACAGTGTCCGGGAAGGGTAAGTTGGGCGAAGCGCCGGAAAGGGGGTTTATCGAGTTGCTGGGAGGAGGCGAGGTTGGTAGTGGAGGAAGATGAGAGGACGAGGAGGGGCTCGTCGAAGTAAAGATGGGTGTTGCTGGTATTTCTTGAGTGGGCGGCATGGACGACTACCACTGTCAGCTGCGTGCAGGGGAGCTGTATAGCAACTCACCGAGGAGTCTCCCCTTTGTAAAGCCCACCCTGACGAACGCCACCACCTTTTCCGGGTCGCTCATGAACTTTGCCTGTACTTTGCCGAGCATGACCCAAGTAGCCGGATCGCTGGCAGGCATCATGTCCCTCAGACTGAACGCTAGAAGGTTGCCCGAGGAGACGACGAGGAGCCAGCCAAAGTCGGGGACGATGGTGACCATGCTGATGATACCGAGTTGCAAACGGACAAGTTCTCTGAAAGCTGTCATGTCAGCTGATCTGCAAGAGCACGGCACTCGACACAGCCCACTTACTTGTCGAGTCATTCCTCCATCCGACGTATACCGACCTGGCCGTAGCGACCGCCACAGTCCGTCGGCCCAGCCACGAGAACGCATCCGCCGAGAGAATAGGATCTCGCAGATCTGGTGGTGTCGAGATCGAATGACTAGCAAAGATCTACATCAGAGTCAGCTGAGGTCTCCACGACCAGGCGGTCTCCCAAACTCACCCTGTTGCTCTCCAGATCAAATCGCCGCAAGATCTGCGCACTCTCAATCTTGTCTTTCCATGCCGCTCTTCCCTGCTCCGTCCCCGCACAAAGCGTATATGACCGTCCGCCCCCTCGTGCCGAAGTCGAGATGGTAAAAGGCCACATGAGCCGTTCCGGCGTCGTTCGGGGTTCGTACGTCCCGCCTCGTAATTGCGTCATAAAGTCTGATCGACGTTCCGGGGCGGCGTCAAAGGAGACGACATGGAGAAAGTCGAGCGGTATTGGCTGCTCGTCAGTACGGCTCCGAGCAGGCTATGCTCAGACTCACTCTGGAGACTACGACATGCTTCCCATGCTCCTCATCTCGAGTCAGGAGGAAGTAATTATCCAGGAGGAAAGCATGCAGATCTTGCCTGGCGATATATCAGCTCTTGCGCATGACCACGATCAACGGAGCTCACCATCCATGCCAGGCAGTCTCGCTCCGAACCCTTCTGAACACATATCCCGAATACACCAGAGACCGCTTCGGCTCCCCCATATCCAGCTCGACAATCTCGCCCTTTTTGAACAACAGCCGTTCCGCAACATTCCAGAGCTTGATCTTGGCTTCTGCTGATTCAATACCAGGCTGTTTCGTCAGCTCAGGCTCATCCCACTTGAAGTTCGGAGATGTAGCTAACCTGACTACCTTTAACTGCCTGGGCGAGGACGTGGATCAGGGTAGGAAGCTCCTCCGTATCTGGATGATCTGCCGGAGTGTACTTTACGAGTGTCTCGAGTAGGAGAAGTGTACGGGGTAGACGAGTGACTGGGCGGGACAGGAAGACCGTCTGGAGCGACGTCAACTCATAGCTCGAAACGTTCAAGCAGGCGAGCTCACCACATCACGCCGCTGAGTCAGTTCCAGGGTGTTACGATCACTGAGGAACTCTTTGAATGCTGGATTCTTGCCTTTCTCGCGGCGTACGCGCGAATCCGCGAAGGGGTAATTCTTCATATACTGTGGATCAGCTTGTAGCCAGGAGCTTGGCGCCGGTATGGCCTGACTCACCGCTTCGTAGGCAGGCATGAGCTCCAGTAGCACGCCGAGAAACAGGTCCGTCGAAGATGTAAGCTACGGGTGTCAGCGCATCAGACGCTCTTGTGGGAGCTGACGGCGTACCAAGGGCCACTCATTCCGCTGTCGCTCGGCAAGCTGAGCGAGCAACCTGGTATGTCCCTCATAGATCGTTTGTATTGTGCTGAATACTTCTGCGATGAAGGCGTCGAGTCGGCTCTCAGGCTGGAGAATAGGTGGATGATGATTACGAAGCGGCTCCACAAAGCCCTACACGGCGTCAGCTCCTGCGGATCACCAGTCAAAGCACGAAAGGCCTAGCTCACCTGGCACATCGTCGCCAGATCCCGCACATACTCCCTCTCCGCCTTGATCAGCTCCCACCATAGCCCCTGACGCCTCTGCTCATCTTTCGGCAGACTATCCACCACCGACTGATCCACTAGCTCATACCACTCCGTCTCGACGCTGACGACCCGTTTATGCGAGTCGCTAGACTGGTACGCCTCGGCAGTCGAGTTGGACCGCTGTATGGAGGGAGAGTATGGGCTGGAGTGATCCATTGAAGAAGTAGGGGGTGTGGTATTTGTATTGTGGGACTGGAAGGAGAGGAGGAGGTTGTACGAGTCATGTGGGGCGAGTTTGGGTGGTCTGGGCGCGTTGCTCGGACGGCGCTGTGCGATCAGCTGAGACTTCGAAAACACTGCTTGATAGCTTACACGCGGAGAAGGCGGTATTGGTGGCGTGGGTGGTATACGTAGCGGCCGTTGCTCAGACGGGATGCGCTCCAGAGGGTGGGTCGTGCTATGAGCTGCAGGCTGGTTTATAAGCTATGCATCATATCCCCATGTCAATCAACTTACAATGCCTCGTAGGTTGGCCGACCCCACCAGACTTGGGTCAACCCAGCTATACGCGTCCGGCTGCACGTCCATATCTTCCCCCTCGCTGTCCTCCTCCCATTCGTACCCATCGCCGTCCTGCCGGTCGCCCACGATAGGATGTGGCGGGTGCCCGTTCGTAGACGGCGGAGCGGGCCTCAATTCCGCATATGCGTCGCTTGGACCACCAGTAGGAGTAGCAGCCGTATGATCCAAGCTACTCTGAGGTGCTACAGCAGCTTGAGGGGAACTGCGGTGCCGGCCAGCGACCGAGAAGTTCTGACGCCACCTGCGAAAGCTGGACATCTTGGACGGCGAGATGGGAGATGATGGCCCGGCTTCGCTATTCGTCGATGGTGCCCCGTACTGCGGTACTCCTGAGAGTGTGCCGCTCGTCGTAAGTCTTAGTATGGCGCTTGAAGCCGATCATGTACGAAGGCAGAGATGGTGTGCGAACTCACACAGGTCAACGGTAGCTCGATTGCAACCGTGCCTGAATGTTTCGGAGTTGTCAACAGATCTGCTCAAGATTCGGACTTGTGACAGGAGCTTGCTTGCTTGCTTCTACCGAGATGGCCGTCACATATCACAGCTTCCTGGAGCGCCGAAGGGCTCCTCGAGTGAGCCATAGCATGCACTATCGTATCTCAAAGCCAGCAACATTCCCTATCGACTTCCGCACCGCCTCGTCCGAAACGCCCTGCTCGTGATTTAGCAGCTCCACCTTGTCTACTTTGGCAGCTGATGGACCCTGTTCGATGTGCTTCCGACTGAATCTTCAGCTCTCGCTCGCTTGGTCGTACAGCAAACTCACAAATCGGCCAGCTTCTCGCTTGAACCGACAGCAACCCCCTGGACGGACTCGTCTGGCTTGTTCGATACCCAGCCTTTGAGACCAAGCTTGGTCGCCCTGTTCAGCTCAGTGATAGTAATGATAGACTAGAGCGGTCACTCACTGTTTCTGAGTAAAGTACCGGAAGCTGACGCCCTTCGGATATCAGTGCGAGTTCAGTAGTCAACAGTGTTCAACCTGCCTGGACGCGCCCAGTCCTGCTGGCGTCAGTAGTCGATCTGGAACTTCAGTGGAAGAGTGAGTAGTTGAGAGCGCACACTTTGAAGTGGATCAAGTCCTGCGCCACCATCCTGAGCATTGGTCTCCTGTGATAGTCGTAAAGAGAGAGTGGCAACGTCAAGTGGAGATGCTTTCCACAAGCGTTAGTAATAGATGACGCAATTGATTAGCGGAATCTTTCCTGATTAGTCTATTCTGCTTAGCGGCCTTATTCGGGACTAACGTTAGCGCGGGTCAGTGATTAGCCGGTTGTATTAGATCTGGCAGGCCAAGCTACAAGGTCTCCAACCAAGCTCACGACTCGAACACCTTTCACCTTGTACCACTAGTCTAGCAAAGGAACAACAACAGCTATAACTCAGCTGTTCAGCTATCCACAGCTCATCAACTGCACCGAGATGAGGCCAAGTATCAACGCCATCGCTGGCCCGTCCCGCCTCAGCGTCCAGGCACAACGCGCACAAGCACCCCGACATGCTCGAACCTTCATCACCTTGCCTCAGATCCTACCGACGCCGCCGCTGGATCCATGGCGTCGTAGCGCCTCTACAACGTCAGGTCAGACGGACTGGCTGGCGTGGCTCAAGAAGGCTACAGCGCTGCGAGTGGGAGCAGACGGGGGAACAGAGAGCAAGGCGTTCTTGTTTGCTGGTCTCGTGAGCCACCAGTCGCTGTGAGCTAGATTTCAAGCTGACAGGCAGGGCTCATATCCACATACACCGCACTCACCGACGGCGGCAAGTCTGCTAGTATGGGAGCGTGCGTCGGAGGCGCTGTTGGAGCCAGATATGACGATTGGGTATGAGATGACCAAGGGGATGGAAGAGTTCGCTGGCCATCTGAGGGGAGGGAGGAGTATGAGGGCGTGGCTGAGAGGCTGGGTGGAAGGTAGGACTCTGGTGAGCTAAGCAAATCGGGCGTTCTGCCGCAGGATCGAGCTCATAGACCAGAGCGAGCTTATGGCGAGACCAGATGTCACGGCCGCGTTCATCCTGAGTGCTTCGGTGGCTATCCTCGCTAGTGAACAGGTGGGCCCGCTTTGACCTTGCGAGATGGTCTGAGCTGACTATCCAGGAAAGAACAGGCTACAACACCCTTTTACCGCCCGGGACCTCACATCTAGCAGGCCACGGCTTCATCGGAACTCTTACCGCCCTCGTCGTCGCTGGCCGTCTGGACCTCCAGACCGGTGTCAGATTAGCCGCAAGTCTCTCTACCGCCGCCCTGTACCCTAGCTGACCACCCAGAGTATATATGCCCGCCTCCCACCCGACCCACCAAAAGTCTCCAAAAAGCGCTATCAAACAACCATTCTCTCGGCTCGACACTTCCACTCGCTCTCATCCCCTTCGATGTTTGTGCCCTTTGACGACCCGCTGGTTGGCGAAGATGGAGAAGAGAGGAACAAGAAGCGGGCGATGCAGTTGATTCTGGATGAGATACATGGGATGCAGAGGGAGTGGGAGAAGGAGGATGGGGAGGAGTGGGCGGCGGCGAGCACGATCAATTCGAGCAAGGTGTTGATAGTCACTGTGAGTCTCCTAGTCTGGGTGCTGGACGGAAGGCAGGGCTTGAGCGAGGGTTTTCAAGGCCGGAGCTAACGAACAGGGAACGGATTTCGCAGTACATGCTGTAATTGAGCGGTGTCAAGATCTGAATCTCGCCAACCCCGTCATGGACGTCCTGATGCCGTGAGTCACTTCTTTGCCCTTTGGAGTATGAGCTGACGAGCCCAAGCTGCCCATATCACTCGAAGCTCATGGCACACGCAGAACGGCAATTTGGCGGTGTTCTTGATCGATGCGACTTCAAGAATACGCCAACGGAGATATCACCCGTCATCTGGGATCCGATCACCACTTATCCTGTAAGCTCCAGAGTTTAGTTGCATGTGCGCCCTTCGGGGTCCAAGCTGACAGGCCAGCTCGGCGACCCCTCTACCTCCCTCGTCCCCTTCCTCACCTCCCAGCTACGATGGCACAAAACCCTTTCTCGCCTCTACACACCTGCCAAACCCCCTATCGACGCTTTCTATACCGTCGGTCGAGGTGCGAAGGGGCTAGGCGTGATGTTACGGGGCGAGCTGAGGAAGAGGGCGGAAGGGGCACCGCGGGTAGACGTACAGGAGTTCGGAGTGAGGGAGGAGCGGAAGCGGACTTCGATGGCGAGGGTCTAGAACGCTCAGCTGGGACTGGGGATGCACACATATCATCGGATCTATGCTGATTCATTTACTAGCAGAATACTCACAGAGTGGCATTTCCTGTCCAAGTGCCACATTTGCCACCCGCCCCCCTTGTTATTGTTGACTACAATCTGAGACATTTCTTGACTCACCATATACCCGGCACTTCATATTCCCGCAAGTCGCGTACGGGGATATCCCGTCCCCGGGCGGTGGAGGCACGCATAGTATCATGATCAACCCCTTTGGCCAGGATGGAAAGGCCGGTGAGAGCGCTGAATACAAATGCCTGGCGTGTATGGGCTCTCTCCTGCTTTCTCGGCGGGGCGCTGCTGAGGAGGTCGGGAGGGATGGTACCAGATTGAAACCTGGGTTCGGCATCTCTTAAGCCCTGTGATGGCCGTCTCTAAGCTCACTCTAGCAATGGCATTAGTGAATAGACCGATGAGAGAATCGAACGGATGACCGAGCGACGACCACCGAGCGAATGAATACGAAATTCCGGATACGAAATTGTGAGGTTTAGACCGGGCAGCATGACTCTGAGGAGCATTGAAAACGATAGTCGGTGGACTATGTTGAAAGGGGGATCGCGGATCGGGAAACTGGGAGGTATCACCACACGCAACAAGGGGTTGATCATGATCATCTTTTTGCACCGCGGTACCGCCCTAGGGCTTATTGGTCTAAGGCCGGTCTGACTTTTGACAACACATAGGAGCTACATTTGAGTCGTATGATATGAGAACTACACTGGTCCTACCGCCTATGCAGTCTATGGTTGTACTTTGCATACATTGAGCTAGCCAGACAGAATTAATCATCAGGCTGGCGCCGGCGGGTGGCAAACTCGACACATCGAGTTCGGACTCCCGCCTGACGAGGTGCATGACCGACTCCCAGGCAGTTCTGAGTCTCGATCGTATCGGACCTGCTCTAAGCATAGCGCTGGGACATCAACGACCCTCCGTATGAGCTGCTTCTACCCCCTTTGCCCAACGCACTACTTCAAGCTTCACCGCTTCAGCCGCTTGATCATGTCAACAAAGCGTCATCGGCGTTCTCCGAGGCGCGTGATGATCGCGTCCTCTCTGCGCTGAAAGGCTCTGATCTTGTTGTTGGTTTCCTCTTCATCCCGCAAGCTTACCTACATAGCCCATTGCCTTCGGCATCGTCAGCCAGTCCACCATGGCCTCCTCCTCCTCCTTCCGCGCAACTCACCTCCCGGACTCATACCTCGCGAATCTGCCGCCCGACTCGGAGATCTCCATGTCTACCCTAGTCGCGGAGCAAGACCGACTAGCGGATGAGGCGAGGGAGGCTATGCCTTATGCGTTCGACGAGTGTACTTATGGGAGGGGATATCTGAGGCAGAGCGTGTGGAGCTGTATAGGTGAGTGCTGAGCTCTGCTGGGTATGGGGCGGAAAGGACGTCGTGGGGTCGTGTGAAGAGGAAATCCCGTGTTAGGGGGAAAGAAGGAGGCTGGCATCCTGGAGGGTGACCATGATACCAAGAGGTGCGGTGTGAGGTGAGGAAGGGCGAGTCTGCGAGAAGGCACAATGCTGCGGAAGAAATAGTTTCGTATAAGGGCCGTTGGCTGACGCGTTAGACTGCGGTAGCCGAGGAGTCTGCTATGGCTGCTCCATATCCTGCCATTCTGGTGAGCGCTCACCGTCCACACTATCATACTCAGCTTTCGAGGCCTCGAACGACGTTCGAAACGTTTAAGCTGACTCGACTAGACCACAAGCTCGTCGAACTCTGGACGAGGCGCCACTTCCGGTGCGACTGTCCGACGACCTGCATGCAGCCCGAACCTTCCGCGTCTGCCCTCCCTGGCTCCACCTCGGCGAAGCGGAGAAGATGTACCCTGAACCCACCGCAGATCCAGCCAGCAGAAGACAACTCGGAGAACCGGTACAACAAGAACTACAAGGGCGAGTTCTGCCGCTGCGGGAGGGAGTATGACCCGTTGGTCGAGACGGAGGGGATGCTTTGCTGTATAGGCTGCGAGGTGAGCTAGCATAACCGTTCGTAGGTTAGGGATGATAGCTGATTGGCAGGACTGGTTCCACGAGTCTTGCTTGAACCTTCGACCGCTTCAACCTCCTACAGTCGACCCAGAGGAATCCTCCGTCAAGGCCTATCCTCAGCCAGATCAAGCTGGGATCGATGTTCCAACCTCGACTGCTACACCTATAGGCGCCATGGCGGTACCGGCAGAAAACCAGGGAGCGGACGAGGAGGACGACGACGACGAAGCGGGTATCCTCATCCCCTCGGAAAGCTACGACGGCCTCATCTGCGCGGCGTGCGTAGCCGATCATCCGGCCTTATCTTCGAGGGTTGGGAAGGAGGGCTGGATGACGATCGTCCCCGACGGCAAAGGCGGGTACGAGGTGAAGGGACGGCCGGTGCAGTTGAAGGAGGCGGATGGAAAGGCAACATCGCCATTGCCCGAGGGAGAGGCTACATCGACCGGGGAGGCCGAGGACGGGACGGTAGAGCAGACGAGGAAGAGGCGGATGGCAGAGAGTCTGATGCCTGGGGACGCGAAGCGGATCAAGCTGGACGATGTGGGCGAGCAGACGGTATCTGGGAAGACAGGGAAGGGGGATGTTTTCCTCGTGGAGGGAGAGCGGGAGAAGTTGAAGTTGGAGCTAGACGTGAGTTTCTACGGGTACAGCCGTTGCGTTAAGGTGGGGTCTTTGCTGACAAGATAGGCTGAAAGTACAAAAGCACTGCCGTTCCCCCTGGACGATGAGGAGATCTACGAGCCGCGAAAGGACGACGATAAAGGTGAGCTGATCCATCTTCACGGTCCTGTACTGGCCCGAAGACGATAGCTGATATCGCGTAGAAGAGACTCTGGACGAAGTCACCGCTCGTGTGGTCGATAATCTCCCAAGGGCTCAGGCTATCGAGGCGGTTCAAGGGTATCAGCGTCTCAAGTGAGCTTTTGCCCGCCCTGGAGTGCGGTATGTCAGCTGATGCAATGTAGGGATCGGCTTCAGTCAATGCTCTCTACGCATGCACTCAATGGGCGGGTCGTCAGTAGAGACGATATTGAGGAGATGTTCAGAGAGCTGCGCGGGGCTGCCAACTAGGCTTCGGCTGGCTGCAGGCTCTGAAGTAGGGGTGAGACGAGGAGATCTCAGGAGAGATTTATATCAAGGACTTAATGTAATAGTCTGCCCGTCCCCGGAGACAGGATATCGCTCAGATCTTATCATAGGCTCAGCGCATTGAAACAATGAATCATTAAAGTTTGTAACGCGCGGAGAAGGTGATGCCAAACAAGGGCAAATTACTACTTTGGGTAGATTTCCACGTTCCTCAGGTCAAATTACGCCACAAAGGGACCGAGCTCCCGAGGCCGAGGTTTGTCGAATTTGTCTCAAGTCCATCAAAGCTCATACGCATCACTTGAATGGTCTGGACCATGGTGAAGCAGGCGCCTTATGGGGGCCGACGGGGGGGGCGCGGCCCTGCCGGGCTGAATCGCACAAAGGAATCGCGGCGGTGCCGGAGCAACACGCGTCCAGGTCGCGCCGCGGAGGACGGAGCCGCGCGGAGCAAAATGTTTTAACTCGATCTTGACCGTCGGGCATCGGCCTCGGGCACCTCTGGGGTATATAGAGTCAACCTGACAACCCCTCCTCTCCCTTTGTCCTTCTACTCATCCCCCACTTATCTCACAAACACTCTCATACTCTCACTCAACATGGCCACCCACCACGACGGTCTCCACAAGCTCGAAGGGCAAGTCGAAAGCGCTCTCGCGGGCGAAGCGGTCCAGAATGGGTACGGGGAGCAAACCGCAAACCCCACCTCCAACACGCTCTCTCCTCACCTCTCCTCCGGCAAGGAGTCTGCGGGCACCACTGTCGCCGGATCGCGCGATCCGACCATCAAGCACACCGACAGCGCCTCGACCCACTCGAACCGTACCGGACATGACGATCATGCGCTCAGCAGCAACGAGAAGGCGTTGAGTGATGGAGGCAAGGAGTCTCCTGCAGACGCGCCCGAAGAGGAGGACACTGGTCTTCTCCATGGTCTCAAGCTGTACCTCGTCTTTGTCGCGCTCATGCTTTCGGTCTTTGTACGTGCAGTTCACACTGTCCGTGCGCTATCCGCTGACCGCCAGATGTTCGCCCTGGACCAGTCGATCGTCGCTACCGCTATCCCCGTCATCGTCAGTGACTTCAAGGCCTTTGACAGTGTATCATGGATCATCACCGCGTAAGTTTAGCTCGGGCAACATGGTGGCGCCGAAGCTGACACCTCAGCTACTTCCTCACCCAATGCGGTCTCATCCTCCTCGTCGGTCAACTCCTCTCGACCACCAAGGCCAAATGGGTCCTGCTCGCTTCGGTCTTTTTCTTTGAGCTGGGCTCCGTGCTCTGCGCTGTCGCCGTCAACATGGAGATGCTCATCTTCGCTCGTGCTGTTCAGGGTATCGGTGCGTAAAAATAAATCCCCCTCACCCCTTGGCGCGTGATGACATAAGCATCGGCAGAGGAATGAGGATACAAGCTGACTATCCAGGATCTGCTGGGATGTTTGTCGGTATGTCAAGGCGAGACTAGCCCCGCTGGAAGACTACTGACCCTCTTAGCATTGCTCGCTGTCATCGTCACCATCACCACCCTCAAGCAACGACCTGCTTTCATGGCTGTAAGTTCAGATCACTCTGTTCCAAGGCATGCAGCTGATGATCAGATGTTCGGCTTTGTCTTTGTCATCTCGTCTGTCGTTGGCCCGCTCCTGGGCGGTGTCTTCACTGAGCGTGTCACATGGCGGTAAGCTCTCCCTCCCCCAATAGTGATCCCCAGCTAACGCTCAGCCTCTGCTTCTGGATCAACCTCCCCCTCGGTGCAGTCGCTGCCGCAGCCGTCATCTTCCTCCTTCCCGCCCGCGATTCGGTCCGCCACGGCGACCAAAAGGCAGGCTGGGCCGGATTCAAGCAGCTCGACTTTATCGGCGCTATCCTGTCTTTGGCTTTCATCACTTGCCTTCTTCTCGCTCTGCAGTGGGGTGAGCTGAATTCCCGTTCGCTCCGTCGTGCTCATACTGATCGACAGGCGGAAACAATTACGCTTGGAGCAGCTGGCGGATCATCCTCCTTTTCGTCCTCGGATTCGTCCTCTGCGGTGCCTTCTTTGCGTGGCAATGGAAGCTCGACGAGCGCGCCCTCATGCCCCTCTCCCTCCTTAAGAACCGGACTCAGCTCGCTTCGATGGGCGCCATGTTCATGTTGATGATGGGCATGCTGGGCGGAACTTATCAGCTTCCTCTCTTCTACCAAGCTGTAAGTTGCTTCATGATCAGAACGGGTTGAAATTGCGCTGATCAACCAGACCAGGGGCCGCACTCCTGAGCAGTCTGGGATCGACATCATCCGTGAGTACTTCTCTATCGATGGAGAAGAGAATACCAGCTGACATCCCAGCCTTCATGTTGGCAGTCTGTACGTATAATGCGTTATGACATGTTTGGCTAGAGCTGACGAGTAGGCATCGGCATCTTCGTCTCCGGTGGCTTCTCTGCCAAGACCGGTCGCTACTGGCCTTGGGTGGTTATCGGCCCGCCGATCAGCGTCGTTGGCTTCGGTCTGCTCTACACGGTCGACCAGTACACCTCCAACGCCAAGCTCATCGGGTTCCAGATTCTCGCTGGGTTCGGTATCGGTGCTGCATTCCAGATGCCCCTCATCGCCATCCAGGGTATGTCTCCCCCCTTCCTGTCTCTGCCTGACTCAAGCTGAGACCTCAGTGGAATACCATGACCGCGCTTTCCTCATCCCTCAGGCTAACGGCGTTGTCTCCTTCTTCCAGCTCACCGGCGCCGCCCTCGGTGTCGGAGTAGTCAACACCGTCCAGTCCGTCTTCCTCAACCGCGAGCTCCTCGCGCGCGCCGCTAGCGTCCCCTTTGACCTCATCCGTCAATCCCCTACCGCCATCTACACCCTCGCGCCGGAACTCCAACAAGGCGCGATCGATGCGTACACCAAGGCCATTACCGAGAGCTTTATCCCGATCATTGCGGGTGTGTCGCTCGCGTGGATCTTTGGGCTGTTTATCAAGAATGAGAGTACGCTAGGGAAGACGGTGGATGGCGGGATCGCGGCTTAGATGGGTTTGAGGCGATAGAGCGAGAAAGGGACTGGGCTCAGTCGGGATTTGATGTGTATAATTGTTCGATCTCTGTAGGATACTTCCTTCTCCTTGTTATTATGACTAGCTCTTGCGATACGATTGATATTGTCATGGATGCAATGTGTGCTCGAGAGTGCGCTTCCGCGGCATATGATCAGATGAGTCAACTTGACGCGTCTTGGACTACATGGTGGACTGATACAAGGCCAAAACCGAATGACCTCATCAACAATTCAACAAGTTGTCAACAAGATTTGAACAAGATTGATTTTGACTTTGCTTCTCCGTCATGCATCCCCTCTCAACATCACTTCACATCTGGGAGCTGACAACTAGCTGACAAGTGCTAGCTGACAGGATGCCTAAGGCTACACTGGAGAAGTCCGACAGGGCGCAGCATATGCGCGGGCGTCATGTACGCACTCCAACCTCCTCTGTTACCGTCAGTCCTGCCTTGTGCTCCCATTCCCCTACTCTCCGATCTGCTAGATTTGCCGTCGACTTTCGTGCTGATCATATAGGCCTCGCGCCTCGTCAACCCCTCGGTCTCCTCAAATGATCAGCTCTCGGGACCACTGGTCTCCGTCATGGGCACCACTCGCCCCCCAACACACCTCCCACCCATCCCCTACACCCTCACCCAATCACCCCTGCTGGCGGCGGTTACCACTTAAGTACGTAGCATCTCCCTTGTTTCCGTTTCTTGTGCTGACACCCGCAGTATGTAAGAAGTAGTGGTCTCTCGTAGAGTCGGATGGCATGGCGTGGCCGCGGAGGGGAGGCATATCGACGAGTTCAGGTATCGAAGGGGACATCGGAGCAAGTGCACTCCTCATGAGCGAAAAGTGGTAAGGGAGCGGAATGTCAATACATACTCCATTTTGATTTGATAATCTCATGCTAGAAGCAGGCCTCGTTGACTTCGCCCGCTTCCAGACGCCACTGATAATATTCCAAGCGGAAGCGAAGCCCTGCGCCCTCATCAGCTCGCCTCAGCTGGCTGGCTGAATGAGGAATGCGGAGTTTCAAAAAACACGTCATCGTCATGACTCATCCAGTCCAAGCTTGGTCGCGCGCCGATACTGATCCATTCTCTCTTTCACACATCTTCCTTCCTTGCATATATCAGCTCAAGACATCTTCGGTCTACAGCACGATGCCTAAGACTCAGAGATCTCGGAAGAAGGCCAAGGTCGAAAAGGTTGGTGATACGACGTCTACTCCTCCAGCAAGTGGCCTATCGATAGTTCTGGCGACTTTACTCTCCCCGCAAGCTCGGCCCGGTGCAACAAGCCTAGTCTCTTTGCTGACCCAACTAGCTTTCCGGTCTCTCTGCTTCCGATAGTAGAAACGATGCGTCAATTGTCATGGGGACCGCGCTCAACTCAGCCCAGCAAATCGCCTCCAACGCCGGTATCGCTGCTCCAGCTGCAGTTTCCCTCGATATCGCTTCCTTCCCTTACCTTTTCTCCCTCGTCCTCGAGTATGCCTCTCACCCTGCTCTCGCTCTCCTCCTCCGATGCTCCAAGGACACATTCGACCTGGTCGCGCCCATACTCTACCGCGACCTCAGGCTCACCCGGGACCAGGGCAAGGCGTTGCTTGAGACGGGGAGACCACCAGCGAATAGATCGACCAAGGCGGACATCCTCGGACGATCGGGCGCTTCGGGCCGGCTTCTATCAACGCGGAAGACTCGGGCGGACGGTCTCGGACGGGCGGGCGCTCTAGATCTGCCGAAGTTCTTCGAGAACGTCCGCTCGATACATCTCCTGGAATACGAGCCGGACAAGACGCTTCCGGTCGTTCCCCCTTTAGGTCTTCATGGTCCCGCGGTAGCGATCTTACATCCGACGACACGTTGGAGCCATTTCACGAGGCGGGCCCTCAACTCTCATGTCGTATCCCGGCTCAACATACGCACATTGATCATTCGAGTGTCTGAGGAGCTCGCTCAGCAAGATACTGTTGTTCACTTTCACAAACTCCCAAAATCAGTCCTCGACATCGCTATCCTCCTCCCCCTAGTAGAATCAGCAACAATCACCGCCAGGCGCTCCCTCTCTTGTAGCCGACAGGCGTTGAGCATCGTCCTACACCCATCGATCGAATCCCCAGGGAACATCTACTCCCCTTCGGAAGGCATCTTACCCAAAGGTCTGATCGACGCACTCATCACTTACTCCCAAGATCACCCCGTCCGCTGCGTCGGTCTCGAGTACCTCGGACGCACACTCGAGCAGTTGACTAGTAGCGTGGCGAAGCGCTGGCGGGAACAATTCGGGCCTCGTCCCCCCAAATCCTTGCGTATGACCGCCTGCAGCTTTACGGAGTGGTTGGATGAGCAAGAGCCGGGTGTTGTGTTCAGTATGGAAGAGGAGGTGGAGTTGAGGAAGGCGGACAAGGTGTTGCTCGGTTCAGGGTCGGTTGTCGCTGGTGGAGTGAGTTGCCTTTGCGCGTTTGCTCTCGGCTTCCAGCTGATTCTCGCAGGGCTCCCGTCAGTGAAGATGGCTCAGTCTGTCCTATCTACTAGGCGAGCTGGATCTGGGAAGGGGAGGATGGAGGCGAGGCCGGCGTGTTAGAAGGTGAAAAGTGAAAGGACGAGCGGACCGAGAGTATGCCTCAATATATGACAGAATGCGAGCATGTATATATGTAATGATCCCAGTCAGCGCTCTCCAGTATGCCTTACGCCTCCTCGAGACACGAGGCGAGTGGTGGAACACGCGCAGGAGGATCCGCCTGATATCAGATAGCCGGCCTGGGCGAGGAATGAGGAGCAAAAAGATGACGTCAGCGCCATGGCGACGCGACTCAGCCATCAAACGACCGTTCTCTCGACTCTCTCTGCTCTTTCCTTGCCTCTTCCCTTTCTTCGCCCCTCATCGGATCCTCAGCATTTCGGCTCAAAATGCCGCCGAAGAAGAGGTCCGGAGAGGGAAAACAGGTGGAAAGCAAAGCGCAGACGGGCAAGGATCGAGGAGCTACCTCAGGTCGCGTCAGTATCTGATTCTTCGCCTTTTCTCGTCCTTTCGCCCTACACAGCCGACACCTTGTCTCGCAGGCCAGATGATGGACCCCGTGCTGACGATCTAGACGTCCGAACAGAAAATCTCATCCTCTCCCGGCGAGAACACCACCTCCGGCCGTGGCAAACGCGCACGAGCCAACGCCGATACCTCGGAGGCGACCGAAGCCCTTACCCCTCTTCCCCTTCAACACAGCCTGCCCGGGATCCTCGACACCTCCGCCTTCCCTCACATCTTTGAGCTCATCATCGACAGCTCTTCACCCGCTGCTCTCGCCCTACTTTTGCGGTGTTCAAAACAGACCTTCGAACTCGCCGCCAAGCGGCTGTACCGCGATCTGCAGGTTACACCCCAACAGTTTGCGTCTATCCTCGACGTGGTCAAGTCCAAATCGGGCCGTCTAGTGGCGTTCGGTCAGCTAGGGCGGTGCGCCCCGGGTAGGATTCGCCAAGCTCTTAGCTGCGTCCGAAGCATTCGCTTCTCAACCAGGACTCACGGGTACGGTCTTGCAACAATTCCCAGCGGCTGCCTAGACCTTCTTCACACCGTATCACTCACCTCGGAGGCCTCCACCTACGCCGCCTTGGACCGGATATTCAACACCTGTCGATCCCTGCGCCAGGTGCTGGTACGCTTTCCTCGGTCCGATCTCGGCAGCATGGTTGCCGACTTAGGATACGGCAACAGATCGTTGAAGAGTGCCACAGCGCTCATGCCCATCTCGTGGTCTATGACCGACTCCTCCAACGTCAAGTTTTATTCCGGGGCCACCGTCATGTCGGTTCTCCGCGTGTTCCTACCACGACTGTCGGCGGCCGGGACGCTTCTGCCTTGTCTATCCTCGACGGCATGGGATCGGCACTTCGATACCGTGCTTGACATCCCAGCAATCTCGGTCTGTATCGTCGGCGCGGAATATTACGGATACAGCGCAAACGATCTTGCTGCCCGCATCGAGGGGTACCGCTCTCGCCGGCCGCGCTACGTCGAGGGGTCCCTGTCGTTCAAGACATTCATCGAGTGGCTGGAGGAACAGGAGCCTGGGGTGGTCTTCACGGCGGAGGAGGAGCTGGAGCTGAGGGAGGCGGATCGGGTGCTTCTGGAGAGCGCTGCGGCCTTGCGGCAAGTGAGTTGATCTAACCGTGTCTCGCTTTGAAGAGTACGCTGACATATGCAGATCCACCAGTAGACCTTCCAGTCAACATACTCTCTTCATGAAAGGCGGATACCGAGATATGCGAGTACAATGCGAGCTTCGGCGAAGGTCCGGACGGGCAACGGGCGTAGGAAGCGAGGGTTTACGGAGTCAAGCAAGAATGAACTGTCCATACATGTATATCGAGATGAACTCAACCGTCCGGCCGCCTCTCTCAGGACCTGGCGTCGCCAGCCTTGAGTCGTTCAACCGAAACGCCCATTGGGACGCGAGAGATCAGGCCTTCAGGAATGAGGAGTTCGAACATGATGTCATCAGCCTGACTCATCCAAAGCTCAAAGTTTGATGAATCACGTCTTCCCCTCGTCTTAGCTCTTCTCATATCACCATCTACATCCGCAAGCACATTAATCAGAGACTATGCCGGCTACAAGGGGCTCGCAGAAGAAGACGAAAGTGGCGGGCAAGGGACAGAAAGGAAACGGAGAATAGGGGTGCCGCTGCACGCGTGGGTATCTCACCTGTCAGTCAACATTGTACCTCATGGGATCCGTTCACTACACCTCCCAGGCAGGATACTTCACTGAAGAGACAGAGTACGACCAAGAATCCCGCTATTCCGCTATCGCAACCCCCATTACTCCTGCTTCCAAGCGCACACGAGCGGAATTCACCCCTACCACCCTCGAAACCGATACCCCTTCTTCAATCCGTCATACACCTCCCGGCACCCTCAACGCTTCCTCATATCTCCACATCTTCGAGCTCATCATCGACTGCTCTTCCCCTCCCGCTCTCGCCCTACTCCTTCGGTGCTCAAAATCCACGTTCGAGTTCGCAGCCACTCGACTATACCGGAATCTACGGGTATCCAAGCCGAAATTTTTGGATATGCTCGAAACATGCTGGCCAAGGTCCAATCGCCTGACAGCATCTGGGAGAGGGTCGCTGGGGCGGTCGAGCGCGACCATGCGACAAGCTCTGGGTCATGTACGGACCCTTTGCTATACGGATGAGACGCACGCGTACTCCTGCTCCCAACCCGCAATTCCGCCCGGATGTCTCGATCGCACGCACACTATGATTGCCAACTCTTCGCATCCCGGCCTCATGTGGTTTGCGTTCAATGGCCCAGACATCCTTCACACGCATCGGAACATCACCCACGTCTTCGTTCGGATGTTGCGCAGTGCATCATCTGCGTGGCCGGCGCAACTCAGTCTCGACCACCGTCCGACCTCGGTCACAGATTTGACACTCCTTCTCCCACTTCCGGCCTTTCTCGACGTTCCCTTATTCTCCCCCCTCAGCGAGTCCTTGAGCGTCAAGCTCAAGCTTTTCACTCACGTCCTATTACCAACATTTCCGTCCGGAAAGGCGCCAGCTACAGTTCTCGGCTCGTCCGCTACGACAGGGGTCTGGAACCGAATCGTGACACAGATACTTATTCCACGGCCGAGATATGCCGTCCGCATTGTCGGCGCCGAATACTACGGCTACACCGCTGCGGACCTGGCGGACCGTCTCCCCATTTACCGCGCTCGACGGCTGGATTTTGCCGCCGGGGCTCCTCTTATCTTCCAAACCTTCCGAGAATGGCTGGACGAGCAGGAGCACGGCGTGGTTTTCAGCGCGCAGGAGGAGCTGGAGCTCAGGAAGGCGGACAAGGCGCTGGTAGCCCGGGCGTTTACGGAGTCCGAGGTGAGCAGAACTCGGAACTCTCAGAGGCGATTCAGGGGAGAACCTGACGGGTATAGGACGATCGATACGGACTGGCTGGGACATGGAACAAGATGCAACATTGAGGTGGAGACGAGAAGATGGGGTCAAACGGAGACGGGGACGGAGGTTATGGAGTATGGGAGCGGGCACGAGGGAGATGGCATATGCGGATTGAGAGGCGAAGGAACGGATACGTGAGATTGTGTACCAAGGGAAGGAGCTGGGTGTACACTATCACACGTCATGAGAGTAAACAGTGATAGCGACTGTCCCTGATCGGGCACAAAGGGGCCGCCTGTGCAGTATTCTGCGATAGCTCATACTGGTCGCCACCGGATTCAGAAAGAGGCATAAAAGTTTTGTTAGGACGAGGAATGTGGAGCTGCGGTAAGACCAGCTCCATCCGGTCTTTCTTTCTCCGACGATACATACCACTCCCACTGTGTGGTCAGCTCGGTCCAATCATGCCGGCCAAGAAGAGAAGCTCAAAGCGCGTCGTCGCGACCAAGGTGAAAGCAGCGGAGAAGCCTGAGCAAAAGGCGGCAATCAAGGTAAGGTATCGCGTCCCGCTTCCTTCCCTCCCCACACTCCAGCCTGTTGTCGGCATGTACCTGTGGACCAGCTGCTTCAAGGAAGAGACCCATGCGATCCCAGTTCAAGAGCGACCTGACTGACGCATTAGCCTCCCTCGTCCGTCACTCATGCGCCCGTCACAAAGCCGCTGGACGTCCTCGCGCACCCCCTGATCCTCTCCCTCATCATCGACCACTCTCCCCCTTTCACCCTCGCCACCCTACTTCGCTGCTCCAAGCAACTCTTCCAGTTCACCGTACCCTCCCTCTATCGCGCCCTTCGCGTCACGTCCAAGCAGCTATCGAGCATGCTGGACACCGGTCGGGCGGCCAGCAAACGGGGCGCGTCCTCAGGTCTCCTCGGTAGATCCTTCTCGCCTTACCTGCGGGAGGCACTTCAGCACGTCCGGTCGTTGCAGTACGTCGACTTTGACCAGCGCGTCGCATTTCCGGCGGTCCCACGAGGGTGCCTCGACGACATCCAGACGGTCGTCGTCTACCCCGAACTTACTACCTACCACTTGTGGGACTGGCGCTTCGAACTCCCTTCGGGCCCTTCGGGCCTCCGATCCCGGACCAAGACAGCGCATTTGGTGATACACCTCACTCGGAAACAGGTGGAGCACCTGATTCGAGAGCCAGAGGCGGAGGCGGAAACGGACCATGCGGATGTGGCCTTTGGGTTTCGACCGGACCTACAACATCGGAAGCTTGACTGGCGCCACCTTGCTGGTGCCCCTCGCGTGGCGCTTGGAAAATATGCCGCAGTTCATCGATTGTGATGACAATGGGTCCGGCGTCCTGGAGTCTATAGTCCTCTTGCCGCCGAAGGGGTCAGAGAAGACGGTCACTGGGTGGACCGACTCCGAGATGGGGAAGTCTGTCATCGCGGCGCGGCGGGGCAGCTGGATGATCGACCTCGTCAAGCGATCATACTATCACCCCATTCGTATCGTCGCGCCCAGAAGCTTCGGCGTCGCCTTCCACCTCGGACGCGAGGACATACAAGCCGCGGTGGAACGCTTCCGCGGCCCTGACTGGGGGGGATACGCATGCCACGGCGGGAAACTCGACGTCCCCAAATACTCCATCACTTTCGTGCCGTTCATTGAGTGGCTGGACGAACAGGAGCAGGGGTCTATCTTTACATTGGAGGAGGAGGCGGAGCTCAGGGAGGCGGATAGGGAGTTGACAGAGCACAGCGCGGCCGAAGCGCAGAAGCTGGTGGGTCCCCCTCATTCTTTACGCGAAATGCAGGAGAGCTGACTGTTCAGGCCACCTAATATCAACCCAGTGATCCGGTATGGCGTTAGCGTGTAGGCGATCTGCAAGGCTCGAGCAAAATCGTAGAGGCGGAAGATGGCAGTGGGGTGGATCTGGATCGTAAGGCGGTGGTAAAGGCGGGTGCAAGGGGGATGTGTGCATCATGAACTCTCCTTAGACAATTCGCGTTGTAAATGTTTTCTGGTCTTTACGGTAGGTAGCAGTGAGCGCCTCCATGCTGAAGGAGGACATGTAACAGCTGGATGCGTATGAGAAAGGCAGATCACTCGAGCGACCGATGCTTGACATGTAGCCATACTTTGCAGTACGATGATGTATGAATCGAGGCGAACTTAAATTGTACATCCCTGATATACCGGAAGTGATGACTAGAGTACGAAAAAACGAAGCATAGGTCACCTTCCTCAGCCACGAGTCAATACTGATACACCCCCGCCTGGTCCTTCCTTTTACCACCCTCGCACTATCCCACCCTGAACCCCTCCCTCACGCCGTCCTCGTCGTATCCACACTACTCCGCGCCGCCCCCGCCCCAAACGCCGGCTCTGGCGTTAACGGCGCCATATCCAGACTTATCCTCGGCACCGCCGACCCTGGCGCCGAACTAAGCGGACTAGATGTAACCGTGGCCGTCGACGAGCTCGTAGTTGGTACAAGCGGGCTCGACGGATTTGGGCCAGGCGAGTGGTCCACGCCTCCGGCCGGTAAGTTCGAGGACGAGCTCGCCCCGCTTCCCAGTCCACTGCCCATCCCCATCCCGGCAATACTTCCCCGCCTCGATGTGTCCGGCGCAAACGTCACCCGCTGGCTCGCATTACTTCCTGACCGACTCCGATTCCCAAATTTGCTAAACAGCTTGGAGGTCGCCTTCTCCTTAACTGGCGCAGGAGGTTGGGAGTTGGATCCCTCCGTTCCGGCTCGACGGCGGAATGAGGAGGTGGAGGTGCTGGGTTCGCCGCTGGGGATGGGGGTGGTAGAGCCGGAGGTGTTTGTGGGAGGGGGTCCGCCACCGAGGTTGGTTCCTGGTTCCACTGTCGTCTGTTTCCGCTGATGCTCTTCGTGGTCGATCACCGATAATCTCATCGCCTCCATGATCATAAGCTACGAGATCAGCTCAAATCCACCGAAAGTACTGGCGAGGACTGACCTCTTCCAGATCTCGCTCTCGTCCAGGTGCAGCTCGTCTCCTCCTCGATCCATTCTCATCCGTCCCCGTCCCGATCGACATGCTGAAATCCGCTGTGCCCGTCGCGCGAGACGAGGTGAAGCCGATAGGTACGAGTCGATCTCCCACTTGGCGCATGACGATCCGCCTCGACGCCTTTCGTGCAGCTGCAGCCTTGACAGCATTCAGCTTGTCCTCCCAATCCGGCCTGATTTCGTCTGCTTTGTAAGCTTTGCCCGGTGGGGGAAGCGGCAGAACTCACCGATGGTGACCACCTGCTTATCCTTCGCATTCACACTCTTCCGCCTGACCGTCTCCTGCACCTTTGGCGCCATTCCCGGCCCCATGCTCAGATCCGCATCATCATCATCCCCCAGACTCAATGCCTGGCTGAACCCGCTCGTCGCGCCCTCCGGAGAAGTAGCGAGGGCCGAGGACGACATGGACCGCTGGGTCGATGTGGGTGTGGGTGGCCGTTCATATATTACCCCGAAATCCGTTTCCATGCAGTAGGGACAGCAGGCGGGGTCGGATTCCAGGTGGGTGAGGGTAGCATCGCCCCGTTTGATTTGGACGAAACATTCTGTGCAGAGGGGTTGTTGGCAGCATCGCGAGGTGTTGATATTTGGGGGATAGTTCTGGAATCAGCTCATGTCCAGTTGTATAGGCAGACATTCCTACTCACGAGGAAACATATAGGACACTCTGTAGCGTTCAAGTAAGCCCTCTTCTCCCTGTCTAGCACCGCCTCCCTTTCTTCCCTCTCCCTTGCCGCCTTGGCCTTGTTGATGCCCATCTTCTTGGCCACTGAGCCCACCCCGCCCGGCTGTGCCTTATCCTCCTTCATCCGCTCCGTCACGCTATTGCTCACTCCTCCCTCGAGATCCGCCGCCCTGACCTCATCGACCACCTTGGATATATCGTCGAGGGACCAGTCCTCCTCGTAGTCCTCCAGGCCGCGGTAGAAAGGCGCGAGCTTGGCCTCCATGATGAGTCGCGTGACTACCGTTTTTGAGTAGTCGTGTGCTTGCGGGTGGGAGAGGGCGTGGGGGTTCTGCGGCGATAGATGACCAGCATGAGGGAGGAGTAGGGGCGTGGATGGTGCGGGCGGCGAGGGGGGGTGAGCGGGTGGGGTGAGGCCTGAGTGGAAGGCAGGGCGATCGGAGGTTGAGGTGGATGGGGCGCCGGACCCTGCGGTAGTGATGGGTCGCGAAGAGGAGCGAGGGAGGGTGGCGGATTGAGATGCGCCAGGCGCGGTAGCGCTAGTGGATGAGGCACCCGGGTTCGGCGACCCGGGGTTCGAGGGGGACGACGAGGAGTTGCCCATCCTGCCTATCCACTAAGGAATGGTCCGAGCTGAGATAGTAGAGGGCACTCCTTGTAGAGTTGTTGAAGCGAATAGGACCGAATGTGGCGACGCGTTCAACCGATTTCTCGCTCGTCGAAGGAGGGATGAGCCTAAGAAGCATGAGCATGGCGCTAAAGGGACATGGCCAATGAGCTCGGACAAAGAAAGCCGACTTACTGATAAGTCACTCCAGAGCGATGAGCAGGGGATTATACCAATAACGATGAAGTAGGAGCTGATGGATGACGGTCGTCGACAAAGTGATCCGGTGCTGTGAGGTAGTGTCAAGCTGAAACGTAGGAGGTAGTCAGCAGAGATGAAGCTGAAAGATCTGGAAGTCCGGGCCGAGCTAAGCGGCGTCGTCCGGAGATGCGGTGCTCAGCGCTCAGGCTTGCTGGGCTTTCCTTGCTAGATCTCTGGTGTGCAGTCGGGTAGGGGTATAGATGAACAAGACAAGATGGGCGGGGATGAAAAATAGTACAATATGCAGGCTCGTCGTCTGTTCGGCCGTTGTCGCTGCCCAACGGGGTCTCCTCGCCGAGTCGCTATCGGAGGATGACGTTTCCCCGCTGACGCGACTGCGCATCCGTAACGGGAGCTATTATGGAGCCCCATTTCACGTTGGGGTGCCGATGATCAAGGCACCTCGATTGCCTCTTCGCAGGCCGACGAGCAGGTAGAGGATACTATGGGATACATGGCAGGCTGGTGCAGCTACAGAAGCGCGAAAGATAGCTCGTGTCGATACTCAGAATCAAGGAGTGATCGGCCGCTTTTCGTCGGCCGTCTCTGCCCCCACCTCCTTCCCATCCTCGTCCACCTCCTTCACGGTTTCCAGGTCGATCTCGGGCCGGTATCTGGCTTATCAGCTGCGCCACTTGCGCTGAAGGCCATACTTACTTCTCGGAATAGTTCCACCAATCCTTAAAGTCTCCCCGGAAGAAAGTATACACCGCCGTCCCGCCCACGATGGCCGGTATAGCCATGAGAAGCAGGAGCAAGTGATCGGCGGCGAAGTTCTCGCTAGACGTGTAATACGACCAGGCATCGGCGGTCAGGCAGCAGGCGATGAGTGCGAAGATGGTGAATCGGTACAAGGGCAGGGCGGGGACTGCGGCTTTGTGGTTGACGAGGACGGCCTCGCCAGGTGCTGAGGGGGTCGGAGCGGATGCGACACGGGAGTGCTCATACCGCATGTTGACTTGCATCTGCGAGGTCAGTGCAAGATATGAACCGGTCAGGGAAGACTTACAAAGGCGCCAGGGATGGAATAGATCAGGTTGAAGCTGACCACGGCCATGATTCTGAGCAACCATGGCGCGGGGTAAGCCTTGGCGAATTCCGCCATGTCTTGAGGGGACGACTTCTTGCCGGTGCCAACGAGAAAGACGATACCGTAGACGAAGGCGAAGAGTAGCTGAGTTGCATCAGCTAAGTGATGAAGAAGCAGTGCCGAATGACTCACGATAACTCCCGCTTGGAGCATGACCAGTACCTTCATCTTGAACTGAGGCGCGTACCAGCTGACGAGCGCCGATATGATCTGCGCGGCGCAGGCGAGGGGGAGGAGGTCGCTACTGCCGAAGTATGAAGACGTGAGGAGGAGCGCTGAGCAGAGGAAGCCAGCGAAGAGGTTGACGTGGGGGTTGGTCCACCGGTGACCAGACGTCGGGCCAACTGTCTCCACCTCAAAGTCCCAATTCTTGGCGTCGTTGCTTCTCCGTAGTCTGTGAACAGAGCGGGCGCGGGGGAAGATGCCATAGAGCGCCTGAGAAGGTGTCAGTAATCGCCAAGCTCTAGGCCTGACGTCACTTACGGAGGCAAAAGCTTTTGTCCACACCCACATCATGATCCCGAGCCATAGGCCGTCGATAAGGTAGTGCGGAATAAGAGCGCCCTTCTTGAATGCACCGAGCAGTCCCGGCACCGGCATGATCATCATCCCTATGTTGATAGCATTGTTCTTCCATCGCTGCTGCCATGTCCTGGGGACGGGCGGCTTTGGCGCGGTCTTGACGACTGTCGTGGGCGGGCTAGCTTGCTTGATCGCTGTCCAGAGCTGGAAGTCAGCGAGTCTCGCCATGGATGTCATGCATGAGCAATGACTTACAGCCAGCTGCCGCTCGCAGCATAGTTCAATTGCTCCAATGCAGAAGAGCTGAGTGAGGATCCTGATCCCGAGGGACGGATTCCAGGTAAAGTCGGCGGCTGAGGTTGCTGCAGTGGACATATCGATGATGGGTTGGAGTACGATGTCAGCGTGAGCTGCATAGTGCGCTGGCTTTGGCCGCGGCGGCACCGCAATGCAGGCGCTCCACAAACAAGAAGATGCCAAGTGGACGGAGTTACTACCTTGGGTCTAGCGCACATTGAAAGCGGCAGGTTCGGCAGCTCGGAGCGGCTTGAAACGAGGAATGCTGGCCGGTCGATATCTGCCCTATGCGCTACGCGATGAGTGGCATGGATCGGTATGACACAGGGTACATAGCGAGCAGGCGGAACTGTGTACAATATGCAAATATAGGAACGAGAAACTTCGAGCTCTGTGACTGGATGAAAGCCTCAGGCCTCAGGGCGTGACCGGTCGCTTCTCGTCTACCGGGATTTCCCTCCCATGCTCGTCTACCTCCGTTACCGTCTCCAGGTCAATGTCCTGTCGGTAGCTATGCAATCAGCTTCAGCTTCCCATTTGAGGGTACGACCTAGCTTACATCTCGGTATAGTTCCACCAGTCCTTCAAGTCTCCGCGGAAGAAGGTGTACACCGCCGTCCCGCCCACAAGAAGCGGTATAGCCGTATTGATGATGATCATCTGGTCGACCGAGAAGTTCCTGCTGGCTCCGAAGAACGACAAGGAATCGGCGAGCGAGCAGCTTGCAATCAGAGCTGCGATGGTGAATTCATACAGAGGTAGCTTTGGCTGCGGGGCCTTGTGGTTGATCGATACCGGCTCGCCGGGGGCCGAGGGGATCCGGATGGAAGTGGGTGCGACGCGGGTGTGTTCATACCGCATATTGAACTGAATCTGACGATATCAGCTTGGGCATTCTAGGTCGATCTCGCGATTCACTCACAAAGATGCCAGGGACACAAAAAACCATGAGTGAGCTGACAATGCTCGTAATGCGAAGTAACCAGGGGGACGGGTGCCCATCCGAGGATGACTGTGTCTCAGGCGGGATAGATCTGTTGTCCTGCCCGAACAGGTACGCGAGACCTCCGATGACGACGAACAGAAGCTATGATGCGTGAGCTAGTGTCCAGCAACGACATCACACGCAACTCACGACAACACCGAGCTGGATCATGACTATCGCCTTCATTCGGATTCTTGGCGCATGCCAGCCGACCAGAGCCCATACGACCTGTGCGGCCCAAGCGAGGGGGAAGAGCTCTTTACCGTCAAAGTACGCCGAGATGAAGAGGAGCGTGGCGCAAAGGAACCCTGCGACCTTGTTGACTTTGGGGTTACTCCATCGGAAGCCAGAGGTAGGTCCGTCGGTGACCTGCTCAAAGGCCCACGTCTTGTCGTCATTGTTCTGGCGCAGTTTGCGGATGGTCCGAGCGGGCGGGAAGATGCCATACAGCGCCTGTGACTGGTCAGCATGTATACCAGGTGGTTGACTGCCGATGTTATTTGTGAAGAGGCACTGACTGTAGCGAAAGATGTGGTCCACATGTGCAGCATGAAAAGACCCCACGGGCCGTCAACGAGACAAAGCTGCATGATGCCGCCCTCGTTGAACGGACCGAGCAGCCCCGCCATAGGTAGCAGGAAGGTTGCGAAAATGAGGAAGGCGGATAGCCGGCCCGACCATTGCTCCTTCCAAGTCTTGGCCACTGTCGGCTCTGGCGTAGTCTTGCTCACTGTCGTCGGCGGGGCGGCCTCATTGAATGCAAGCCATCGCTGATTGTTAGCGAGTACTCATCACTGATACGTTGGGTCACTTACAGCCAGCTGTCGCTCACTACAGAGCTTGATGGCTCCAATGCATAGGACCTGAATGAGTACTTTGGCCCCAAGGGATGGGTGCCAACTCGTGGTGTCGGCCGACATAGCAGGCATGTCGGTGTAAGTGGTATGCAATGATCAGTCTGACTATACTGTTGCACCGAGTAGACTGTGTTTTGAGTGAGCTGGGGCCAGCTGTGCTCTCGCATGCTGTACCTGCGCTATCCGCTTTGCGTGCTCCACAGTGAACGCTCATAATAGAACGCCTGAGGAAGGTGCACTAGTTGCCACATCGGGAATTTTAGCCGAACTGAGCTAAATTGAGATCGGACCCGGACCCGACCCGGGGCTGAAACAGAGGAATGCTGATCGCGTCTGTGCTCCTGTCTGTGCTCTTCTCCTGTTGTCCCATGTCTTGCTCGTCTCAAGCCATGTAAAAGACATCAGACTACACATCTCGGAGAGAGGATGAGTGGATTGCCACTCAGCCACAGCCCTTACTCTGTAAGTTCCATGGTAAGCGGACATCCTTTGAACCTAATACCCCCTTTAACGCGGTCGTGTGTGTGTCTGATAACTGTGTTTCGAGTGATCGCTTCGCTTCCCGTACCGGACCAAATTTTCGGGTCTGTGCGGCGCGTTGATGACTTATTGTATCGCTTCGATATAGTTCATTAGATGCTCGATCTCCCTTTGCCTTTGTACTCTGTCTATATAGCTTACACCTCTCACACGCTGCTCACTAACCGATGTTCCGCCCTTTCCAGTTTCGCATCAGACTTCCCCCCTCCCCCGACCCATCAGGCTCCACCTATACTTCCCGATCCTCCTTATTCCGCTTCCGACCGACCCGGAGACCGCCCTTCGCCGTCCTCATCCTCGCCTTTACCCTCCTTTCCGGTATCTACTTTACCGTCCTCCACACCCATCCCACCGGACATCTCTACACGGCAAGCACAGATGCAGCGAGCAATGATGCGCCTGGAGGCTGGGGAGAATGGGTCGAGTGGGGCGAGCTGGGGGATATAGGCAGTCGGCTGGGATCTACCTTTGAGAAGGGGAAGGAGGTATTGGGGGTGGGGAGCTGTAGGGGATGGGATCCGGAGCAGGGGGAGGAGAATGATCCGGAGGGATGTCTGAGGGCGAGGCAGTATAGGCAAGTACAGCGGGTATTGAGGAGGGAGAATCTGCGGGAACAGTCAGCTTACATGGTCACTTGTCTTTAGGGGACCCAAGCTGACTATGCAGCCAACACTGGTGGTTCACATACGAGCCGAACGTCGCTACTCTATACAACCTCACTCGATGCTTCCTCCCTACCGACCATGCGAACTACACTCGCTGTCCAGACAGGCCGGTGATTGTCAACGGTTACTGGTGGTCCGCCATGACCATACATCACGGTACTTCCGGCGAGGTAAGCTGGTCCTCTCACGCGTGCAGGAAGCGGAGCCGTAAGCTGATATCGATAGGTCATATGGCAAGAATCAGTCGTGAGCTCTCTGGGTCCCATTGCCCTGAAAAGACCCCAAGCTGACGGAGGTAGCTCAAGCAGTTCGAGTCATACGGGATCATGACGCTCTTCGTAGGGGCTTATGAGAACTGGATCACCGTCGCCGAGATGATGCCCAATGTCTAGTGAGCTGTCTGTCTCCTACACTCCAGGATGATGATAGCTGACAAGCAGCCGCTTCGTCTGGGCCCCCGAGCTGGAAATCATCTCGTGCTTCACCGACCCCCGCTGTGTTGCCGCAGAACACTACGTACCGCCACTCGACGCTGAGGATCTGAGCCTGTCGGTGCCGAATGAAGAGAGAGGGGTGATCCCGATCTGGCGTCTCCAGATAGTCGACTATGTGAGCTGTGAAGTTTGTCTCGTCGTGATGATGAGAAGAGCTGACACTCCCAGTGGGGCTCGTTACCGAAAGAGGTATCGAATAACGACTGGTACTGGGGCTTGACGGAACACGGGGAGTGGTCATACCATTCTCTCGGTACAGCGTGGATATCGACGTGAGTTGCCGGATCTTCCTGACCAACTTAAAGCTGACACTTCAGACCGTGGCCTATGCCAAATCACGTTCACCTTCCATACTCAATTGAAGAGTACTGCCTGAGCATACCTGTCAAGCCGCACGATGAGCGGAACAACTCCGTCCTCATCTTCGCCAAGCGGTCCAGTCAGTCAACCTCTCCATTCAGCGTTATCAAAATTCAAGAGCTGACATCCAGGCTACTTCCACCTCCCCCATATGCCGCCAAAACACTTCTGGACCGACCTGTCCCGCGAGCCCAACTTTGACCTGCTCTCAACGGCGGACGATGAAGCGGGCAAACCGATGCCCGAGGGACTCAGCACACTCGGTCGGCAATCGCGCGAGGCATACGAGGATCTCGTCGGTAGCTCCAAGGTGCTGCTCGGGATGGGTCACCCGCCGATCTCACCGAGCGTGTATACGGCCTTGTCAGTTTGTTTGTGTCTCACTCTGGCGCGATATCAGCTGATACTGCAGATGTCAAGGCACGCCGGTCGTTCTGCCTTATCGAGCTCTGGAGCTGAATTTGTGGAAAGGAGGATTTGAGTACTATGCTGGGTCAGTTATTTGGTTGCTATCATTTGGAATCAGCGCTCTAGCTGACATCATAGGTATTATCAGCATGGACCCGCCATGGCGATCGGACCACCCTACGTCTACTCGTACCAGCAACAGAACTATACGATGCTGTTGGAGATGGTCAATAAGGCGCTGGTCACCCCGATCGAGCGATAGTGAGTCTATCCACCGCGATTTTCTCAGCTTCCGTGTCTGCCATGATGATGGAGAACAAGGGCCTAAGCTGATACGGTAGTATCCCCGACGACATGAAATTGCCCTACGCCCTCAAACAGTCCAAAGCCTTCCTCAACCGCGATCTACACGCCATGTTCCGCAAAGTCCTACGGAAGAACGGCGGGCAGGTGCCCCGTCTCAAGGCCGGCGCGAGGGAACGGTGTGCCGAGATCAATCGATGTGAGAAGCCGCTGAAAGCGGGGAGGGTGCCAATGACGCCGGAGCGAGCGAGGGTCGTCTATGCCACGGTGGCACCGGCGGGGGTAACTGCGGTGGAAGCGGTAGTCTAGAGGCTAGGCGGGAAGGGCGTTCCCATGTCGCCCCGTCAGGGAGCAGTGCATCGCTTGTAGTATATCTAGTCAAATACCATTGTGGATGCTGTGTATATGCTATGCAAGATATATTTGGGCAAAATGTGGTCTAAGCAGGAATCCCAGATGCCCCAGGAACGACTCGTCCATCCACGCCCGCCGTTCCCTTTCCTTTCCTACCCTTCCGCCTGCCGACCCTGTCCTCCTCTATCACCTCCACGATCTGCTGCTCGACATACGCCCAGCCTGTACCTTTCTTGGCGGCCTTCAAATCACCCCAGGGCCTATCCTCCGCCTCCCGCCATTTCAGAGTCTTCGCCAGCTCCTTCTCGACCCTTGCCGCCTCCAACGGCGGGGACCTCGGCCTTGCAATCACCGCCTCCGAATACCGTTCTGGCTCGGCCGGAGCTGCCGGGACGACAGGATACGTCGTTGTTGTCGTCAATGTGATCCGTCCTTTTCCTTTTCCGATCGTCAACACCTTATGACCCGCCTCTGAGGACGCTGCAGTGGAAGCAGGTGGGGCGCCTGCCGTACCGGCGAGATAAGGGAATGAAGCTGCCACTTCGGCCTTCCGCTGGTCCGCCCGCTTGATCTCCTCCCGCGCGTACTGCTCCGCGGCGAGTGTATCCTCGATTTCGGTTTGGACGCGCTGGAGAAGCCGCGCGAGGGCCGAGGGGGTGATGAGTGGTCGGAGGCAGGATGGGCAGGCGCGGTCGGGAGGTTGGGTGTGGCATTGGATGAGACCGCAAGCTGCGCATTGGGGTGTGTAGGCTGAGAGGGGGTGTAGGCGGGCTGAAGAGTCAGCTAGAATCACAGATGACATGTGGGCAGATAGGGAGGGGGACACTTACCCTGACAGAAACACTCCTTCCCCTCATCTACCCGCTTCACCTTCCCCTCACTCCTCTGCATAACCCTCAGATCCTCCAAGATCTTTTCCAGCTTCTTAACCGCGCCCGACTTGGGCGCGTCCCATATCTTCTCCTTCTCCACCGCCCTCTGCTTGCCCTTCTGACTCGCGCTGGCTCCACTCGCGCGCGCATCGAGAATCGTCACTGCTCCAGCATGACGCATAGGCTGTTGGCTTCTGGGCGTGGTAGATCCGCTCCCTCCACCGACAACGCCAGTACCTGTACTCCCGTGCCGTACCGATCCGCCAAACGACGATTGGTCCGCATCCCGGTTCTTCTGGTACACCTTTCCACCGCCGCTCCCGAAGGCCGCTTCGAGCGCATCGGGGATAGCGTGTGGAGGCGGCTGACGATTGAAGCCAAGTCCTCCGCCGGACGAGGATGAGGGTCCTGGGCCGGAACGACCAGATGCGGCGGACACCGAGCCAGATGCGGAGGCGGCGCTGCTGCTGTATGGCCTGGCAGGTTGGGAGAAGAGTGGCTTGACCGGACCAGCAGGGACCGTGGGCGCTTCGACAGTGGGGAGGCGAGGGAATTGGTGGGAGAGGTATTTGGAGATGAAGGCTTTGGTTTGGGGGCCGGGACCGAGGAAGTCCTGAAATGTCAGCTTGAATCTCACATGAGTCAGGGAAAAGTCTTAACTTACTTGAAGATGGGCCTTGAGCTTCGCTTCGGATGTGTAGGTCTCCAAGTCGGGGATGACGAGCTGAGAAATCGAGTCTTGGTCTACGCCGACGAGTCAGTCTCTTCTTGCAGTTCACCTTTCATGGCGAGCTGAGGAGCTTACCAAATCCTAGCAGCTCTGCAAGATCTTTGACTATCCAGGCTGGTCTATCGGGCGCCATCTTGTTGGGTGAGCCGGTCGCTATGGAGGAGATGCACGAGTGAAGAGCAAGCAGGTAAAGCCAAAAGTATGGTTGATGTGGCAGCCCGGATCCGACGAAACTGGCCCCGGAACCAACTTCCCGAGTCCAGCCACCATGTCGAGCCTTGCGTCGAGCCACCTCCTGCTCATGCTTGACCTCATGTGTGCACCTGTTGTAGATGCTGCATATCCTCTAGGCTCTCTGTCCCGACACCTATGCTCTACCTAGATGCAGCACTATCTAGATATCCCAATCCTCTTCCTTGTGGCAAATGAGCTCCTTGACCGCCTTCACCTCCCGCCAGACCCGCAGAGCGGACAACTTCCCAAAAGCGGCCATGGTCGCGGGGACGCGTACCAATCTTGCACCCATCCCAGTGTCCTTGTTCTTGACGATTTGAGGAGAGGAGATGGAAGACGAGGAGGATTTTGAAGCGGGTTCTGGCGGAGGAGTGGGGCTTCGGAGATGCATCAACGCCAGGCGATTGCGCCGACTGTTGAGCTTCTTCTGAAAGTGGCTACGCGTTCTGCCTGTCAGCTCGGACTCCCATACCAGTAGGAAGGCGTACGAACATGGATGCAAGCCCCATAGTTAGGCGATACACAGAGCCGGGGGCCTTGTATATCCCTCTCCCTGTATGCCACACCACACACATCACTGGATTTCTGGCCCACTTTTGCCTCTTTGCCCGCTTCGCCCGAGTCCTTTCCACCTTTTCCCAGACCGCCTTGGACGCAAGAGACTGCCTGATCTTCCTATGTCCGCCCCGCCTTATACCGTGCGGCTCGGCGGTACGTCGCTGAGCCGAGCTGGCCGTATTATGTCGAGCATGGTCCAAGTCTGGGTGACGGTCCGACTGCGAGACTATGGCTAGATCCAGCTGGGCTTGGAGGTCGAGCGGGGCTGGAGGGGGAGGAGGAGCGGCGCTGTATGCGGGGGGAGGAGTGAGGGCTGGTTTGGGGGAAGGGATCTTTCGAAGGTGGGATCCGAGGTTCTCGAGATACAGCTCGAGCTCCTCCAGCTCATCTAGGAGTACCTTCCGCTTGGGGTCGTCTACGGACAGGCCGCCGATGAGATCCGCGAGGTCGTCATGGTAGGGGAGGGAATTGGGGAGGGTGGGGTATGAGCAGAGAGGGGCTGTACGGCGAGGGGGAACACATGTAATCTTGCCTGGCGGCATTGTAGATCCAGGATGGGGTACTGGGAGTGGGGGAGGAGGTGAGAGGAGGTGATGGGACGGCAGAAGCGGTGGGTGATGATGAGAGCAGGGACTGGATGGATAGAGAGCAGAGGATGGTGTCCCCCCTAAGATCTTATAGCTGATGATCCGCCTTCTCTCTACGTAAGTAAGGAGGCGGGCAGGTACAGAGGCTGGCTACTTATTCCCCAAAGATTTTGCTGGGAGCCGGCGAGGATCCTAGCCATCACGGCCAGATGTCTCAGGCGTTGATGAAATAAGGCACGCGCTGTACTCATCTCTCATGATCAGCGGGATATAGGCAAGCATGCCTGCCATGGTGACCTCAAGGGTATTCATTGTGCCGAGGTGTCCTTGAGCTCATTCAAACGTACTGCCGCGGGTGTAACGCTGCAATCGCTATGAGTTACAGGGCGACTCATTCCTCCCGCCACTTTCCTGCCACCACAAGACAGTCGCGTCTACCCATCACCACGTGGTAATCCGTCGACCGGCATGTCCCGCTTTGGTCGTGACGTCACTCCCTCCGAGGAAAGCCGACCAATTCTAGCTGGCCTGCAGCTGGCAGTCAGCGAGGTTGCAGCGAATATAGATCTGCTTTCACCCTACATCTATCATATACAACTCCTTGTCTAACTCCCATAGACCCATCCAGCAACACAATGTCCTTCTCTATGCGCCTCCCTGCTCGTCTGATCGCTGTCCGCCCGGCACCCGTCGCGCGCGTGTACGCCCGGGCTATGTCTTCCGGTTCCGCTGTCCACGGACAGGACCCCAAGGTGAGTCTCAGTCCTGCTGCTGTCCCGAGGACCTAGAGCAGAGGGTGTAGGAAAGCCGGGCTAGGGCATGGGAAATCGCTGGGGATGCGCGTCCGGTCTTAGGAAAGGAGCGGGATTGCTCACATGCGGAAAAGAATGTAGCTGACAGTTGCCTCCTATTCGAATTGCATTCTTCGACGCTTTATCCCCTCGCATGCTCATGCTCAACACCTATATCTGACCTGATGTCACCGCGTAACAGACGCTCGAGACGGAGAAGAAGCGCAACTTGAAGGGCGAGCAGGACTCTTCAAACCCGCACCCAGAACACGCTCCGGGATGGAACGAGAAGCTTGCTGTGAGTGTCGTATCCTTTCCTCTCGCTCAATGCGGACGAGATCGTATCTAATATCATAGTCTGACTCTGAGGCCGCCGTCAAGGTCAGCTTGCTCCCGCACTGTCATGGCGGCATGGAATAGTAGGGGTCTAAGCTGATGTATAGGCCGACCAGGCTGCGCCGAGCGGTGGGCCAACAAAGGCAATGCAGGACCAGACTGTCAAGAGTGAGTTGCACGGTCATTTCCACCGTTGTGGACTGGACGGCGAGCTCATGTTGTAGAGACACACGACCACCACGGCCAGTAAGCGGGTCGCAAGGAAGGAGTGAACCAAAGTGTATGTCGGTCTTTTATGCTGGACATGCTCGTAGGCTGACCTTTGCAGACGGAAGAAGAGGTAGCAGATGTGCTCAAATGTCCAATGAACTGAATGCAGCGAGCATGTATCGATGTCGTCGCATTACTGTGATTACACCCCTGCGCGCAGTCTCTTCTCATCCCACCGATCCCGATTTCACTCGATTTGGGGGTGGTCCGTGGCCCTTGCGTTTGTTCGATTAGCTGTTTCATGCCAATATCCCCCTGCTACAAATGTCTCCCGCTATGTCTCATTAGCATCCCATTGCTTGAGTGAAGCATTCCTCGGCTGGAGGAGTTAGGCGTGCTGTGATTGGGCACAGCCCAAGACGCGTGGGAACCGGCTGAAATGGACGGGCAAGTAACCGGTGGCGAGGTATTTGTTTGATCGTTCGCTCAACAAGCTTCCTTTTTGCTCTTACCATCGCTCTTCCACCCCTCTCCTCTCCCTCAGTCGCAGCGTACAATACCCACCCTTACATCCCACAGTATCCAAATCGACCAAAGCACAATGGCGACGCAGCAGCAAACCACCTCGCTCAAGGCGATGAAGGCCGATGAAGTGGCCAAGGTCAGTTCTCCGCCGCTTACCTGTGCCGAGCAAGCAGTCCCAATCTGACCTATGTAGCACAACAAGGAAGGCGATCTCTGGGTCATCGTCGATTCGATCGTCTATGACCTGAGCAAGTTTGGGGCTATGCACCCCGGTGGACTGGGTGTCTTGCTCGATGCCGAGGTGGCGGGGCAGGACGCCACCACTGTTTTCTATGGCTTGTAAGCTACCTTCCCCCCAGCCGGCAATGGCGGGACGAGGAGCTGACAAGCAGGCACCGCTCCGAGATCCTCCAGAAGCCTCAGTACCAGCGTCTCAAGATTGGTCAGATCGAAGGCCAGAGCCCCAAGATCCAAGTCATGCGTCCTGGAGATATCTCCAAGGTCAGCTCTTGTGCTCGCAGCTCTCCGCAATCGAGGTGCAATGAAGCTGATGCTCTAGGTACCCTACGGCGAGCCCACCTGGCTCACGCCCGAATTCAAATCGCCATACTACTCGCCCTCGCACCGCGCCCTCCAAAAGTCCATGCGGACCTTTATCGACGAGGTCATCACGCCCGACGCGCAGGCATGCGAGGAGAGCGGCAAACGCGCGTCCAAGGAGGTCTTGAGTGCGATGGCCAAGAATGGGATGAATCGGATGCGGCTCGGTCCGGGAAAGCATCTGCATGGCAAGGAGTTGATGGGTGGGGTGGTCAAGGGGGAGGAGTTTGACTACTTCCAGTACGTTCAGACCTGGTGCTCCTCGACTTGGGGAGAAGGATGATACGGGATGATCGCTGATAACTTAGCGAACTTATGATCAACCAGGAGCTCGCGCGGATAGGTGCGAGGGGATATGGTGACGGTCTCAACTCGGGAATGGTCATTGGTCTTCCGCCTATCCTCAACTTCGCCAAGGAGCCGTTGCGGTCCAAGGTGCTCGAGGAGGTGTTCAGTGGGGAGAAGGTATGTCTGCTGTCCAGGCCCTTAGCTTGTCGTACGTAAAGAGTGTACTAGCTGACGCTGTAGTCGATTTGTCTCGCCATCTCTGAGGCATTCGCTGGATCTGATGTCTCGGGTGTCAGGACCACCGCGACCAAGAATGCGGATGGCAAGACCTGGTGAGCTCACCATCCGCCATCTTCTGGATGAACTGAGCTGATCAAGAAGGACCATCAACGGGACCAAGAAGTGGATCACGGGCGGTATGCACTCGGACTACTTTACCGTCGGCTGCAAGGTGAGCTCACCTCTTCCCCCAGGGCTGCATCGCAGAAGAGTTCAAAGCTGATATGGCTAGACCGACGGCGGCCTCACCGTCTTCCTTGTCCCCCGTATCGAAGGCGTCGAGACCAAGCCCATCAAGACTTCGTACTCGCCTTCCGCTGGAACAGCTTACATTACCTTTGACAATGTCAAGGTACCGGCTGAGAACATGCTTGGTCCCGAGGATGGGGGCTTGCTCGTCATCTTGTCCAACTTCAACGTGAGTTCTTGCTCAGCTAGGTCCTCCAGGTCTCCGCACCGCCAATCGTACGATCGAGCTGACCCTATAGCACGAGCGTTGGGTCATGTGCTGCGCGTCCGCCCGGTCTTCCAGGATGGTCGTGGAGGAATGCCTCAAGTGAGTTGATCGCTGCTTTGCCGCCTGAGCACGAGAGCTAACAAGTAAGGTGGGCTTCTCAGCGATACGTCTTTGGCAAGCCTCTCCTCGCTCAAGCAGTCATCAGGCAGAAGTTTGCCCACATGATTGCCAAGGTCGAGGCAACGCAGGCATGGCTCGAGAACATCACCTACCAGATGAACAACATGGTATGTTCCCTCTGTCTCCTCGCCTTACCTAGTCTATTCCCGTTCGTCAGGCTTGAAGGACAGTGTAGCTGACATGCTAGTCATACAAGGAACAGTCCAAGAACCTTGCTGGACAGATTGCGTTCCTCAAGATGCAGTCTACGCGCTTCGCGGGCGAGATTGCGGATGACGCGGTCAACATCTTTGGTGGTCGTGGTCTTACCAAGACTGGTATGTTTCATTGCAGCTGCAGAATCACGAACCGCGTGTGGATGGAACTGAAGCTGATACCGACAGGTATGGGGAAGCAGATTGAGCAGTTCCAGAGGACACAGAAGTTTGATGCGATTCTCGGTGGTGCGGAGGAGGTATTGGGTGACCTTGGTGTCAGGCAGGCGTGAGTATCTCTTTCGGTTGAACATCTCGATCCGGGTCGGATAGTAGGAAAGGCATAAGCTGATCAAGCAGGATGAGGAAGATGCCCGAAGGTGTCCGCCTGTAACGCGCCACCTTGTCGTACCGCCCCTTCTCGTTCCCGCTTTTTGAGTCGCTCTCGCAGCGTTGTAGTCTGTATGTTGTTCATACCTGTATCTGGGTCTGTCCGTTTGTCATGCATTGCTGTTCAGTCTTTTCCATCTGCCCTTCCGCATCCTCGGAAAGTCTGCGTTGCTCCGGATGATATGCATGATCTACTTGCCTAGCACCTCTTCTCTGTCCATCACCTTCTGATCTAGCTTGATGAGAATCACTGTCCGTTGGGGGTACTGATCCGTCCCGACCGTATGTGCCGTGACTCGTGCAGGCTAGAGGTGTCAGCTCGACCCTTTCACAGTTTCAGTGTAGCAGACTCACCACGTCCAGTCCGTCCAGTACGCCCTCGACGATCCCAGCTGTGAATGCCTCGCAAGAGAGCTGGGACATGTCTTTCGGTATGGAGATGTGCTGCGTCAGAGGGGGTTGATTCATTGTCAACATATCTACATGTATCAGCTCAGTATCACCCAGTCGCTCATCAGGAGACAAGCATGTGAATGGTCGAGCGGACATACATTCGTCTTCGCCCTCCACGCTCCGCTCGAGCCCGTCGGCGGGTTTGCCGAAGCAATATTTGTATACTTGGGTATGGACGAATTGGAGGATTGGGATCAGGCGATGTTCCCGTTTTGGATCCTAAGAGGGTCAGCTGGTCCTTCCGCCACCTCGCCTGCGGAGGATATCAGTCGGGCAGCTTACTTTACCGCCTGCTTGTTGTGTGTTCCTCAGCAGGATAAGCGATAATATCCTCAGACCAGCTTCGTAGCCTAGGGACGATAATCTGGAGGATCAGCTATCTGATCATGAGGAACACGTTTCCACAGACGCTAGCTCACCTCCTCTCCAGATCCGTCACGCTATCCACCCTACTCTGACTATAACTGACCACCTCAGCCAATAAGAACGCGAACGCCGACATCCCCACCTCGGCCCCTTTGCCCTTATTTAATGGCCTGTCGAGGATACCTGTAGGTGCGGGGGCCAGAGCGGGTGACGAGGAGGTGTAGAGACCGGTAGCGGAGGCTATTCGGCCGGCTGTGGTGGTGGGCTTGGAAGTGGAGGTGGAGGTGGAGGGCGAGGAGGAAGGGGCGGTGAGGGAGAAGCGGTTGGTGGATGTGGAGGATTGAGGAAGGGGGTTGGAGGGGTAGTAGGAGCCGTCCATCTTGGTATGTAGCGGTCGGGCACGTCAGTCGCTATAAGCTGTATGTGTCGACGTGTGATCTATGGTTGCTGAGCTCTGTATGCTACAGACTTGTACTTGCAGCCTGAGGTATGGTCGAGCAGTGGAGGCGGTCGCTCGGTATCAGCTGCGAGCACGGCTAATGCTTCAAGATGAAACACCTTTGAATTTCCTAATCGTTCCTGGCTATTCTTATTAGCGGGATCAGACTGTTCCTATTAGAAATCTCCCTGATGACCTAATAGTAATTGAATCGGGATGGTTACCCTGAATTCGCGCATCACAACTAGCTCACACAACTAGCTCGAGTGCCCCGCGCTCCTATCTCTACTCTCTCTATAGCCTCATACACTCATAGCTATACCTCAGTACAGCTCATATCGGCCTACAGCACCTGCCCCCTCCGACGACTTCATACCTACGCCGCCTTTCTCGCAGGAGTCACAAATCCACCCGCTCGGCTTACCCTCGCACGCGCCTCACTCCCCGTCCTTCCGCTTATCCACCTCCCCTCCCTTTCCGCCCAACTCGCCCAGATCCTCTCACCCTCCTCTTCCCCCTTCTTACCATCGCATACTCTCGCCCAACCTGTTCCGGTCACTCCTCGACAAGATGGGCCAAGCGCCCAGCAAGAAGATGGGGCGTACGCGCTCCAAGGAGCTCTCCACCGCGGAGCTCACAGACGCCATGGCGAGCCATACCATCCGCGCTGACGCCGTGCCCGGATCGCCCACTGGCGGGTCTACGCCGATCGATATGGGCCGAGGAGGGTCTCGGCGGTCCAGCAAGGTACCGGAGAAACAGGGAAGCGTGTCGAGTCTGAGCAGCGCGACGGGCGGTGGCAGGCAGGCGGGCGGGAGTGTAGATGGCGGTTCAGTCCGATCTGGAATGTCCAACTCGGCAGGCGGTGGACTCGCTCCGGCCTCGGCAGCGAACCTGGGTCCGTCCTCGCCTATCAAGGGTACAGGCGGAGGACACCGCACGCCCGCATCCCTCGGGTCATCCCCTCCCCCCACTGCCTCCGCATTCGGCTCCAGCGCCCGCTCCTCCCCTCCCCCCTCGCCTAGCGCTAGCACCCGAAACAGCCTCAGCGTCGACGGCGCCCTCTCCCCCGGCTCCGCACTCACCGCCACCACCTCCCGGAACTCATTCACCTCGCCCGTCGCTGGCCAAGCCCTCGATGTGGACAATATGATAGGCCGACTCCTGGAAGCGGGGTATTCTGGTAAAGTCACCAAGAGCCCGCCGCTCAAGAATGCCGAGATCCTCGCGGTGTGTATGGCGGCGAGAGAGGTGTTTCTCAGTCAGCCGACATTGATCGAGTTGAGCCCGCCAGTAAAGATTGTGGGGGATGTGCACGGACAGGTGAGCTGCCCGAAGCGTTGCGAGGGGTCATCGCGAGGATGTAGCTGACAATCAGTACGCCGACCTGATACGTCTATTCGAGATGTGCGGTTTCCCTCCCCAAGCCAACTACCTCTTCCTCGGCGACTATGTCGATCGCGGCAAACAATCCCTCGAAACTATCCTCCTGCTACTATGCTACAAGATCAAATTCCCCGAGAACTTCTTCCTCCTGCGCGGGAACCACGAGTGCGCGAATGTCACACGGGGTAAGTCATGCTTGCTGTCACTTGTCCGAGAGTTGGCCGAACTCAGCTGACATTCACGCAGTGTACGGTTTCTACGACGAATGCAAGCGTCGGACCAACATCAAGACCTGGAAGACCTTCATCGACGTCTTCAACGCCCTGCCTATTGCTTCGATCGTCGCTAGCAAGATCTTTTGCGTGCACGGCGGTCTCAGCCCGAGTTTGAAGAGTATGGACGATATCAGGCGGATTCAGCGGCCTACCGGTGAGTCTACTGTTTTTTGACTTGATCTAGCGGAAGAGATACCCTCGGCGCACAGGACAAAGCTGACATATCAGACGTACCCGACTATGGCCTCCTAAACGACCTCGTCTGGTCCGACCCGTCCGACACCGCCCTCGACTGGGAAGATAACGAGCGAGGCGTGTCGTTCTGTTATGGAAAGAGCGTCATCAACTCGTTCCTTGCCACGCATGTAAGCTCTGGAATCTAGCCACCCGTAAAATGGCAAAGAGCTGACACGGCAGGATATGGACCTCATCTGTAGGGCACATATGGTCGTTGAAGATGGGTACGAGTTCTATAATGATCGGACGCTGGTCACTGTGTTCTCGGCGCCCAAGTGAGTCTTTCTCGTCTTGCTCTAGGCTAAGCTAACGTACGCAGCTACTGTGGGGAATTCGATGTGCGTATCCGACCAATCTCATGCCAGATCGAAGAGGCCGGCAGTATCAGCTGACCCTCATAGAACTTTGGCGCAGTCATGTCCGTCTCGGAAGACCTGTTGTGCTCGTTCGAACTGTTGAAGCCGCTTGACGGGGCGGCGCTGAAGAAGGAAATGACCAAGAGCAAGCGGAAATCGTAAGCTGCTTTTCAACTTTCCCCCTCCTCCCTACTCCCCCTCACTCCCTCTTCCCCCTTGTCCGTTCCTACCAGCTCTGCCTCTCTCCCTCTGTTCCTCTCTTACTCTGTCCTCCTTCCCCTCTTCCCTTCCGACTCTTCCGGTCTCTCCCTTTCGCCTCCAGAATCGAGCTCACGTGTAGTCTGCAAAATCATCAATCGCCACCCAACAACCCGATGGCCCAGAGCTACTAGTCTGCTCGATATCGCTACCCTTCGCCCTGCCTCGTCCCTCTCAATCCTGGTCTCTCGGTCTCTCTCGGACTCTCTCGGAATATACACAATCGCAACCAACAACCCTCTCAACTTTGTACCAATATTCGAGTGACGTGTGGGAAATCGCCGCTTTTTCTCTTGAACTCTATCTGAAATGGGATCATTCTGATTGTATCTCCCCTCTTTGGCTCCTCTACCGATGCTTTGAACACCCCGAGCGGGCAGTCGACACGCACTCAATCCGTCTGACATCTGACTGAGGGCAACTGATAAAACTGGCCAGCCGCACCGCTGGCAATAATTTACTTGTTCACCGAGGAAGCTCCTCTTCGTTCCCGCGAGGTAGACACTCACTCGTCCGATCACGCTTATTTTGGACCGCACGGGTCGGCAACGCCATTCGGTGCGCCATGTCACTCGCGTATTGGGGGTCTTATCAGACATCCCTTGAGATCAGACCCCTGCACTATCTAACACGTCGCGCGGCTATCCCTTGTCCAACCGTGTATTGGGGTTGAGATATCGAGCATATAAGCCCCACCAGCTCTCATCCCCCATTTCCTTTTCTACTTCGTCCTCCCCTTCGTACACCAACTCACGCTATCAGCTTTGCAAGAGGTACGTCTTCGAGTCTCAGTTCCCAGGGAGCACACTTTTTGGCTGAACTTAGTAGCTCACTCCTCCGGGACCTCGTACGTGAAGCCGACCTTCACCCCCGCGGAGAAAGCCATGTTCGGATACGATGACGCCCAGACCGCAGGAATCAGGGACGGCTCATTCGACAGCCAGGAGGGGGCTTGCCTTGCCTAGACGGCAGCGCTCTTGAATCTCCGTTACCGCTTGCGCCGGGTCGCCCAGCTGTCGAATGACATGCTCCAGAAGCTGACGGAGTCCGACAGCTGTCTCGAAGCGGCTACAGCGGCCGGGGATATCAGCATCCTGGTGACCCACCAGTCGTGCATCTCCGAGGCGTTTGACCTCGCGAAGATGATCAGGAGCGCGCTCGCCCGTCCCACTGAGACCAAGTTCGGCTCGGAGGAGTAGGCTCAAGGATCCTGCCGCGCCGTATGCGATCTTGTCTGTCCAAATTACCATCAGCTTTCACTCAGGACACATGCATGACTTGCCACTTGACTTCCGAGGCCGATAGTCAGCTACGTTAGTCATCGCTGGCCATTCTCGATATACTCCACAACGGCTTATTGTCGCACGCTGCCCCGCCTCGCCGTGTTGAGATCTCTGAGGCCATGCTCACTTGCACATAGCAGCGGTGCCATGAGACGATCTAGGAGAATATCTTTTGTAATATCGACCCCTGATATAGATTGAGCTCGTCCTTTGTTCACATTCTGATAGGGTCTCGCACGCCACGGCAGGGAGTGCGTAAGGTGCTAGGCCCATAAGATACGTGTCCCCCTTTCCGCTCTCCCAGATATCACTTGTCGCCATCCGCAGTCCTCTCAAGTGCCTCTTATCGATTTATCAGGTGGATCCCCTTCTTGCACTTTCCTCCGCGAACTCTCACGCACTGTCGCGCATCGCTACAGCAATCACCATCAGACTTCACAAAACAGACATCACCGTTCCCCGGCGCCGATATCGGTATATCACCACGACATGTCCACCTGGATGTTCACAAGCAACGAGATTCAGAGATTTGATGAGATGGCACATAAGCACCCTGACATCAACGCCCTTAATTACAAGATGGCCTGGGCGTCTACAGTTGAGGGCGTCAGGCAGACCCTCGGCTCAGCCAGAGACCTCCTCTCCAAGGTACGAGCCGAGACACAGAAATCCAACCTATCGGCACAACCCGCTTCCGAATCCCTCATGGAGCAAACAGACCTGTCAGTCGAGGACAGTGAGGACGGCGGGAGATCGCAAGCGGTCCAGAAGATGTACAACCTGATTGCGAGGAGGCTTGAGGAGAAGGAAGGTGAAGTCTCTCACAGAGGACGATGAGTTGTTCGACCCGCTTCGCGCCTCATAGCGTGGACAAGACCGTCACTAGACGATATCGCGATGTCGTGAACCAGCAGACATTGTTGCATTGTCGGAGGGAAAGTGTGAAAGTGAGCTAAGTTCACTGCAGGTGTTAGCTGTGAAGGTCCCCGAACCACTCAGATACTTGGCTATCTGATCTGTCGTGGACAGGCCACTCTACGGCACGTTGTCTTTACCACATGCGCTTGTGCACGCTTTGGTGGGTCGCCCCTGGCAGCAATGACTATCACATGGCTTGCTTCTTCTGTGCGTATCCTTTGATCCTTCGTCCCCTGACGGCGATGACTATAATGCGCGGGCCCCTTTGTCCTGTGAGCGAGCGGCAGAGGGGGACTCGTCAACTCACCTCAAGGGTCATCACTTTCCGCATCCCCTCTTCATTCTGCTCACTCTTCCTGCACATCCTCCTCCCAGCGTCTGACTCTCATACACCCTACTGGATCGAGCTACTTACCTACATACCAATCAGACATGTCTGCTGTCTTCGACGAAACCCAGCTACCGTCCCTCGAGGGGAGCGAGGACTTCCAGTGCAAGACCGGACTCTGCGAGATTCGAGAGAGCATGAAACAGGCGAAGGGAATTGAGCACGTCAAGTCCATCTTCCGCAAGACGAGCTTATACCACCGATTCCTATTGATCGAAGCGGATGGCAAAGCCAAAGACACCAGCGATTGGGTCGAAAACGAATCGGACAGGTCGACCCCGTCGAAGATCAGCGATACGATGCAGAAATATGCCGGATTCCTGGCCGTGAACCGCGAGGAAGTGGCGGCATTCTCGGCTGTCACCCAGACGCTTGCGGAAAAGTGGGCGAAGATGAGCATGGCTGGGTCGAGTGCGGCGGAGAGGGGTGAGGCGAAAAATAGCGCGGCGGAGGATTCTCTTCGGGTTGCAGACGCTGACTGAACGTTCCGCCTCGACCTTCCGTATCCGTTTGCCTGCGACATGCACTCCTGTCTACTGTCATGCCTTGCGACGCAAGCGCAAGCTTCCTTGAGATACCTCCGCGACAAGCTCACATGAGCGATCATCCTCCATATCGGATACATCAGTGTCAATCTTGTTTCGTCATGCCGTAGATGAATCAGTACACAGCTGTCAGTATCACTCATCAGTATCCCGCTCATGCCCACTCGATACCGGTCACAAGCTAGATTTGACTTTGCAGCAGCAGTCCCCACCGCTCCCGCCCAACTTCCCACAAACTTCCTCCACCAACCTCCCTTCTACTTCGATCCCACAGCAGAGCCTCCGCCTGACTGACTGATTGACCCGCCCGGACCGCCTGTCATTCGTCCCTTGCGAATGTGCGATGGAGAGTAAAGAGCAGTGCGGACTGCTGAAGAGGAGTAGGCGAGGAAGATACCGAAGACACCCCAGAGGGCTCCCTGGCCGAGAGGGGAGAGGATCTGCGGAGTCAGCGCAAGGCTTTCCATGGAAAAAGCCACGAGTAAGTATGTAAGACCTGATACTCACCTGATCCCGGATCGTCACCCAGGCCGCATTCCGCCAGTCCACGTCCACTTCCCTTCCCCAGTGGAACACCTCATCGGACTCAGTGCTAGTGACCAGAGATCCTGATGCTTCCTTCTCTTCCACCTGTCCTCTCGGTGCTAGCAAGATACGGCACTCGTTATCAGAGCGGTGATCCTGTCACTTGCTTGGCTTACCTGTAGCTATGTTCCTTCTGCTTCGACGAGAGCAAAATCTCAGCTCATTGTATGTTGGCGGTCTGACAGTGTCAATGACCGTGCGCGGCATGGACCTTTGTAAATCCTTTGTCTCTTCGCCCCCTGAGTGAGCTGGGCTGATTGGCTCCAGTCAACAGTCTGGCTTATTGCGCAATTTGTACTGTCCTTTATCCTCTAATCAGCGGGCGACAAGTAGACGGCCTTGTTGGTCTTTCGCTCTTTTTCCATTCACACCCTACTTGACATATCGCCACCAGGAACCATCTCCCCTTACATACCGCCCTGTTGCCTACACTTCCCTTCGATCATGTCCGCACACATGTTCAATTCGACCGAGCTTTCGGACATCGATCGAGAGATCAAAGGGGTGAGTGAGAGCCACTCTTCTGAGTACCTCTCCCAAATCCAGCACATCATGAAAGTAATGACGCCGAGCACAGACGTGGAGCTCCAGACCACGTTCAAGAAGGCGCACGGATATCTTCTCGAAGCCCTGGAGTTGGGGTCTGGGGACTACATGCCAATTAAGACTCACATGGCCACCACAGAGGGGATGGAGTGGTACGTCACTTCGCTGGACAAGAGCAGCAAAGAGCTGTCTGCGTGGTCTGCCGTCAACAGGACACTGGCGAGCGCTAGCAAGGTGTTGGATTTCCGTCGAGCGCTGGCGCAAGTCCCGGAGAAGGGTCTGTGAGAAAGGCTTGCGAGGTGGGCCAGAAGTCCGGCATGACTGGACATGTTGCAGTAATTTCTGTTGCGAATGCATTCTTTGAAAGCGAGACGGTCTCTGGGATCCTTGATCCACCATCATCACTTGGCTTAGCTCGGCTTAGCTTCGATGTCCATGCCCATGGCGGTCAGACGGTATGTAGATATCATCAATGAGGTGATCAGGAGTGTGAGTAGCGTCAGGCGAGCCACTTGATGCCATGTTGCAGCTTTCGACACCGCTGTCGTGATATACTCTAGCCTATGCAGCAGCAGTCTCCACAGCTCCCGCCCAACTCCCCACAAACTTCCTCCACCACCCTCCCTTTTCCGTCGATCCTACAGCCGAGCCTCCGCCCGACTGGCTGATAGACCCGCCCCGACCGCCCGTTACTCGTCCTTTGCGGATGTGTGATGGGGGGTAGAGAGCAGCGCGGACTGCTGAAGAGGAGTAGGCGAGGAAGATACCGAAGACACCCCAAAGGGCTCCCTGACCGAGAGGGGAAAGGATCTGCGGAGTCAGCGCAAGGCTTTCCATGGAAAAAGCCACGAGTAAGTATGTAAGACCTGATACTCACCTGATCCCGGATCGTCACCCAGGCCGCATTCCGCCAGTCCACGTCCACCTCCCGCCCCCAGTGGAACACCTCGTCAGACTCGGTACTGGTAACCAGAGACCCCGACGCTTCATTCTCCTCCACCTGTCCTCGTTCTGCTACATCCTTGCGGGTCGGTCTAGGCGTGATGAACGGTCTGATGGATAGGAGATACGACTATCACATCAGCTGGCGCTCGACCCCAGCGTTCTCCAGGGTATCCACCAAAGCTCACCTGCTCAAACCGCAGATCCGGCACTGGGACCATCCCCCTCTGTATCCTCTGCCTGCCCGCCTTCCTGCCCCTTTTCTCTGCCCTCGAGACATCTACACCGAGATCCGAGTCGTCCGATTCTGCATCGGACTGCGCCGGGAGGTCATCCGGGAATGACGCTTTTGCGTGCTTTCCGGAGGATGAAGAGGGTTCGTGCACTGCCTGAGCGTGTTTGTCTGTGGGGGTGCGGAAGGGGTTGTGCGAGGGGTTGAGAGTAGTCATAGTGTCGATGTAGATGGTAGATGGAACAGCTCAGAGATGGCTGTCTTTGGCAGGAGGTGGAGTGCAAACAAAGTGGAGGGATGAAATAAAAGCCTAGGAAGGGATGGTCTTCTGACCGTTGACTTTCTCGCTGCAGCCAGCCAATATATTGCCACTCTACCTTGACCTTTCTCTTCTTGAAGTCTACCTACATCTTATCAGGATGACCCGCTCACGCTCACCCGAACCTCGGAGGTCGCACAAAAGCAGCCACCGAGACCGAGAGCGGGAGCGAGACCGGGACAGAGACTACAGCCCTGCTTCTCCAAGGTATGACAAGCCGTCCCGTGAGACTACGAGTTCGAGGCGACCTGACGAGCGAGAGCACCGCGATCGCGATCGTGACCGCGACTATCGGGACCGGGACCGCCGAGATGGAGACCGCGACAGGGATAGGGATAGGGGGAAAGGGAGGTATGAGGAGGAGCGATATAGGGATAAAGACCGCGGAGGGCGGTATGATGAACCCCCAAGGCGGCGGGACGAACGTCATAGGAGCCGGAGCAGAAGCAGGGAGCGTAGACCGCGAGATGAGAGGGACAGGAATGGGCGTGACTCTCCAAGGAGAGGTCCGTCCGAACCTAGAGATAGGAGCCGGTCTATCTCGCGCGACCCGGTCGCTGCTCCCGCTGCCAACCCTATTCGGATGGGCTTTGACTCTTCCAATGGCTCTTCAGCGGCCAAGTCGGAGGAGGAAAAGCAGAGGCTGAAGAAGGAACGGCTAGAGGCGTGGAAGAAGCAGAGAGAGCTGGAGAAGAAGGGAAAGAGCGCTACGCCCGAGCCGGCTGTACTGGGCAGAAATGGCCCGAGCAACGGTGAGTCTGCGTACTCTCGTCTTTACACGGAACGTCCAAGCTCAATATGGTGTACAGGTCAACCGCCAATACCCCCTCGAAATGCCCCTGCACCCGCCAAACCGCAAGCTGCACTGCAGATGGGCGCCATGGGTAAAATCAAACTCGGCGGCAATATCGGCGGATCTCATCTAAAACGTACGATTTCCGAGCTCGATGACGAGGACGCACCGGAACGGAAGCTCATCCGGATCGAGGGATTGCCGGACATTAACCCGGAGGTCCAGTCTGGTGAGGCGGTCGAGGAGGGACTGGTCGGTGAGGACTTTGCGGATGAGGACGCCGGAGTAGGGGCTGTCAAGGTGGAACTCAAGGAGAATGGGATGGATATTGATGCAGAGATGGAGCGTCGGACGGGAGTGAAAGAAGAGAAGATGGAGGTGGACGCGGTGGAAGAGGAGGAAGAAGAGGAGGACGAGCTGGAGGCGTACATGAAGAGCTTGAACAAGGAGAAGAGCAATGTCGACCAGGCGGATGCGAAGCGGGCGGGACTGGCGGCGATCGATCCAGAGTCAGAGGATGACGAGCCGGTCAAGGAGGTCAAGGACGGGGACTCGCTCGAGAAGCAGGAGGCGATGTTGGCCGAGGCGGCGGCCAAGACCAGAAAGAAGGATCTTCCACCCCCGGACCACTCTAAGATCGACTACGAACCCTTCCGCAAGAACTTCTACTCTGCCTCGGCCGAGGTGCTCGACCTGACCGAGGAGGAGGCGGAGCTCATGCGGCTCGAGATGGACGGTATCAAGATCCGAGGGATCGACGCGCCCCGCCCCGTCCAGCGGTGGGGTGCGCTCGGGTTGCCTATGGCGTGCCTGGATGTCATCCAGGCGCACAAATGGGAGAAGCCTACCGCTATTCAGGCACAGGCGATACCGGCCATCATGAGCGGACGGGACGTCATCGGGATCGCCAAGACGGGATCTGGAAAGACCATCGCCTTCCTCCTCCCGCTGTTCCGGCACGTCAAGGATCAGCGGCCGAGTACGGGACTCGAGGGTCCTATCGCCGTCGTTGTCGGACCTACTAGGGAGCTGGCGTTGCAGATCTACAAGGAGGCCAAGTCGTTCTTGAAGGCTATGCGGCTACGGGTAGGTCTGCCATCTCATCGACGAGACCAAGCTGATTTCCCGAAGGTCGCATGCTGTGTCGGCGGTGTATCTATTAGCGAAGATATCGCCAACATGAAGCGCGGAGCGGATATTGTCGTCTGCACCCCCGGACGTCTCATCGACCTCCTCACCCACAACAATGGTCGGATCACCAATCTCCGTCGGTGCACCTATCTCGTGCTTGACGAGGCGGACCGGATGTTTGACATGGGCTTCGAGCCGCAGATCATGAAGATCTACAACCAGATCCGGCCGAACGCCCAAAAGGTGCTCTTCTCTGCCACGTTCCCCAAGACCATGGAAGGTCTTGCCCGCAAGATCCTGACCAAACCTCTGGAGATCACCGTTGGTGGTCGCTCGGTCGTCGCGGCGGAGATCGACCAGCGGGTCGAGGTCCGGGACCAAGACACCAAGTTTACTCGTCTCCTCGAGATTCTCGGGGAGATGAGCAACAACTGTCCGCCCGGGGAAGACTTCCGCGCCCTCATCTTTGTCGATCGGCAAGAATGGGCAGACGACCTCTTCCGCGATCTACTGCAGAGGGGGTATGTCTGCTCGTCCTTGCACGGCGGGAAAGAGCAGGTCGATCGGGAAGATGCCATCCGGAACTTCAAATCGGGCGATATCCCTATTGTCGTTGCGACGTCGGTGGCTGCACGAGGACTGGATGTGCCCCAGTTGAGGTTGGTGATCAACTATGATTGCCCGAATCATCTGGAGGATTACGTGCATCGGGCGGGAAGGACGGGGCGGGCGGGGAATACAGGCGTGTGCGTCACGTTCATCACGCCGGAACAGGAGCGGTATGCGGTGGATATACTACGGGCGCTGGAGGCGAGTAATGCGTTTGTGCCAAAGGAGCTCAAGGATATGTCGGATGGTGAGTTGTCCACACCGGATGATTGTCTGGGCGTATTAGCTGACACTCCAGGCTTCCTCGCCAAGATCAAGGATGGCCGGGCCAAGGCTGTCCGCTCTGGTTTCGCCGGAAAGGGTCTGGACCGTCTCGACAAGAAGCGGGAAGAGAAGGACAAGGCGGAAAAGCACACGTACGGCGACACGTCGGAAGCGCTCTCCCTCTCTTCCCGCGAAGGCGCCGTCATCCCCTACAAACCTAAGGAGACGACCAACCAGTTCAAGCCGGCCGAGCGGGACATGCGCAACGAGTCGGACTATACCTTCACCGAGATCCACGTCGACATTATCAACGGACCTGCCCCGGACCGACTCTTCAACCCCGCCCTCTTCACCGTCTCTGGCAATTCTGGCAAAAACAGCCTCGCCGCTCTCCCTGCGCAAACCCTCGCGGCCATCGAAAAGGCCAAAGCCGAGGGCCGGACGGTGGATGCCTCGCGTCTCGCTCGGGTCGTCGCCCAGCTCCACAAATCTATCCAGGAGCAAAAGACGGATGTGTCCTCGGCGGCTATTGCGGAGATGACGCGCATGAAGCCCAAAGACCCCGATGCGACCGACTGGCACGCCGTCTTCCCCATCAATGACTATCCTCAAAAGGCGCGGTGGAAGGTGACGAACAAGGAGCAGATGACGCTGTTGAATGAGATTTCGGGGGCGAGTGTCACGATGAGGGGCGTGTATTACCCGCCAGGGGAGGATCCGAAAATTGGGAATGAGCCGAAATTGCATTTGCTCATTGAGAGTAACGATGAGAGTAAGGTCAGGATGGCGGTCGAGGAGATTAGGAGGACGTTGGTCGAGGGGTCAGTGGCGGCTCTACAGGTGGGTTCTTTCTTGTTCGGCATGCGCAGAAGTGAGCAAAGCTGACTAGTATAGGCTACGGACAGGGGCGGACCATCGAGCGGGCGATACAACGTATAAGGCGAGAAAAAGGGAGAGTGTAAGGGTGAGGGAGAAGGCGGGCGGAATTGGGAGTTGTTGCGGATACCAACAGACCGCAGAGGGGCTCGCAGATGGGCCCAGAGCATCATGTAGTAAATGTATATTATCTAGCCTATCTGTCGAGGCATCTATCTGGAGACATTGAGATCAATTTTACGGATGGCTCATCATGACAATCCAAGCCCCTCGCGTACGCGGAAAAGATACCATGCATATTAGTTGTTCTATCCCAGATCTACTTCGACTGACCCCGTTCCTTTCATCCCATGATCGTCCTCCGCCCTGCTCACGCTTTCAGGTACTCCTGCATGACCGCCTCGCGCATCTTCCTCCCCGGCGCCTTCTTCCCCGTCCACAGCTCAAACTGCCTAAAGCCCTGCAGACACAAAATCTCCACCCCAGTGACCGCCGTCCACCCCTCCGTCTCTTCCGCAAGCTGCACCAATGCAGTCTTGTGCGGTCTGTACGCCAAATCAATGGCTACTCCGCCGTGTCCGCCAAGGACGGTCTTGGGGAGGGGGATGCCTGAGCCCGAGGAAAGGGAGAGGGAGTCGCCGGGTACGGTAGAGATGACGACGTTGGGCTGGGCAGGGAGGGTATCGAGCGAGGAGATGACGGTGATGCCATACTCGGCAGGGAAGGACTGAGCGACCGACTCGGCGTTGGCGGTCGTCCGGTTGAAGAGGAGGATGGACGTTGCGCCGAGTTGGTGCAAGGCGTAAATGGCCGCCCGGCAGGTTCCTCCTGCGCCAATGACGAGGCCTGTCACTTGGGTTCCGGCCAGACCGGCCTGCGCCGCCTCTCGAATAGCTTGCCAGTCGGTGTTATCCCCGTGTAGCTTGGTCGTGCCGCCAACCGAATCCGAAGTGGGGATGATGGTATTGACCGCGCCGATAACCTTGGCGTCGTCCGAGACGGAATCGAGCAAGTCCATGATTTGGAGCTTGAGCGGGATCGTCACGCTCGCGCCTCCAAAGTCTGGCGAAGAGATGATTCGCCGGACCTCGTCGTCCGTCTGATCCGTCTCGTACCGACCGTACTCGTACGGTAGGCCGATTGTGGTGAAGCCGGTATTGTGGAGTAAGGGGGAGACGGACTGTGCGATGGGCTTGCCGAAGAGGTAGAACTTTTTGGCTGGGAGGAGACCCATGAGGTGTCGGCCAGAGAGGACTTCCCGGTTGGTGAGTTGCCCCGGAGCCGCGCGGGAGGGGAGGGCCGAGTGGGTGACGGGTGTCAGGACGGGGTTGAGGATCCGGGAGAGCTGACCGTGGCCGCCCATATTGATAGCGAGGAATGGCTTTCCGTTGGCTTCCTTGCTAGCGACAAATTGGGCGAGCGCCATGTTGTCGACAACAGACTGCGCCGTCCCGACGATCTTGACGACGTCTCCGTACTTGGCGCACTGGGCGTACTTGTCACTAACGAGGGATCCGTCCCACTTCATCTTGCCCGTCCAATCATGCCAGGACGCAATGATTGCACTCCCGCCCTTCTCCTTCTGGACCGCCTCGAGCAAGGCGCCCGGCCAGGCCATCTCGAGGTCGACGTACTCGCACGCCGAGCGGAGACCGAGACGGACCATCTCGAGGTACGCCTTGTCGTCGGTACTGGACGCCCAGCCGCCTTGTTCCTTGGTCCGGACGGAAAAGACGATCGGGAGGGGAGTGACCAGCCGAAGCGTCGAGAGCTGCTTGGCGACGTATGCGGGAGATGGGAGACCGGGGGTAGATGGCGCCTTTCCATCCTTCGATAAAAGGTCCACCCGCAATTCCACCGCATCCGCTCCTTCCGTCAACTCCTCCATCTGCGCCAGCGCCGGCCGGATATCCGCAAATGTAAGGGAGAGGAAGCTCGTCGGGCGCCCCGATGACAGATCCGGCCGATTGGTTATCAGACCGCTGATGAAGCGGAAGAACCGCTCGCATTCCGCTCGCATAGCGTGGTGATGCTCCGCCTGACTCTGCCCCGCGAGGGGTTCGAGGGTATTGTAAAACTCGTGGCTCGAGCACGCGGCGTACCAGGGCGATCTGCGCGCAAAGACGGCGGAAAAGTCTTCTCCCCATTTAGGACGAGTAGCGGTCGATCCGATAGAGTCGAGGTATCCCTCAATCTCCTCCAGCTCCCTCGTGACGTACACGACTCGACCCCCGCTCTTGACGTGCTGCGAGAGCAACTCGCGAGCTTCGGGCGTCTCGACCACGCCGCCGCCGAGGGCAATGACGTGGTTGCCCTGTTTCTCGGCCATCATGTCCGCGAGGATCTCGCGCTCGACACGCCGGAACTCGGCCCAGTCGTTTTGCGCCACAAAGTCCGAGACGGACAGCTTGGTACGTTCGGCAAAGACGTCGTCGGCGTCGGTAAACTCGCCACCGAGAGCTTGGGCGGCCATGCGCCCGATATAGGTCTTGCCGGCGCCGCGCATACCAATCAGGAAGAGGGGGTGCTGCGAGGTGGAGGAGGTACCGTTGGACATGGGGTGAGCGGACGTGGAAGCGTGGTTTTGCTCCAGCTCGACTCCCTCGACGTTGATCCCGATCTGCTAATCAGCCGATACTCGGCACCGTCCCGGCGTTGGAGCTTACCTTGTTCTGGAGGTCGTCCCAAAAGTTCGGCCATGTCTTCTCGACACATCGCTTCTCCTCAATGACCGTCTTCTCCACCACACTGCTGAGTACTGCGAATGCCATGGCGACCCGATGGTCGTCATAGCAGTGGATGCTGGCTCCGCGTTTCAGCTGGTCGAGGGGTTTGCCAAAGATGATGATACCATCGTCAAACTCGTCCGTCTCGACGCCGAATTTAGCTGCAGAGTCAGCTTCAGGCCCATTCGACGAATCTCTGCTAGCTCACCCAATTCCTCCCTCATCGCCTTGATCCGATTACACTCCTTCACCCGCTGATTCGCAATCCCATAAATCCTGCTCCCCTCCTTCTTGAGCCCCTCGACCTCTCTTCCGGCGAGCGGAGGGAGCGTCGCAATAGCCGCCAACACCGAGGCAGTCAAGAAAGCGTCCGTCATGGGCTCCATGTCGACATTACCGAGCGCCCGGAGTTGACCGAGTGGCGGACCCGTGACAGTCGTCGCTGTCGCAGTCTGCTCGACCTGGCACCCCATTGGCTCCAGGACTTCCTTGGCGAACCGCGCATCGCCCTGGAGGGAAGACGAGCCGATATTGGAGATGGTACATGTCGTCCCGGTAATAGCTGCAATAGCGAGCGGGTAAGTAGCGGACGACGCATCGGATTCGACATTGTACGTCGCTGGGCTAGTGTACACCCCCTTGGGAATATTGTACACATCCAGCAACTCCCCATTGGCTCCTTTTTGACGGACGACGTCGATGCCGAATTCAGCCATCATGGCGATGGTCATGTCGATGTACGGCTGCGAGATGACTTGTCCGCCGGTCAATTCAAGCTTGATCTCGCTCTGAGCGTAGGGCGCGCAGAGGAGGATGGACGAGACGTATTGACTCGAGACTGAGGCGGCGAGACGGATGTGACCGCCCCGAAGACCGTTGGCGCCGATCTCGAGGGGAAGGCAGTTGGCGCCTTCGAGGTAGGAGAGCGAGGCGCCGTTCTCGCTCAGTGCGTCGACGAGGGGGCCGATCGGACGCTGCTTCATCCGGGCGTTACCGGTGATGATGGTATTGGAGGTGGAAGGGGAGGTGCGATTGACGATGGTGCAGACGGTAGTAAGGAAGCGGGCGGCGGTTCCTGCGTTGCCGAGGTAGAGGTGCCGGCCCTTTTCGGGGACGGTGAGTGAGCCTTCACCGCCTTCGACGACGATAGTGTCGCCTCCGTCCTCCCATGAGAACTTGGCACCCTAGATTGTCAGCTTAAAGTGCTGGTCACCGATGAGACTGATCACCGATGAGACAGGATCTGTGTAGCTCACCTTAAGTTCGGCCAAAGCATTCATCATGACCGCCGTATCGTCCGAGTGCAGGAGATTCCGCACCCTGCAGACCCCCTTGCCCAGCGCGGCGAGCACCAGCGCACGATTGGAGATACTCTTACTTCCCGGAGTAGCCATCGTGATGGGCGACTTGGTCGGGATGCCCGAAATCACCGTTGCCGCCTCGCACAGCACCTTCCTGATCACATCATCCTGCACCACCGACGCCTTCTCCTCGTACGTCTTCCCTACCCTCGACAACAGCACAATCTTCTTGGCCGGCCCGGAGTTCTTCTTGTCAATCTTCATGATATCCAAGAGACGGTCCACCGATAATTGAGAGGATGCGGGGATGGCGGTGATCCGGGGGTCCGAGAGGGAGACGGGGAGGTTGTACGCCTTCAATGCGCGCGTGAGACGTCCGACAGCGACTTGGCTGAGCACGCCGAGCTGACGCGCGACTTCAGCCTCGAGAATGATGCCGACCGAGACGCATTCGCCGTGCAGCATCTGAGGGGTGAGAACGGCTTCGATAGCGTGCCCGATGGTGTGCCCGAAGTTGACCAGGTTGCGCAGACCGGTTTCACGCTCGTCGATGGTCACGATGTGGGCTTTGACATAGATGGAGCCGGTGACGACGCGGAGTAGGAGGGATTGGGGTTCCGTGCGGTCGCTCTCGAACCGGCCGAGGGTGGATCCGGCGGAGAGACGAGTGGACGCAGCGGTGCTGATGGCGTCGGCGTTGGACTCGAGGAGGGCAAAGTCGTCATCTTTCCAGATAGCCGCGGTCTACAGTGTCAGCTACGACCATACGCGGCACAAATCATGGGCGGGGCAGCTCACCTTGACGACTTCGGCCATGCCGTTCGACACCTCCCTTGGCGGCAGCGTAGTCAAAAATGCCAGATCGGCAAAGATGTATGCAGGCTGCCAGAAAGCCCCGATGAGGTTCTTGCCGTGTGGAGTATCGACGGCTGTCTTCCCTCCGACCGCCGAGTCGACCATCGCGAGCAGAGTCGTCGGTATTTGGACAAACTTGACGCCTCGCATGCTAGTGGTATGAGCTTAATACACATCAACTAGAGAACGGACTGTAAAGCTTACAAAGTAGCAGCAATGAAGCCAGTCAAGTCCCCAATGACACCCCCTCCAAAAGCCAAGATCACAGTATCCCTCGTGCACTTCTCGTCCAACATCCAATCCTCAATCTCCTCCTTCACCTTCCGGCACTTCGCCCCCTCTCCAGGCTGTACCTCATGGACCAAGAATCGCGCCTTGCTTCCTGCCTTCTTGGCATTCTCCTCAAACGCCGCGGTGATATCGGAGAGGTAGAGGCGGGAGAGGTTCGTGTCGGTGATCAAGACGTAGGTCGAGGAGGGGAGGGTAGTGAGGATCGTATGGAAGATGTAAGGGAGGAGGTGGAATCCACAGTGTATGGATTCATTCCCCAAGATGGATATTTTGAGAACGTCTGCGAGGTCCGACATGGCAGGAGAGCCGTACTGGCTGTAGCGGTGAGGTGTAGGTAGAGAAGATCCAAAGCAGCTGCAGCTGGCTCAGACTTTTTGGCCGAGCGAGCGAGCGAGTCGAGCTGGAATGCACGCACGGACCTCACTGTTTCGGAGGTCCGCGGAAGTCCGAGATTGGTGGCGTTTATATTAGCTCAGCTTCGGGCCCCGCCCTGTTCCAGCTGCTGCAGCTGTGGTGCGGATGACATCTATCTCTCGAGAGCCTTCAGACAGCGTTCAGCTTGGCATCTCACAGAGCCAGCAGCGAGCAAAATAACTAGTCAAATCGCGCAGCAACACCACAATCAGCGCTGAAAATCACCCTGTGACGACACAAAGAGCTATCCGCAGCTCGATCAATCCCCCTTATTAACCCGCCCGATAGCCAATTCCTTTGTCATCCGCCCGCCATGTCGGACTTCCTCCGGAAAGCGCACCTTAAGGTGAAGGGCTCGAACGGCGACCTCGCTTCGTCCGCGGGCTCGTCACCGACGGCACCGGGCCGGGCGTCGACTCTTTCCAGGCCGCCCAACTCGCGATCAGTCAGCGCGGCTAGCTCGATCATGAGCGTGGAGAGCGACATGGACGGGAGCAAGCCTAAGCGCAAGCAGTCTCTGGCGTGAGTGAGGTCTCACGATAGTGTCGTCTTGTGCTTCTTCTACTCGTGCTGACATGTTCAGGAAGAAAGGCAAGAAGCGCCTCGCCTCTCTCTTCTCCTCCTCATCCGGCCTCGACAAGCAGGCGGGCGATTCGGAGAAGATCAAGCACTACCACGGGCCTGACAAGCACCACCATGTCACTCCTGAGCCTGCGTCACACCATCTCCGCCCTTCACCGCTCGGCACCGCCCCTTCTTCCGCGAGTACCACGACATACAGCCGGCTGGGCATGAAGCGGACCCCCTCCACGCCCGGAGACGACCTCGCCAAAAGCCTGACTGGGCTTGTCATCCCTCCTTCGACTCCAGGCGGGAACGGCAACGGGAATACCAGTGGCCTCTCCGCCTCCCCCGAATCGGACAGCCGGCGCGGAAGCGGCCCGCTCACGGAGAGTCGGAGGGGCAGTATCCCCGTCATCCTGGATACACCGATGCGGGAGCGTGCGGAAATGTCATTCTCTCGGTACGACCTAGATGGGGAGTCTGACGAAGAAGACGAGGATATCTTCCTTACTCCTTCGGAAGGGCTGAGTGAGATTGGGGAGGATGAGGAGGAGGCGGTAGTAGCTACGGCGGTTCCCATCACTTCTGCTTCGCCGCAAAAGGTGCAGAAGGGCCTCGCTACCCGCACGGAAGTGAACGATCCCATCACCGTCCCGACGGATGACAAGCCGCTCGATCCCAACAATGTCGTCAAGGGCAAATTATCGAATATGGCCGATGTACTTGGTACGGGGCCGTCCACGCTCCGGCGGTCTCAGGCGCAGGTGACGGATATGAAGGTCAAGGCGCGAGCGATCAGCAAGGCGGATGCGCTATCGATTGATCAGTCGGCCTTGTTGGGCGCGGACGTGGACACGACGCGGGAGCTACTGGCATTGTTTCTGCGAAGCAAGATGAGGGAGGCAGAGGAGGTGTGTATAGAGAAGGACCCCGAAGGGAATCATCTCTATCTCCAGGTCGCGTACTGTATCTTCCAGGCTTTGAAGGTGAGCTAATATATTCACGTTCAAGGACGTGAACCAGAGTTGACAGACAGGGAATGATGACGTTCGATGCCAACGACCTGAGCACCGCCCTGGAAATCTCCAAAAATGTCCAAGTGATGGCTACGGCCCTCCGGAAACCCTCCGACGGGCTCATGTCCCGCTTCGGCAGTCTCGTCAAGTCCGGCGCGGGCGTCCAGCGTCTCAAGGGGATGAGCGTGATGGAGAGGCACGCCGAGCTGGTCTATGCGGAGAGTTCGTTGTTCAAGGCGTTGCTTGCGATCATTGCGGGTGGAGATTGGTTTGGGATGATCCGTGAAGCGTGGGTTATGGCTCGTCTATGGGTAGAAGAGAAGCTGATGAGCAGATTGAGCATGCGAGCAGCATGGGGCATCTATAGGACGATGCAGACGTTTATCGAGGAGGCGGACGCGCATGGGTATGATGATGATATCGACATGGACTTCCGATCTGTACGTTTATTCTTGTGGCTGATCCATCTCGAGTGATAAGCTGAACAAAGTAGGGTGTCGCTCTCGGAGCAGGCACAAGTTCACTCATGCTTTCCCTCCTTCCCGGAAAGGTTCTCAAGGTGCGCTCACCGGCGTCCGGAAAGTACACGGCCTAAAGCTGATACGCCAGATCGCCGAGGTACTCGGATACGGCGGAGATCGCGATGCCGCGCTCAAAGTCCTCTACTCTGCCGGGGGATGGAGCAAAGACGCGGACGTACCTATCCACGACGAGCACAATGAGGGGCTGAGGCGGCCCGTCGTGGATCTCATTCTATTGACGTTCCATCTTGTCCTTGCGCTCCTTATGTGAGTTCTGCGCCTGCGTCGAGGGCTAGAACCAGAAGAGGGAACAGAAGCTGATATGATAGGCCGATAGCTGGTGTGGATATCCCGATGGCGAGAAAGATCTTGGAATACAATATGCGGATATACCCTGATGGTGAGTCCCTCACAAATCGAGAAGCGGGAAGCAAGCTGATAGAGAAGGTATCTTCTTCCTGTACTTCCAGGCGAGATTGTTTACGGCGGAATGTAATCCGGACAAGGCGAATGAGAGTTTGCAGAGGGCCATGGACCTCAAGTTGGAGTATGTGCAATTGCAGCACATGTGCTTGGTAGGTTTTCGTACACCGCTTCTTCTAGTGGGAATCCGAGGGCTGACACTCGTAGTGGGACTATGCCAATAATTACACCATGTCGGGGAACTGGAAAGGTGCTCTGGACTGCTATAATATCCTGAGAGAAGAATCGAATTGGTCTCGCGCTGTCTACACCTAGTGAGTGTGGATTCCTCGCCGCAACGAAAGATCTCGGGTCATTCGTGGAGGTACAACCCTAGCTGACATATCAGCTCGACAGCAGCATGTATCGTCGAGCTAGTATCGGATGGGTATCCCGGCGCTAGCCTAGTGGAGGCGGAGAAGCTCATGAAGGAGGTCCCGAAGTTGACCAAGAAGCTGGCCGGGAAGTCTCTGCCTATCGAAGTGAGCTTCAATGTCCACTTCTACTGCTCGGTCCAAAGCTGATAGACATAGAAACTCGTCTCGAGAAAGACGAGAAAGTTTGAATCGCAAGGCCACCGGCTCTTCCTCCCCGGGATTGAGCTCGCCTATGTATTCGGCTCTCTCGGGCACGCGCCCCGCCGGACACTTATCTCGTCCCTGATTCCACGGATCGATAAGCGGATGGCAGATCTGCAGGCTCAGACGCCAGAAGCGTACGGAGCGGGATACTGGGATGGTATGTCCCTCCTTGTGTAAAACGTGGGTAGCGGACCGAGCTGATGGGTAGATCTCGTGCTTGGGCACTTCTTGAGAGGTGTCTGTAAAGCTATGGCCCGGTATCAGCCGCCGCAAGCGGATGAGCTGGCGCGCGCGGTCCAATCGACAGATCCGAGCGATGCCGAGTTGGACGCGGGAGCAGAGGAGGATATGCTCGCTGCGATAAAGAACAGCCCGCATGTGGAGGTGAGCTAGACAGTGGCCTGTGAACGTTGAGTGGGGCAGAAGCTGACGGGACAGCTGGACCATTATATCGTGTATCACTGCCACTTTGAGCTGGGCAAGCTGTATAGCCAAAGAGGGGAGAACAAGTCTGCGTATAAGCACTTTGATGTGGTTATGACTGGTGAGTCTTTGGCGTGGTGACGGGGGCAAGAAGAGAGGAGGATGAGAAGCTGATGATTACTAGGGAAATTGTCAGAATTGAACAAGCACGAACAAAAGGCGCAAGGAAAGTACTCGCTCGAGGGTGCGTTGTTGATGAAGACGCATTCGGCGATACAGGCGCTGAAGGAGGGGAATACGGCTGCTTGATCTCTGAGCAGGGTGGGGACGGGGAGGGGAGGGGAAGGATGAGGAGCAGCATCACGGGAGAAGGGGGAAGGGGGAAGGGGAATGGAAGACGATTGCGAATCTGACGACTTGGAGATCTTGATGGATATACATAGCTTGCTTATCGGACTTGTAGATGAATATGAGGCTGTTGAAGCGCTTCATGTAACTTCGAGTAAAGCTTTGGTCCTGGCCATCCGTGTATAGCTATACAATAGCCGTCTGGTCTGTCTACATAAGGCATGCAGGCGAGGAATGCCATGTGCCACACTCGGAATCCCCCAAACGCCGCGCACCAACCTCGCCAGTACGTCACCGCCACAAAGATCTCAAGATCCCAAAACCTCGCCAACGTCGCAGACTGCATCGACGTTCTCACACACCCTATAGGCGATCATAAATAACCCCTATACACTACACAACCTACACCCCCGGTTCTGCGGCCTCGAGCCGCCTTCTCCTAGCCTTCGTTTGAAGGCCTGAGTTTCGTGCAGAATTGACGATCCTATAATTGAAGGTGAGCTTTTTTGATGGGGGTTGGAAAACGTGCGTGTGAGGGTGATGAGCTGATGGAGAAGCGAACAATCAACCTTACACCCCATCAGAGAAGCAGCTCCCTGTGTTCGGCTACCTCGTCTCGATAAGGAGAAACGTCAACCGTTACTCCTTCGTCTTTCCCGCTTATCCGCAATGTCCACCATCACGCAGCACCGCCCCTCCCCCCTCCTCCAAGGTCGGCTGAACATCAACCGTTCCTCCCTCCCCACCCAGGTCCAGGGCACCGGCATCAACACCCCGGACCTCGTCCGCGTTCTCGATCCCAAGGCGCCGTCGCTGTACGTCCCGGCCTTCCAGCTCCCCACTCCGCCCACTAGCGGCCCCGCTCGTGCTTTGCAGTCGCGCGACCACCCGGCTTTGTCCCAGGTGCTCGATGCGGACCTGCACGAGGTGATCCGGTCGACGATCACGGACCGGGCGGTGCATGATGGCGGAGACGAGTCGGCGTTCTTCGTGGCGGACCTGTCGGCGGTGTATCAGGCGGTCCAGATGTGGCGTCAGTCAGCCATGGGCGATCGCGTAGAGATCTTTTACGCTGTCAAGTGCAATCCCTCCCCTCAGGTCCTGCACCTTTTATCCTTGCTCGGTACATCGTTCGACTGCGCCTCGACCGCCGAGATCCAGCAGGTCCTCGCCCTGCCGTCAGCCCCCTCGGCGGACCGCATCATCTTTGCCAACCCCTGCAAACCCGCCTCGTTCGTCCGCGCCGCGTCAGACATGGGCGTCGACATGATGACATTCGACAATGCGGACGAACTTCACAAGGTCAAGCGTTTCCACCCAGGGGCGAAACTCGTCCTTCGGATCCTCACGGACGATTCTAAATCCCTCTGCCGGCTCGGTCTCAAATTCGGCGCTCCCCTCTCTACCTGCCCTACCCTCCTCCGCCTGGCGTGGGAGCTCGGACTAAACGTCATCGGTGTCAGCTTCCACGTCGGCTCGGGTTGCAAGGATCCCATGCAGTTCGAGGATGCGGTCTGGCGGGCAAAGAAGGTGTTTGCCATGGGCAAGGAAGTGGGGTATGACTTCCGGTTCTTGGACATTGGCGGCGGGTTTGAGAGGGAGACGTTTGACGAGATGAGCCGAGTGGTGAAGGATGGGCTGGACACGTACTTCCCCAAAGAGGATGGCGTGCGGGTTGTAGCGGAGCCAGGAAGGTTGCTTGTGTCGAGCGGTATGTGTCTTCTCCAGCGTGAAAGGGTAGTGCTGATCATCAGCTTTCACACTCGCTACCAACATCATTGCCCAACGGCGGGCTCTCGCTTCGCCTGACGCAGGACCGTCCACCCCTTCAGCAGAGGAGAACGAAGAAGGAGAAGGCGCGGACGTGATGTGTTAGTCTCAGCTTTCCCTCACTCTCCTGAGTGGACCAAGCTGACATCGCAGACTACATCAATGACGGCGTCTACGGTTCCTTCAACTGCATCATGTTCGACCACCAAATCGTCCACCCCTACCCCCTCACCATCTCGCACCAGCTCCAATCCGCCACCCCCTCTTTCCCGCCCCCGCCGAACGTCGATCTCGCAGTGGACCTTCCCGTCCAGCTGGGCTACACGGACGTCGAGAAGGCCTCGGTCTGGGGCCCGACATGCGACAGTATTGACTGCGTACGGTCGGTCGTGCCCCTCCCGAAAGGGCTGGAGGTGGGTGATTGGATCGGATGGGGGGAGATGGGCGCGTATACCCTCTGTGCCGCTTCGAACTTCAACGGGTGAGTCTTGACTCTGAGTCTCGGTCAAAAAGGGGGATCAACGAGGAGGATTAGAGCTGAAGTATCAGGTTTGAAAAGTCTCCAATGGTCTGGACGACCGGCGGTCTGACCCCCAATGCGCTCGCTGTACGGGCTACGTTGGATGCGTTCGACGGTCCTCAGAGATGACATCGACTACTCCCCACATTCCGTCTGGTCCCGCTCTCGCTCTAGGGCGTCGACTCGTCATCGTCATCTCGGTTTCCCATCTCGCAAAAGGTCAACTCTTCCAAGTCTGGACCACCCAAACCTAAAATGTACATGATACAGTAATATAAGCTGTTGATAGGAGGAGGAGGAGAGTGTAGGGTTGAATCAATGTATCTAGCATGCAAGACTATACTATCATGGACTCGTTATGTCTCCTTGTGTCAGGAAGTTGCGAAGGGCGAGCCTCTAAGTTCCAATAAATAAGATGCATGAGATGGAGTCAAGCTGGAGCCAGATTTTGACACCGGGGCCGTGACGTCATTATTTTCAGCCTTGCGTCTTTTTGCTGCGAGAACGTTAACGAGAAGTGACACAGCGATAAGACATCTCCGAACTCCTCTTGACTATACTTCATCTACACCGCTACTACCACTACTACTACTTACCCGTACTCATACGTCCAAACAGCCAAGATGGACTCTCTCCTCAACACCAACACCAGCACCGTCTCCAACCCCACCACCGCCCACCCCGTGACTGTCACACCCGGGTCCTCGGCCGACCCGACCGTCATTACCCCGGTCACGCCCGCGCACTCGCAGGTCGCGCCTGCTGCGGCACTGGATAAGGTTGCTGGTGAACCTGGGGTGTTGCAGAAGGCTTTGGGTATGGCTCAGCCGGTATGTACTTTCCTCACTGATGGATAGGTGTCGGAGAAGGCGAGACCTGGGAAAGATGTTGGGATGTACAAACGGAGCTATGGGTTGGGAACCGAGCTGATTGCACTAGTACCTCGCCAAGGTCGACGCCGTCACTCATCCTTATGTCGAGAAGGTTCAGCAGACGACCAAGCCATATACCGATGCGGCCATCAACAAGGCCAAGGAACTCATCGAGAAGGTTGAGGTGAGTTGGCCTCTTCTTGGGCAGCACAACTGCCCCATTGTCCCGCCCTGGCCTTTCGAGCCCACTCTGAGCTTAAGCAGAAGTGCATGCTGATATGCTAGGCCCCATCCCCAAGCTACCCCGGTACACCTGTAACCATTGCCGCTATGGGCGGAGAGGGCGCTACGTCCATCGTCGCTACCCCGGCCGAGAAGAACCTGTCTGCCGCTACCCCTTACTCCGCTGTCCCCGGTGCACCCACCGCCTCTGCTGGCTCGTCGACCACCGCTGTCAACACCGCACCCACCAAGTCGCTCGAGGAGCGCATCGACGGTGTCTTCAACGTGATCGGCGTAAGTCTGCCCATCCTGGACATTGTGAAAGTATATCCCAGGGCTCAGCTGATACGTATAGCGCCAAGCAAGCGCCGTCGCTTCTAAGATTGACGAGAAGACGGCCACCGCCGAGAAGCCCGGATGGGCCAGCCAGCTCATGAGCGGTGTTCAAAAGGTTACCGACAAGGCGGACGCGTACCTCCAGGGTGTAAGTCTTCTTGCCCTAGTCGTGGCAAGGGCCCAGGCCTGACAAGATAGCACGCCCCCACAGCTACCAACCAGTCGAGCACCATCGGCCACCCCGTCCAGACCACGACCAACTCGCTGCCCCACACCGACAAGCCCGAGGTCGTCGCTGTCCCCGTCGCTGTCGTTCCTGTCGCTGTTGTGCCCACGGCTGGGTCTACATCGGCCGGTGCGCCCGTCTCGGGAGCTGGTGGCTTGTAAGGTGCTGGTCAGTAGGATGGGATCTTACGGGATGAGCTTAGAGCGAGGGATGGAAGTGTCAAGTGTCAGATTGGAAGGGGGAGTACAGCAAAATTTAATAGATCGCAGATATGTATCTCTTGACTGGTTTGCTTGGGTGCAGCAGCCACTGTATATGCACAACCCATGGCTGCTCAGCTTAGTCGTATGCATGCATGACCGTGATAGTGGCTGCAGTACGAAGCTTGCGCTGGGGGCTGCTCGGCGTTTGCGGGATTACCCGAATGAGGCGGCTGTCCCCGCCTCTCACTGTGCCCCGCGCGGCTGTGTTGGTTTGCTTTAGCGTTCGCTGCTAGCTGGCTGCGCAGGTTTGCCTCTGATCCCTATCACATCTATATCATATACAAACACGTAGTGCACGCTACGCAGCCTGTACACGTCCACGACCCTCGTCTCTACCGCCTGATCCGTATAGGATTGGACCGCGGAAAGGGATTCATCGAGAAAAGGAAAAGAGGAAGAGGTAGGTTAGGGATTGCGCGCCTCCTTCCCCGACCCGCTCGCCCCTTGCGAAGCATCTTTCACATTCACGACCATACCTTTGGAGAGCCCAGCTAAACGCGTATCTTCTCCTTCACTATCGCTGCTCGTCTTGACACATCGCTCTGCTATCGATATAGACGAAATCGAGGACACGCACAAGACGGATTCAAGAACCCCCGACCCTTTCCCTTCTCCCCACCACATCGCTCCTTCCCCGCCCGCTCGACTCTACGACCAATCCTACGAAGCTGTACAGCCCCGGCGAAAGACACGGAATAGGTAGAAAAGAAGGGATCTTCTGGGCTTAGGTGAAAAGCTCGCCGGCTCGTCCCCGCTTACACATACCTCCCAGGCTGCACATTGTAAGTTTTGACTTCTGGCCTCAATCCTGGCAACTTGTCTCCTCTCCAAGGCCTCCGGTTGACACGTCTAGCCTTAACAGAAAGCCCCATCTCCCTGAATCATATTCACCACCTCCCCTCCCATCCCACCCCCGCCCAACATGTCTGGCGAAAACACCGAGATTGACCTCGACTCCATAATCGACCGTTTACTGGAAGGTGAGTGTTTGTCTTGTGCTCATCCCTATCTCTCGTATGATAGTCACGTAGGTGTAGAGCTGATCCACCATAGTCAGGGGAAACCGCCCCGGAAAGGTCGTTCAGCTGCAAGAGTACGAAATCAAGTATCTGTGCACAAAAGCTCGCGAGATCTTTATCAGCCAACCGATCCTCCTTGAGCTCGAAGCGCCCATCAAGATATGCGGTGAGCTACTGCGTCGGATATGCGAGTTTGACGATAGCTGAAACCCTAGGTGATATTCACGGCCAGTACTACGATCTCCTCCGTCTATTCGAATACGGCGGTTTCCCACCAGAAGCCAACTACCTCTTCCTCGGCGACTATGTCGACCGAGGCAAGCAATCCCTCGAGACGATCTGTTTGTTGTTGGCGTACAAGATCAAGTACCCCGAGAACTTCTTCATTCTGAGAGGGAACCACGAGTGTGCGAGTATCAACAGGATCTATGGGTTTTACGATGAGTGTGAGTGCCTTGCAAGATTATGGAGGAAAGGGCAGAGGGCACAGAGGAGAAGAGAGGCGAGGAGGGGAGATACGAGATGATCATGGAGCTGGAACTGATCATACAGGCAAGAGGAGGTATAACATCAAGCTGTGGAAGACATTCACCGATTGCTTCAACTGCTTGCCTATCGCTGCTATCATCGACGAGAAGATCTTCACAATGCACGGCGGTTTGGTAAGCTTAATTCTTCCGGTACACTCTGAAATCAGGAAGAGCAGCTGACAATTGCAGAGCCCGGACTTGCAGAGCATGGAGCAGATCCGCCGAGTCATGCGCCCGACAGACGTACCCGATACCGGTGAGCTCAGTTCATCGGACAATGCTCGCGGTACAAGCTGACACCCCAGGCCTCCTCTGCGATCTCCTTTGGTCCGATCCCGACAAGGACATTACAGGCTGGTCAGAGAATGACCGAGGTGTATCCTTCACTTTCGGCCCGGATGTCGTTTCGCGGTTCCTGCAGAAGCACGATATGGACCTGATTTGTCGAGCGCACCAGGTGAGCTGGAATCTCGTCAAACGATCAGGAAATGAAGCTGATATTCCAGGTCGTAGAGGATGGATACGAGTTCTTTGCCAAGCGGCAATTGGTCACTCTCTTCTCGGCGCCTAATTACTGTGGAGAGGTGAGCTGATCCTCGTCTTGGGAACGGAGATAAAGAGCTGACTGGATAGTTTGATAATGCCGGCGCGATGATGAGTGTTGACGATACCCTGCTGTGTTCATTCCAAGTGAGCTGGTTGAGTTTCGAGTGTGGCTCAGGACCAAGCTGATATGCCTAGATCCTCAAGCCTGCGGAAAAGAAGGCGCCTAAATATGGGGGATACGGAGCAGGTGCCGGACGGCGTTAGTGACCCCCTCTTCTTTCCAGTTTGTTGTGCCCGGTTTCTGTTCACCCCTTTGTTGTGTTTCGGTGAGGAGGATGGATATGAGGTGCTCTTGGGTCGTTGAGGGGGAAGGGAGAGTGCGACGATGGCGGTGCTTTGAGGAGGTCATGGACGTTGCGGATCTTGCGGAGGTGGCACAACAGCATATATGCACTGTGTTTCACGTAGCGGCGCGGTCGGCGATGGACTGAGCTTCTCATTTTCGCTTCGTCTTGCATGATGTCGATAACGAAAGACTTCAGCTGACTCTACAGCTGCCGTGACTCCGCCAAGGAAGAATAAGAAGGGAGGGAGGCCTGCATGAGCGATCAGCTGGCGAGGAGATGGTATAGCGACGGACGGAGGAGAGGGAGGGGTCTACTTTCCGGCGTCAATCGATCTGGGGCGGGAATGACTTCGACTGGGGTGAGGGGGTTCTCTGCTGTGGACCGGGATTATGAGGGTGGGAGCTACGGGTACGAGAGAAGGGAGGAACGGGAGGGCGATAGTGGTGAGAGTGCCTTACCTATATGTAACATCGTCGAGAATAGCCCAGTGTCATCTTTTCCACTCTTTCCTCTCGCTGCGTCGCTCGTTGACTTTATGGACCTATTCCTTGAAGCTATCGATACCTTCGACTAATCCGAAAGTTGTGGGGCAAGAGACGAGCGGACAAAAAGCTCACTCTCGGCGAGGTGAGGCGGCGGCTCCGCCGATCCGTCATTACGGCATGGCTAGTCACTTGCCGCAAAGCCAAAGCCTTCGCCCAAACACTCTCTGTTTTGATTGACTTTTCCATCTCTATCTTGTACTGTGATACATGCTCGGCTTGATCAGTTGGAGTCGACCAGGCGGCGTAGATTACACCTCGACCTACGGATAATCTTGGGAAGTCGGTGTACATCCAGAGACTAAGGGGAAGCTGGGCCAGTCGACTCGACGTCTGTGGCCCTTTACGACGTACAATTTCGCGGTCGCGATGCCATACTCCAGCTTCGACGCTTCGCTCCCACCACTCCCTCTCTATCCGACCTCAGGACCCTCCGTTACTCCGACAACAGCCACGGCCCGCCTCGCCAAGCTACACTCATCCTTTGGACAAGCGGACCCCAATCCTCCCGTTGCGCCTGACGTAGGAGGTGGGTATATCCTCCAACATCCCTGTGCTTTGGACGCTTGGGTGAGGCAGGAAGAAGGTAAGTCGCAAACGGCGGGTCCGAGTAGACAAGGCGCGGGAGGGTATGGGCTGGGCGGGAAGGAGTGGGAAGACCAAGGGACGGGTGTTGGACAGGCGGGACCGAGTAGGATGAGCGCTGCAGGGTGGACAGGTCTGGATGGGGCCGCGGGAAATCCTGTTCTCTCAGGCAGTGGTTTGCGAGGCCAAGGCCTAGGTGGACGAAGGTGAGCTTCGCGTTTCTACTCTATCACCTCCTTTCATCTCGGAAGGCCTGAATTCCCGCGAAGGGCGAGAGAGCTAGCGAGACGTTTGAGATAAGGTTGACTGGAACATCTCGGCTACCGGCGCTGCGAGAGGAGGCGACTGAGTGTTTCGCGGGGAAGGGCAGAGAAAGGATGTTGGCCTGGATCGGGTCTAGACACGTCTAGAACGTCGGTCTTCTCGGCGATGTCGCCGAGCGGCAGGTCGTTGCTGACATCATGGGCCGTGAGGAAGGCGGAGTGTGAAATATCGAAGGGATAAGAGCCAACCTTGCTTCGTCTGGCCGCGCTCCTCGGCGCCTGCTTGAACACAATTCGGCGACATGTTCCCAGCTTACCTGCGCAGGAACCACCTCCAATCGCCATATGTCAACCCATACCTCCCTGGTCCATCTTCGGGCTCGTCCTCGATCAAGCCAGCAAATCTTCGACCATCCCCACATCGTACAAATACCGCGCCACTTATTGGCCCCCACACGCCCCTGTTCCCGTCTTACCACGATGTCCCACGCTTGCCGGCCACGACCGCCACTCCGGGTCCATATCAGCGCTCACTATCACCGCCTCGTACGGCGTATCCGCACGTCCTCCCTCCGATGTATCGAGGTGCCGTACCGCCGCACGACCCGTCATCGACCGCTTCAGGGCATGCCATCTCGGGTCCTGAACGACATCGAACGTTGGAGCAAGGTACCCCTCTCCATTCGCGAAATGCCGCAGTGCACCCGGACACCAGCTACGAAGATACTCCGCTACTTGCTGGGCCGAGTGCACTGGCGAGCGAGGGGCAGGCTTCTGGTACACGCCGGACGGAGGAAGGGTATTCGTCCAGAGCAGGAGTGAAGCGCAAGCAGAAGTACAAGCGAACGAGGGCAGGATGTCTGTGCTGTAGAAAGAGGCGGATCAAGTGCGACGAGAGCAGACCGACCTGCAAGAAATGTGTGATTGCTAAGCGAGAGGTGAGCTCAGCACGCGTGACAAGATGATACCACGGAGCTGATCAGTCAGTGCGAGTTCGAGACGGACGAGCCGGCATCGAGGGACTCGGACCCACAGGGCAGCTCGGAAGGCGGGAGCGGAGCCGAAGAGACCAGTCCGCCCAAGAAGGTATCGCCGCCACCGTCCAAGAAACAGGCCAAGCAGCCTCGGACACGCCCTCAAGAGACGGACCAGCCTCTCTTTGCGCAGGACATACTGCAGCCATCCTCCCCGGACTTGCTCTTGCCGCAGATCCTGGATGAGCTGGACCTCCCGCCGCTCTTGGACCCGCAGAACGCAGAAGAGAGGTTAGTCCCAGGTGCTCCGCCGATGTTCCGGGACCTCACAATATGGCTATGAGCAAGCACAGGACGACAGAAGGCAGAGAAGACCCGGGATCAAGGAAGAGCAAGAAGCTGATCAAGACCAGCATCCTCGGCCTCGAAAACATGCTGGCGCCACACAATAGCATGCCGGGCACCTTCGGACAGGGCACGATCGACACGGGCGACTTTATATGGGACGAGACATTCGTGGCTGGATATGAAGATCCAGCGAAAGAGGCCGACGTCGGCGATCATGGAACGGTGGATAGCTTTGCGGCATCGAACGATATGGGGCAGGTCTCTCAGGCGTGGGGAGATGCTGGGGCTCCCAGATTAGTATCACCAGATTGTGAGCTTTGATGTGCCTCTCTTGGCTGGATGACATGGTAGCATAAGCTGATGCGCAGTCCTTCTCCCCTGGTTCCCTACCTCTGAAGAACGCAGTCTCATCCTTCACTACTGCGCCAACGCCGCCGACCTCATGATGGCCATCCCCTCCGGCCTCAATCCCATGCTCGCCATCAATCTTCCCCTTGCACTCGACTCCCCGCGAGGCACCAACTCCGCCTCGGACGCTCTGCGTGTCGCCCTCCTCGGCATCGCAGCGGTGCACCAGGCCTTCCTCCTCGCTCGTTCTGGCGTATCTCCGTCACAGACCGCCGGGATCTTCCAGTACGCGGCAGGACTGAGAAATACGGGGAAAGCGCTGGTCAGAGTCGCAGCTGCGGACCCGGTCGCCTCGCGCTCTGATGCGGCGCTAGGAGCGGCGACGAGTCTGGCGTTGATTGATATGCTGTTTGGGGGCGGGGACTGGCAGGATAATTTTAACCTTGCGAGGGCGATGATTATCGCGTTAGTCATCCTACCGATCTTGTCTGCCTGTGATGGGTCTTAGCTTACATCCTAGTCGAGGCGGTCCTGCCGAGATGCTCAACACCAGCCTCCCCACCGCCCTCGCCGACGGCGTCACCGTCTCCGCCGCCCGCCTCAACCTCGAGGTACTGGCGATATACGAAACCATGGGCTGCCTGACGACAGGCCAAGAGCCTCTTCTGATCTCGGACCGGTGGGCGAACTGGTGGTTCGGCTCGAGCCGGTCGACATACGAGGAACACTCGGTGGAGAAGCAATTCGGAATGAGCCGGAAGATGGTCCATCTCTTTGCGAGGTTGACGAGGTTGTTGAGTCGGGTGCAGAGTGCGATGAGCGGGGGTTGGGGGACGATGAGTGGCAAAAAGGCAGAGTCGGAGATGGAGGCGGGCAAGATGAATGCGGATGTGGACGCGTGGATTGAGAGTCTGCAGATTACGACGCTGGAGCATGAGCGGGTACAGGTGGGGAACAGGGCGTATGCGCACGCGATGAAGGTGAGTTGGGCGTCTGCAAGGAAATGGAGCTTAGCTGATTACCAGATTCTCCTGCTGCGAAACGTGTACATTGTACCTCGGACCGATATTCGCGTTCAGACCGCAGCGACTGAAGTACTGCGGCACTGCTCTACCTCTACCGCCCTCCTCGGGATGTCTATCGAGTACGTGTTCTTCTTCTTCGGCCGTCTCTTGGCTCTTCTCCTTTTGCCCTCTATCCTTTCTCCTCCCCTCTCCTCGCTCCTGGCCGTCTGTTGCTCTCCACCAGCCCCAGCTTGCCAATCCCTTCGTCCAGCGGCTTCCTTGACTGACCTCGCAGTCTTACATGGCCGACCATCATCGCCGCCTCCTGCGTCGAAGGCGATGCCCGACAATGGGTCTTGACCCTCTTCGAAGGCTTCAAGGCGCAGTGCTGCTTCGATATAGAGACGGCAGTACGGATCGTACGGGAAGTGTGGGTCAGGGTGGATACCAGGGCGGGCAGGGATGATTGGAGGGATGTGTGCGAGGATCTGAACCTGAGGGTGCTGTGAGTTGTCTTGTATTGGCCGTGGATCTTGGAAGTGTGCAAGCTGACAAATAGACTCTGCTAGATGCACTTCGAGCGGGGAGAGGTCTTGCCGGTGCTCTGTGTAGATGGCCTGGGCCGGAAGAGGAGAGAAGTGGGCGTGCAATCAGGATCAGAATCCGAGGATACTGTGGGTCGTCCCGTCTTCCTACGTGTGAAGTAGCTCATCGTCTAGATCTCGTCGATTCTACTTTCAATGTGTCCGATCTAACAGTTGTATCGACGAGAGTACTATCAAGATGTGAACATTGTCAGTTGTGCCATCTCGAGAACTACTCAGCTGTGACCCTCTGGTGCCGCGCTCCATCTGGCAAAGTCAGGACATGAGTCAGAATCGGCTGTGAAACGGAATCTGAGTGCTGCTGAGGCTGGAAACTACTAAGCTGCATGATGGACTTGACATGATTGGCTACTGATACAAATTGTAGTAGAGAACTCGATACTGCCGGAAGATACACAGTGCAGGCGATGACGGAAGCAGGCGATGGATTCGTTTTGTTGATCGTACGAAAGGGGCGTGACCAGGCGTGATGCGATGCGTGCGCGAGGGCGTGTGATGGATGGGAGCGTGAAGGCCCGGAAAACGAAGACTACAACGAAATGAAGCAGGCTAGACTACAAAGAAGTGAAGGTGGGAGCAAGGGTGCGGAGGGAGGCAGAAGTGAGGGATTGAGCAGGAAGAAGGAGATGGTTACGGTGGAACGTAGATGGGAGTTTTGGCGGGGTTGGAGTCCTAGTAGCCGTACGCGCGGTCAAAGTCGGCCGTGGTGTAGTCGTACGCCGATCCGTCCTCAAAGCCGAGGGTGGACGGGGCGTCTGATGGGTCAGCTAAGGGCTATCCGGATAGGAGCTGGGCAGCTGAAGAGACGCACTCCCATACATCGGCAGTCGAGATAAGCCACCTCGCATACGCATTGCAGGATGATCAGGCTAAAAAGTCAGCTGAAGTTTGCGCAAGGTGTCAATCGCAGCGTACCTCAGGGAATGGCTCCTGTCTGGGTCAGCCGAGTGCTAATCAATGTGAAGCACATAACTCACAGGTTGACCCTTCTGCGAACCTTGCGAGCTATCTTATCAGCTTCAGCTATCCTATGAGGAGGCTGTAAAGCTTACTAGAAGATCTGGGGCCTCCACTGCTCTGGCGCAGTCATGACGTCCGAGTTGCTGCTGATCAGCCACAATTCTCCAGGTAGCGCTTGTCCAGACATACCGGAACTTATTGATGAGCCGCTCTTTGCCCCTGCTGGTCAGCAACTCCCGGCTGAGGTACTCACTGTATGTCCGCATAGCAGATCTGAAGGGTCAGATGCGCGCTTGTCAGGAATCAGAGAGATATGCAAGTCAACTCACTTGAAGAACCTTCTCGCTGGAGAAGAGGTTCCACCGCTTCCCGACTCTAGCTTGGATAAAGTCATACAGCGCCTGAAGGGAAGTGAAGTTGACAAAGGCATAGCCGACCTGACAATCAGCTACTTCCCGAGCTTTCCTCATCTAAATGTTCATGGCTCACGTTACAGGCGTTCTTGAAATCGAATCGGAGGTAGACAAAGTCGAATCCGCCCGGCACGCTCTAGGTGATCAGCTTTGCTTTGGCTCCAGAATCTTTGTGCGCCAAAAAGCTCACCTCGCTGAGAATGTTGACCAGCTCCTCTCGAGCCAGCTTGTTCTTTAGCAATGTCAGCTTCTTCCTGAGATGAGGTCCAGGGGAGGAAGCGTACCGGGACATCCTTGATCATGACCGTCGTACGGTGATCTTGACCTGCTGATCAGCTGTCTTCCCTCTCGCTTGAAAGGAGACTCGCCAGCTCACCAAGTATGATCCTGTCAGGGTACACCCGGTTATCAGGCGGAATCGCCTTCTTGCTGAACATGCCATACCTCGGCCCATCGTCCCTCCTCGACCTGGCAGCCAGGTCCATCTGACTAACGAGGTCACCGATCGCGCCGACCTCGGACGAGCGCCTGCTGAAGTTGTGCAAGTGCGCCGGAGAGTCATAATTGCTGTATGGCTGCTGGAGGGCGTGGTCCTGGTTCCGAGCCGAAGCGGACCTGCTGCGGAGTGCGAGCCACTCGTCAGTAGGGGACGGCTGGTCGAGGTTGGTGGACCTGGCGGAGGGGGTGGAGGGACCAAGGTAAGGCCCAAAGACGTCTCCTGGCCCTGCGCCCGCGGAAGTGCGGAAGTGACTAGGCGGACCGGTACGACCGCGAGCAGCGACGGAGCCGAGAGTGAAGTCGGCGGGCCCGGAGGCAACTCGGCGCATCGACCGGGGCTCGGCCGAGGGCTGGGCGTTGTCAGAGAGGTAGCGAGCGGTGAGGTATGAGTCGGTGTGGAGTGGGCCGTTGAGCCATTTGATAGCTTCGGCGGCCACTCGGGTGTCCCAGAACTCGGCGATGAAACGCTAGATTGTCAGCTTTATAGGCCATGTTGGAGCGCGGCAGAGCTGACCTTCCCGTCAAGGCCAACAGGCTGGACGCGCTGGACTTCGCCAATAGCCTTCAAGCAGTTCTGCAAGTCAGCTTCTTCCTTCCACCAAGACTCAAGGAGCCCAGCTCACCTTCATGTTTTCCAGAGTCACCGCCCTGTCGCCAACGACCTCAATGACAATGACAGACTCCTGGTATCCCCAATAGATCTCCCAATCTCCCCCTTGTTCAGCGATCTGTCATGTCAGCTTGGATGTCTGTGATCCCCTGGGAGAGGTAGGAGCCAGCTAACCTGATCAACGACCATCCGCTCAATGCGCATGCAATGAAGGGAAAGGCGAGGAGCTCCTTCCTGGAACGCGACCAAGTGGGCATGGAGGTGGCGATGGACCTTCTCGGCCTCCCGGGGATCATAGAAAGCCACGATAATCTGATGATCAGCTACAACCAGGGTTGAAGGGAGCTGGCAACTGACGCTTCCCCTCGACTTGAGGTTCTTGACGATAATGACCTTGAAGTGGGCGATGCTCTGGACAATCAGCTCAGCTCAGCTCTGGAGACGAAGACGAAGAGCTTACGCCAATGAGTTTCTTGATGTGCGCTCCGTCAAGATCCCTAGGAAGATCATTGATCTGAAATATCAGCTGGTGAGACCTCTTCTCTCTATCCCCGGCAGCTGGAGACGTACCAGAAGATACCGGCCAATCTCCTCAGCAGTCTCCTGCCCGCTCGCAGCTGCCTCTTCCGCCTTCGTCTGCACCTTGCTGCTCTGACTCGCTCCGAGGTCGGACGAGCCATAGTACGGAGTCAACGGGGTGACGGGGTTGGACGAGGACCGCGCGAAGGGAGTGTGCGGGGTGAAGGGAGAGAGCTGGGCGCGGGTGGAGGGTGTACCATAGGTCCCGGTAGATGCGCTGAGTGTTGGTGTTCGAGCGTTCCCATCTAGACATCAACGGCTACTCCAGAATCTCTTGGAAGAGTTGTGCGCTCACATTTGGCGGTGGAGCTGTGATGAGGGGTACTCTGGGTAGACGTCTGAATCTATCAGCTTCGTCCGCAAGAGACTAGGACTGGTCGGTCACGTGTCAAGAGGTAGCTCACAACCTTGAACTCGTCCGACACGGTGGAAGCCTTGTCCGAGAAGGAAAGCTGCGAGATATCGGGCATGGTCCTAGGGGGACTAGCGAACGGCTGGAAGGTCGCAGAGTAAGGGTTCAGCTGAGAAGTCAGCTTCATCCATCCACGAGCATATAAAAAGAATTAAAGAGGGAGCTCACGTCGCTCTCCACCCTTTGCTGCTCCTTGACGGCCTCCTCTTCCTGATGCTTCCTTCTGGCGGCGCTGCTTCGGTCCGAGAGGGAGGAAGTTGTGCTTCTTTCATCCCTGAACGTGAGCTCGGGCTTCCTTCCTCCGTCCCTCTCGCCAGTCAGCTCACCTGATAGCGGTCCAGCCTGAGTCGAGCCTCTTGTTGGTCATTTTGGGGATTGAGCGGGTGATATCTGGGGGTCAGCTGAGCGCATCTTGAGGAGAAAGGAAGAGGGAAAGAGAACGAGTCAACCTCGATGCCGGAGGCCAGGCGGAGAGGGGGTGCTGAGTAAGATGGAGGATGAGGACGGGGTCGGAAGGGAGAAGAGGAAGGAGTATGACTTACCTGAGTAGAATTAAACTGGCTCTGAGACAGGCTCCTCGGCGAAGACTGCGGTAGTATGGAGAAGAAGCTCGTCGGAAGCCTAATCCCAGATAGCAGACCCCGAGAAGAAGGAAGAAGGGAGGAGGGAGGAAGGTAGGAGGTGAAACTGCGGAGCTAGCTAAAGGACAGTGATGATGGGAGTGACAACGTCTAGCTCCAACGTCGAGCTGATGGAGTGGGATGATGAAGTAGAAGGATATGTACGAGCTTGAGAAGTGAAAGAAGGATGAAGTAGAGAAGGAGAAGGAGGATGTTTCCAACTTTTTTAGTGGGAGCGGTCGTCTAGGGTGGAGGTGAGTAATGTCTGAGCGGGGCAAGGGTTAATTTCAGGGAATGTGGAGTGGGAGGTTGAAGGATCTTCTACGCTTCGCCCAACAACATGGTCCGAGTGGAGAGGACGGGTGGGGCTACCTCGCGCTCGAACTTCCATATGGCGAGGATCGTGGAGGGATGATATAGATGAGGGCAAAGAGGAAGATGCTGCGAGGTCAGCATAGGGGAGGAGGGAAGTGAAAGGGAGGGTGAGGGGACAACACACACAGCTTCGAAAGCTCCGCGGAATGAAATCAGGCGCGGCATTCCTCTTCCTCCTTTCGTCAGGCACGTCAACGAGCCAGAACTCAGAACTGGCGACGTTCACCTCCTCCAGGCTCATACACGCCTTTCAAGCCTAGCTCACGTGCATATATTGTCCACCAACATGAGCCATGCATGCTGCACCTCCTTCCACCTTGCGCACCCAGAGATCAGCTACTTCTTCCCTTTCTTCTTCTTGTTTCCTCCACCTCCACCTCCACTGCCTCCTCCACCACTAGCAGCATGCGACGAGCTTCCCTGGGTCATACCGACCCCCATACTCATGTTGCCTCCCTTCTTCTTACTCTGAGCAGCAATGAACGATGCTCGCTGCTTCATAGGCAGCCATCTGTCCGGCTGTATCCGTCAGCTTCCCTTCACCTCCTATACAGATCCTCGAGGGGGACAGGCAAAACTCACATCTTCGTTGAATGGCTTGCCGACCACAGCGCCCTTTGGTAACTTGTGCCGAGGCTTCTTCTTCTGCTCCGGCTTCGCCTCCTTGACTGGCGCCTTTGCAGCAACGCTAGGCGCACCTCCACTCGCCCATCCAGCCGGTAAGCTAGGAACGAATGTCTCGAGCTCGCTTTCGGAAGGTATGTGGCTGGCGGGGGCTGAGGCTTGCGAAGGGGGAGGCGCGGAGAGATGGGAGTGGAAGCCGTGCGAGACGAAGTCGACATGTGCGGCGGTGGCATTGATATTGGTGATGATGTCTGGGTGCTCCGAGGAGGACTGATATTATCAGCGATGCAATCAACGGCTCCTGTTCGTCATGCAGACGACATTGTGGAGATGAGCTTACAGAGTCACATCCGGCGAGAAGGTCGTCATACAGCTCCTGAGCCCGCTTGTAGTCGCCCATACGGTAGCTCTGCCCCCATCAGCTTTGTCTGTTGTTCAAACAGAGTGACTGTTCTCACAATCTGCGCCTCCAGATGGTCCTCCTTCCGACCTTGCGTACCGATCGTCCTTAAAACCTCCAGTGCCTCCTTCTCCCTGTGCAGCCTGTAAAGGCAGTACGCCCGCTCAAACTCTAGCGTCGAGACCGAGCCTGTTGGCGGATTGTCGAGAAGTGCGAGTGCTGAGGCGTACTCGTCAGTGTGGAGGTGGAGGAAGAGGAGGGTCTGGAAGGCTGGGACCGAGGATGGGTCGAGGGCGAGGACTGGGCTTTTAGCGAGATCCTCATGTCATTCCTTCTGTGGTATCTCCCCGCTGCCTCCTTGGACCGCGGGATGAAAACAGTATGTCTGCACGAGGCTGGACTCACTCTTCCGACAAGACTTGATGGCGTTCTGGAAGTGTCCTCCATCCACCTGATCTGTCAAGCCATGATACAGCTTCGGGAGACGCTCTTCCGCTGACCGAGGCGGTCTCGGCTTGAACTCTCGCTTTTTAGGCGCTGAAGCTGCTGGCTTGGTGGACTTGGCTGCTGGTGCCATGCTGTGCGTCAAATGATTAGAGTCGAGTATATAGTCTGGCAGTGAAGCAGGAGAGGTCAAGGTGCCCATCGTAGGCTGGTCTTAGTACTGAGCCAGCTGTTGGCCAGCTGGAAGTAACGGCGGCGTTCGCCGGGCGGCGGTTCTGAGCGGACAGCTCCCGGATATACCTCGGATCAAGTTCGCTGGAACGGTCCGAGGAGGAGTCAGAGGTGGTGAAATAGCGATAACTTGCTCTCTCTTTTGCCCCTCATCTTGTTCATTCTCCCTCCACTGTGTATAGTCTCGCGTCGCCCCCGGTCTCTCCCAGTGAGGTCCTGGCTCGAAAATCGGCCAATCCGTCCGGGCTCACCTGCTCTTACGCTCACCGACGTGCCCGATAAACCCTTCGCAACCTCACCTGGATTGTCGAGATGGCGTCGCCCTCGGTGCCCATGCAAGGTATAGCGCTCTCCCCTGCCGAAGCGCTGGCCGGCGGAGTAGCCATCGTACCCCCTCCCACCCCATCCGCACCTCTCGCACCGACAAAATCACCCGTCCCATCCTCTTCGGCTATATCCGAGGACAAAAATCTTATCCTGGACGAGTATCCCAACGCCCTCCCGCTCACCAAGGGTGACTCGCCCCCTCCTACTGGTCCACCGCCGACCCTCCCCCCTCGTCTATCCACCGCTCGGCTCATAGCCATCGCAGCCATCGTAACATGTACGATGTGCCTCGGTGCCGCCGGCGCGATGGGACTGATCATCTCCCTCCCGATCATTCAGACCGATCTGAACATGCGGGACACGGACCTTCAGTGGGTCTCTTCGGTCTACAGTCTCACCGCGGGGTGCTTCTTGCTCCTGTCAGGGCGGATAGCGGACATATTTGGGAGAAAGAAAGTCTTCGTGGCGGGTGTGGCGTGGAATGCGATCTGGACCCTTATTGGGGGTTTCATGAACAACGGCACGGCCCTGATTATCACAAGAGCTCTCGCTGGTATGGGGAATGCGATGAGGTGAGCTCATACCATGTGGAACAGGAGCTTTTCTGACAAGCAGTACGCCCAGCGCCATTGGTATCATCGCCACCAACTTCAAAGGCAGAGCTCGCTCTTCTGCCTTTGCTGCATTTTCGGCTGGAGCGCCCGCGGGCGGAGCAGTCGGCTTGATAATAGGCGGTATGCTCACAGCATATACTCCGTGAGTGGCAGTCCTACACTACTCGTCCCACTCTCGTCCTATGTGACAGAAGAGCGGCAAATCGACGTAACCCGGCTCTCTTTGCCTCGGAAACGAGTCCGGTAGACGCATCAGCGACCCGGACCCCTTTCTCACCCACCTTGTCATCACGTTGCACCCCAACCCTTCCCCTTCCCTCGTCCACCTCACCGACCTCGGCGCCTGTTCCCTCCTCCCATTGACCTTTCCTCCCAGCGTACTGATCCCGGCTGATAAGCAGACAAACTTGGCGCGCGGTGCTTTGGACTCTCTCATCCCTCTGCTTTCTCATCGCCGCCCTCGGCTTCATGTTCATCCCGGCCGACGGGGTCCAAACCCTGGACAAGCGCGTGGACTGGATTGGTGCTGCTCTCGTCACTGTCGGCCTGATCTTGTTCATGTTTGTCATCAGCGCCGGGGAGAGTGCCCCACAAGGCTGGCGAACAGGATGTAAGCTTATTGTGACACTCTGGCAAGAGTGAGCGACGACAAGCTGACCGTCGTAGATATTATTGCCATGCTCATCCTTGGCATCGCTCTCATCGCCGCCTTCTTCGTCTGGGAGAGGCACGTCATCAACAACACCACTCGGCCGCCACTGATGCGCCTGAAGCTGTGGACGAGGGCGAAGGGACGACTGGCAGCGGTGTATGCTATCGGCTTTACCTCGTGGATGGGCTTCTCGGTGAGTTGACAGAGGCGGACACTTTCGCCAAAGCATCAACTTATCTGATAGGCACTGTTCTACCAAGCCACCCTCTTCTACCAACAGGTCCAAATGACAGGTACGATCGGTGCGATGCTTCGTTTCCTCCCCACCTCGGTTTCTGGGATCCTGTGCAACGTTCTCGTGGCTTGGCTAGTCAATAAGGTGCGGACGCAATGGATCATCTGCGTTGGAATCCTATCAACAGGGTGAGCTTTGATCATGGTGATACCAGCGAGTTTGCGGGCACATAGCTTACGCTGCAGTATCGCCAATGTACTCTTTGCAGTCTCGCCGAAGGACGTCGATTATTGGCGGCTACCTTTCAATGCGATGTGGATGGCTGTGCTCGGAGCGGACTTGTACGTCTTACCTCAGCCTCAGGAGGCCCAGACTGACACTTCAGCTTGATGGCTACCGGCTCAATCTTCGTCGCTGCTCTAGCCTTACCGGAAGAACAGTCGGTAGCAGGAGGTAAGCTACTTTCCCCATCTTTCCGCAAGATCGACCCAGCTGATATGCCAGCCGTCTTCCAAACGCTCATCCAACTAGGCGGCTCCTTCGGCATAGCCATCACCACCGTCATTTCCACAGCGTACAACGAGCGGGCCCTCCACGCTGGGCTCGCGCCTGTCGATGCGCAGTTGGAGGGATTGCACGCTGCGTTCTGGCTAGGAGCGGGCTGTAGTCTGTCGGCGCTGATCATTGCTATGGTGATGCTGAGGGGGATGGGGGCTATTGGGAAGGTCAAAAAGGAGGAGGCGGTGGCGGCAGAGTCGGCCGGGGCCGGAGGAGAGGAGAGGAGCAGGGAGCGGAACGACGAGGAGGTGGGAGTGAGGCGTGAGAAGGCTTGATAGTCGATCTCACTTGGGCAATGTATAATCTCATCGATCGCAACTCACGCACACTCAGGTCCGAGTAGCAGTACTGACCACTTTCTTACCGCAGTGTATTAGCTTAGCCTGATGCCGTGCTGTCGCGCGAGTGAAATTCTTGATACCCTTTCCCCGAGAGTCGTTGACAGCTATATGAGATGCAGACCAGCTCTTGCTGGTCGACACTGTGCAACGTCCGAGGTCATTAATATTGCTCCTCACCTTACCCCTCGAGCTCATCGATCGTGTCCTCTCCCACTGCCGATACTCAAGCCATATCCATCATCGAAGACCAAGCTAATCCGTCTCCCTCACCCCTTGTCCCACATCATGTCACCATCCACAGAGCACAGTGCCGAGGCCGTGCGGCCACGCAGTCACCAGGACATTTACCTTTAGCGCCTTCAAGTCTAGCATTTCGCGAGCGTTCTTACTGTTTCAGGACCTTTGTGTCTGGATCGGTGCCAAGAGCTTCACATTCAGCGCGGAGGGAGGTAAGCTAGCGTGGGAAGGGAAGTGTGGGCCGTGAGCCGAACAGCAAGGATTGGGATGTCGGGCCTCCCCGGGACATGCAGCTAGACCGAGCAGGAGCAGGGCTTTCGATAGGCAGCAAACAGACTTACACCGCTTTGGAGTCTATGGGAGGCGCTTTCCTACCGCTTGTAGACGTCCTCCAGTGGTTTTTCGACACCAAAGGGCAGGGGAGGCATGGGTGTGAAGTATCGCGGACTATCTATCATGCATTCTTGGAAGAATCACATCTGGACTGAGGGACATTCAGCCACCCGCTCCCGACAGCTTGACATTTCACTCCTTCATGTCATCAATCTTGACCTCGGACACCACTTCACCGAAGTCGAGGGCAATTGCAATGGCGACTGAGAGTGACGAGGCCTGAATGGCCATTGGGGCCATCCGTCTGACGTGCAAGGCTCGGTATCCGTTCTGGATACCTGTCGGTTCGGCGGCGGCGAGGGAATGATCGAACGTGGGCGTCTAGTCCGTCAGCGAGGCCTGTCGAGGTCTCAACTAGGCATGATTCGGGCTCACAAATACCTTGTAGGCTTATTGGGGAAGTATCGCAGACTGCGAGGACGCATCGTGATTGTCAGTGTAGGACCGGTGAGCTTCGCCGTAGAGTGACTTCAGAGCAGCTTGGATGAGGGAGAGAGGTACTTGAGTACAAAATAACGAGCGTGCATAGGACGCCCAGCGCCAAAGAAAACCTCCTTTACGGTAAAAAGAGGGATTTGGAAGAAAGGATCTCTGTCTGTGTGTGTCAGTTGTGAGGAGTATGACATTGTACATTACTGCAGAATCGACTAGGCGGACTGATGCGACGAGGTCAGCGCCTGCGGCTTGTACGCTAACCCGAGCTAGAAGCCGCGGACGACAAAAAGGCTCAGCTCGAGAGATGAGTAAGGTCACGGTATGCTTCAACAGTTAATAGCATGCCTAGCGTCATTTGTGATAGTGGGTGATGCCAAGGCGTGCACCAAGCAAGAATCAAGATACCCCTGGCTTTACTCGATGGTCTCTCCTTTCTTCAATCTCGGCAGAATGCTCTTTCGCCAGGCATCGAAGATTTCTGGCAAAAACGTCAGCAAGATACACATCGCGAATGGGTGCAAGGCATAGAAGGATAGCCTAGAAGTCACTTTACTCACGGGTCTTGGTCTTGCCTTCAAACTTCTTCGCCAAGACTGTCCAATCCGGCTTGACGGTCTGTAGTGTCAGCTAGGCAGTGCTGGTAGCATGGAAAGGCAAGGGGACTGACGTCCACTACCGCTGAGAGTATAGCGATCCGATCTTTCTTGCCATCCGCTCCACCGCTGGAAGACCATGGCTGATTCGAGACAAGTGCCTTGAGCAAGCTCTTGCGCCAGGTATCATAGACCTCTGTTCACGTCAGCCATTGGCGCCTCGGAGTCGCTCTCACGTGAGCCTGTCGGATGAAGAGCAAATGATATTTCCGCATTGTGACGACTTACGCATCTTGGTCTTGCCGATGCTCTGAGCAATCTTACCCCAATCAGGCTTAGCATCCTGATCACGTCAGCCGACTTTCGCACAGCAGTACGGCCGCAAACGAGTGACTCACGGAAATGACGAGCTTGACGAGTGCCGTCTTGGAGTAAACGAGTTTGGTGGAAGTCTCCGCTTTTGGCATGATGGGTTATGTGGTGATGATAGTGCTGTGATCAGTGAGAGGTAAGAGGCAATTGCAGAAGCGTCATCACGCGGACGGCCGAGGCGTCTCCTCATTCCTCCGCCTCCAGGCCAGGCACGGCTGAAACTCCCTGAAACACACACGCACGGACCTGACTTCTCTATCACCTCCTCCCCTTCGAATTCCCTTCCTCTCCCTCCTCCTTCCTTCTATCACCTCAGCCACCCATATCCCCTCAACAACCTCCCCGCTACCTCTCACAGCCCATAAAACAACTCACCATGGCCAAAGCCGCCGCAAACCCCAAAGCCACTAAACCCAAACCCGCCACCAAGCCCAAAGCTCCTCCCAAGCGAAAGCCCGCTATGACGCCCGACTCCGAGGGCGAATCCGAGATGTCCGCTCCAGGCCTCTCGCTGGACCTCGACAAGACGCTGGTGCTTCGGCTGGCCCTGGCGAAGATCGAGGCGTGCAAGAGCTTTGATTGGCATGAGCTGGCGAGGAAGCTGGGCGAGAAGGAGGGGGTTGTGGGGCAGGCGAAGGGGAGGAGGAAGAAGAAGGACGAGGGGAAGAAGGCATGGACCGGGACGGAGCTGCATGAGCTGTTCCAATACGTGAGTCTGGCTGACTTTGTGGGAGGGTGGGAGATACATACGAATTGCGCGAGGAAGGAAGACTGGCTGACGATACAGACCATCCTTCCCGCACTCAGGTCCGGCCGACCCCTCTGGGCCGAAGACGCCGTCGCCGGCGAGATATACCTCCCCTCCTCGCCTCTTCCCGCCCGCACCAAGTTCTTATCCGCCGAGCCGGTCATCGAGGTCCAGGTGGACGACGAGGAGACCGCCGCAGGATCTGGCGGGGAGGAAGGAACGACGGTGACGACCAAGCAAGCGGACAGCGATTCCGTCGGCTCGCAAATCCTCCAAGGGGAGTTGAATGAGGTGGGGTCTGACATGGACAACGAGAAGGTAGAGGAGGAGCTCGAAGAGGTGATGGAGGCAGCGGCGGTCGAAGTAGTGGAGACCTGGGAGGTGGAGGTGGAGGTGAAGAAGGCCGGGAAGGTCGAAAAGAAACGGCCAACTCCTCCCAGACTCACGACCACGTACGGCAAGAAGGCTCAGGCCCGACCCAGCTACCCCCCTCCCACCCCTCGCCAGATCGACGCCGCCACAAAGCCTCCTTCCGGCTCGACTGGTGGAGGGACCGCCTCATCCAGCGCTCGACCCGACAGCGGGGGCAAGAAGCGGATCCGGCCGGCGTACAGCGACGAGGAGGAGGAGGTTGAGCCAAAGCGACGGTCCAAGCCGAGCCCCGCCTCCACTCCCGCGGCTCGTCGACAGGGCGGCGGCCGAACTGCCAAGAAGGGAGGGAAATACGCCGAGGAGAGTGGAAGTGAGGCGGAGTAGCTGGTCTAAGCTGTGAAGAAGAAAAATGTTTAAAGGGTAAGTGGGTTGGAAGAGTGTGGCTGCGGGATGATGGCTGACAGTCTAGGTCGGATAGGAGAAAAGACGTAGGAACAAGGGAGATGATGAGACACTTATGCACTTGTACAGTATAGCTCAGATCTCGTCTTCATCGTCCATAAGGTCCTCCTCTGGATAGTCACCCACTGTGATCTTGTCTGAGCGGACAAAGACAGCATGAGATGGGCGGCACTTGAAGAAGGTCTTCCCGTTCACGCTGAATGTCAGCGCTACTCCAATGATCCGAACTTACGATCCATCTCCCTTCCCTGTGGGCTCATCCAGCTCCACGCCGACCCATACCCCTCCTTTCCCTATCTCCGCCTCGCCTACGAACCGCACCGTTCCTATTCTCGCCAGATCCGACGACGTAGCTTCGACCTGACACCTTGCGCCGACGACGACATCCGATGGAGCAGAGGAGGGAGGAGGAAGAGCGAACGAGAGGGGTTCTGGGACATCGGCGAAGCGGCCGAGCTTGTTGGCTTTGAGGTGCGAGAGGACGGTATCTATCGTCAGATGATGTGAGGGTGGGACTCACCGTTGCGAGCCTCATATTCTTCCGCAGACAGCTCGAACTTGTCTACACCGGAGACGTCATTCCACTCGCCAGCTCGAGCGGTCGGATCGGTATTGTCGACCTGAAGAGTCAGTGCGGCGAGACGAAGCGCTCAAATGCTCACTTTGATGCAATTGAACTCGGCGACTCCATAAGATTCGAGCGTTCTTGACTCATCATCCAGGCTAGCGATTGCCTCTTTAGATTCGCTGGACCGGTATAGACGGAGCACCTGATTCTGGGGAGAGACTCCAGTGATGGGTGTGAGCTTGTCCTAATGTTTTAGCTTTGATCGGTGCACTAGGGCCGGGAAATGCACCTTGAGCTGCTGTACAGTCAAGCTCGACTCGAGTCGCCGTTCCGAGTGAGTATCTGGAGAGGTCACAAAGACGCTGATTAGCATGATGAGTAGTCGTTGAGGAAGAGAGGAGAAGGTGCATTTTGACGCGTGTTGCGCCTCGACGCGCCAAGCTCCACATTCCTCATCTCGGGCGGTCATTCAGCTTGAAGATTCAAATGCATCATCTGTCCTCTATCTGTCCTACTTATCCCTGCCTGGCTATATACGGACGGGAACACACTCCAGGATTACAGACTAAATCAGCGTGTAAGGTTAATCTATTCTCCTTCCCAGCAGTATGACCGGCACAACCGCAAGTCCCTAAGCGTAGTCAGGGTTGACTCTTCCAGCCGTCCCTTCCCAGTTTGAACCTCATTACCACCTCCCCCAGCCGCCCCATTCCTACTGGGCTCCTCGTAAAGATCGCGAAAAACCTTGATCTCCCCACTGCTCTCGCCTTCGCTCGGGTCTCCCAGAACTTTGACTCGTCCGCGCAGAAGCGGATATGGCGGGAGGTCCATCTCGTCTACGACCCAGCATCCGGTGTCTATCCCCCTCCGTCCCTCGGGATGAATTCGCCTATGATAACATGATGCGCGTCATGGGCGCGGATGGCTCAGAGGACGATTCCGACACGGGATCAGAGGAGGACAGCGAGGATTATGGGGATTTGGAAGAGGATGATATGGCGGCGACTGGTGATGACGTTGGAGCCGCATCGGTGGCTGGGGTCGGCCGCCCGGCTCCTACTGGCGGCAACTCCCCCCCCCTCCCCCCCCCCCCCCCCCCCCCACCCCCCCCCCCCCCCCCGGGTTACACGGCAATCAGCCAGGAAGCAGCTCTCGGTAAGGAGGCGAAGTCCAGGTGGATCCAAAAGGTCAAGATGGACACCGTACCCGGGGAAGTCCGAGGCAAGCTGGGCACCTGGCTGGTTCGCAAGCTGGGTAGCACGCTGCGTGACCTCAGAATCATCGGTCCAGCGCGGAAAGACCTCGGTTTCGGATCTCGGACACGTCTCTCGTGGCTGTTGGAAACCGGTGCCAGCAATTGCTCGGGCAGACCTTCGGACTATCCCCTTTCATAGCACAATGTGCTGGCGGATCATACGGAACCCTCTCCTCCCTACCCGGCCACAGGAGCAACGGTATCGGCTCCGGTATCCTCCCCAGATCCCTCATCGCAACCGTCACAGTTCACATTGATCGCGACATGATTTATTCCATCGCTTCGAGTGGCGAGCGGACTATCTGGGTGGTCGAGAACAATTGTTCCTTGGGCCCAGATTCACTCGATCTATACACCCTCTTGGTGACGACATACACAAGGCTGGCGGAATTCCAGCCAGGATTATACCGTTTGAAGGGACAGGAGGGACATATGGACGATCTGGACCTCTCCATATTCGCTTCCAGCAAACATTGGCTGGAGGAGGATAGTCCCTCGGGGCCGCGTCATACCCATATCGGCCGCTTTGCGGAACGGAAATTCCTCCTCACCGACATCTTCCTCCGTGACGTCCGCAAGCGACGAGCGGGACTCTGCCAGGCCGGTGCCAGTAACATCTGGCAGCCGGCATTTGCGAGTCCTCCATGCGCGGCATGCGGCTGTACGTACGAGCGGGACGAGACTGCAGCGGATGATGCGGACAGAGTTGAGGGAAGATTGGTGGGAAACGAAGTAGTGGACAGTGAGGAGGAGGACGAGGGCATGGAAGGTATGTAGGGGTGGTGGACACACGACTAGAGACGGCGGAAGCCATTAGTACTGCACTTTGAAGGGTGCGGTGAGATGCGTGTCAGTGGGACAGAAGGCGAGGCAGTCGGTGGGGGCAGTAATAGTAGGGGGACATAACGCGATCCGGGACAATATATGGGATCACAGGTCGTTTTTGAGTATGTGTCAGTATGTCCCCTGGAGCAGTGGCACCGGAGGTGAACCAACGTGCGACCTCTGAAGCGGATGAGATTCACTACAAAAACGTCAACCTATCCTTCAGCGCCCTCGCACCAATCGCTTCCCACTCGTCCCGCCTAATCCACATATCGCTCAAACTCTCCAAATTGCACATCACGCTCACCCCTTTCCAGCTCACAAATCTCGGATTGAGTCCTCGAGGGGGCGGGACGATCTGTACCTCGGCAATAGGTAGGCCCTTGGCGCGGAGGAGGGGCGGTAGACTGAACGTCAGCTGTATCATCACACCAAAAGAGCATATAGCTCACCGTTCCGCGATAAACGGGTAAAGACCCTTCAACGCCGACCCTCCGCCAATGAGCAATATACTCCCCGCGGCCGCCTTGACCTTATTCTCCGTTCCCGCCATCGCGATCGACGCGGCGATAGCTGCGTCCAGGGGCGATCTCGCCGCTTCGCCAATGACGTCGATGCCGTCGTATGCGGAGACTGGAATGTCCGCTTGGGCAGGTGCAGGAGGGAGGAGGGGAACGGCTGGGGCGATGTCTGGGGGAGCAGGCGTTCCATTCGTTGAGCCGGCGGGGGTATCGGCGGGTCGCTTGTCGCTAGTTGCTGATGCTTGCGAGCCGTTCGGTTCGACGATGGTCGGTTTGGGTATGCTAGCATCGCCGTTGGCACTGGCGCCGTCGATCTGCATGGCGGTGTCCGAGGTGTTGACCTCGGGCGTTGGAAGGAGATGGGTCACGCATGAACGCATAGCAGCAGTCTGCGATCAGCTCAACTGCGCAGATGGACATGTCGGCAACTCACGGGCTCGCCATATGCGGTTGACAGGAGATCGTCGACGGATTGAGCTTCCTCCCAGAACGCAATACGACCAGATCCAGCTTTTTCTTGGAAATCGATCATGCGAGTGTCAAAGAAGCACTGAAAGTCAGCTGGAAATACTCGATACAAAAAGGTAAAGCACATACAAGAGGAGCGAGAATGTTCTCATCATACGTTCGGAGCTGGTACTTCTGCGTCAAGCCTTGTTCCTTGAGGACGTAGACATCCCAGGCGATATTTGCCACCATGTGCTAGATCATCAGCTCTGGCCGAATGCTTGAGACCGTGGCAGCTGACTCACCTCCTCCAGCGTACATATCTTCTCTTTCAGCTTGTCCATCATCGCCCACTCCATCGCCTTCCCCAGGTCCAGCTCCTTGTACGGAAAGTTGGACTGCGTCAACATCGCCACCAGCGCAGCCGTAATATCGTCTCCGCCGTAATCGAGCTTGATCCGCGTATCCGGGTTGAGCATCCCTTCGTCGACGCACGTCACGGACGTCGTCGTAGCGCCAATATCGACGACGCAGGCGGTAGACATGCCGGCGGAGAAGATGGCAGCGTGGCCTTCTTGGTGGATCGCTATTTCCTTGAAGCCGAATTCGCCAAAGAGGAGGGAGACGAGCGCTTGGAGATGGAGGCGATCGTTGTGATCTGGGATGAGGAGGACGACCGAGTATTTCTGCAGTGTCAGCTGGCGTCCGTCTTGGTGAGGAAGGGGGTAGCTCACATGGTAGTCCCTCGGATGTATGTCGAGCTCGGTGCGGAGAGATTCGTGCAGAATCGTCGCGATGTCATCCATCAGGCTCTGAGGCGATTCCCAGTCCCGCATATTCAGTCCTCGATGGAGAAGGGGATAGCGTACTTTGAACCCAGAGCCACTGGGTAACCTCAGGGCCTGTCATATCAGCTTGACTCGAGTCAATCGCGAGATCACAGCTTACATCTGTTCCGACAAAGAACTTCTTCCCATCCACTTCGGTCCAGTCAATCCGATATGGGTCGTTGTGCTCCGGTATAGGTTCTGGCCGAACTTTGGCATTATGCTGCTTGACGCGGAAGCCATCCCGATAGTCGGTCGAAAGACGGTTCTGACGAAGTCGATTACGGAGATAGTCTCGGAGATCTTCTATATGCTGGTCGACCTGGGAGATGAGCATCCCTCATATGAGTCTAGTGAAGCCATGGCGCACCGGATCTACCCATTCTTCCTCTCCGTCATCAGTCCCATTGCGCGCAGCGGCATTCCCATTCTCCGAAATCTTCTGCCTCTTGCGCTCCTTCTTCTCTTTTGCCTCCTCCGCCAGCCTCTTCGCTCGGCTACCCGGGACAACCGCCTCTTTACTTCTTGTGGCCGAGTTTGAGGGACGAGCGATACAGAATGGTATCTCTTTTGGGTAGAAATCGGATGCTCGACCTATCCGGAGATTACGGGAACCGGGGTGGATGATGAGCGTATGGCTGAGCGGTTGGACCTAGACTGTCAGCTGAGATCCTTGATACTGTTAGAAGCAAAAAGGCGCCTGGTAGCTTACCGGACCGACCTCCTCCCCTGCTTCTACACGCTTCGCCCGTTCCGCCTCGGCTTCCTCCTTCTCGGCCTTGGCTCGCGCTTGGGAGATCTGCCTGATCACATCGACGTTCGTCTCGCGCACTATGAACTCTCCAGCCGGGTTCTTGACGTGGAAGCTAAGTCGTCAGCTACGCGTCTTGGACGAGGTCGACTGCGGTCCAGCTCACAGTCCAGGCGCAAAGGCAGTGGTGTGTTGGAACAGCTTCTCCACCTTCTTCTGCAAAAGATCAGCTGAGGGTCGCCGCGATGGTGGCCATCCACTCCGCTGAGACGTACCTTCGGTTTCTTCGGGTACACTCTGCGTACAGGCGCAGAGGACGGCCCCGCTTCAGGCACCTCCGCCACATCGGCAATGGCGCTGCCTTGGGGTATTTGCGGACTCTCCATCAAGCCAGACCGCTGCGGCAGTAACCCAGTTCCTGGACTTTTGCCATTGGTGTAGGGCACAGACGAGCCCCGAGGTGGCGATGCGGGCGGCGTCGTCGAGATGCGGGTCCTAGGCAAGGGCGCAATGGAGGTCATGTCCGGGAGCTCTGGCGAGCCATTGGTAGAGTCTGGCTCAGAAGGCTGCAGGACCGAAGGGATTTGCCCCGTTGCCGTGAGAGGGATCCGACCCGCTGTGTATGGGCTGACCATGATGTTGAATGTATGATGCTGATGAACGTCGCCGAGGCTCTCGTCGCTGTCGAAGAGGTCGAGCACAACGTCGGGTATGATATATGATACCGGCCACCTCCGCCTAGAATTCCACGTCATACAGCCATGACGGCATCCGCAAGATTTCTCAGCTGTTCAAGGTCCACCTCTTCTTCTCACCTCTTGCATTCATCGATACCTCTGCTCAATACACTACAATGGGCTACAAAGCAAAGAACAAGCAGGCACCGCCAAAGCCCCTCCCGGGTACGACCGAGCCCGGAAAGAAGCGCAGGAGGGACAAGGGCAAGAAGCGCGCTTCGGCTCCCAAGGATGAGCGGAGTAGTATCAAGGCACAGGCGAGCGGAGGGCGGCACAAGCAGGTCTTGCCAGGGAGGCGGAAGAAGAAGGTGGATGTGGTAGATGAGGAAGAGGACAGTGACCTGGAGGAGGCATTGCACCAGGGGTGAGTGGACCGATCTGCAGCTTGAATAGTGGAGCTGATCAACAGGGAAATGTCACCGGATGAGGACGAGGAGGAGACTGTCAAGGTCAAGTCCATGAAAGGCAAGGGCAAAGCAAAGGCCGATGAGTGAGCTTACTCGCTTGTGGCGTAAGCGCGTGCTGACATACAGCACCGACGACGTCTCTGATCTGCGCAAAGCGCCCGCGAAGGATCTGGACTTTGGCGATTCCGACGATGACGGACATGACGAGGGCAAGGAGGTACTGCCCACCGGTCAGCACATGTTCGACCTGGACGCGATGCCGTCGGACGAGGACGGAGAGGACGACGAGTTTGATCTCGGCGAGGGGGAGGACGACGATGATCTTCTCGGCGACGAAGACGACGACGAGATGATGGACTCGGACGCAGAGGAGGAGGACTCAGCGTTTGCCTCCTCAGGGGATGAGGATGAGATGGAGGTGGACGAGGCGAATGACCCTCGCACTGCTCATCTCCGCCTGAACCCCGAGCCGGGATCAGACGACGAGGACGGAGCAATCACGACCAACCTGGAGGACGACCTTACCAATGAGGGGTTCACGCTGCCCGCGGTGGACAACGGCGGTGAAGTGGAGGACTTTGAACACGGGACAAGTCTGCGCGAGATCGAGACGAGGATGAGGTGGTTGGTGGGAGTGTGTGCTGGAAAGGATGAGAAGCTGTCGCAGGGTGTACCGGGAAAGTGAGCTGGTTATGGACTCAGAGTCTCTTAAAGGTGAAGCTGATCCCTTAGATCTCGGTCAGATCACCTTCTGCAATTGCAACACGACATTGCCACCTACTTCGGCTACAATATCTTCCTGGTCGGCAAGCTGATGAAGCTGTTCCCAGTGGACGAGGTCAGTAAAGCGATATGTCTTGCAGTATGTAGCTGATCTTCAGGCTATCGCTTTCTTCGAGGCCAACGAGTCCCCCCGACCCGTCACCATCCGCGCCAACACCCTCCGGACCCGTCGGAGAGATCTGGCTCAGGCCTTGATCAACCGCGGTGTCCAGCTCGAGCCTATCGGCAAGTGGAGCAAGGTCGGGCTCCAGGTATTTGAGAGTCCCGTACCAGTCGGTAAGTTTCCCCTTATACTTCCATGGGCCGTGCTGATCATCAGGTGCCACCCCCGAGTACCTCGCCGGGCAGTACATGCTCCAATCCGCCTCCTCCTTCCTCCCCGTCATCGCCCTGGCTCCTCAGCCCAACGAGCGCATCCTCGATATGGCCTCTGCCCCCGGTGGCAAGACCACCTACATTTCCGCCCTCCTCCAAAACACCGGTCTCATCTTCGCCAACGACTCGAACAAGCAACGTACCAAGAGTTTGACGGCCAATGTCCATCGCATGGGATGCAAGAATGTCGTAGTGTGCAACTACGACGCGAGGGAGTTTCCGAGAGTTATGGGTGGGTTTGATAGGGTGTTGCTGGATGCGCCGTGTAGTGGGACCGGAGTCATCAGTAAGGATGCTAGTGTCAAAGTCAACAAGGTAAGACTTACAGCTTGGATAGTCGGGTCAATAGCTGACTCGCAGACCGAGCGCGACTTCCAGCTCCTCTCGCATCTCCAAAAACAGCTCATCCTCTGCGCACTCGACTCGGTCTCCCCAAACTCTGCTACAGGCGGATACGTCGTCTACTCGACCTGCTCCGTCACTGTCGACGAGGACGAAGCTGTTGTGGACTACGCCCTTCGGAAACGGCCGAATGTACGGCTCGTACCCACCGGTCTCGAGTTTGGAGTGGAGGGGTTCAAGGCATTTGAGGGAAAACAGTTCCATGAGAGTCTGAATTTGACCAGAAGGGTGGGCTATCATCTTCGTAACGGATTGGATTTTAGCTGACGCCCAGTTTTACCCGCACAAGCACAACATGGACGGGTTCTTTGTCGCCAAGTTCAAGGTCGAAAAGCGGGTCAAGAAGCAGTCTGATGAAGATGCGGAGGAGACGGGTCCGCTCAGGAAGTTGAATGATGAAGGCGAGCTCGTCGAGGAGGAGCAGGAGAGGTCGGCATTTGATGCAGAGGCAGACGCGACCATCATACAGGGTGAGCTTCCAACTTCTCGCTTTGCACGAGAACAGAGCTGACGCGATATAGAGGGCAAAAAGAAGCACCTCCTCAAGACCAAGGGGATCAAGGTGGGCAAGGGGAAGGGTGTGGAGAAGGCGCGGGCGGAGAAGGTCGTCAAGCCAAGAGGACCGACGGGGGCTGGTAAGCCACAGCGGGTGAAGAAGGCGGAGTGATTTGGGATCAGGTTCCTTGTTACCATATTTGCATGTATAGTCTAGACAATTCTTCTACTACCGCAGGACGTCTGTCAAGCTTTGTCTGCTTTTCAGGGGAAAGCGACTGTAGGGCTAGGAAGGCTGGGAAGGGAAGGCTAGTCTACGTAGCCCAGCCCCGCTTGAAACACTTGCAACCTCTCCCTTCTGAGGGGACTAGTTGAGCCTCTCGAGCGCATCCGAGCGCCACTCGAGATGAAGCTCCGCATTCGCCTTCCACCACTCCTCGAACTCCTGCTCCTCGCTCACATCTACTCCTAGATCCTGTAACGCCTTTGTGCTCAATTGCGTGTTCTCCGGTCGCTCGGTCTGTCCTGGCTTTGACTCGGGCTTGTTGCGATCGGGAATGACGTGCTTGATGGGTAAACTGAGCGCAGAGGCGATGATGGTGGTCATGTCGTACTTGGTCAATGACGGGGCGGGGGAGGCGTAATGGAGGATGGGCGGGAGGGCTTTGTCAAGGTCTGACAAGGTGAGCTCTGAGTCTACATATCGGAGAGTCTGACCGTCAAAGCAGCTTACGCGTAAGATGGACGAGGACGCGTCCGACGTCCGAGACGTTCGTAGGGAAGCGAACCTGATAGGCGTCCATCTTGTACTCTTTGCCAGACTGGTCCTCCACGACTAAACACGTCAGCTTGTCTTCCGCTGATCCATAGACAGGAAGCTGAGAGCTGGACATAACATCTTGCAAGATGTTGACGGCGCTCTCAGCGTTATACGTCACTTGCCCGTACCTGCTAATCAGCTAATGCAGCTCCGGTCATCGGTATCACCCTCAGCGCCTCAGCTCACAAGATAGGAACGCGCAGGACAGCGACGTTTGCCCCCGCCTCACGAGCTTTCAGGACCTCTTGCTCCCCTGCGAGCTTCTGTCGGCCGTACATTTGCAGAGGATCGGGCTTGTCATCGACTTCGTACGGCGGACTATGCGATCAGCTTTTTTCGGCTACATGACATGCACAACGCAGCCGCAAAGCTCACCTTCGGCCGTTGAATACGTAGTCGGTCGAGATGTAGATCAAAAGGAAGCCATGTTGCTGTGAGAGCTTGGCTAGGTGGGCCGGAACAGCTGCATTGATACGAGCAGCCTTCTCGGGATCCTGGGACACGTCAGTGCGTTACCTGAGGGAGAATCTGGGGCAGCCATTGCGTACCGCTTCTGCCACGTCTGGTCGCCTTTCTGCCGCGCCTAGGCTGGTCAGTGCTAGTTGCCCAAAGCTCGATCTCAAGACTGCCCACTCACAGTGTATAACAGCTACACGCAGTCAGCTCGCATTCCTCTCCTGAAGTGAGAATGCAACTTACCATCGACCTTGTTCTCACTGAAGAACGCTTCCACCGCGCCTTCATCCATCAAATCAAGCTTGGTATACCCTTCATTCGCGCGACTGAACGCCAGGCGGATGACAGTATGTTCAGCTTCATTCAATTTTCAGGGCCAGATCCCATAGCTGGCAGGGTCACGGGGGCATCACTTACCTTTATCACCCTTCGCCTCAAAGCGCTTGACGACGGCCCTGCCGAGCAAGCCAGATGCACCTAGCACCATTAGTAAAGCTCCCTTGGCCGTCAAGCTAGGCAGCTTACCGGTGACTACTACCCTTTTGCCCGTCATGACCACTGTATGAGGAGGGTGAGGTGAGATATATAGAAGCTGAGTGAAGGTATTAATTGAGGAAGCTGCTGGCTGCTGGCTCCACGCGTCATATCGGCACGATGCCGTCATATTCTGAAACACCCTGAAACACCCCACCCTCGGCCGGTGCCTTTCGGTCACAGCTTTCCCATCCTTCGCATACACTCTTTCAGAAGCATACCATCTACTGAATAGGAGGACAGGATGTTGATCTACAACGCTGCTGGGCTCACACGGCGACGAAAACGGGACAGCAATTTTGCATTTCGCGACCTCCTCTACTGACGTAAGAAGACGTAATTGCTCCTTTGGGCCGAATTTCGGAGGCCTGTCCGGCCGCGACCGCCGACCGCCGCTCTCCGCGGAGTCCGTCCGCCCGCCATGAGTCCAGCTCGGAGGGTGTAGATAAGCGGGTGAGCAGCGATGCTAGGCGACAACAAGGCTGGCAGTCGATCGGATGATCCTCCTCTCCGTGACAACTTCGGTGTTCTGTTCGCCTACAAGCTTGTCCCGTCTCAAGGGGGTGTTGATCCTATTGCCCCATCGGGAGTTGGGAGCTCGGTGGAGGTCGGTGGAGGTATGCAGCAACAAAGGTGGAGGCGCAGGTGGAGGTCCGAGGCCGAGAGAGACCCCCAGGCCGCTGTATATAGAGAAAGGGCCTGTTAAATATCGCGCTCCGCCACCGCCGTCGAGTCCCAAGCGCACCGCCTGATACCTCATACTAAAGCAGCTCCCGAATACGACCACAGACTGATATGTCCTCCACTGTCCTCATCACAGGTACCACCGCCTTCGTACGTACCCCTCCCGCTGCTTCATGCACCCCACTGGCAACCCCGACCAAGCTACAGCTGACATACAGCTTGGCGCGCATGTGGTTGAACGTTTCCTTCATGCAGGATGGACCGTCCACGCGACGATCCGCTCATCATCCAAACAGCCCGCTCTCGAGTCGTCCCCGTTCTTCGGGCCCTTCATCCAGTCCGGCAAGCTCAAGCTCTTCACTGTCGGGGACCTCACCACCGCCAACTATAGCGACGCGATCAAGGGCTGCACAGCCGTCGTCCATGTTGCCTCGCCGGTTGAGTTCACGTCCAACGACTTTCGGAAAGACTACCTCGCGCCCGCACAGGAAGGCACACGGTCGGTGGTCGAGGCTGCTATCAAGGAAGAGGGCGTCAAGCACATCGTCATGACTTCTACATACGGTACGTCCTTTCCTCTCTACGCTGTCTCTCCCAAAGCGGGCCGAGCTGACCTAAAAGGCGCGGTAGGCTCGCACCAGGACGCACCGTGGAAACAGGTCGGCACCACCTTCACCGAAGCGAATTGGAACCCCTATACCCTGGAGCAGCTGGACGAGATCGCTAAAACCGGCGTCAACACCAATCCCTACTTCCCTCCGCAGTCCCTCTACTATATGGGCGCTAAGAAGTACGCCGAGATTACAGCCACCGAGCTGTGCGATGAGGCGAGGAAGAAGGGACGGGACATCTCCTTCGCGGCTATGAACTGTGTCATCATCGCTGGTCCGCCTAGTGAGATCAACCCTACGTACCCGGATGAGCAGATCGTGAGCTGACACCGTCCAGTCCAGCCTCAAGACTCGTTGTCGCAGGGCGGCATGTCGACCGAGATCTTCTACGCCCTCCTCGGCGGCAAAGACGCCCCTATCGCCCCCGCCGACTTCCCATATATGGTCGACGTCCGAGATGCCGCCGAGGCGCACTATCAAGCCGTCGTTCGAGATGCCGATGGGCGATTCAACCTGAGCGGTGGACGTGAGTACTGGGACCCCTTCCGGTCGGGGTTGTAGCTGACAGGTAGCGTACTCCTTCCAGCAGGTGGTGGACTTCCTGCACCAGGCGTACCCCGCCGAGTCACACCGCGTCCCGGTCGGTACGCCCGGTAAATACGAGTACAAGGATCCGGGAGTATACGGCTTCGATTCGAGTAAGAGCACGCGCGAGTTGGGTATCAAGTGTGAGTCTGTTTCGTGGTGGAAGGATATCGCCAGCTGACAGTTTAGATCACACTTTCGAGGAGACCATGACTGCGGCGTACGACCGGTTCTTGCAGCTCGAGAAGGAGGGTCTGAAGTAGTTAGTGGACCGACCTAGGATCAGTGTATAGAAGATACAGCCTTGGTGAGAGACGGTCCCAGCCTTCTTACTCTGTCAGTATTGCAGTGATATACATATCTCGCGGCCCATGAGGAACAAAGTCAAGAACTCCGTCGTATCCCACCGTCTTTTCCCATAAAGCGATCCAGAACCCAGCCAATACTAATAGACCGAAACACCGCCAACACCCCTCCCTACTCCATGATAACCCCCTTACGCCTTGACCTCCCCCTCCTTCTCCTTCTCCCTCGCGGCCCTCCTAGCCCTCCTCGCGTCCTTCCGCTCATCCTCATCCCGCTGCATTTCCTCGGCCTCCTTGAGCCGCTTCGCGAACTCGCTCGCCGTGATCCTATCCTTCTTCGCGAGGGGGTACGCGCCCCCGATACCCGTCGTGGCGTCCATTCCTGCCGAGGGCTCGCCGCCTGTTGAGGTAGAGCCGGCTTCGTCAAGAATGCGCGAGCGGGGCTGGATGGCTGGCGCAGATTCGCCCGCCTTCCTCCCGGGCCATTGAGTATCCGGCGGGAGATCGCCTGGGCATCAGCCTCGGCTAGGGAAGGGCAGAGAGAATCTAAAATGGTGATGGGGGTTAGACGTACCGAGCATAATCTGAGATTTGATATAGTGCGTAGTCTGCTGTTGTCGTGTGATGGCGACGGAACCGTACACTACCATAGCGACGACGGTGGCTCCTTGTGCCCTGTAGAGTCAGCTCCTCCTTCATTTCATTGTACGGCGACCTCGGGCTTGGTGAATAACCAGGGAAGGGCCTCGATAAGCTGGGAGACACTCACAATACACGCATTCTCAACCAATAATTGAAGTTCTTCCTATTTCCAGTCCGCAGACTCAGCGTCGCCCCGACAAGGGCTACGACGGTCGCTGCGCATCCTTATAGGTCAATTGTGTGCGTTTTTTCCGATCTGGGCCTCCAAACGCACCTGCAGGCACGATAGGCTGGCTCTTGCACCTCTGCCATATGTAATTTGTGAACGTGATGGGCTTATAGGGCCGCTCCTCTTCGTCGGGATAAGACATGGTGTCCAAGTAATCGTTTTTCGATGTGTTCTGATGATTGAGAGGCGTTTTCCCGCTAAATGGCGCTCGATTCTGCCCCTAAGATCACGTGGATGAGCGGACGAGAAGCTGCTTAGAGGGAATAAGCGCGGATGTAGGTGCCTTGTCAAGGTAGTCACAAAGAAAGCAAAGACGAGAAGAGATATGGGCGATCTCAAGATCTTGCGAGATTTCTCCCCGCCGGCCGGACGATGACGATGACGTGTTACAACATTGAGGAATGCGGAGTTGCTTCTTTGACGCGGGCACTGGCCTCCTGCCTTTGTCCTCCACCCACCTCTCATCGAGCCAGGTGTAGACTCGCCTGTTAACTCGTAAACCGGGATCATGCTGATGTGATGCATCCCCTCAACCCCTACCTAGCCAAAAAGCCCGACTTTGCCCACCTCGCCTCCCTACACCCGTCTTTCAAGCCATAGTAAGCTTTCCTCCCCAGAGGGCTAGGTCAAAGCTCACGCTCCTAGTGTAACAGTATCGCCTGATGGATACGCGTCTATCGACTTCCAGGACCCAACGGCGCTCCGGGCGCTGACGCGCGCGCTGTTGAAGGAGGACTGGGGGTATGATGTTGAGCTAAGGGAAGATAGGCTGTGTCCTACGGTCTGTCGACTCTACCGGCCCTCAACCAGCGCGATAAATAGCTGATGGTCAGCTTGCGAACCGGTGAGTCAGTTCACTGCCATGGACGGAAGGTGGGGTTCCTCAAGCACTAGCTGACGTCATACAGGTTGGATTATCTATACCATATCCTCGATATCGAGCCGTACCTCTCCTCTTCCGACGCGTCGTCCCCAGAAAGTTCAGCGAGTGGCTCGAGACCTCTCAGAGTGCTAGATATGTAGGCTCACTTCTTCCGTCCTCCTTGGTGGCGCAAGCTGAACCGGCATCATAGTGGGACAGGCCATATAGCTATATACCCCCTACTATTGCGGCACCTCCGCCCGACAGCCAGAATCATAGCGACGGGTGAGCTATACCCCAATTGTCCTTCTCGAGGTTGAATAGCGGGTCAGCTGACTGAGCAGAGCTGGATGCCGTCTCCTTCCATCATGCAGTCAAGACCCGCCTCTACAACGAAATCCTTCCCGCCTCTATTTCTATCCTCCGACCGTCACCTGACCAACCAATCCTCTTCCCCATCTTTGACGGCCTCGCCAATTCCTATTCTACGTCTAGAGAGGCCGGCGAAGGCGACTCCTCGAGTAAGGAGGCGGACAAGTGGGACTTTGTCATCTGCAACCCTCCCTTCTTTGGGTCGGAAGATGAGATGCGCGAAGGGAGAGAAGCGAAGCAGAAGGGCGCTCCGGCTGTGAGCTCCTCTGTTCTCCCTCATCTGACATATCTGTAGACTGAGGAAACCGTGAACTCATCCGAGCAGGCTCCGACAGCTTCAGATAACGAGCTCATCACTCCCGGCGGAGAGGTACAGTTCGTAGGTCAGATGATACGCGAGAGTCTTCAATTGCGGGAGGCATGCCAGTAAGCTGGAGCCAGCCCCTCCTGATCTCAGCGAGAATGTATCAGCTGATCGCCGCAGGTGGTATACCAGCCTCATTGGGAAATACAGCTCGCTCATGACGCTCGTTGAGCAGCTCAAGGGCGCCAAGGTGAGCTCACGCGTCGTGAATAGCTACTCGCGATGATGGCCCAAGCTGACCTCTGCAGATCGACAATTACTTTATCCACTCGATCAAGCAGTCACGTACGACCCGATGGATCCTAGGGTGGAGTTTTGGCTCGATCCGACTTCCCGACGTAAGCTTCACACCCTTCTCACGTCCGCGCTTTACTTTGTCGACTCAGGAGAAGGATACAGCTGATGGCTTTTCAGAGCATCACCCGCGTCGACCTTATCCCCGGGACGTCCTTCGCTAAGCTCCTCGCCCCGCCCAATAGCTTTGGACTTACACCCGAGCCTCCCCTTTCTACCGAGATCCTCCGAGATCGGATCGAAGGCATTCTTCGGGACGTCCAGCTCTTCCCTCCCATCCCGTCCTCTACCGCCTGCGCTCAATCAGCCGCGGAGACTGAGGACACACCCTCAACCGGCGCACAATCGACAGCAGCGGACAACGCAAACGTCATTGCCATTGCACCAATCAGCAATACTTGGTCTCGAGCCGCTCGGCGTCAAGCGGCCCGTGGAGGCGGGAGTGGGTCTGCTGCTCCTTCCCAGCCATCAGGATCGGGGGCAAGCGCGCAGCCCCTCTTCCGAGCTACTATCCACTTTTTGGACGTTCGGGCTTTACCACCTCCCAAGCCTGCCGGTACCACCTCGCCGGGGAAGGCCAAGCAAGATGGGAAGGATGGACAGGATGGACAGGAAGATAGGGGCACGTATTTAGGCGCGGAAGACGAAGGCAGGGAGACAGAGGAAGGCAGGGAATCAAAGGAATGCAGGGCAGTCGGAGTACCAGAGGTGGAGAAGACAGCAGAGGAGTCGGCATATACAGCCACCAGAGGAAGAGTGGAGTTGCGCTGGCTGGAAGGCAGAGATCGGAGCGTCGTAGAGGGATTATGGAAGTTTATACTCACCAAAGCGGGGTTGGTGGGTGGTACCAGTAAGGGGGCTTCGTGATCTACTCTAAGGTTACCTACGCGTAGAAAATAGAGCTGTACCCTCACAGCTATAGTCGAATAGCAGCACAAGAATGGATGTACGTATTTCATCTTGGTATTGACAACTGCTACCAATATCGCTCATATTCCCCCTCATTCACCCATCAATCAGCCTATACACACACTGCACTCCCTAATCCCACGCATCCCCGTCGATATCCTTAACATGCTAAGTACGAAGAAGAAGAAGAAATGGATGAGGATGCGGATGGGGGGATGTGCTCGAATGATGGTGTGGGTGTGGGTGTGGTGATGGTGATGGTCGGAATGCTTTGCGTATGGTCGTCGGTCCCCTCGTCTCTTCGTCCCCTCGTCGTCCGTCATCCGCCTCGTTCCATTTTTCCCCCTGTCGATATTTTCACTGGATCGCCTCGTTCCTCACTCCACGCCACTACTTCTGCTGCCTGTCTCCCTGGGGCGCACCTCCCCTCCCCCGTCCGCCCCGCCCCCCTCGGCCCGACGTACGCTCCACAAACCCGTCCGACCCCTGCTGCTGCTGCTGCTGCCCGCCCTGCCCGCCCATCGCGCCCCCTCGCCCACCACCGCGTCCACCGCCCATCCCGCCCCTCCCTCGCTCTCCACCACCATTCATCTGCCGCTCACCACCGACAGGTCCCTGCTGACCTCCGCCCGGCCCCTTCATCCTGCGCTCATCCTTCTCCTTCCTCGTCTCGAAGATGAGCGACCCCGACTGGCCCTGTACCTTGACGCCACCCTCGCCGCCCTGGTTGGTCTGCAGAGACGCGATGATGGCTTTGGTGGCCGACTGGATCGACTTGAATTCGACAAAGGCGCAGGCCTTGTTGCCGACAATCTCGACCTTGCTGACTTCGCCGAACCGGGACGCGGCCGCACGGAGAGAGTTCTCGTCCATCGGCTCGCCGGATTGGTCGTTGGCGGCCCAGTTGGGGAGCTGGACGTCAGCAATGCCCACACAAAAAGCAGGATGACTGACCTTGACAAAGCAGTGCGAGGTCTTGACGCGCATGGCGTTCTCCACGGCGGTCGACTTGGGGCCGGAAGACGAGGCCGAGGGGGCAGAGCCGTTCGCCTGCTCGGCCTGAGCAGGAGCGACTTGGACCGCCTTGGGAGCGGCGGCGGGTGGGGCACTGACGGCGGGGGCATTGGCAGCGGCGGTGGGACGGGCGATAGCAGCCCACGACATGGGTCCCTTTGGCTTGGCGGGTGCGGCAGGTGCGGCCGGGGCAGCAGCAGGAGGAGCAGCCTTGGGAGCGCCGTTGGCGGCGGGCTGCTCAGGCGCAGGAGCCGACTCCTCGGCGGAAGGAGTGGATGTAGTGGGCTCCTCGACAGCCTGGGCAGGCTCAGACGGGGCGATATCCTTGTCCGGAACGGAAGCAATAACCGCCTCCTCCGGAACAGTCGCCTGGTCGACCTGTGCGGGCTCGCTTGTTGGTTCTGGCCCTGATCCGACGTCCGCCGCGGGTGCCTCTGCGACCTCCTCCTCCTTCTCCTCCTCGACCGGCGCGGCGGCCTTCTCCTCGACGTCATTGTCGACCGGCGCGACAATCTCCTCGGTCGCCTTGACCTCTACCGGCGCGGGCGCCTGCTCGACCGGCGCTGAAACCTCCTTGTCCTTGGCGGGAGTGGTCGACGCGACCGTCGTCTCCTCATCGTCGTCCTCATCATCAACCTCCTCCTTCAGGTATCGGAAAATGTCGTTCAGGACGAAATAGCCGTTGGGTTGTTCGGCGAGGAAGAAGGTTTGGGTGAATTTCCGCCATGGACCATTCATGTTGGACATTTCACCGATAACGAGGATGATGATGCCGCCGTTGGCGGAGGATTGAGAGTCGATCTGGTGAATGTAGACTTTGCATTGGTCGTAGCCTATCGAGGTGATCCGGGCGTGGATTTCCTGAAAAGTCAGCTGAGTCCTGCGCCGGTGAAGTGGTAGCTCACCTGCTGGCCGAGTGCGACCTGAGCCTCCTCGCCTTCCTCGCCGTGGATGAATGTCGAGCGCTTGTTGTAGAAGCAGTGGAGGCGGTGAGGTTGCTTGTTGACAAAGTTGCTGATGGTCAGCTGAGCCAAGACAAAGGGTGAATTCCAGCTCCGCCTCCGCTGTGCCGCCACTCCGCACTGAGCCAGCTGCCCAGAAGAACGATACCCTCCACACCATACCGAGTCTGGCGGATCTGACTCACTAGTACTGGGGAACGAACTGCCATCCGACATCGTTCGGCTGAACTTTGCTCTGCGTAGCAGAAGACTCAGCGGCCGGGATAGGAGCAGCGGGGTGACCATTCCCATTTCCATTCACGTGGGGAGCGGACATGATCTATACTATCAGCCAGGCGCCCGCTTTGATCGGCTTGCGGTAGCTGAAGTGGAGGGAGGAACGCACGGAAAAAGTTGGATGATGGGGATTGGGTAGCTGATGGGCTGATTCCTAGAGCTGTGAGGCTATTCTTTTGGGCTGTTTCGGACGGTAGGTGGATATCTCCTGTAAGATAGCTGGGAGATAGCTGCTGGGAGGATGAGATATATATGGTAAGGAGAAAGGGTGATGATGGTGACGGCGGAGAGAGGGAGAGAGGCTGACAGCAGCAGGTGAGTGAGTGAGCGGGATCATTTCGGGAATTTAGATTAGTGGCGTTTCAGAATCAACCACCACCAGCGACGCGCAAGCAAGCAACCTCCACCCATCATCATCAACCATTGCATACCTCATACAGCCTATACCAGCTACCATGTCCCTCCAGCAATCCCTCACAGAGCTCCAATCAGCCTTCGATAAGGGCAAGACCGAGCAAGTCACGTCTCAGCTTAGCAAGCTCAAGGTGGGCCCCGTCCTTCCCCTCCCCTCCTGACGTCCAGCTGATAGGCAGCTCGAGCTAGCCAAGTCCGGTCTGTACTTTGCTCCCCCAACAGCCACCTCTAACGACCTCGTCGTCGCCCGTAAGCCTTCTTTCTTGCCAAAGAAACCAAACAATGTCCTAGCTGACATTCAGGCTCGATCCTCGAACTCGCCTCGTTCCACTCCCTCCGCCTGCACTCGCTCAAATCATACACTGCATACAATGCCGCCCTCCAGCCATTCTACGCTCTCCCAAACCTCCCGTCCTCGCCAAACAGGCCGGTCATATTAGGGCTGTACCTCCTGGCGTTACTGAGCGGGGGTCAGTTGACCGAGTTCCACACGTTGTTGGAGAGGTTAGGACCCGGGGAGATGGGGGATAGCTTTGTGAAGCTCCCAGTGGACCTGTAGGTCTTCCGCTGGCTTCTCTAGGGTACGGAAAGACTTCAGCTGATATGATAGCGAACGGTGGTTGATGGAAGGCGCGTACAACAAGGTGTATCGGGCGAGGGAAAGGGTGCCGAGGGAAGAGTTTGGATTCTTGCTCGAGAAGCTTATGGGGACTGTCCGGTGAGCTACTTGTTCCACATCAGTCGTATTGGGCTCAAGCTGACCTATAGGGCTCAAATAGCAGCCACGATCGAGGCGTCATATCCCTCCTTGGGGAAACAGAACGCGTCAGGACTGCTGTTCTTCAAGTCAGGAGAGGAGAAGGACCTGATTGAGTTCACTTCTTCTGTAAGTCCACCTCACCATCCACCCCGCGACTGTCGATCACATCATATGGTACTTGACAAGCCCGTGGATATTTCGCTGACGTCCAGCGCAAATGGACACTCAACCCCTCCACCTCAACATTCACCTTCCCCTCTACCAGCCCCGACGATACTCCTACCTACAACACCAGCGCCAATCCCTCCGCCACCTCTTTTGGGGCAACCGGAAACAGCATGTCTGGCGGAGTGACCCGGGGGATCCCGATGCGGACGATGGTGGGGCCTGCGCTGAGGTTGGCGCAGCAGCTGGAGGCTATTGTGTAAGGTGAAGTCGGGTTGAGAAGTGTACAAAATAGCAAGATAGCGATCAAGATGAATATCATGCGTTTATGCTGATGCTGCATCACCTCTAATCATCTACCTACTGGATCTACTAAGCTGATTCACTTTCTCCTCACTTGATCTTCCTACCATATACCATACACCTAACCTATGCTACATGTATCGATCTCCACCTCTTTTCAGTGTAACACATCGCCTCGTTCCATGCCCGCTCTAAGCCTCAGCCCCAGCTCCGCCCACTGCCCCTCCTCCTGCGCTCTTCGCTGCCTCCTCGGCCGCCTTTCTCTCTGCAAACATCTTGGCATTCGCGGCCCGCTTATCCGCCTTGGCCTTTGCTCTCGCCTTGTACGCTTCTGGCGACTGATCCTCCTCTGCCCCATCGCCGGCCGGGGTGGCTGATCCCGAAACGCCCGATGCTGGGGTGGACTGCCCATCTCTTGGTTTTGGTTTGCCAGAGCGCGAGTCGAGCGAGTCGAGGATGATCGTTAATGGGCCCTGCATGTAAGCCGTTTGTCCATCGGCCATCATCTCCAGTCTGAACAGAGCAAACAACGGTGGACTCACATCATTGAGTAACGAAACATCCATCATCCCCCCAAACTTGCCATCTTTGATCTTATCCGGCTTGTGTGTTTTCCGCATATCTTCCAGAAAATTATAGTAGAAATCCCGGCTGACCGTGGAGGGCATGGCATCGTGAAAGTCGGGCTTGGAGCCTTTGAAAACCGCCATGAGGGTGAATTGCGAGACTGCGAGAGTCAGCTTGGCAGACTCTCTGGCTTCCATCCGCCTCTCCTGCGCTCCATCTTTCCTCGTAGAGCTGCCTCTCTGAAAACTCATCCGGTGAGATGCGTCTCGTCCTCTTTCGGTTCTGCGCCTTGCACTTACACCCGTTCTCCTCCCCCTTACTCCGTCGCCTCCTCCTTTTTCGTCCGTCTGCCTTGCCGGCTCAAGATAAGCGCGCCCAGAGACTTACCGCACAGCACCTCCCCATCTATATCTTTCACGCTCCGCTTCCAAGACCCCCATGCGTCCCCTGGATCTTCAAACAGCTTCGCACCTAATATCTTCTTCGTAAGTATGTCAGAGTCAGACTTTTGGTCGTCTAGCGTATCAGTGATTGAGCAGTGAGTGGTCGAGAGTGGCTCACTCTTATCTATCCCGATGAGAACGAGTAGGCCTCGGCCTATTTCCGAGATGACCTCTCCGTCGACTGGCGGTTCAGCTGTGTTTAGCGGCGACGAGTGTGCATTTCGAGCAAGCTTACCTGTGACTGAAGCTCTCGTCACTCGTTGCAGCACCGCTCTCATTTCGCCTGGAGTGCAGTGGGGTAATGGGGTGTCTTTGCAATGACGTCCAGCTTTAGTCCAGCTCACAGCTGAGCCGGCGGCAGCTCGGGGAACGCACGGACCCCGGACATCCCTCTCCAACTCCATTCCCGAGATCGACGGCCCGATCGGCGTTCCCACGTGCACGATAGGCTCCGATCTGCCGGCTACTTACGTGAGTCTGCCGTCAGAGATAAAACGAGGGTGCCTGTCCCACGAGCTGTTTCAGGGACACCGGGCCAGGGACAGGGATGGCGCTTTCCGTATCTGAAACGAGGGTGCCGGCTTCAAACGTACAAACGTAACAACACCGAAAAAAATAAGCGGACGTCCTTTGAGCGTGTGGGTGTGGCTTTGGGGGGCGTCAAGCTCAGAGGATGGGGTGGGCGTGCAGTCGTAGAGGTGGTAAGCAGGTGTCTTGTCTTCTTGCTCTTGTATCTATACATCTGTATTTGTGAGAACAGCGGCAGCTGAACTGGCATTCAAGCTTAGCTTCAAGTTGAAACATTCCTTCCCCTCCACCGTCGAAATTAAGATTGACTCGTCCGACAGGACAACCGACCACGGTCAAAGCGCAATCCATCCAGCCACCGCATCATCGTCATCGACCTGCCAGCTTTAGCTTCAGCTTTTTGGCATTCAGTCGCTCGCTCTCGCAAAAGTCAGTGGTCCATCGACTACACCTCACACTCTCTACTCCACGCTCTTTCCGGCCTTACCTACCCCTCGGTCCACCTCGGTACCCCCGCCTGTGTCTCACCCCGGACTCATACCCGGCCCCAAACACATATCTCGGCCTCCCAGCTCTCTCCATATCTCAGCCTACAGGCCGTCATCCCACGCTACACGCACCACGGTACCAGCCATCTCAGATCTCTGCATAAGCCAAGCCTGGCTCGCAGAAACTAGCGCTTCCAGCCCCCGCCTCTTTCTCATACCACATCCCATCGACAACGATGTTCCTCTCGACACTCCTCCTCGTCCTTCCGGTCCTCCCCCTCTCTCTGGGGTTCGCGGACCCCGAGCTGCACGCTCGGTCCAGAAGTAGGGCGCATGCGCACAGGGGGATGCTGGAGAAGCGGCAAGGGTTTGGAGGGAGGGCAACGTTCTATGATGTTGGATTGGGCGCTTGTGGGGGATACAAGTGAGTCTGAGCGGTTCCTTCCTTCCCTGCTTCCTCGAGTGACCTATGCTGATATCCTCAGCGTCGCATCAGACTTCATCGTCGCTCTCAACTCTCCTCAATTCGGCGGTGGATACCCAGGACCCAACTGCGGTCGGGCGATAACCATCTCTTACGGCGGCAAAACCGCCAACGCTGTAGTGCGGGATCAATGCCCTGGTTGTGGTTACGGTGATCTCGATTTCAGCCGAGGACTCTTCAACTACTTTGCTGTCAGTCCACACCTTCCTTCGCAGGTGCACCCAAGCTGATAGTCCAGTCTGAAGACGTCGGGACGTTCCAAATGTCATGGTCATGGTCCGACTCGCCCGCTCCTGCGCCCGCACCATCCACGACCGAGAAGCCCACTCCTACCTCTACCTACACCCCACCACCTACGTCGACCTACACACCCCCTTCTTCCACATCTACCACACCCGCCTACACTCCCAGCTCAACATCCACCTACTCGCCTCCTCCCTCATCCTCCTCTTCCGCCGCGCCCTCCTCCTCATCTTCCTCTGCCGCTGCCTCGTCTGCATCGTCCTCGGCGAGCGCGTCCAGGATCTCCCAGTCGGCGTTGGACGACGTCGTCTCCACAGCGACGGGCCCGGCCGGCCCTGCCCAGACTGGAGTGATTGCAAATGCTGGCGTGCTTGTGCTGCTCAATCAGGCAGTAGCGAACCTCGGTCGGGTCGTCGTCGTCGGCGCTCAGGCTTAGGCCTCAGCCGGGCTGTTCAGGCGAGACAACGAGAGAGGGGGTGGAGGGGGTGGGGTGAACGAGGAGGAGCATCGGACAATCAGGACACTCGACACCTTTCAGCATACTTTCCGGGTACTGGGCGTTATCATTTCGGGACACTGGGTACTTCTACTTCATAACTGTTTATCTTTTGGGCATCGTGGAGTCTATCAGCTCGTTATAATTCATTCTGTCTATCTGTATCTATAGCCTCACACACCTGCATTATGCGATGTATGCTCATATCGCTCGCCCTCGCCCACTGGTCGACAGACCTTAGAGATTGTGCTACCTCGGGATCTCTATACAACTCGATACGTACTGTCCATACTATGTCCAAGAACCCAAAAGATGCCCTGCTGGCCGCCTCTGCCCTTCTCTTCTCCTGCGTTCTGTTTATGCTTGGATAGGCCTTAAGCGCATGAGCACATCCCCAACCAGCCCCGGCACGTCATTCGACCCAACTGCGATGCCTACCGCCTCACCAATGTCCATGTCGCTTCCGTCAAGCTAAGTGCTATCAGCTGCGGTCACTCCACATCGTTCTACGGACTGAGGAGGGTCAAGACGGGGAAGCTCACCTGAGCATCTAGCAGTCGTCTCGAAGCCGGATCAAACTCCAATACAAGCTCCACAGCATCTGCTCCCTTCTTCGCCTTCCCGGAGCTGGATTTCGCCAGAGAAGGAGCGTCGTAGGTGATGTGGAGAAGATGTGATGGTCCTCTCGTTGACGCGCGGACGGACTGGATACCGAGGAGGGAGCGATACAGCTGCATCGAAGTAGATAACCTTCAGACGTCAGCGCCTTCTCCCGCTGCTGTGATACGGTCCGCATGAGACAGCTGAACAGGGACCTACCATCGGCATAGCTCATCCACCTTTGTATCCCCTTCTTCTCGGCCCTCGCGAACTTCTTTGGCCCGAGCTTCTTCTCGCTCTCGTTCTCTTTCGAGCCGCTTGACCTATCAGATCAGCTAGAGCTTAGGGGCCAATACGACCGGATCCCGAATGAGCCCAGTAGCTCACCTCCTTGGTCGTCGCAGCAACCTCTTCCCGTGCCTTGTCGACCTTGTAAGACGTACTCCCAATGGTATCCGTCAACCGCTGCATCTCGGCGATTTGGTCATCCAGCAGCTCGCCCGCTTGATTCACCGTCAACCGCTGAAACCATCAGCTCATTGGCTCTCCCGTCAAGGATATGGAACCGGCAGCTGAGAGACTTACATTCTCAGGCGGATGAGTCGCCTTGATGCGGGCCAGCTCAAGCTCCATGTCCCTTATTTGCTTCTGCAGCGCCAGGGCCTCGGCGACTTCTGCATTCACCTTCATACTTCCTATATAGTCAGCTGGGGCGTCTCGCCATGGACAGGAAAGCGATAGCCAGCGGACGTACGTGCTGAATTCTCCTCGGCAAGCTGGATCGCCCCAGTCCGCATCGCCTCAATCTCCGCCTTGAACGCCTTGAGCGCGGCCTTGCGCTGTGCGTTCCTTTGCTCTGACGTGTCAGCTATGCGTCCCCTTATATGGGTGTGATCGCGGTAGCGCACCTAGAGCCTCATTATCCCCCGGCTGCACACCCTGCGGCTCATCCCCCATAATCGTAAACAAGAAATTCCGCTTCGCCTCCTGCTCGAGGTGCGTAAACTTGAGTCGTCGAAAGTACTCCTTCTGCGCGTCCATCTCGTCCTTGACCGCTAGGGGATTACTAGAATCCAGGGACATGCCGCCATCGTTGCTGTTGACAGTGACGTCTTTCAAGGCGCGCTCGTGGAACCGGTCTCGGTGCGCTTCGAGCGCGAGCGGGTTGGAGGCATTCGCGGCTAGTCTGCCTGGTCAGCTATGGGGCGCTCACGGCGGGGTGAGGGACGGATAGCTTACGCGTCGGTCTGAGCGTGCAGCTTGGATGAGGAGGCTTGGGCGGTGGACATGCTGAGTGTGGACATGATAGCTAGGTGAGAAGAGGGAATGAACAGAGAGGAAGAGCAAGAGGGGTTTGTTGACAAGTTGACTTTTGGGTGTTGACGCGCCTGATTTTGATTAGCAAATTTGATTCCGCTAAGGTAAGCTGTTGACAATGTTGGCGCTGCAGCGCTGCAGAGCTGACCAGCGCAGAGCTCTTGATTGACCTTATGCAAATCTCGCCACACCTTTCACAGGGAAGCACATAAGAAAATGGCATGTATGGGCATCTAAAGCTAACATATTACTCATCACTGACATATGCACACCGCTGAGTCTCCGAACACCACCATCCGCCCTGCTTAGAGATAGCTAGCCGTGGATCAGGGATTCGCATAAGCATGAGCCCCCTTACGGGCCCCGACAGCCAGTACTACATCATAGTGATACATCTCCAGGTATCCCGGCCCAATCGACACCAGAGCAAATATACTCTACACACTTTCGCGCAGTGTTTCTCCCCAAACAGCCTACTCAAGCCCGACGGGTCACGGGCCCGGCGGGCCGGCAGTAAGCTGCGATATCGCATAACACCTTCGCCTGGTCGCGCGTCTCCAACCACTCCTTCACCGATTGGTTGAGGTTGCTGGTCTTCGACTCAAGCTGGCTGTAAAGCTCCTTGCTCGAGCTGGCAGTGAAGGTACACCTTTCATTGGCCAGCCTATCCACAATGCTGCGCAGTCTCGCCACGAGTCGCTCCGGAACGATCCTCGTGTGCTTTGTGACCCTGTCATGATAGACGATGGTGTATCGCCATGTGCTTTGCCTTGGGTCACGGTCTTCCGCAGAATGGTGGCTGAGTACAAGACCTGGCTGGATTCGAAGGCTGAAGCAATCGATGCCGCGACCGAAATAAGCAAAGACCTCATCCTCGGGGTGCTTGCTTCCTCCAGGTCCAGGGAGGCTCGTTTCGTGGCGCATCATTTGGACTCCGCTGCCACCGTACGCGAATGCCCTGCTCCAGGCAATGTCATGTGCCGCATTACTCCACTGCTGTGGATCCAGCTGTCGCATGATGCTTGATGGCCGAGTGATGGTGGATCCTTCACCCGATCCCGAACCAAGGATCTCGGCGATCTTCGCCCTTGGAGCAGTCAGCAAGCGATTGTTGAGATTGTGGGCGAAAGTACTCGTATCGCAAGTGGCGTTGCTGGACGGAGGTAGGACGAGGTCATTCGTATAGTTGAACAGGCTTATTGAGGACTCCTGTCCGGGTGTCGAGGCGTCAGTGATCACTACAGGCGTGAGGTGCACCGGTCTACCATTATGACCATCAACAACGGTCTTGAAGTAGTAGTCTGGTTTCAGCGTGACGTGGAGCGAGCCGACACACCCAAAGTCGGACAGGTGGCGTCGCATGCTCATGGTGTCTGTTTGTGCATGAGTGGGTGAGAGTACGGGAGGAATTGGCGACGCAAGTCGAACGGACATGGTGAGAATGCGAAGGTAACTGTCGGGGTAGAAGGGAACAGACCTTCACAGTGGGATGTATAATGGGTTCTGAGGGATCGCCCGTCTGTAGAGATACCCCGACCGTTCTGGCCTGCTGGGACCCAACCGAAAGGATCGCCCGCCTCGCATGTGCTCGAGACCTCTGCGTTGGGAAGCGGAGGACAAAGGTAAGTATGACCCGTCGAATGCCGCTACCCGGAAGTGGCGAATCAGCTCGAGCAGTGCGTGTCCCTCGCCGGCGCGGCGGACTTCCGATTTCACCTCGGAGTGAGCGCGATGGTAGTGACTTGCCAAATCCCGTCAGTCTCCCTGTCAGCTCCGTCATAAGTGTGATGAGTATGAGGAGAAGGAGCGCGAGAACCTCAACCTGTCAGCCATATACACCGCGGTGACCTACGACTGGGTACAAGGATAGTAACTGCTTGCTCTATCCATTAAATTATCAATATACACTAGATGCCACTCCGCTTACACAAAGGGAGCTGTTTTCTACCTCCTGGCACTTTACACCCCCGACTTGAACGCCGCTTGCACCTTGGGATCCTCCCGCCATTTCTCCGCCTCCTTGATGATATCTCTCGCTTCCCTCGCAGGCCTCGCGACCGACGACTGATCCGCCGATATACTCGCCTTGATCTTGTCAATGATCTCCTCCGTGACGTCCAGCTCGTAGAAAGCCGCTGGTGCTTCTTCCAGTAGAGAAAGGATCGTGATGCTGACGAGAGCAGTAGGTGGCATCGTCGTGGTGAGGAAGGTGCTGATAGGTGATCAGCGCTGACTTCGCCAAAGTCTAGGTGCGAAACTTACTCTACTAGAGACCGGATGCTTTCCGGGTCATTTTTGGCCAGACCGGAGACCACCTTTGCGACGGCGCTGTTGAAAGATTCTACGCAGTCAGCTTGGCGGAGCGTGGGAAAGATTGAGCACTGTGGGCTTACCTCCTCTTGGCTCGGCGAACGCTTCCTCCACAAGCTCGACAATGGATGCCCTTGCAGCCGGCCCAATGTTCTTCCCCGCGCTGGAGCATACCGCGGCTAAAGCCTGGACGACGGAAGGAGCGATATCCTTCTCGGCTGATCGTACGCCGCCGACGAGCTCGGTGATGAGGGGGTCGACACGTGGCTGAATGATAAGCTGCAGCCCAGACCGAATAGCAGCGGTAGATAGCTTACTTGATGCTTCATCAACTCGCCAAGACCAGCGGCTGCGCGGTTCCGCACACTGACGGCCGCTGGGTCCGAGGCGGACTTGACGAATGTCCGAGTGAGTTGAGGGTGGAAGGGCCTGACCAGCTGAGGAACCTCCTCCAACAGCACAGTGAGAGTTTGGAGGCTGGCGGTCAGCTGAGCCCAGCTTGCAAAGCAACCATGGACTCACATGGCAGACTTGATCTGAGGTGCGAGACCCTGACCAGAGATGACTCGAATGAGGGGACCGGTAAGCTGAATGATGTACGGCTTGATCGCCGCTTCGCTCGTCCGCTGTACGAGGTCTCCAACACCGAGCGCCGCCTGCTCCCTCTGCTCTTGGGTACCCGAGAGTACACCAGCGAGAAGGATAGGGACGATGCTCTGAACTCCCTTGGGACGAGAGAATCCAGCGACGTGCTTGCCGGGCGCGCCAGTCGACTCGATAGCTCGGCGGAGGGGAACGACGAGATCTTCCAGCTCGTCCTTATCGATGGTCTTGACAAAGTGGTCGAGTGCTTCCCAAGCCGCATCGACGACGGCTGGTACGGGATCGTCGAAGGCTGTAACGAGGATGCGTATCCAGTCGACGCGGTACTCGGACGTATCGGCGGTGGAGACTTGGCAGAGTGTGCCGAATACCTTGCTGGCGGTAGCTCGGCGCGTCTCGTCCTTGTCCTTCGCCCTTAAGATCAGCTATGTCCCTCTATGCGGGACTGGGAGGGACGCACCATCCGATCAGAAGCATCTCCAACTGATGCACACCATCTGCGTCAACCACGGACGACAATAATGCCTCGATGGCGCCTTGCAGCTCCTCCCTGACATCCTCTGCCTTCTCCTTCTCGAGTGACTTGACCAACGCGCCGAGGACCGTATCCAGTCGCTTGTTGAGCGCGCTTCCCGCCACCTTGACGAGAGCGCCGAGTGCGCGGGCGTTGAAGGCGGTAATGGGCTGGGCGGTGAGGGTGGGTATGAGAACAGGGAAGACGCTGTTGGCCCGGACCTGTTGATCAGCTCTACACTTTTCCGTATCAAACGCTGTGGGTGTTGTAAAGCAGATGTTTGCTACAATTGTTGTAGTGTGACAGGAGGGGTTTGGGGGAAGAAGGATTGCAACTGATCTGGATAGAAATTTCCGGAGCAGAGGTATCACGAGCGATCTAGATGACGAAGATGGACTTACGCTCATGACCTCCTTGAGAGCCTGGAGGGCAGTCTCGCTCGCTTCGCCCGGGTTTCGCATGGCCTCCAGCAGGGTAGGGATGGTCTGGTCAACCGCCTTGGCGCCCATAAAGTGCTGAGCGGTGTCGAAAGTCTGAGCAGCGGCAGCACGGACTGATGACTCGGTATCGACGAGGGCTTTCCGGATAGCAGCGATGATCTGGTCCTCGTACTCGGACAGAGTTTCGCGGTTCGCTGCGGACCTGGAAGCGTCAGCTCGGTCCCTCTCGTACTTGATGGAAGATCGGACTCACATGACATCGGCAAAGGCCAAGCAGGCACCTTCTCTTGATCGCGCATCGGGAGATGAGATGGCTTTCTGCAAGATTGGGATGATCTCGCCAAAGATCCGGTCGCCGTTCTTCCTGCAAAGCTCGCCGAGCGTTCGAGAAGCGGTCTGCATGATCAGTCATCGGTCGATGATCGGCGAATGACACGGCTCACCTCTTGCTGTTCGCTCTCGTCGCTTCCGAGGAGGGACATGAGGATCTGCATGAGGACAGGTAGGATCTCACGGGTGGTCCGAGGGGTGTCTGCAGTGTCAACCGCGACCTTTGCCACTGTTTGTAGAATGACTCACTTTGTACGAGAGCCTTCCAGATGTGGATCGACGCCTGCCGGACAATCCCGATAGCGTCCTGCCGCACGATATACAGCGTCGCCAATACTCGGTCACGTCGTTCTTGACCAAGAGCCTCCAGCAACGCCTTGCGAGCATTGTCGATAGCCACGACCGCCGCCTCTTCTTCCTCGAGCTCGACCTTGCCGCTGATACCCGTGACTCGGTAGAGCAATTCGCCGGTGAGCGAGATGGAGGATTGTCTGATACGCCATGCGCTGTCGAGCATCCCCTTTTCGAGCTCGGGGAGTAGGAGGTCGATGGCTTTGTTGGAGTAGTTGGCGATGATCATCTTTCCGGCTCGCATAGAGGCTTCGCGGACTGTCATGTCAGCTTTGATATAGTGCTACGACTGGGCCCGTACACTCACCATATTCCGAATCGTCGGCAAGACCGTTCAAGATAGGCGGAATGACCCTGCCCAAATGAGGCGCAAATCGATGCCCAAAGGTCGCTGGCAAGTAGACCAAGAGCGAGATGAACCCTTCCCGGACATATGGCCGAGGAGAGCTCGTACTCGACACGATCTCCGGCAACATATTCTCCAGCCTCTCCATTCCCAGACCCGACAATACCTCCGACAGACCCTGGGCAGCACCTTGACGATCCACACCGCTCGTGTCCGCCTTGAGGGTATTGACGAGCTGGTTGACCAGATCGGGGAAGTTGGTCTCGCCCAATCGTTCAACGAGGGTCCCGAGGGACTTGGCGGCGGTAGCACGAGCTTCGGGGACGGGGTCGATGAGGACTTCGTGAACGAGGGGCATGAGTGCGTCGAGGTAAGGGATAAGATCGCGGGATTCGGTAAGAGAAGCCATGTTGCCAACGATCTGGACCGACTTTTTCCGGGTCTCGGAACTCCGCTGACGAAGACCTCGGTCGATGATGGGCATGACCTGCATGTCAGCTTATTCTGCCAATCACAATCAAATGGTCAGAGTAGCTTACCAAAGCCAGAGACGGAGCGTCCAGATAGTGTTCGAAACGAGTCTTGAGCAATACCGAAAGCGCATTGGCCGTCTTCGCCGTTGGGTCCGCCAAAGCCTTCATGAGCGTACTCTGCATGGCCTTGACTTCCGGGTTCTCGAGCACCTCGCCGAACCGCTTCAGACTGGTATTGGCGGCAGACTTGACCTGGGCATGCGAGTCATTGATGACGCCGGTGAGATGGGGGATGATGGTGGGGAGGGAGAGAGACAGCTGCTTGGGCGCGCAGAAGGCCATGGCGCTGACAGGTCAGCTTTTGAGCCAAAAAACGAGCAGCTCATTCAGCTCACCCAAGAAGCTCGATAGCGCCCTTCTTTGTCCGCCACTGTTTCTCCTCCAAGGCATCCAGCAGATCCGGGAGCATGAGCTTGACACAGTGTCCGGACACCTTGGACATGATGACCTTCGAGGCGTCTTGCGTGGCTTCTCGAACATCGGTGTTGGTGTCGCCGAACAGGACCAAGAGGAGAGGGACGATAGAGATGATGTATGGCTCAAAGGTCTTGCCGAGAGTAGTCGACAATGTTCTGGGCGGTCAGCTCGATCCCTATGTCACCAACGCCCAAACTCACTCGAAGGCAAACAGAGCTCCTTGTCTTGACTGATAAGACGCCTTATCCTCCGCCGCCTCCCTCAACTTGTCCATAAGCTCATACTCCTTGAGCGAAGCCAGTCCTCGACCCTTCACGACACCCGCCAGACCATACGCAGCGCCCCGCCGACCAGCGTACTTGGGTCCGGTCGTAAGCGCCGAGAAGAGGTTGTCGACGAGGTACTCGACTTCATCGCCCATGCCGTTGACGAGTGGAGGAAGACAGTCGGCCACAGCGGACTGAACGAGCTCGGAGGGAGTGTTGAGCGCCTCGACGAGCCGGTCGACGACCTTGGGGATGCGGGGGTCGGTAGTGTCGAGATGTCCGGCCAGACGACCGAAGAGCTGCTATGTCAGCTTGAAGCCTGGGTGTGCCGGCGTCGTCGAGCTTACAATGACGACAGCCTCCTTGATGTAGTCATCCGTCTGCGAAGATGGTGTCGACCTCCCCAAGTAGTCCTCGAACGTCAACATCAAGCTCGCGATACTCTTCCCTCCATGCAGATCTACAATCGCGGTCGCCGCTTCAAGCATAGCCTTTCGGACTGCGCTGTGACGATCACCGAGAGCCTCGCCAAAGACCATAAAGTTAATGATTGGCTCGACGTGCGAGTTGGAGAGCAGTGGGGTGAGGCGTTGGAGAGCAAGGGCGATAGCGACTCTGGACTCGAAGGGATCTTGGCGATTGACAGTCTCGGGGATGACCATACCCTGCCGTAGTCAGCTATGCTCCACTCGCTCGGAGGAGGCCAACTGACAAATCGGTCAAATTCGGACGTCAAGGGCTTTGCTCGCTCGCTGTACAACATCTGAAGTCCAGAGATGGTAGGGTCGATCTGGGCCGGGAATTGCTGAGCGGCAGCAGCGAGAGCTCCAGCAGTACTTGTCCGGACAGCAGCGCTGTCGTGGGCTGAGAGTCAGCTCAATTTTCACAACTAGCAACGTCACGAACTCACTCAAGAACTGGAGCAGCGAGCTGAGGTAAGTCTCCGGCAAGTCAAGCCCATTGTCCTCCCAAAGATGCAGCGCAAGGTTCGCACTTTGCTCCTCCGCATCGTGAGTGGCAATCCAGAGCTCCTGAGAGTAGTCAAGCTCGGTAAGGTCGACGGGCTGCGATAGTCAGCTTGGTCACCATCCGACTAGACAAGGTGGCTCACCTGCAGAGCCTGGAGCGAAGCATTCCGGACGTTATAGTCCGAAGACAGCGTGCCCGAGATCATCGCCTTGACCTCCGCCGGCTGAGCATTGTCCTGGATGGCAGATCCGAGATCGACCAAAGCGGCCGACGCGTCCTTGGCCAGACGAGGGTACTTGCTGATGATAGCTTGGAGATGGCTGATTGTTTGAAGACGGGGGTAGGCGTCATTGCCAAACTCGCCAGAGCAGGCGGCAATGATTTGGACGATCTACCCGATTAGCTGTCTTCACGCCCAGTACGGCGTATTGAGAAGCTTACGAGTGTGAGCTGTTCCTGAGCTTCTTCGGATTGGGGAGAGTCCGTGCCGACACCGCCGAGAGTGACGACTCGGCCGAAGAGGACGCTGACGAGGGCGTAGGTGGTTGAGTCGAGCGGTTTCTGAGAGGCGACAAAGAGAAGCTGGTGCAGTAATCTCGTGATGAGGTCTTGACCGTCAGCTGTGCAACACAATCGAACCTGCGCATGGAAGCTCACCTCGGACCGACTCCTCAAGGTAATCATCAGGTATAAGAGGCGCCATGTGGCCCCGAAGAATAGCAGCGACCAGCAAGCGGCGGTATTCGCCCAGTCGATCGGTGGCCAGCGTGGACAGACCCTAAGAATCAGCTCGGCCTCCCTTAGCAGGTCATAAAGGAGTTAGCTCACCATCATGACCTCGAATGCCCTCCTATCCAACAAGAAGCTTCCCGCATTGAACGCCGAAGCCAACAACACCTGTGCCAGCTCGCCTACTTCTCGCTCCACGCGCTCGGCATTGCTCGCCGTCAACGCCGCAACAACCTCCAGCCCGCGCTTCATCCTTGACCGTACACCAGCGATCCGCGTCCGCACCTCTGCTTCCTTGGCAAGTTGGGCATTGACAGCGGCCTGGTCCGCCTTGGATAACTTGACATTCCCGGCAGCTGCGCGCTTCTTGGCGACTTGCTCCCTGATCTCCTGTTCCCATTTCTCGGTAGCGTAGTCGCGGCGATTCTTGTTCTCCGCTGTGTCCGTCTTCTTATTCAGGACTGATATTTCAGCTTGCTTCTGGACGTGTAGGACGAGCGGCACTGACCATCAACATAAGGCTGATCAGGGGGCGAGATCCAAATACCCTGCTCCTGCAAACCGATAAAGTCCAGGCTGGCCGGGTCGAGGTCGGACCGGATCTGATCCATGAAGGCCGGAACATACAGTGTGGGCTGGATGAAGGTCAAGGTGGTGATGGCTCGGTATGCAGCTTGAGGGAAACGAGATCGCTGACTGTCAGCATCACAGTACGCTCTGGAACTTACTCCTGTCGACCCCTCCGCTGCAGTCCACAGTCCAGCCAGGATCTTCTCCCTCCATTCCACAGCTAGATCCGCCGGATCCAGCGAAGCTCCGGTGACGAGGTTAATCCAGCTCGTGTGTGCCCCTTCAGTCAGAAGCGGGTGGTGTGCCATGATGAGCATATCCACCGCGAATTCCTGCATCTCCGCCTTGTCTACCGCATGGCTATGCGTCTCGTCAAAGAGGTAGTCGAGCAATTGGCCGAGCTTTTGTGTACGAAGACCGGACGACTCGCCGTCTTCCGGGTTGACGACTTTGAGGGGGTCGAATGCGGCATCTTGAGCGGATAACCAGGCGTGAAGACCGTCTCGGACGATAGCGTGGACAACGCCGGGCTGGGTGGTGGAGAGGGTGGGGAGAGACTTGATCGCCGCGGAACGAACCGAGTCGGATCCAGCGCGGAGGATGAGGTGGAAGAAGGCGGAACCGATAGATATCCTGACTAGTCAGCTCACGCTCGCCAGCGAGACAAAAGAGCTCACCTCAATGCTTCTGCTGGGACGGAGGCTTTGCAGTCCCGAACGACCCCCTCGAGACTCCGCAGCATCCACAGCTCATCCTTCCCGCTTGGGATCTTGGTATACGCCCTGTCGTTGAACAGGAATGACGGTTTTGGCGAGACTGCCTTGAGGCCCCTCGAGGCGGCCACCAGCTGACTTGCATCGTCCACCTGCCTCAGCGGGCCAAGCGCCAGCGCCGCGGCGCTGTACCCCTCGAGATATCCTGTCGGATTCGAGGGCACATTGGCCAAGGCGGTCTGGAGGTTTGCCTCGAGAGCAGGAATGACAGCTCCGAGCAGCTTTGACCCATCGGCCGAGAATTGGTACTCTTTCCCCTCGGATACAGCCCAGATAGCTTGCCCGACCGCGTCCGATAGTGCCCGCCGTGTCCCGATTTTTGTCGATACCAGCTCCTTCCCGATAGTCGATATGACGGCTGGGGAGAAGGCGGTACCTGACTGGAGGAGGAAAGCGAGGTGCAGTTGCAGTGACGAGCAGAGCTCCGCGAGTGCAGCCTCGTTGCCCTCTTTCGCGATGAGCGGGAGTAGCGTTTCCAGGACGATGGGTGAGACCTCCTCCGATGGACCGACATTGCCGGACATCTGGAAGAGGGTTGACCGGTGTTCCGGACTGCTAGTCTTCCCCGTCTTGGCCAAAGCCAGGATCTCTGTAACGACCCGCGCTCGGGTGGCGGCGTCTTGGCATTGCCCGCAGATGGCTTGCATGAGAAGGACGGATTTTGCCCGAGTTTCTGGGTTGGAAGATTTCGAGGCGGACAGTGTAGAGGGGACGAGCTTGGCGGGGAGGATGGAGGAGATGTCGATACCGGATCCGCGGAGAAGCTCGGCTGTCACTGGAAGATCAGCTCAGGTCTCGGGCCGCAGGAGGATCTGAGCTCACATTCAAGGGCATTCTCCGGGGATCTCAATAGCATTCGCTCTGCCGCGGGTATCAGCTTGTCGATGAGGACTTGCTGATTGACGATGGCGGGTAGTATCGTGTTGAAAGCTCTCTGTTTGCGTGAGTAAGGTTCACCACAGTGGGGCGTGAGGGGCTTACGGGTACGTGCGGAGGGAGGGCAGTCTTTGATCCGATGATGTTTGCGGTATAGAAGTTGAGCAGGGCGTCCTGGTCGTCAACACCTCTAAGCAAAAGAGGAACACCTCTAAGCAAAAGAGGCGCTCAGAAGACTCACGCTCTCCGCTTGTATCGCCGCTGAGCCATCCCTGCCTCGCTCCTCATCCTTCGCTGCACCCTTCGGTCTCGGTCTTGACAGTACGCCAGTGATATGGCCGATCAAGCAAGCAAAGCGGCTTGGGGCCGGGGCAGATTTGGTGAGCAGGACATGCAAGATCTGAGGGAGGACGTCGCGGTACTACAGGGTCAGTCAAGGATACAACCTTCTCGTCTAGGACACTTACATCTCTCAGTCCTCTCCATAGTCTGGTGTACGCCTTTCTCCTCGCCCGACCAAGCTTGGTGCTCTCCTTTCCTTTTGGATCCTTCGCCTCGATCGCGTCGGTGATGTACGCCAGGCTCGCCAGGAGGTCTTGGAAAGTCGGAGTAGCTATGAGTCTGTCCAAAGGCTCGCGGGTCGTTTTGAAGGTGGAAAGGATGCCGAGGTTGAGAAAGAGGTAAGGGAGGTAGGCTGCCACAGTCACGCTACCAGATCAGCTCGATGGCTTTGTTGACAACCAAGACTGGCTTACCTCCTTGAGGTGCTGGTGATCTTCTCGGTCTCGGCCGATATCCACTTGGCGAGCTTGTCTCCTAGCTTTTGAGATCCTTCTGACAGCTTGTCGTCCCTAGCTACGATCGCTTTGAGTATACCAACGGCATCGTCGATCTGGTCCGGGGTTGGCAGAAGCGGCAGAGCTGCCAAGACGCTCTGAAGGACAGCGGGCACGTTGGCAGGGGCCGGAGCTACCCATGAGCTATTGAGACTTCTCCAACTCGGAGGAAGGACCTACACTTCTCGTCCACGTAGAGATACCTATCGATGAACGCTCTCCGCCTTCTTGCACTCTGATCTTCCAACGCCGGCCGTATCTTTGGCACAACCGCCTCCCAGTCCACATTTGCCTCTCTTTTAGCCTCGTCCACCGCCTCTCCCTCATCATCGTCATCGTCTCCATTGTCCATCGGCTTCGTAGCAGCCTGGACGACCTTGTTCATAGCGGACGATCCTTCATCATCCGAAGATTCGTACGCCTCGTCCACGCCCGAGCCGTTAGCCTTGTCGAGCCACGAGCCGACTTTTGCCTTGGACGGCATATTGCTCGCGGCGTGGAGCTTGCTGAAGGGCTGTTTGGTCGGAATGTTGGGCTAGTTTTTGTGTAGGAAAGAGATAGAAGGGAAATGAATGTATCTTGCATGCGCAAAGAAGGGAAATGAATGTATCTTGCATGCGCAAAGCAACAGCTCCGTCATGGTCAGGGCATTCCATGGGGCTCCGCAGGTGATCGTTGACCGTGAGTATCGGCGATAAGAACACCGCCTATCCCAGGTGCCACTTTGAATTTTAAGCAGAAAGCGCCACCCATCTTTATCTCCGGACTGGCGGCGATGTCCGACCACCGTACCTCCCGAGGGGCTCTTTCGGTAGTGACCTGAAAGACCAACTGGAGCGAGCTTGAGGATCTTTCATCCAACAAGGTCAATCCTAACGTGCGTTAGATCTACCAGCTCAAGCGAGTACAACTACCCGACAGAGCATCCGTTGACGATACGAACAGATGCCTACCCGATTCTCGAACACCAGGAAGCACCGTGGACATGTGTCGGCCGGTCACGGTCGTGTAGGAAAGCACAGGAAGCATCCGGGTGGTCGTGGTCTTGCTGGTGGTCTGAGGCACCACAGGTCAAACATGGACAAGGTGAGTTGACGGATCGGGAGGGACGTATTAGAGGAAGCGGAAGAATAGGCGCGAAGGAGGATGTGCAGGAATAGGAATGAGGTGGAGCAGCTCTGCCTAGGAAGGCGACGGAGATGGGCTGGTGGGGATTGGATCTAGGCGGACAAGGATGAGGCGCGACGGCTTTATGGCGGACTTCTGCAGGGCCAAGCGACGAGCCAGAGTGCAGCTATGTTGCTTGTGATCAGATGGGAATAGAGGGATTATGCGCAAATTTTGGGCCAACAGCTGGGATCTATGCTGACTCTTCAGTTCCATCCCGGTTACTACGGTAAACTCGGTATGCGCCACTACCATCTCCTCCGCAACCACTACATCCGCCCCACCATGAACGTCGACAAAGTGAGCCATTCCACGCCGAAGATTGCTTTTCGAACCTAGCTGACATGCTAGCTCATCTCCCTCCCCGAAGCCAAGGTCGACGCACCTGAAGGCACCGTCCCCGTCATTGACCTCGTCCACCTCGGCCACTTCAAGCTGGTGGGTTCATCGGCAGAGCCGGTCATGCTGGCCGAATCATGGACATGGCTGATGTACGCAGTTGGGCAAGGGCCGCATCAACAAACCCTTCATCGTCAAGACCCGCTTCGTTTCCGCACTGGCAGAGAAGAAGATCAAGGAGGCCGGCGGTGTTGTCAAGATCGTTGCCTAGATGCATTGGTTCTGAGCAGACGGGATGTGGATGGACGGGCATAGGCTGGGATTTGGGATCGCTGGATGCAGCAAGTGTATGACTGGTTACTGGGGAGGAGGGGGATAAGGCTGGACCAAGTGGCTGGAATCGACGTCGACGTCGACTCATCGTCCTACGTACTGACTGACTGATCATGCATCGAGCAACTACCTCGGCATCAGCGGATCCTGCCTCTCTCATCCACACTTTGATCCTTCACCACGAGTCGCGACGGATCGTAGTCTGCCTCAAGACGGGGCGAACGGCAGTGCGGGGCGCGCTCATCGGCTCATCGAACGAGCAGACTAATCCTGCCTGATCATCATGGCCTGTCTCTTGACGGTGGGATCGTCGTGCAGCTGTATCGCTCGCCCTATCGTCAAAGCCTGCGACGTGTCAGCATCTCAAAAGGATACAGCCCGTTCTCCCCCACTCGCTTGCTCATTACTGTTGTCCTTAGTACCTCCATTCACCCAACATACTGACACGCAATCTAGGTCGCATTTCTATCCCTGTCCCCCAGATCTCGCTTACGCCCCCATGATTGGGTTGCCTCTAGCGCGTCCTTTTTCCCGATGTTCTGCGACGTGTAGGAGCACATGGACAAGGGCAACACCTCCCTTGTCGTAGCGTACGCTGGAGTGGGACTGATCGAGACTGATCACCGATCGGCGCTCTGGCCGCGTTCTGCTCCTCGCCAAATCAGGTGATCCTCTGTCCTCCTGCAATCATGGTACGATCGCGCCCCATCCAGATCGCAGACCACAAACAGATCCAGTCGTCAATCGAGATCTCTCGATGGCGTTGCCTTTAGCGCCTCCTTTGCCTCGAGACTCTGCTACGCGTAAGACCATCTAGATTGCGATTGCACATTATCACTCCATAAAAGCGCGACGTTGTCTTTAGCCCTTCCGTTGTGTCTCGTCCCAGAGTACCCTCGCGGACTGCCTTCTGGTCGCGCCATGCCTGCCTCTCCACAGGGTACCCTCGCGGTCTACATGGCACCTATAAGTATAGCTACTTTCCCGAGTTATTCTAACCTGCCTCCATCCTCAGAGTACTCACACATCTACACCTACACCCACACACCATACCGTCACTTTCATACGGATGTCGTCCGCAAGTGGCCCCCTCCCTTCCACTGGTCCCAACATCACCGACGTGATTGCTGTTACCGCACCGCCTCCGTACGGGACGCTGCACGTGTCGTTTTACCACCCCACCCACACGCTTTTCATCGCGAATGACGCCGCCAGTGATCTGTCCGCCAAGCTCACAGGCGCCGCTGAAGGCACTGCCCATCGAGCTCGGCTTCAGACAGCATTTTCCAACCTGACTGAGTTCGCCAAGAACAGCCTCGTGAACCACACCGGCGCCGGCGTCATCCCTGACACGCCGATCGGCGTCACCGCCTACGACATCTCGCAGGTCCATCAGTACTATCCCGACGAGGATCTCACCAGCGCGGTCTTCTCTGGTCAGGCCGATCAGGCGACGTCCGTGGTGAGCGTGTCTCATCCTGGGCCAAAATACCGATTCGGTGATGCAGCTGACGGCACAGGCTCCCCATTCAGCTCCAGCTCAGAATCTGACCGTCTACATGAACTCGGTCGCAACGCCCGGGGACAATCCTTTCCTTCTCACCGTCGACGATCCCCAGCGCCACAGTGGTTTCTCCGCGTCCAACGTGACCTGGAATGGCCACATCGCACGCGTTGTCGTCGCCGCGGGTTCACCGGATACCTACGTCTTCAACAATTTCTTGATGGCGCACGCTCTGGGTGTGGCCGAGGATGACATCGTCAGTGGCAATTACACCCTGGCGCCGTACGACGCTCACATGATGACGAGCGACGGTGTCAGCCTGGCCCAGCATGCCAACACGCTCTTCGAGATCCTTTCCAGGAATGACGAGTCGGGGATCGTGCGTCCGATCCTCCAACGAACACAACGTCTCCAGCTCCGTCCCATCCAGCTGTTCGATGATCACAAGCGCGAGGCAGTGGTGTCCAACCTGGCGGAGGGCGGAGAAACTGCAGCTTGAGGCCGAGACAGATGGGATACGGCTCAGGGGAGTGTCAGTGTTATCGTATCGAGATTCGCGATTTCCCGGCGTGTTTGGGTATCGACTGTGTATATATGGCTTGATTTGCAGGAAATATCTTGGTTTTGTCCGTGATTTTTCAGCTGAGGGACTCGTACCGTCCTGTCGGCCAATCAGGGTATGCGATGTGGTCGACACGACGTCGGAGCCCGCTCTAGCGCACTGCGCGGTCCCCGTGGAGCTGACATAGCAAGTCGGCCTATGCCATTTATGCTAGCTGAAAGTCCTGAATACCATTGCACCTTATTTCGAATCTGCTGATTCAGTACATACAGCCTCCCTGCTTGATGTCCGCGGAATCTCTGCGCGGTGATGAGCACGTCTTTACACGCCTCAGCACACATTGTATACGGTCCTGTGGCCTGTGAGGTGCTGCGCGGTCCAGCATCACTCAGCTGGGTCTGGGCCGACTCAGATCTCGCCCTTACACGACACTTGGCTGAAGACCCAGGGCACGTCAGTCGCTTGGGTCAAGACTGCGCAGAAGGCAGTCGCAGCCGACATGAGATGCATCAGTTCTCCGCCTCTTCTAGTACTTGCTCCGCCGCATAATGCCGCCCTATAATCCGCTTTGTGAATGCCCCAAACGTCTCCCCATCCCGTCCGATCACATCGTCTACATCGGGTCTAAGGTGTGTCAGCATCGGCCTCTCCAAGACAGCAAGAATTTACTCACTGTAAGAAGAAAGCGAAGGTCTCTCTCGACACCTCTTCACTCGACCCGCCTGACGCTGCAGGACTACCACTGACAAAGTGGGGCGTGGCTGCCAGACGGCCATTAGTTAGAAGTTCGAGAGCTTCGCCGATCTGAAAGGCTACACCCTCAGCTTTTGGTGTCCTGCGCTCTGTCTGTCTCCCCCTCCACTCGTCATTCACAGCGCGGCTGCCCCTTGGCCATCTGAGCTACCACTTCGGTCTCTTGCGATACGATGCGCCTCGATCCTCCATCATGGCCCCTCTTCCTCCCCTGTATGGACATGATGCTGGACGTACCGAGGCAGTCTTTGGGTATAGCCACCTTGATAGCCGGCGCCTTCTCAGTCGACCCCTTTGGTGGTCTAGGATGAATGTACAGGCCCGCTGCAGAGGTCGGAGCCGGGACTTCCGATGGCTGCCTGCTGGCAGCCTGGCTAAGGTACATGGCGGAGCCTGAGAATCAGCCCGGCGCCACGCCGGAGCAGAAGAAGTCCAAGACGTACATAGACCGGTGAGCAGAGAGTGATCGATATGAGTCCCGCAAAGCGAGTCTTGCGCGAGTTGTTCATCCCTGTCGGTGGCCTCGGGCACGGGATAGTAGTGCAGCAATCGGGCCTTATTGCTCTGCGACGACGATATGAGCGACTCCACATTGATCTGCGATGAGGCGAGGGAGGTGCTCGATGTTTTGGACTCGACTATGCAGAGTCAGCCCATGCAGGCTTACTTTCGTCTACTTCACATGATGTAGGTTTGAGACTCACCGAAAGGCTGACACGCCCGCGCCAGGGCCAGACCGACGTCGTACATTATCTTGCCCAATCTTAACAATCAGCACTGAGCTGACCGCTGGATCTGCTAGAATAGGACGTACGCTTTGCAGGTCGGCTCAAAGTCGTCCAAGCCCGACATGCCGGTCGGCCAGACGTTTCCAGCATAGTACCTAGGACTTCAGCACAGTGACAGCTGGTACAGTGCGACAAGGCGTACTCGGGATGTGCCTGCCGTTTCTCATCGCTAACATCTGGGTAGTCAAGTAGGGGATTGACGTAGAAAGAGCCTTTCTGAGTGTCTGGTCTCTGTGGCTTCAGCTGAGGTCTGATGAATTCATAGGGGAGACCTTACTCACACCATTCATGACCTCCTTCCCATGACTCCACCCAAAGAAGTATGACGTCTCTGGCCTGGCTAGCTTCTCGCGCTCATCCGGCGGCAGACTACCCAGACGATGAATCAGGTGGAACAGTGATTTCCGCAGCTCAGGGAACTCGGCGGGGAGATCTGTGGAGCTCAGCTGATGTCACCTTGAGCTATACAGCTCCACCTGTGCTCACCGTCGATGACCACTATCCCTAAGCTTCCTTCGTCGGACCCGAAGGCTTGCTGGATCTGAGACGAGACCGACACTGGATCGTCTCGGAGCTGAGGGTAGTGGAGACGAATCGTGGCTGGCTGGGGCTCCTTCTGGGCGGTGACGGCGACCATGGCGTCGGTCAGATTGAGACGGGCTGGGCGCTGAGTAAATTGCAGAGTGGACGTGGACGTGACAGGGTCAGAGACTCTTCATGCATTCGGTCCTGCATGTGATCCGCAGCGCGCCGCCGGCATAGCACGGTGTTTCAGGCACGAGTTTACGGCATGTCACGCTCCGCTCATATCAGCCATCCTTCAGCTTCAGCTTCAATCCTGAACGTGGTTGCTCTTGTGCATCCCAGGACCCAGGTAGTCTCGGGCTCCAGTCCCGTACTTGGTGGAGAGTTGGAGGGCAAAGAGGGGGCAGCATCAAAAGGGACTCTCCATCCCGTAACTGCCTTCCCTTCTCGGAGCTGTAGCGGTACTGGATCGAGACTAGTCCCAGGCAACGTTCGGTATACCTACATATACAGATCAACTGCCGCCAGGTACCAGGTACATCCGCCCAATCCTCTCGCAGATGCGGGGATGCACGGAATCTGGGATTCTGAGTCGACTGGGTCGACTGAGTATGGCGATTACATAGCGGCCGCTGTCTCGGGGACAGCGGTAGGCCGGCCGGCTCCAGTGACATGCATCAGTGATAAGACATGACGTTATCTGATTGCCGCGAAGTGTGAAGGAGGAAGGAGTGAGACTGGTAAGGCATGGAAGGCATTGTCGATGAGAAGAAGAGGAAGAAGGTTCAAGCTTATACGGAACCATTTCGCTTCGCTTCTTTGGGTGATTATGGCATGTTTCACTTATAAACCCTGAATTCTCCTTGCCCTGCTATTGCGCGGGCGACGCGGGATCTATAGGTCTTGATTCAACATCCCCAGTGCCCGTCCGTCAACAGTAGTAGTAGCAAAGAGACAGGTGCTCATGGACATGTCGCAGCCACGGTCCAGATCTCTTGCCCTGGACGACAGTCAACTCAGAGGGGCACAAGGGGAAGAAGGGATCTACAGGAACTACCGAGACAACCTCAGGTCCAGCTCCAGGCCATGTCTCACTCGGTCAAACTCAGCGCTAAAGGGGGCTCCCGAGGGATATCGCTACCTCATCTGAGTCCGCCCGGAGATCGGCAGCGGAGCCCTTCTGTGCACCGAACAATCATGGTGAGTCAGCGTTGACCTATGGCCCCTGATTTAGGCACGGCAAATTGTCTTGCCATTCCACTCCACCGCGTTTGCGGCTGGATAGAACAGTCTCGCTTTCGCTTAAGGAGACAATCAGGATGCAGGTCCATGGAGGATATAACAAGCCCGAGGGAGGCCATCCCCCTCTCAAGCTTAACCCACCTACCCAGCACCCACCAATCCAACCTCAGCAGCCGCCTCACCATCCCACCTCTAAGCGCCGACCTTGCAGACATTGGATCGAACTTCGGCTGTGTCGCATAGAGTTTAGGCTAGAATCTGCGTCACAGGCACGAGCCAAATCGTGAGTCACGGTTGATTTCATGGTGGATTGGCTGGACCAAGTGGAGGCGGCACTAACCAACAGTTTGGTATGTCACCTCTTCGCGCCCACCCAACCATATCTCGGCGGAAGCCCGATCCTATCGGTCAAGCCGTCTTCTATCCCACCGGCTCACCGTCATCACCCCTGTTCCGCCGCGCCTCGCCGGGTCGGGCTAGCATCTCCACCGCTACCGATAGCACGTTCCCACCCACACCTCCGGCTACATCGCCGCGTTGGCTCGTCGGCACCAAGGCGGCGCCCACCTTCTACATCGCCGGAATGTCCAATCAACCTAGCACTCCAGGTCGGGCGTACAGGGATGATGATGCCGTCTCCCCAACCGACGTGTCCAAGGACGAGGCGTCCGAGTTCCCCTTCCCCTCCAGCTCCTCATCATCGTCCACCCTCGCGCACATCAATACCCAATTCGTCCCGCCCTCCCCACACGGTCTCTCTGCCATGATTGAGAACTGGAACCTCGCTACTCCTCCCAACCACCCTCCTCACGACTACGGCGACGCGTCTGGTCTTCCCCCATCCAGCAGTATCGACTCGATCTCCACCGCCGCTACGGAGCTCCGCTCGCCTCCAGAGCTTCCAAGCTCGCAGGGCTTCCACTCGCGCGTCTTGCTAGACGCCGAGTCACCCGCACAGGCATTACGGCGGTCTATCTCGCGTCCCAAGCCGCCGAGGAGGTCCAGCGAGAGTCAAGGAGCCGGCTCGACCGCTCGGGCAACTCCCTACTCCCCTATACGACCCACCGTCACCATCGATCGCGCAGATGCAGACCTCGCCGGGTCCTCTCCCGGGAGTCGCTCGCCGGCGCCGATCCCATTCCGGCAGCCCTCCTGGTCCAATGTCCGTCAGAATAGCATCCCCACCGGTTCCCTTGGGGTATACCACGCCGGCACCCAGTCACCCCTCTTCTCGCCTCCCTCCACGCTCTTCACCCCTCCGCCGGCGGTATACAATCCCTCTCCTACCTTATACACTCCCGCGTCCCCCCCATCGCTCTTCACCTCCAGCCCGCTGGCATTCACCACCCTCGATGACGCGGCTGCACCTCGGGTACCCTCTCCCCTGTCATTCGATGACATCTTCTCCCCGAGCTATACCATGGCTGGCCCCTCCAGCTTCCCTCCCCAACGCCTCCCCAATGCCCTCGAGCTCAACTTGGGCCCCATCATCCCCCCTGCTACCGTCCCCGGTGGGGACACATTCGGCTCCTTCAGCCTTCCGGCTCACCCGCACGAGATCTCTGGCGTTTCGGATTACTCGCAATCAACAGAGACATCGTCGCCAGACCCCACAAAGTCGACAATCGCGGCCAAACACCTCGAGGGACATCACCTCCCGGTGGAGTTCCTCACGCGGTATACGCTCGCCGATGAGCTCGGGTCGGGCGGGTTTGGGTTTGTCTGCTCGGCCACCATGACCGGAAGCGGCAATGAGAGGGGCAGGGAGGTGGCAGTCAAGTTCATCTTCAAGGAGAGGCTAGAGAACACCAAGGATGCTCTGGTTGATCGGGAACCGATGGAGAGTTGGGCGTTGAGGCAGTGCAATCACCCAAACATCATTGCTTGGGTGGATCTGTTCGAGGATCAGAGGTTCTTCATACTGGTATGTTGCCTCGTAGTCAGTATGAGGTTCGCGCTGATCATCAGGTCCAAGAGCTGCATGGTGACCCCTGGTCAGAAGATCACACTTTACAAGCACCCCATCCAGTCCCCGAACCACACACCGACCCTGGGCGTCGGCTGTCCCTCCTACAAACTCCCGCACACCGCTCCCCCTCCCCGCTCGTCTCTCCCATCTCCCCACTCCAGCCCTTCAGTTCTAGCCCTAACGATTTCGCCTCGACACACCCGGACGGCTCGATCTCGCGCCCCAGGATGGGCAGGCGGGCGAGCCACGATCTCTTTGAGGCGGTGGAGAGTGTGCGCTTCACGGAAGAGGAAGCCAAGTGGATATTCAGCCAGATTGGTGAGTGGGAACAGCGTCCTATAGAGGCTGTGCTGACTATCAGTGTCTGCTGTATCGTACCTGCACCGGAGGGGAATGTACCACCGGGACTTGAAGGACGAGAACATCGTGATTGACCGATACCTCAACGTAAGCCCTCCTAGGTTCCTTGCACTTATTCCCGCTGACGTTCAGGTCAAGATCATCGACTTTGGCTCGGCAGTCAAGGAAAACACCCTCCTCGCGCCCATCTTGTACGGCTCCTTCCGCGGTACCTACTCGTACGCCTCGGCCGAAGTCATCAGTGGCGCATGGTACCATGCCGCCCCCTGCGACATCTGGTCCATCGGTATCATCCTTTCTATCCTCCTCACCGGCGAGCAGCCCTTCCCCGACAAGACGCTCGCCCTCGCTGGAAAGTTCAAGCTCAAGCGCGCGGTCAGCGAAGGCGCACGGGACCTCCTCGAGAAGATCTTCCGCCCCGACCCAACCAGGCGGTGGGGGATCGAGAAGATTGAAAGGCACAAGTGGCTCCGGAACGTCAAGCGACCGCGGGGCATTCCGTCCCCGCCCCCTCCGGCCGCGCCGTCTACTGGGTCCACCTTCGCCACCCAGAACCTTTGGGACCGACCCAGTGGAGGTCTATCGGGGAGCATGGCGCCGCCCTCCGCTCCTGCGCCTGGCGCGTACCGGTTCGGTGCGCTTCCACCCCTACCGGAGCAAGCGACATTGGGTCACGCGGGGCGTCCATTCAAGCGGGGCTCGCTATAACACCCCTTGCCGGTCAAGGGACTGGGACGCGGCATAGGAGAGTAGGCCGTGGGTGGCTCAGTTGGAAGGAGCCGGCGAATCACTCGCGGGTGGAGCGTAAGGCGGCAACGGGGTTGGCGAGACGACGAGTTACGATTTTGGGAGTTGGGTATTGGGTGTCATGTTCGCATTGTAGAGTTGCTAGTTGTTCATTAGGCTCGTTTCCATGTTGTCTGGTTTGGTCTTGTTCTATTGCATGCATGATAGATGCGCTACCGATGTGTCCTGCTATCTATGCGTACGGCTGATGGGTAAACTGCAAGGGAACAAGTAGAGAGGCGGCAATGCACTAGAGAAAGAGGAGCTGGCAGTCGAGGCGGGTGTGTGGAGGAAGGCGAGGTGATAGGAGATTATATAGTCAGTACCCTTCCGGCCCGGTCCACCGCTACCTTCGCTCCAACAGGTCCTCGCCAGCGATATCAGGGATATGGTGTTGTCGTCAGTTGAAATTTGGAAACATAGGACTATGCATTACCTAGAACATAAGATCGTCCTTCCCTTCCCCCCCTCCTCAGTTCTGAGCTCTAAATCACCCTTGCCAAACCAGCAGTCACCGCCTGCTTGACCTCCTCCACAATCCCACTGATAGTCACTCCTTCCGCCTTTCCACCCGCATCCCCTTGCTTCTCCGCTTGCACATCCACCGCGGTCGTCTCCGTGCTCGCCTCCGTCGCCTGCCGTCCCACATGCTGCGCCTTGAAATCCCCCGTGGGCCCTTCCCTTCCTGCCAATAACCACGCCGTGATCCTGCTTTCTGGGTCTGCCGGCGCTTCTCCGGGAGACGAGGGAGGTACGCCCCATTGGCTGAGGATAGCGGAGAGGAGCAGCTGACATTCCCGGACGGACGTGGCTTGGTCGAGGAGGTGGCGGAGGGGAAGGAGGTCTTGGAGAGGTATTGATGGGGCCTGAGCTGCGGGTGTCTTTTCGGTGGCAGCGGCGGAGGGGATTGGAGGCGCCGTAGTTGAGTCGGAAGGAGCAGATTCGTCCAGCTTCGCGGATTTCGCTCCGTCCCGTACTGCCGTCGCCTGCGGGACAGTATCCATCCCTTCATCTTCCTCCCGCCCTCCCTCGATATCAGTCCCCAACCGCACGTCCGCCGCCTCCGGCACCGTATCGATCGCTTTTCCAACCAATCCGCCCGCGACCCCGCCGACCAACACACCCTGTACCACCCTGGGCGCGACCCCCGATCCCACCGGGACGGCATGATCGCCCATTGTTGCTCCCTGGGCTGTCCTTGGCGTCGAAGCCTCCTCCCCCGCCTCTTCGCGAGCAGTCGCAAAGCTCATGTGTTCACTCGACTTCTCCTCCCTGAGCGTCTGCACCTTGTCCTCCTGCTCCACAGCATGTGGGTACGGCTGATCAGGCACGAGCCCATCCGCCTCGTCCACCGTGGACGGCTTCCTCCGACTAGGCGACATGGGCGGGATCGCCGGACCCTGGCCCGAATAGATGGCAGCTTGCGGAGTAACGAGTGATAGTGAAGGCGGGACGTCTGGCGTGTCCGCATACGGTACGGGTTTCCGGATGGAGGTCTTCCGAGTCAGACCGCCGCCGGGCAATGGTGGCGAGCCGGCGATGGCCCGGGCTTGCGATGTGGCAGACAGGCTGTCTTGGGACGCCCGGGTCGTCATCGGTGGAGTCGAGGTGCGGGCGGAGCTCGATGCAGGAATGCTGGGAGCTAGAGCGAATGGTGCTGCTGTCGCCGCCGCCGGTGCCGCCCGCTGTTGCTGAGCCGCTATATTCGAGCTCGACTCCGCCTTCGCTAGCACCGGAAGAGATCCCTCACTCTCCCTCCTTTGCTGCTCCCTATACGCCTCCGCGATAGCCTTCGCGCCACCTCCAATGGGCGTCAACGGCTTCTCAACGGCTGGAGGCGGCGACGAGGCCATGTTCCCGCCCCCGCTTATTCCCCTCTCGCCTCTCTGACTCGCATTCTCCGCCCTGTATCCCTTCACTCCGACCCACCCTGGACCGCCCGCAGTGGGTATCTCGGTCTTTGGGTCCGAAATTTCCTTCTTCTCCTTCGTCTTGGCCCCACCCCCGATCTTGGACATGAACCCCATGAACCCTTTCTTGGCCGGGGCAGGTGCGAGATTCTCGACGGGCGCGCCGAATCGCGTTGGCTGTGCATTATTGGAAGGTGGAGGAGCGGTCGTATTGAAGAAGTCCGCCATGTCCTGCGCGGGCGTCTTCCGAGTGGACGATTGATTGGGTTCGACCGACATGGACTTGGCTTGCCTGGTGTGCATAGCGGACGCGGGGGCAGGAAGTGGCGCGGGAGACTCGTTGAAAAAGTCGGCCATCTCCCTCGCGGGCGTACGTTTCCGCGCAGCATCGCCAGCGACGGGAGCGACCGGTCGACCCGGACGATTGACCGACATCTTGGATGCCTCGTTTGACGCGGCGTAATCCGCCTTGGTCGAGGCAGGTTCATCGTCGTCGAATTTGGGTGGCGCCGTACCGAGTATGACAGCGGGTACCGTCCTCTTGACCACGCCATCCCCATTCTCAAACGCCGAGCCCGGTATGGGCCCCGTTGACGCCAGAAGCTCCGACAAGCTCTCCTTGTTCGCTTGCTTCTTCGACCGGAAGGGCGAGTCCAGCTCATCCGCCAGCTCCTCCACTTCAGTGTCCTGCTCGGCGATGATGGAACCGCTCCGAGCCTGCAATTTCGCATTGTTGATCGACGAAGCCGAGTTAGAACCAGATCGGGAACGCATGGAGGAGGAGCGAGGTGGTCGAGGCGGGGTATCTTTGGAGGGGGTACCGCCACGGGGGAGAAGAGGAGGAAGGTCGTCTCCGCGAGGTGGACTGACAGCGAATGACCTGTCTTTTGCGAGAACAGCCCGACTAGGGCTGGACGGTTGGCTCTTCCTTGCGGTCTGACTTGTCAGCTGTCGCTCGAGTCCTATCGTCCTCCATCAATCACAGCTATCAGAGTACCCGCCTCCGTCGCACGCGATGACCTCAGTGGGGCCGGGTCCGACGTTCAATCTTCTGGGGATCTCCTCCGATCCCATCTCCAGTCACTCCGACGATCTTCGAATAGCTCTCCTGCCCCTATTCGCCATGGAGAGCGGTACACGTTCCATCTGGAAATCGAGATACAAAACTCACCTCAAAGTTCTTCAGCCGACTCGGCGTCAAGCTGACCTTCATAGTCTCCCCACTCGCCATCAACGCATCAAAGTCGTCCTCTTCATCGCGCTTCGACCTGCCCGTCTGGCTCCCCGCGTCCGTCTGGTCATTATACGCCCCCAACATATTCCTCGTATTCGCCGAAAGGACACTCGGCGTCCGCTGATGCTCCCTACTCCCGATCCCCTGGTGGTACTTTGCAGAAGGCATAGACGGGGACTTGCGGATACTTCCCGCGCCGCCTGCGATACCGCGTGGAATGTCGTGCGAGGGCCGAGCATCGAACGAGGAGGGTGGAAGGGACGATTTTTGGTTGGACGGTGTTTCCCGCCCGTGCACTGCTCCAGAGGAGGAAGAGGGGAGGAGGGAGGACTGCGAGCCGGCGTATGGGGTGGTAGTCCCAGGAGATCCGCGGCCTGCGAGTCGGTCAGTGCGCGGATTGTGCGACCGCTTTTGTCGGGACTTGATGGATTCTTCGAGAGATATGCGGGCTGCATGATCAGCTTGACTCGGCGGGGCGCGGTACTAGACTCACTCTGCATACGCTTGAAGACACCCCAGAGCGAGTCGGTCTCTGCCAGGGCCGTCAGGAGATCTTCGAGGCTCGCCGAGGTGTTATCTGAGTCGCGGTTAACAACTCGGCCGAGAGCCGTGAGGATTTGTTCCGCCATATTCCTAGACATGTCAGCTGTGACACGCAACTGTGCTAGTCTGCGGGCTTACTCGATGATGGCAGTCATGTACAGTCCGCACGCATCCAGCTTGATATCGCTCGAATCCCCTCCTACAGCCTCCCAGGCCGCTATAGGCTGTACCTCCATGCTCCGCCTCGGGCTATCATGGCTAGCGACCGTCTACCCAAGTCAGCTCTTCCCTCTTCCGATTGCGCACGAAAGACTCACCGAGAACTCCTCGCACTTGACCCGCATGACCTCGAACGCCTCTTGCAGCGCAAAACCCCCTCCCCTCTTCATCCCATTCCCATCCTTTCCAAATACAGACCGCAGCGATCCATACTGTTCCAACCACGGCCGAAGCTCCAGCTCCGCCTCCCCAGCAACCGTCCGTCCCAAATTCTTGCTCGCTGTCGACTCGCCGGGCTTGTCTGCGGAGAAGACGGCACTGATACCTGAGGTACGGATTTCGGCGGGGTTGAGAGACTGGGCACCAGCGAGGGCAGTGTAGAGCATCTCGTCCAGGAAGAGATTGACGTGCAGGAGGGTCTGCGGGTGGAGGACCGTCGGCTGCATGTCGGAGACCATGGCGTGCGCGGAGTGGGCGGAGAGGTAGAAGGGCGGCGTGCCGACAATGTAGCCTGGATGTCAGTTGGAGGTGCGGGGAAGAGCGGGAAGTGCATACCGCTCATGATGGGCAGATTCTCAGCGGGGGAGTGTTGGACGCGCAAAGATCTGTATGGTCAGCTGGTGGGACTTGACTTTTATGGAGGCGGTACTTGCCTTGACAACGCTAGCTACTGAGTAGCGCCGTGCGTGTGGAGCGGGACCGACCAGAAAGGACCTAAGTGAAAGTCGGTCGGTAGGCGAGATGAGAACGTCAACAAGACTGCATCTATCAGCACTGGCTTTGCGGAGACAAAGGCTCTTTCTCCTCCGAATCTCCTGCCAGCACGGTATCGGGAGCCGACTTGGGCTTAGGGTCGCTCGTGCTACTCGATCGGTAATTTGCGCTCGGACCTCTCTCTTCTCGGCACATTGACTACGAGCACCCCGGGGCCCGGCAGACGGACTCACGTTTCAGATTTGGCTTGATGGTCCTGCCTTTCTCGAGAGTGATGCCGCGCGGATCTATGGGGAGGGCAAGATGTAGACGTGTGTGATATGCGAGATGGCCAAGCTGACAATGAGTAGCCTTGTTGACAATCTGAAACCATATGGCCCCTTCCCGCGTCCCCGAGGGAGATTGGCTACATTCCTTTCCCGGCCCCCAGGCACGGCAATTAAGGGGAAAATACCGGAAGAGGTAATTCTACCTTGTTCCGGGTTTGTTCAAGCATTTTTCCGACCACGTATCGCTTCGACCTCCACCTTGTCTGCCCACTCCACGCCAGTCATCGTCACAGGTCCAGCCCCAGAGGTACAGCTGGATTTAACCCACGCTCAGCGTGGCTCTTCGCGCGATGCCACCTCGACCTCGGGTCCCCCATCTCCCCCCTCTTCCCCCTCCCTCGACCTGGTCTACCCACTTCCCACGTCGCCTCCTTGGCCTCTCCCGCTCCGAACCCGCCAAGGTCCTCCGCGGTCGCACTCTCCTCGCCAGCAAAGACCACTGCGATGCCTTTGTCCGCGAGCTAGGGATCCGGCCTGGCGAAGTCATCATCGAGGTCAATCCGGGACCTGGGCAGTTGACGCGGAGTCTCCTCGATGGTGGTGTGAGGGAGAATGAGGAGGGCGCATGGAAGGCATTGGATGAGATAAGAGGGGTGAAGCATAAGGAAGTAGAGAATAAGAAGAAGCCGGGAGCGCAGAGTGCAAGAAGCAAAGCGAAGGAGAGGGCTTCCGAGGCGGCGGCGGCGGAGGAGGCGAGAGAAGCGGTGGATGGGTGGCCAAGCTGGCCAAAGACCACTTCGGGAGGTACAGGGTCTGCCGAGTCATCGGAGACCGTACCAACAGCTGGGAACGACCATATCAAACCTGCCCTGGTCGCCGTCTCTGAACCCTCCCCGGCCATCCTCGAACGCGGCTTCGGCTTCGAAACCTCCAACTCCAACTCCTATCTGGAACCCAGCGAGCGCGAGCCCGGGCATTCCATCCTCCCAACTCCCAACAAATACACGTTCTTCCAGATTGACCACGTATCGTGGCCGATGAACGTCACCCAGTCTGAACATCATCCCAATCTCATCCTATCCGAATCGTCCGCATATCGGTGGCCGACCTTGCCGGAGATACTATCCGATCCACTCGTCCTTCCATACGTGGAAAAGATGACTCCAGATGCCCAAAAAGCCGGGCAGGCGGGGAGGCGGAAGTGGGACGCGGAGGAGCCGCCCATCACGGTGGTGGTGACGATACCGGACTCGGTGATCGGGGAGCAGATGTTGGCGCAGTGGATCGGGAGCGTCGTAGGGGCCACGGACGGCCGGCACTGGATATGGCAGTATGGTCGAGTGAGGCTGGCGGTGCTTTGCGGGAAAGGGCTATACGATGTGAGTGCCCTTGGCCGTTTCGGACGAGTCTCATGCTGACTTCCAGCGCATCATGGCCCGGCCCCGCGAAACCATCAACTGCAAGCTCTCCATTATGACCTCCTCCCTCTTCCATCGCCGCCCTCTCCCACCCTACCACCACGTCCCGAACGTCGACAAATCCTCGAAGCGGGTTGCCGGATCGCCCATCACCTCTGGCCGCCTCAGATCCTCGCCTGCTGTGCAAGCCCTCATCGATCCATCCGAAGGCAACTGGACACAAGACCCGACCATCACCTACCCCACCGACTTCTTCCCACCTTCAATTCCCGCCAACAGTCGCGATCCCCTCCCCCGCCCTACCCTACTAGGCATCTGCCTCACTCCCCGCCTCACCTCCCCCGTCCTCCCGCACCAGAAGGACGCATGGGACTTTGTCCTTCGGAACTGCTTCATTCGGGAAACCCAACCCATCTCCGAAGCGACGACGAATCTCGGCTTCGGCGCTGAGAATCTGCTGGAGAGATTTGAGGATGAGAAGGAGGGGTATAGGGAAAGGTGGAGAGGAGAGCCGGTGGGCGGAAAGACGAAGGTCAAGGATCTGAGTAATGAGCAGTGGGCGAGAGTGGTGGATGTATTTGATAAATGGGCGTTCAAGCCAGAGACGCTCATGCTTGCGACGGATGCGATAGATGGGAGTAGGGAGCTGGGGGTGGACTAGGGGAGGCGAGATGGGAAGAACGGACAGGAGAAATGAAGGTTGTATCATATAGTAGCATTCTCGAACAAGCAACGACATCTTAGATTAGCCACGATGCACCACTCATCATGCTCCACAAGGGGACGTAGGGTCGAGTGCGGTCAATACATCTGTCCGAAACAAGTTGATCACTGAACACATGCAGATCCTGACGCTACGGTACAACCTATAAGTGTACAACTATAGACCCGCATATCAAACCCACTCAATCTCTTACCCAGATCTCACAGCTCACCCCTGACGCTATTGCCACCACTTCTCTGCCGCTCCTCATACGCCTTCCCCTCAGCTAATCTCTTGCGAATTGCCGTACTTCCCATCTTCTCCGCCTTCAACCTCTTCTCATCCAGCCCCTTGAGTATGCCCGACTTGGTACTACTCACGCCCTCGCTCCCATATTCCGGCGATTTCCGCCCACTCCGCCCACTCCGCCCACTCCGCCCTGCCCCCTCCATCCCTAAACCTACAATCCCATCTTCGCCCTCCTCGCCGGTCCCATACAACGCCCGCAGCGTCCCCGCCGAGATGACATCGATACTCCAAACTTCCAGCTCCGCCAGCCCATTCTTCTTCCTCAAGGCATTGACGGCCTCACCCCCCGATTTGGTCTCCTCAGAAATGACAAGCGCCTGGATATCTTCCTCGTCCCGAGTCGGCCCGAACCCGTCGTGTATCTCCAGCACGTTCAGCTCTATCCTCTTCGTCTCGGCCCGGCCGTCTCCCGATAGACTGAGGAGGAAGTCTTTGACTGCCCACTCGCGTGTAGGGCCGGGCTCAATATACTCCGAGTGATCCTTGGAAGAGAGGAGCGAGTCGGACATGACGCCCACGATGAGCTTGCGGGTCGAGAGGAAGTGCGCGAGCTGGAGGAGGAGCTTGTGCGCGGCGTGGAGGTGGTCGAATGTCCCGCCGAGGGCGACGACGCGTGGTCCGGGTGAGGGCGGGGAAGGAGCGAATGTAGACGTTGACGAGGAAGACGAGGGGAATGAGGGCGATGGGAGGGAGTAACGCTGAATGCTGTTGGGTGTAGAAGCGAGTATACCGGCAGGTTCGTAGTCTGCCGAATCAGCGAAATCCCTGAATTGACGAAGAGCGTACTCACCATCAAGATAGAGCACCAGCTCGCTCTCCTCGCTTATCCGCTTCTCCTGCCCAGCAACCACCCCCGCAAACCCCACATCTACACTGACGTCCACCTTGCCGCTCTCCCACTGGCCCGCCGCAAGCGTCGCATACACCTGCGCGAGGAAGCTCTGGAGGACATCAAAGTTGGCCCGAGGGTTCTGGCTAAGAACGTCATATAGCTGATCGTGCTTCTCTGATACTCCAGGAGGCGTGCTGAAATAGACAAAGAGAGCGATCTCGGGCAGCGCAATGAGCGCTTGGAAGATGATGGGCAGGAGAGGTGTGGGGTCGGGCAGGAGCGCCGGGGTGAAGGGCAAGATGAGGGTGACGTGCCCCGCCGAAGGCATCGAGGAGAGTGCGGATCGTAGGGACGTCTCGTAGCTTGACATGGCGCCGTGATGTGTAGACTTAACAGAAGGTACCGAGATAAGTGGTGGAGTACTGAGCGGACTGCTAGCAAGTCCAGAGTCCAAGGTCAGTCCGCCCAAACAGCCCAAGTTCCGGGGACGTTTCATCTGCCCGGCGAGCCCCGCCGGGTTCCTTGCTTTGCCAAGCCAACGCACGGGTCTAGCGGGAGCTATAAGTGCCACACCTCCACTTCCTTACTAAGCTATAATTTCGCCGATCAAAACTCCGGCTGGTCACGCTCGGCTCCGGCCGCCTAGGCTGCGAGTGCCACACCCAAAGGCGAGCTTGGTCAGCCAGAGCGCTAGTCGGGCCGAGTTCATAAGGCGCTTGTTCCCTTTGCTTTCTATCCTACTACATCGAGATATAGTGAGTTGCGCGACTTCGACTATAGGTGGAAAGGAAAGGGGCGACGGCGGGGATATATGGAAAAGCTGGGACAGCAATGATCGGTGGCGAGGGATAACTGAGAAGGAGGATGATCGGGGGGAATTGCTGAGCAAGCAATTCGGGCGGAGAGGGAGCAAGGATGGACATGCGGGCATCAGTAAGATCAGGCGCTGACTATACCAGTAGTCAAGATGGGTCGTCGTCCCGCACGCTGCTACCGTTACTGTAAGAACAAGCCGTGAGTTAGAGCGGTCCGACACTTGGATTACCAATCACCCTTGCGCTCAAGCTGACCCCCAGGTTCCCCAAGTCGAGGTACAACCGTGGTGTCCCCGAGCCCAAGATCAGGATCTACGATCTCGGCCGGAAGCGTGCATCCGTCGATGACTTCCCCTTCTGCTGCCACCTCGTCTCGGACGAGTACGAACAGCTTTCGTCCGAAGCCCTCGAGGCGGCCCGTATTTGCGCCAACAAGTACGTCGTCAAGACGTCCGGCAAGGATGCTTTCCACATGCGTATTCGTCTTCACCCCTACCACATTGTCCGTATCAACAAGATGTTGAGTTGTGCCGGTGCCGATCGGTAAGTAGTGTTTATCTGAGACACTTGGGGATTGCGCTGATCAATAGGCTGCAGCAGGGTATGCGAGGAGCTTGGGGTAAGCCATACGGTGCCGTCGCCCGTGTCAACATGTGAGCTATCCATTCCTCGTCGTCGCCTGGACCAAGCTGACAAATCAGTGGCCAGGTCATCATGTCGATCCGATGCAAGGACGCCAACAAGGCCGTCATCATCGAGGCCCTCCGTCGTGCCCGGTACAAGTTCCCCGGAAGGCAGAAGATCATCGTCTCCAAGAAGTGGGGTTTCACCTCGCTCGACCGGGCCGACTACGAGCAGCTCAAGCGCGACAAGAAGGTCATCAACGACGGGTGCTACGTTCAGGTGAATTTTATCGGTTATCATGTGCTGGGGATATCGGCTGATCAAGCAGTTCCTCAAGCCCAAGGGCCCGCTCGTCAACTCTCTCCGTATGGCCACCCGTGTTTAGGACATCCACTAGACTGTGGGGATCTGAGGAGGAGTGTTGTAGTCGGAGCGTATGCATCGGCTGAGGCATACTAGGCTGTGGATAAGAGGTGCACCGTGCGCGTCCACACAGGCGCAGAGGATCAGGGGCTTGAAGGAGAGATGACTGGATTGTGTGCCAGGGGGCCAGGGGAGGGAACAAGGGAGAGCTCGTGGTGGACCGTGTTGCAGCCTTTCCCCCTGTCTCTCCTGTATCCCTCACCCTCCTTTCACCCCTCTCCCTTCCGCATACACGCCGCACCTCCCCCTTGATTCATACGTACCACTGACCTGACTGATATAAGGCTGACCACGGTTCGCATTTCCCTTACCAGCAAGATACAGATTTGTACCAAGCTCAGATAGAAAGCAAAAGACCCAACCTTAACGCTGACTCGATCCTCAGCACATCGCGCAGCATGCAGCCAACGCAGCTCTTCCTCCTCCTCGCGGCCCTCGTCGCCCCGCTTGCGCTAGCCGCACCCGTCCGACCCCCCACCGCTCCCGTTCCCGTCTCTGACATCCTCTCTGATCTTCCCAATATCGAAATCCACGACCCCCCTGCGGCGCGACACCACCAGAACGGCGCCGAGCAAGACGAGGCTGACGGTGTCGGCGAGCACAAACGAGACGACGGGTTGGGAGATGAGAATGACAAGTGGGGTCTACGGGCGGCGCGCGCAGGCGCTAAAGTCAAAAGGGATGACTCTGTCGACGTCGACAGGGCCGTCAAGGAACTCATGGACGGAGTAGCAAGTGCCAGGGCCAATGCGGCACACGATGCCCCCGTCCCTCGGGCGGCGGTGGCAGAGGAGAATGGAGCGATAAGGGACGGGGACGTCGAGTTGATGCATAAGCGGAGCATACCGGTCGGGAGGCACTTTTCGGACATGTGGAAGCTCAAGCGGAGGGGAGTGGTGACTGAGGAAGTGGGGGTGCATCGGGTGGAGAGCAGGGGTGAGGGTGGAGCGGGGGCAGGGTTTGTAGGTGTGGAGGGCTAAATGGGTGTGAGATCCGAGACCAGGCGATAGTGAGGAGCAGTATGACCTGAGACAATGTACAAGTACTAAGCAGACTGATCGATCTGGCAATCAAGCTGATCTGACCCGTGAGGAGAGCAGACTGAATCTCCCAGCGAGCCTAGGGCTACGCAACCTGAATGGCGCAGGCAGATGACACGAAGTCCTTTGTATACCTGGGGGAGGATGAAAGGGGCTCGGGCTCAAGCTCCTTGGTATCGCTGGCGACGGGCATACGTCTTTCTCCCATCATTCACACTCTGGATCTTCCTAGAACTGCCGCGCTCACCGTCCGTCTCACAGACGCTATTGATCGCCCGCCCTCATCCTGATCTCCCAGTTCAGCATCCCTCTGCCCTAACCTCGATGACAACAAACTTCCCGCCCTTCGATCCCGCGGATCTCGCGGCATCCAGGGTGGAGCTCGACATTGTCCTCCTCTATTCTGTCGACGCAGACGGAACCCATCGCATACGGTCCAAATCATTCTATCGGTACCACCTCGACCCTCGCCTGCCCGAGAGCACAACAGACGACACTGGGAACATTACCTATACGGAGGACGATACCAGACACAGGCTCGACAAAGTCGCATCCTCCATCGAGGACGATATTCAGCGCAATCTCAACGGCCAGCACTCGGAAGAGCACGAGCTGGCGGCTTCTGTGGCTAGGACAGCGGGCGACAAGGCGCTATCGCGGGGATTTAACAGATTCGGCATGCAGTGGTCGGTGGGTTCGGTCTCCGTGGGAACTGTCTTGTGCTCGATTGTGCTGTTTCCAACGGCGGATACCAAGGGAGATCGAGTCTGCTACGTCAAGAGCAGGCTTGCCATATCGCCAGACTATCACGGGCCCGACGAGGAGCGAATATACGCAACCCAGCTGGACGATGCCGAAAAGGAACTCGACACCTCTTTGGCTGCAGCCATTGCCACCAAGATCGCGTCAAGTTCAGGCGGCTTGACTGCCGATGAGGTTCGTACTGCTGTCACCGACGAGTTGGCTCCCACATATATCGCTGGCTTGCATTTATACCGTATCTGCAAGTACAGAGCACCGGCAAGTGTCAGACTCGTCACGAATGCTGATGCATTTCGGGCTGCTTAGTTCAGAGTACAGAAGGCCTGAATCCAGAGCGCGGTCCATGGCCCCTGTGAATCGATTCAGCTGTATGTAAATCATGCGGCAAACCAGCTTGTTGAGAGTGTCAGTGGGCACAACTGCACTCTGACATCAGTCAGCTTAGCCGTGCGCGCGTGTACGGCTTGAGAGCTTGAGCTGGTATACAGAGAGAATCGAGATTACTTCTCCCATCGCCACACTTGCGCCATCGCATGGAACGTTCGACGAGCCACCCAAGGCTAAGCATCAGATCCAAGATCTGTTCGGCAGACAATCCTTTGGTACTCGGCCAGAAGTTGATGACTGTCTTGGTGAATTAAGACAGCTAGAGCTCGCATTCTCCTAGATCTTTTCGAGTGAAATATGCTCGACTTTGTGCATCCTTTTACGTGCTCAGTGTAGCGAGTAAGCAGGATCTCGGCCTCCTCGCCGAATTGTAGGTCTGGAAGGCCGGAGCTCAGCCAGATTGCGCGATGCAGGGGTGATCAAAAGAGTGCCTCGCGTTTCACTTCCTTTCAGTCGGGTGGCGACATGCGCTTGGGAGGGACATATAAGCCACCGGCTGACCCTCTCATCTCTCGACCCTCACTCACCTCCCTCTCGACCACGGCAGAATCATAGATACTCTCATATTGTATACTGTCATACGACCTCGCCGGACTACTTTGATTTCAAGAACGAGTGCTACAATGCCCATTCCGCGCGTGCCAAGCCCTATCATGGCCAACATGATTCAACCTCCCGCCCCCGAGATACCTGAACAAGAGGGGAGAGGATCTTCAGTCCAGTGTTCCGTGGCTCTGGTGCACTATCGGCCCTACGACAGTCCTCCCGGCACGTGAAGCGTTGGCTCACAAGCCTTCTTTTCTCGCGTCCTTGGATCCGATTACAAGGCCAAGATGGGACTCATTCCGGATCCAGACGACGATCAAAGGACGCTGGACCCAGAGATAGAGTCCAAGCGCATGTGTGTCACTGCCGCCGAAGTGCTGAACGGCCTCCTACAGAAGGCATTGGAAGATGGCCATATCTTCCCCGACATCAATGGTGGATACGATGAGGCCCTGCGCTCGTGGGCCATCGGTGTAGGCGCCCCCGCTGCCCTGGATTGGGAGTTGGGCTCGGACCACAACTTCAAATGCTCCGTTAGAGAATGCACCAAGGCGACGATCGAGTGCGATACTCTGTTGATCCCGAGCACAAACGCTGAGGGCAACAAGACCTACACCGTCAAGAGCAGACTCCGTGGTCTGCCCGAAGCCCTTGGAGGTCAGTCCGTCTTCTCGAAAGCCGGTCTGCGAACGGCCGGACAGGAGCTCGACAGCCACCTGCTGACCCAGGTCGACGAGCAGATCAAGGCGGCTGCTACCGGCGATTGCCCTCGCACGCTGTCTGATCCCGAAGTCCTCGAGGGACTTCGGAGCATCGGCTCGGACGAGTTCTTCAAGCCCCTGGAGAACTTCTGCTTGGACTGCAGCTTGACGAGTCTTAATCTGGGTGAGCGTCCGAGCGATGAGGCGGAGGGTGCCAAGGAAGAGACTCAGTGATCCAATCAGTACTCCAGAACAGGTGATGAGTGTCCACGATTTGCATCGGCTTCAGTCATCTACGTACATGCATGCAGTCTCTAATCGGGTGCTGCGAGTATAAGGGGGGACCCCTCACTGGTGTCTGACTGACTCGGGGCAGCCCCATATGGATTCGAATGGGCCGAGCGCTAGCAAGCAGCAAGCTTACGATTCAAATATTCACTGTCGCGAGAGATGCAGGCTCTCTCACAACAAACCACCAGTCTCAGTCTGTATCCGACGAGTACTTGCTCCCCTGCTTCCTACCATCCCGAAGCACTGAGCACCAGGACTATCGTAGTGGTCATGACTACTATGCAGCCTCCTAGGCCACAGGAGCGCTGCTAGGTAGGATTTCTTGGTTTGTTATGAGTGGGACGGGGCGGGCTGTTTCTCGGTCAGCATGGTAGCCGGTGGGCACGCGGATCGGGCGGCGACCAGCCTCCATGGGCTCTTATACATATCGCTCATACCCGAATTCTCTCATATACAACATCATATCATTCGACATCATAGAGCTTCAGACACACACCACAATGACCAACCCTACCATCACCCGTCCTCCCACGCCGCTGGCCCGCCCTTCTCCGTTGGCCAAGGCCAAAGCTCAAGTCAAGATGCTCCAGCAGTGAGTTTGCCGCTCACAATAAGTATCGGGGCTGATGTATGATAGGGCTATGGTGGAGTTCTGCTGGCTCGAGCAGGACCTCCACAAGCAGATCGCGGAGGAACAAGAGGCAGTGACGGCCGCTCGGATCCGGGCGGCGAAGCTCTTGCAAGCTGTCGTCAACGACAAGGTATGCAGACCCCTTTCTGCTTCTTACCATGAATGATATAGGCTGATCTCATAGATCCCTGTTGGCCGCAAGCGGACCAACAAGGAGCGCGAGAAGCGATACCAGATGAAGCGCCGTCTCCTCCAGAACCGCGAGTTCATCCGGGGCACCGAGGAGACGATTGGCGTTCTCAGCGAAGAGAAGCTCAAGGTCGTCGTGGGGATGCGGACTCTCAAGTTCCAGATTGGCTGGGCTAATGAGGACGTTACTGCCAATATTGTAAGTTTGCTTATGCCAGAAAGGGACAGGGAGGGCACAACTAACAGAACAGCGGTATGATTGATCTGTGGCGAGGAGTTCGCTTAGAGGAGAGGAAACCCAAAATAAAACGAGGTTATGCAGCTGCTTGACGATCGCTCTGTCTCTTCCTCCTCTCCTTCGGTGCGATCTGTCTCGAGGGGGAGGGGGCGAACATGACAGACAAGAGGCTGGTCGATGTTGTGCTAGCGCAATGCTAGCGGGTGGCGGGCTGGACACGTCGCGTCAAAGTCTTTGACCGCCACTCCGCACGATTACGTTACCGATCTGGACATCTCCACTCTTCTCTTACATCTTGTCTTCTCACCCCGCTCTTCAGGTGCCCAGCAGCATGCCACGGCCGAGCCGTCCAGCACTCGTGCTGATCACGGTAGCCCTACTCGTCGCGCTTCATTTCATATTCATATCGCCCTCCGACACCCACGGATCTTCCTCCTCCAAGGCCGCGGGTCGGCCTGTTCCCCGACCCCGGAAACCTTTCGTCCCATCTCCACCGAAGACCAAGGCCAAGGGACGCAAATCTGCTTCGCCAAAAACGGCAGTGACGGAGGATGGACTGGATATCGACATCCGGGGTCTGACAGCATATGATGGGACGGGCGAGAAGCACCCTGTCGAGCTGTTAATTGAGCGCGGGAGGCGCCTGGCCAAGGCGGTCGAGGCGAGGATAAGAGAGGTCGCGTCGGTGGAGGACAGTGCGGACGAGTATGAGCGGACCTTCGGTTTAAAGCCGCCCAAGGGATTTGAGACATGGTATGTCTAGCTGAAGAGCTGATGAGAGGAAGCTGATGAATAGGTACAAATTCACTCAGATCTCGCCTGAACCACATCCACCGCCCGTTCCTCCACTTATACCGTTCGCACATACTCCCTTCGATGCGTATCTATCAATACCGGCCAGTACACTCCGCGAGCGGGTATCCGGGCTGCGGGAAAAGGAGGGGTTCTTCACACTCCAATTTGTTCCGGACGGGACAGGTGACCAGGGCACGTCATGCGACAAGGGTGATGAGTGGTCGTTCCAGGACGTTGCAGAGCGTGGGAAGGGCAGAGTCAAGGTAGCTGGAGTTGGGGCGTGGTCGTGGCGCTGCAAGTGAGCTGTTTTTGACTTCTCGCCTGACCAGGAGGGCGATAGCTGACAAGCAGTAATACTCTCAACCTTATCCTACCCATTCTACCGTACATGCCCAAAGAGCTCTTCACCATGAAGCCACCCTTCGAGGTCGCCTTCTCCCTCGCCGACGGACCGAGCTCGATGATACATAACTCCTTCAAGGTCCGGAGTGAGGCCCTGGGCAGATCATTGAAGGAATGGCCGAAGGCGCAGCTACACAAGGCGGAGCAGGCGATGCGATGGACATGGGGATGGTGAGCCGTTCTTCCTGGCGTAAGATCATCGCTCACAAGAAGGCAATGGGCATGTCCGGAAGGCGCACCGCTCAAGAAGTCCAATACCGACATCGTACTCAATGACCTCGGCTCTGTTGCTAGTCTCAGCGGCGGAGACCAGGCCGTATTCGCTGGTCCGAAGATCGAAAAGTCTTTCATTGCGGACTTTGGCAAAGCGGCAGACTTTTGCTATAATCCTGAGCTGATGCAATACGTGAGTCAGGATGAATGACTGGTGCGGCGTGGACGAGCACTGACTGTTTAGCATCACTCGCTACTGCTTGACCATGCTGCTGGGGCAGCTCCGCTTGTGCCCAGCGTGGCGGCCTGTCGGGCGGTACATAATGCTGATATCGTCGGGGTACCCCTTGACGGCGTTCACGGTAAGCATGAGCTTTCAAGGCAGCCTTCGCGTGTACTGACATAGATCAGAGACCGTAGCTCTGGTACCCTGGGAGGAAAAGCCGCTGAAGAAGGTGTTCTGGGTACGTCCGGTGGCCTCATGACGCAGCGAACGTTGCTGAGTCTCAGCGCGGATCAGCGACCGGCCTGTTCCACAGTAAAGACACACCGTGGCGGCAATCCCAGCGCGAGCGTCTGCACTGGTTCTCCAACAACGCATCAGACGACAAAGTTTCCCTTCTCGTCGATCGGGGAGCGGATGGGGGTCTCGTCAATGAGCAATGGAAGGTGACGGATTTGAACGAGGCCTGGCTGGATGTCGGGATCAGCGGGAAGCCAAATCAGGTACGCTGGTTGCGGCCGATATCGCGCGAAATGTGAATAGCTAACGTCTCAGTGCAGTAAGGAGGATGGGAGCTGCGATGAGATGGCTCGGGAAATCGACTTTATGGGATTGGTCAGGAAGGAGGATGCCACGAAATACAAATTCGTCATCGATGTCGATGGGTACGTTGGTCTTTTGCGTCAGATATTGGCCTCAGCTGACTGGGCAGTAATGGCTGGAGTTCGCGGTTCAGGCGATTATTAGCAGGAAACAATGTCGTCTTAAAGAGCACACTATACGTGAGCCGACGTTCTTGCTTGTAGCCCAAGCTATCGAAGCTGATCATCCTAGCCCGAATGGCACAGCGAGATGCTGATTCCGTGGTATCACTACGTCCCGCTCAAGCTGGACTACACTGACATGTAGTGAGCTTATTCTTCCCCACTTTAGCCGTCTTGGAATCTAGCTGATGACCCAGCGACATACTGGCCTTCTTCATGGGTGCACCGGATGGATCAACGCCGGGGCGGGACGATCTCGCCGAGGAGATAGCAGCAAATGGGTTGCGCTTCACCGAGGAGAGATGGAGGTAAATAACTCCTTCTCCGCTAAATCAGGGCGCGCTGACGGGACAGGATGAGCGACATGCGGTCGTATACCTACCTCCTCATCCTCGAGTTCTGGCGTATGATATCGGATGATAGGAAGAAGGCGTCATATCATACAGAGGGGGAGGAGTAGATCTTGTCGAGATGAGAAGATACGCAATCTTTTGGGCTATTGTACGTACATCATATCAGAGATCTTGACTATGCATCAGATCATCATCTTGAAATCCCGAAACGGAGATGAGGATGACATGGTATTACGATTGAGTGTGTCTCTAGATTCACATCTCCGCCTCTGACTGCTCACACGACTCGACTCGCCTGACTGGCGGACCCTTCGCCTGGACTAGGCTCCTCCCTCCTCTTACCCCGCTCGTCCCACCACATACGTGCCTCGGGAAGTAACGCCATCTTACGCCCCGTTTCGATCTGGTTATCTGCGCAGTCACGCAGGAAGGAGTCGATAGCGAGAGAAGCGCTAGCGCCGACTGTGGACGGCAAGTCGTCCTCGTGGACCCTGCAAGAATCAGCGAGGGTCACACTCATCCGCGTGCTCGAGAAGGACTAGGTGCTAAACTGACCAGATGGAGTCGTCCGCGGAATCACCTGCCTGCTTCACCAGGTACTCGAATACGCGGGATTGATCCTCGCGACGCTTGATGGCCTTCCGTCTGGTCGTCAGCTCCGCTGGGTCTAGGCTGAGAGACATTATAACTCACCCTATGATGACCCTCGTTGGACCGGATTGCCAGATTGGAGCAGCCCCTTCATTCGAGCTGGACTGGGAGGTGACAGGAGGGTTTAATGCCGCCATGATCTGGTCGAGCAGAACTTGGCGTTGATCTGCGTCCTGCTGCAATTGACTGCTTCGGTCAGCTTCCTGGTCTGAACGAGCTTCTGGTCACGGAAGCTGACCTATCACACTGCTCCGCGTGTCCTTTCACTCCCCTTCCCATACTGTTCGACTCAGTCCCAGTCAATCTCTCCGCCTCCGCCTTCTCCCTCAACGCCTCCTTCGCCTCCGCCAGCTCATCCTCCATATCCTGCAGCTTCACCGACAGCTTTACCGCCTCCGAGAGTACGTGGTCCGCTTTGACTTCCAAGGCATCGAGCACCTTCCCCTGGGCAAGAAGGGCTTCTAGCACTTGGCGCACGTCGATCGGAGCCCCTGCGGCCGCGCTGTCAACGGCGTAGACTCCCGGAATCGCTGGGCCGGGGAGAGTGAGGGAATTGAGACTCGAGTAGAGGGACGACGAGAGCGTATCCACAGATTCGGGGTCCATGATGGCGGGTGTGTGCACGGCGGGGCGGAGGAAAGAAGTGGAATCGGTGAGACGAATGCCGGCCGCCTGGGGTATATACGTACTCTGTTTTGGGCTCAGTGGACTGAGTGAGAGGCGTAAAGATAAGTATGAATGAGAATCATTATGATCATGTTGTCGTGCCTGCTAGTGCTGCTGGTGAATCAGCAAGTCAGGGGGTCCGAGCGGCAGGGAGAAAGCGCTCGGACTATTCAGCGGACTGTACGCGGAACACAGCTGCCTCCTTACCGCGCATTGGCAGATCAGCCAGCTCGGCATGTGTCTCAAGTACCTCTGTACTTCCAGAGCAGCTCAGGCGACTCTCTCGACATCCCCCACCATCATAATGCCTGCGATACGCCTGACTCACAACGTCAGATCGCATGTTGGAAACGTTGAGTCGTCGACCTCGTCGCGTCCTCTCTGCATCGAGCATCCCTGCTTCCGACGGAAGCGGCGGCGACGTACGTAAAGACCTCTGCGGTTCCTCAGAAAGTTCGACACTCTATTATGGTCATCAAAATCACCTTCACATCAGCCCTACCAAGCGCTCAGACACACTCAGCATCATGTACTTCGACCTTTTTGTCCCCTTCCCGCTCGCTGAGACCGCCGAGAATCAGAATAAGGGGAAGGGGAAAGGGAAGGGGAAAGCCCCGCCTCCTCCTGCTGTCTTGCCCACAAGTTGCTGGACCGGAGTAGAGCCGGAGGACAAAGAGGCATTCGCGAAGCGTGTCGGTCTAGCTGGACATTGTGAGATTGCTCCACCTCACTCGCTACAGTAAATCTCGGAGGAGCTGACAGTCGTAGTGGGCTTCAACGTCATAGCCCCAACCGTCGTGAGGGATCCCGAAGCTCATGCCTGTCCATCGCCCTTCGTCACTCTGCCCTTCCCTCATCTGGATCCTCGACATCCAGGAGAATCTAGCAGAACTGGAGAGAGCAGTATGGCAGGGCCGTCGAGAAGTCAGGTACTTGTCCAGGTCACTCGGTACCATGTCAAGCTGGAGGATGCGCGGACGAATCCTATCGTGAGTGCCGCTTGGCTTGACAGCCGTGTGGGGTAGCTCGTCAGGCCTGTCAAGCTGACGTATGACAGGTCGGGGCGAATACAGATGTCTTTAGGAACTATGATATCATCTCGTGTCAGCCTACAAACGACAAGGCTTTGCAGCTGGCTTGTACCGACCTCTCAAATCCAGGTCCAAATCAGGTAAGTTTTCTTCTTCGATCAAGATTACCTTCGCTTTGGGGCAAAGGATTGACAGAGTAGCTATCTATCATCACCTTGCCCCTGCATGAGCGGCCCTACCACTTCCGACTAAATCGAAAGCAGATCAAGCAGGCTCAACGGAATGGCGTCGTGGTAGGTCTTGTGATTCCCCTCGCTGGTCTGATCATCCTAGCTACCTCAATACCTCTGACTATCTTCCACTTCCAGATGCATAGTAGCTTACCACTCAGCTCGAAATCCTCTACGCCGCCGGCCTCTTCCCACCTCCCTCCACACCCCCAGAGACTGCTCGCCGATATCGCCAAAATTGGATGTCGAATGCACGCGAGATTGTCCGGATAACAGGCGGAAAGGGCGTCATCATCTCCTCTGGTCCGGGCGGAGGTCCAGCGAGTGTGCGCGGACCAGCAGATCTTGTCAATCTTGCGACAACGCTGGGGATGCCGGCAAATGTAGCGAAGGACTGTCTGAGTCTAAATGGGAAGATGGTATTACTTCGAGCGCGTGAGTGAAGCTAGTTCACGCATATGATATCCTTGGCAGAGCTGCGAGCTGATACCTGGCAGAGGCACGTAGAACGTACAAGGCGGTGCTCTCCATGCCGGAGATCATCCCGCCACCTGGTGTTCCCCGGCTTCCGGCGACAGAAGAAGCCAGTCTGAAGAATCCCAATCACACGGCGGAACGATACGTGGCGCCTGTGGAAGCGTCGAAAGATGCGGGCTCGGTGGGGAGTAAGCGAGCCGGAGAGGCGGGGGAGGAGGGGAAACCAGTCAAGAAGAAGTACATGGCGGATAAGCGGGCTAAGAAGGGAGTTCCAGTCGGGCCTACGTAGCCAGCAGTCGTTTGAGTATGTTCAGCATTGGCATGTGCTATACATACTGCTATATTCGAGCGAGATCATGAATGGTCGAAAGCGTATATCATCACGAGCTGCCACAGTGGTGAGGGCAGGGTGGGGGAGGGTGGGGGAAGCTGTGTCAGGCACACACACCTTTCGGAAGCGAGACAAAAGAAGCGCAGATCTCACTCGACCCAGCTTACTATCACCTTTGCACTCCCATCGCCTTGTTCTAGTCGCTTTGCCCCATCTCTCCACAGGTAGAGATACGTAGACATCATGTCGCTTCATCCTCATTTGCACCTACTCGTACCTTCGAACGACCCAGCGGTACTCGTCGAAGCGCGAATCTACCTTCCTATCGACCCATCAGACTCCAAGCTCCCATCCGTGATCTCGACCTCGGTTGCTGCACGTCAGCCTTCTATTCTCCGGTATACGCACCTTCCAGACGAGATCGTGCAATCGCTCAAGCGCTTCAACGTTCGGCGAGTCATCGCGGTTGGTCATCCATGGGGTCGGCTCGGCGGAGACATGCTGGATCCGTAGGTCGTCTCGTACTGCCTGTCGGCTGTCAATCTGATGGAATAGGGTCCTATCTCGCCACCTCATACAGTCTGTCTATTCGCCAGAGGGCATCGCGGCTTCGACAGGCGATTCCAAAAAGCCCGCTCTACCCACCGCTGTCGTGACCTACAATGTCCGCGGAGTCGGCGCTTCTCAAGGCTATACAGCCTGGGTCACACCGGGCAACGATCCGGCAGATTTTGCTGCTGTGGAACAGCGTACAATCAATCTCCTCTGTGGAGATGCAGAAGTGGAAGTTCGACGACTGGTGAGCCTGACTTCGTCGCATTATATGCCCCTTCCGAAGCGAGGCTGACAGCATAGGGCTACTCCTGGGGCTGCATATCGGCCGTCCTCGCGCCCGTCCCGTCCCCCTCAGCCGATGCATCCCGCCTCCGATCCATCATGCTCGTTTCCCCACCCCTCAGCTTTTTGCCCGCCGTCACCCTCTTCTCGGGATCGTACGATGCCGCCCTCCGCCGACTCCTCTCCAAGCCGCAAGCTCCGCCCCTCGGCGCGAAGCCCATCAACGAGCTCGTATCGGTCTGGACGATCTACGGGGACCGCGATCAGTTCGCCAGTATAGCCAAGTATACCAAATGGGCGACGGGCCATGGACTGAAGGTGAAGGAGGTGTTGGCGGACCATTTCTGGCGTGGAGACGTCGAGGCGAAGGAACTGAGGGGATGGTTCGCAGAGTGGCTGGGACATGGCGTAGGAGGCTGAAGGTCGAAGAGGGAGGAGGCAGCGCGAGGAGGGTCATTGTGCATACCTACGTCGTCCGAGGCCGAGGACGGACAGTAGCCTGCGTCTAGACTGCCAGCGAGTAGGTGCTACATCGGCTTTGAGAGGTCCGCGGTACTATGGGTGGGTGGATTGAGTGCGCTGCTGTCAGAGCTCGTAGTAGTACGTAGGATAGCGCGAGCATGTGCCTTACTTGAGTGGTCGAGCCCCATGAGTCGCTGACAAGACTTCATGAGGATAGACGCCGATTTGGCCGATCAGAAAAGCGTTTCACCAAACTTTCAATCTCACTCCTGTCCTTCCATATCTACCTGTCACCCAATCGTACTTGCAGCTGCTGCCGCCAGTCTGTGTTGGCAGGCACGAGGGGCGCACTACACACTAGTCAGGCACAGGCGATAGGCGATCGAGCTGCATACTTGCTTTTGCACCTCTCGCCGCGATTGGGTCGCACGACCACATCATCGGCTTCTCCCATCTTTCTCGCTCACATCGACACCCATCCTCGGATCCTGCATCATTCACGATGAGTTCGAGATCAGCAAGAGCTATGCGCAATGTCCTCGCTCGTAGCTTGGGACCTGTACCACCTGCCAGAGCTATCACTCGCCGGTCCCCCTCAGCTACTCTTCGGCATCTCTCGGCTTCATCTGTACCCCTTCGCAGAGCTCAATCAGCTCTTCCAGCTTTCGCGCCTCGGCATGCCGACCAGTCATTTCCACCGCCAATAGCAACGCCCGTCACGGGCACCTCATCCTCGGCAGACGATTCCAATCTCCGGGCCCACTTCGACCAGCCCCTATCTCCCCCTTCATCATCTTACGCCTCATCCTCCCATCCCGGCCTCTTTCTCTTCCCCCCACTCACCGACCCCTCCTCACTGGGTCGGTTGACGGAAAGGACCCTCATTCATGGTCATGCCATCGTTCAGCGGATCCGGAATGCCCCGCTCGATCCCACCGGCCGGGAACTACGGTTAGTGGTCAAGAACCTGGATCGGCTGAGCGATCTCCTCTGCGGCGTAGTGGACATGTGCGAGCTGGTACGGAATGTACATCCGGAGCAGGAATGGGTACAAGCGGCAGATATGGCGTATGAGCGTTTGTGTGGGTTGATGAATGAGCTGAATACGGATCAGGGCCTGTACAAGGTGAGTCTGGGACGAACTAGTATCGAAGAGATTCTTGACGATCCAGTCTTTGGTCGCTACGCTACAGCACGAACATACAGCACCACTTTCAGAAGCTGAGACTCAAGTCGCCCTTACCTTCCTCCGTGACTTTGAAAAGTCCGGTATCCACCTTCCTCCAGATCTCCGCCAACGAGTCGTCGAGCTCTCCGACTCGATCCTCTCCCTCGGCCGGACTTTCCTCACCTACGCATCCTCCGGACCTAGTCCAACACCCCTCATCGAACTTCCAGACGCAGACACGCTACTCGCGGGGCTCGGCAGCCAATTCATCACCTCCCTACCGCGCGGCAGGCTCGGGAAGCGGGGGAGCCGATATGTCACCCCCGGAAGCTGGGAGGCGCAGATGATCGCCCGGTATGCGAGGGAAGGAGAGGCCCGGCGACTGGTCTATATCGGTGGGGTGAGGAGGGATGAAGAAAGGGTGGAGGTGCTGGAGCGGATGTTGCGAGAACGGGCGGAGTTGGCGGCTGTATTAGGTAAAGAGAGCTGGGCGGAGGTGGTCCTGGTGGATAAGATGGCCAAGACGCCTGGGAACGTCATGGGATTCTTGTCGTCCCTAGCGGACCAACATCGTCCTGCAGCTGCCGCGGACGTTGCGACTCTCCAACGACTCAAAGCGCACGGTATCACCGGCCGCGAGGTGTCGTCCAAAATCAGCCCGGCCGCTCTCCCGCCCCTACACGCATGGGATCGGGACTACTACTCTGAGCGGCATCTCATGTCGACCACTCCTTCCTCCTCACTCCCGCCCATATCGCCGTACTTCTCCACCGGATCGGCGATGCTCGGCCTCTCTCGCCTCTTCTCTCGGCTATATGGCATCTCATTCCGAGTCGCCGAGATGGAGCCTGGAGAGGGCTTCCACCCTAGCGTCAGGCGACTGGATGTGGTGGATGAGGAAGAAGGTCTGATCGGGGTGATCTACTGCGACCTCTTCTCCAGGGAGGGGAAACCTGCGGGTGCGGCGCACTACACCGTGCGTTGCTCGAGACGCGTGGACGATGACGATCTCGCCGGCGACAAGCTTCAGCCTGAGTGGGATGAGGCATATGGGCCGGGTCTGGAAGTGGAGGGAGATGAGATCAGGGGAAGGGAGGGGAGGTATCAGCTGCCCGTGGTCGTGCTGACGACGGACTTTGGGAAGGTGGAGGAGGGTAGACCCGCCCTGTTAGCCTGGAGTGACCTCGAAACTCTCTTCCACGAGATGGGGCATGCCCTTCATTGTACGTCTACGTCTTATGCGAGCTTGAGCGAGCTGACAGCTATAGCTATGATCGGGCGCACGGACTATCACAACGTCTCCGGTACCCGCTGCGCTACCGACTTTGTCGAGCTCCCCTCTATCCTGATGGAACACTTTGTCTCCTCCCCTGACGTCCTCGCACTTTTCGCAACCCACTACGCGACGGACGAACCTCTTCCCCTCCCCCTTCTTCAGGCGCACTTGGCACAGCAGCGCTCGCTCGCCGCGCTCGAGACGCACGGCCAGATCCTCATGGCCATCCTGGACCAATCTTACCACTCCCTCTCCGCCTCCTCGCTCCCCACATTCGACAGCACCGCGACGCACCAGGCGCTACAACGGAGTATCGGCGTTATTCCCCCAGTCGAGAATACAGCGTGGCAGACGCAATTCGGACATCTATACGGGTATGGCGCGACGTACTACTCGTACCTCTTCGATCGAGCTATTGCGAACAAGATGTGGCATACGCTCTTCAGGGATCCGGAGGACGGTGGGAGCCTGAGCAGGGAGGGCGGCGAGGTGTTGAAGCAGAAGGTACTCAAGTGGGGTGGAGGGCGAGATCCATGGGTCATGGTCGGGGATCTGATAGGTGGGGCGGAGGGCGAGGTCGTGAGGAAGGGAGATGAGGAGAGTATGAGAGTGGTGGGCAAGTGGGAGCTCAAGTGAGGGGTCCTGGTGGTTGTGTATGCTGTGCATATCCATAGATGTTCTAGATGACCGCAGGGTCAGATCTTGTTGTAATTTTACTACTTTTGCGCATCTAGGTGTTGACTTAGTGTATCCATACTCTATGCATTTCTGCTTGCAGGGCTATGACCTGGTCGTCTCATAAATACAACGCTTAGATCACTACTGATACAGCTTCAAGGATTACACCAGGTATTCCCCCATCCATCGCCCGCCGCAACGCCAAGATCCGCCGACCCATCCCCATATCCTGGATCATCCCCTAAAAAGCCGTAACTCTTGTCCGCTCCATGCTTGCGCAACGGACACCGGAAGTTAAGGTTCACCGGACACGCCCTATCGACGGCATTACAAGTTGATAGACAGGGTAGGAGCTCGTCATACCCCTGATCCCCGCCCAATACGACACCCGGTACTCTCGGCGCGTCAACCGTACGACGGGTGACCTGAGGCGCCGGATCGGCAGTCGTATCGACTCCGCCGGCGCAGCGAGGAATGAGGACGCGGCACAGCCAGTCGCGGTATGCCGTGTGGCAGTCTGCACAGCTCGAGGCGAAGGAGTAGCGGTCCCTGCCGCATGCGGTGGAAAGAAGGGAGGTAGATAGAGCGTTGAGATTGGAAGTGAGCTGGTCGGTGATATTGGAAGGGAGGGACGAGAGGGGATGTGTAGGGCTGGTCGGATCGAGGGGTAGTGGGGCGGCGTACGCAATGGATGGGCAGAAAGAAGTGGGAAGTACGAGGGGGCATGAGAAGCCAGCTGACGAGTCAGCTTATCACATGTTGTAACGGAGGATTCAAAGCGTGGTAGCTGACCCTGTTTTGTTGCGAACCATACTGGCCGGCTCAGCTCCCCTTTCGCCTCATCAAGTGTCCAGGCGGTGTAATTCGATCCTCCAGCAACGAGATCGCCCGCACCCCAGGCTGACCGGAGACCCTCTTCCCCTCCTAGACGCATCCAATGAGGCTGACTTCGATTGAGTACAGCATTCCGCGCACTTGCGATTCCGCCGGTAGATATGTTGGCGGTCCGTATGGCGCAGAGAGAGTTGTCGAGTCCGTCGGACGTGGGTGAGGATCCCGTGGGCACGATGATCAGCGTCAAGGACGAGGTGGACGATCCGGCGCCAGAGGCGAATAAAGGGAGTTGCGCAGGCGGAAGGGTGTAGTTTGGATAGGTGGGCTGGGTCTGAGGAAGGCTTGACAGAAGGTGAGAGAATATGAGCACCGTAGTAGAGCTCGTGTCTCCGAGGAGTGGAGAATGGGTCGCAATTCCATGCAGAGGGTCTGATCGTCAGTCTCGGTCATCGAAAGGGGGTTGTAAGTCCGCTCACTCATGCTCGAGACGCCTAGCTGTAGCACCATGTTGCCTGCACCCACCCCTGACCGAAACGCCCCGTTGACATCGACATCAAGCGACAGCAGCATCTTGACTTGCTCCCCTTGACCCATTCCAGACATCGTCCAGTTCCCAAATCCCTTGTCCCATACTAGACTCCATACTGCTCCTTGCCGGCTCCGCCTGTTGTGCCCTCCCTCCCTCGTACCTCCAGATCCCGAATCGGCCGTCGATCGAGCACCGAGGGACCATGCCGGGTCAGCCGCCGTAGAAATGAGTACAGTGGGAAGGAGGGACGAGTTCGAGGTGAGCGAGCATAGGTTGAATGTAAGGAAAAGGTCGGGAGTGGGAGGGAGGCTGAGCTGGATCGTCGGTCGGGTGCTGTTGAGGGGTGTAAGGTTGATCAGAGCGGGTATGGCGGCGATGGACAGGTTCTGTATCGGTCCGGGGGCGGAAGGTGATGGTTGCGCCGAGGTGATGGGTAATACCAGCGAAAGGAGGAGAATCACAGCTGCAAAGACGCGCCATCCGCTCGTGGCCGAGCGCTGTGACCTTTCCGGGGGCCTACCGGTGCGAGAGCGCCCTGAATGTCTGTCTCTTGTCGACATGGTGATCACCAGGCGAGGCATCCTGCTCTGTGATGCTGTGAAAGCTGGAGCAAATTGTTGAGCTTTGAGCGATGCAGGCGGTCCGTGCGTCCAAAAAGGGCAAAACTCTGAAACTTTGCCGCTAAGGAATGCGGAGCTGACCTTCTTCCTTCTTTCGTACATCATCCAACTTCCATACGATATGGACATTCAGCACCTCGAGGTCGGCCACGACGTCATCTTGGCGGACACGAAACTCCTTATCGTCTCCCGCATCAAGCAAAGCCAATCGATCGCAGCCACAATCGGCGAGGCGGAGCGCATTCTCGCCAATCTGACTATCCGGCTCGGCGGTACGGTTCACCAGCAGCACCTGTCGGTCGTCACCGGCCTCAACGCGGCCTGCGATGATCTCTCGGGACCTCTGGATCATCATTTGGCCGCTCTGCTATCACAGAAGGCGGTGATAGATGACCTGGAGCCGAGCATGCCGACGGCGACCATCGCGAATGCCAAGGACGAATCGCCTGGGTCGCCCTCCACGTCAACAAGGCAGTCGGATCCCTCCTCATCTGCGAGCTCAATCGAGAGTAAGTTCGCGGAATCACCGGTGTCCTTCAGTAATCCCTCCAAATCTCTTCCTTCCGTTAACGTCTCGACCCACCTCCCCTGCCCTCCGCTTCCTTCCTCATCCTCGTGGTCACAGATGATCAAGCGGTCCGATGCTGCCGATATTCCCGTCCAAGTCACCGGAGAGTACTCACATACTCTTCCGGGCGGATCTCCGTCTCCTCTGCGTCCTCCACGCTCGGCACGGCGGGCAAAGCGGGGACCTGAGGAGACCGACGACCTTCCCCCGGCGAAACGGTCAAAGTCCCCTCCGAGACAATCCGCCTCAACCGAGAACTCTCTCCTCCCAACGACAGCCGATGAGGAGGACGAGCAATCCACCGGAGTTCGGCGATCTACTCGGACTCAGCTTCGCCCCAAGGACTACTTCGAGTTCATGGAGCCCACCCACCCTTCGTATATCTCCCTGCAGGAGGCGCGGGGAGGTGCCAAGCGCCCGAAAGCACCGGTAATTGCAGGCGTCGTCAAAGAGGGGCACTTGAGGCAAAGTTCCGGGCTCATTAGACCTGGTGCTTTCAAAGCGAGGTGGCCAGAGTGTGCCAAGAAGACCTCCCACGGCAAACTCGTGAGTCGTCACCGTGCGCAGCGCAATCTGTATCAAGATCGAGCTGATGACGAGCAGCTTATTGTGACATGTGACAAGGTGATTGACATTGGATGACTCGTCGTGGGGGCGCCAGCTGATCGTTGAAGTGCGGCGGCAGATGCCATGCAGCCTGTGCTGGCTTTACCCCGGACGAGTACTCCCGTGAGGAATGGACCTGCCCGGATTGCAGATACCTGGCGGAGACAGGTGGGTTTCTCTCTCGGACAAGGCATGACCTCATACGAGGCTGACAAGATAGGGGGTGATAAGTTACACGTCGCCGAGTCTGATCTAGGTGCATGCATCCGGCCGGATTGCATTCTTCTGTAAGTTCACCATCACCACCTGGCTCCGAGTGAAAGCTGAAGTCGTAGACCTAAGCGCAGTCTACGCGAGCAAAGGGCAATCGACGAGTGTGATGAGGGGTCGGGCGACGAAGCTGAAGATGTGCCTCCATACGTAGTGACCCGGTTCATAGGGTATGTCTCATCAATACTCGCGTCACGCCAAGCTGATCCGTGCAGTCGCCGTCGCGGGTCAGCATACTCAGTAACCAACAAGTTGCTCGAGTACCTCGTCATGTGGAAAGGCGAGGAAGGCGACCCGGAGCGGCTCTGGGGCGTTGAAGATGCTACTTGGTGAGCCAAGATTCCAGCCATGTACATCTATTCTCGCTGACGGACAGGGAAACACGGCAAAATCTCGAGACCGTTTGGGAGGAGATGGATGCTCCCTTTGCCGCCGCCTGCCTCGCAGAGGGGATCGACCACCGGCTTGATCAACCGAAACCCATCCTCCTCCAAGAGGCGCGCGGGATATGGAACGAGGAGGGCGAGCTACGAGGAGACGTCGACGGCTGGTCCAAGAGAGAGTGGGAGAGGCTGATGGCGGAGGCAGCGCAGAAAGCAGAGGAAGCGGCGAGAAAGAAGAAGAAGGGGAGATCTGTCACATCTCGAAAGTGAATAGTCGTGTAGGTCATGCGTAGAGTATCATTAACAGTTTCAGTTGTATATATTGTAGACCGCTTCATGTCGTACATATATTATCGTTATACATCGCCCGACTGACTCATATACGTCTATTATCTCGATCTATGGCTTGTGTCTACCTCGGCTGAGCGCCGGTCAGCACTTCTATACAACTTGGAATCCCTTCTTCAATCTTGTTCCATCCCGCTCTCCGCTCTCCTCTCGTGCTCTCTCTTCCACTCTTCCCTCTCCACTTCGTCCCACTCGGCCTTCCTCTCTCCCCATCTCTCCTCGACATCATTGACATCCCAGCCGGGCACGTCGCCTGCGCCGGTAGAGAAAAGGGCGTATGCGTTATCGAGGAGGTCGGTCGAGCCCCCGCCTGAGGTAGAGGAAGGAGGAATGAAGATGTAGCCGGTAGCTTTATCGATTTGGCGAAGGAGTTGCAGCATGGATTGTTTGTCCTGATCGGGTCAGCTTGTTCCTCCTCGCATCACTAGAGCAATCCTGGAAACTCACCTCAACAGCCAATGTCTCGAACCCCACCATGCTGTACTCCGCTACCAGCTCGACCATCGCTCGATTCAGCTTCTCCATCTTCTTACTCCTTGGCCCCGCCTCCAGACTGTTGAGGAGGTAGCCGAGTTCCCGAGCCTCGGTATAGTATTTGAGATCAAATGCTGTTCCGTCAGCTTGGCTATGAGAAACACCTCGCCTCGGATAGCGCAACTCACGGAGCTGTCCATATGTGGATAGGAGATCAATCTTGCTCAAAACGTTGATGTGCGGCATCTCCAGCTGCATCATAGCTCTCAAAGCGAGCAGAACGACCGAGATGAATTTCGAGCCGTCGGTGATATAATGGGCGTCGCTGAGATGCACAGCGGCCAACTGTCATGTCAGTCGATGGCCTTTTCTCACTGAGAACGAGATTAGAGCTGGCAATTCACCCTGTACTCCATCTTCATCAACCGCTCCACGATCCTCTTCAAACTATCATGATTCGTCCACAACTCCACCTGTCCTGGCGTATCAAAGATGACGTATCCCCCTCCCTGCTTCTCCAGAACTTCATCCAGTCTCTCCACCAGCCAGTCAAAGTTCTTCTCGAGGTATTCCACGCAGTACAGCATGGCGCCGTTCGGTCCGAGGCCGTGCTCCGCCATGGCCTCGTCGAGGGTGACGATTTCGGAGATGTTGATAGCGCATGGATAAGGGGGATTGGGGACGGCCGGATCGAGGTTGATTATATGTACAGGTCGTTTCAGGGCCGTAAGGAACTACTTCTCGCGGTCAGCTACGCCCCGACGAAAGGAGGAAGGGTACTGACCTGGTGCATCCCATTGCAGTAGGTCGTCTTCCCCGCTCCAGGAGGTCCAGTGACGAGCTGCCCGAACGCCGAGGCGTGCTTGCCAGCTGAAATCTCCAGGCGGTTCATCGTGTCGGTAGTGGTGGAAGGAGGAGCCGGAAAGTCATCAATGAAGCTGACGGCCGCCGAGTGACGCCGGTCGTCGGAAAGAGGGGAACCAATGGAAAGGTGAGGCGAGACCGCGGAATCTCCACGCGGCTGTTCTTGGTTCGTGAATCCTGCCCTTGTCGTCTGGCGCGGGAGGTCGAGGTATGTCCGGTCGTTGGGAAGATAATGAATGCCAAACGTCTCTGGTGAGAGTGGGTTCAGGCTGCGGAGTAACGACGCGTCAGGCACGGATGCCCGGCGTTTCCCGCTTGTGGCTCCGAGGTCCGTGTCGGTGCCGGCATGCCTCGAAAGACCATAGTCCGCGCTGTTTTGGAGGGAGGGAGGGCGCCGATGGCCATGGCGAACGTGGGAGTGGATATGACCACGACTAGAAGATGGGCTGCTGCCTCGACGATCGGATGTGCCGCTCGGATCGGCGATCTGGCCGTCCGGCCGCAGTGTGGGCGTGACGATGACTGAGTCGACGCTGAACGCGCCGCCCGAGTCCCGCTTGATCTCGCTGCTAGGACCAGGTACGTCGTATCCCAGGCCGACAGCCTCACTGGAGGGGACGACCAGCGGGAATTCTACCGAGCTGCGTTTCGGTCGAAAGCTGGGGACGTATTTTGGGGCAAACTCGGATCCGGCGTCTTGTGGAGTCCGAAAGAAGAGGCCCTGTTTGTCAGCTACATCCTGACTGCAGTAAAATGTCGGACATACCTTGAAGTCACCGTCATCATGATCGGGACTCGGCGTACCTTCGGGACTGAGATGCTGATCCGGAGTCCCCGCGGCGCTCCTGTCCCATCCCTCACTCGCATCGGTGTATACCGTCCGCCCAGATGCCGCCGTATCCGTGTGCGTGAATCTCGGCCGTGAGGCGGACGGAGGCATCAGGCGGTTCTGCTGCTCCGCAAAGCTTTCGACGATGGAGCGCGGAGACGGGATGGTGGAGATGGGATAGGCGAGAGGAGGGGATATCGTCCGCTGAATAGGGTCGGGGATGGGTCGTGCGGCCGGAGTAGATGAGCCGCTGTGCGAATAGGTGGACTCGTCGGCCGTCCGGGGCCCGGGACGTGTCTGTGCGCCTGACTGACCTGACTCGGGACCAGTCAAGCTTGCAGCTCGACTACGGCCGATAGCCTCCTCCATAGCGCTTGGTCTGCGGGGGTGAGGCGTAGGCGTAGCGTCGCTTGAGACCGTGGTGTATGCGGACTGCGCGGAATTGGTAGAAGCTGACAGCAAAGCCGCGGAGGATGGCGACGCCAGGTCCTCGAATTGACTCGATTTGGGACGGACGGGCCCGGCCGAGGGAGCCGCAAAGGCGCGCCTGGTTCGGGCTCGCTGGTGCTGTTTGGCTAGCGCGGCCCTTGCGCTAGCGGGTGTGTTATCGGCAAGGATGGGGAGGGGATGTCGGGGAGCAACAGTAGGAGTTATCGCCGGATTGGGTACGGCGAGGGGATGGGAAGGATGAACGACGGGTGGGGTAGATGCTCGAGACGAGTCGTTCGATACGGCGATCCCGACATCTTGACGCAGAGACTGCATCGGTGGCAAGTCGAGAACAGGTGCTCGGTCGGACATGGGAGGAGGAGGGAGGGGTTTGGAGAAGTCGATGACTGGCCGCTCGGCGTCTGAGTTGATGACGACTACTTCGCCTCTGCGGACTGGGGACCGCAGGCGGACGGTTCGGCCAGGCTGGGATCGCTGTGAACGAGTGCGTACGAGCAGATCCGGAGAGGATGCGGCGCGTGTATGTTGGCCTGTTCGTCAGCATAGAGTTCCACACAGTGGTCAGGGACACCCACGTTCTTCTGATCGCAAATTCACCACTGACTTGCTGGTCTGGTAAGACCGGCCGGACGTGTACTGATGGTCACCTGTCTGTAAGCTCGGCCCCGATACCAGCAACGGCTGACTCACGCTCATCCAGTCCGAGTTCAACCACAGACTTGCTCTTTTTGTGGCTCATACAGCTGGGCAGAGTATGGGCAGACTTGCGCGAGAAACGGTCGCTCGACGTGCGCCGGAAGAGACTGGGCTGCTCGCTACTTTGCCGCCCGCCAGAGATGCTGTTGCTGGTCCGCGCGGATCCGATGCCGAAAGATGACGACCTGAGCCGGCCAAACGTGGCTCGAGAGGCTGACGAGCTACGGCGCCTCTCCCTATCTTCCGCCTCCTCGCGCCTGGCGTTCGCACTACCAATGATAGGTGCGCCTGGGGGTGGCCCATCCTGCCGCCCGACGCTAAGACTGCGCCCTCGCGTATTGGATCTGACCCGCTGTGGTTGCGCCGCTTGGGCCCATTCTTCCCGCTCGCGCAGGCGGAGTTGGCCCATCTCGAGCACGTCGGGGCTGTCGCGATATTGATGAGGAGGAGAAGAGGGAGGAGTGATGGTGTGAGGGGTGATATGAGGTTTGGGAAAGACGAGCATGTCACACATGGATTGTGCTGCCCATCTTTGTGGTCCCGCCGAAGCGGGTTTTGGGTTGGACTGTATTCGCCTCCGTGGCGAATGGTCGATGGGCGACGGAGGAGGATATGGAGGTGAGCGCATCTCGCGCTGTAATGGCGAGAAGAGCATTTTTGGACCGGCCAGGCCGGTCGGGACGGACGCCGAAGAGGGGATGGCGAAAGGATTGGCCGGCCGGTCCGCGAGGGAGGAAAAGGAGGGGGATCGGTATGGTCGCCGATTGGCGTGATGTGGGGTATCCTGGAAGGAGTATGCCGGGTCAAAGTCGTTTTGCGGAACCGAAGAAGAGGTAGAGAAAAACGAGAAGACCTTGGTGCTAGGGGACCGGACTGGCGCAGGTGAATGACCAATACCGCCCTGAAAAGAAATGGGTATGGCGGGCGGTTTGTAGGGTATATACCAGTCGTCCCCGTCGTTCTTGGACCGCCTCAGCGAGAGGCCGAAACGGCTCGATCCAGACTCCATGGCTTAGAGGAGCCCGAACCGAAACGGTAGCCGTCGACCTCTTTAGGCTTGCGAAGAGTGACACCCGCGTCCGTAGCGAGGAAGTCCCGGTTCGACGGGAAAGAGCGCGGCGTGGCTGAGCTGGAACGATTGTGGACGGAAAGGCCGAGGTGAGAGGCGAGAGTGTACAGCTCTAAAGTGTGTTGACCCTGCTGCGCGGCCTGGTCGTTGGGAGGTAGGGTAGGATGCCGAGTCCCAGTGATACCGTCCGAGCTCGAGTCCGACTCTGAGCGCGGCAATGGGGCACGCTTCCTGCCCTTGCTGCGATGAGGAGTGCGGGTATAATGGTCGAACTTGTCCGCCGGGGTGCCGCCAATATTGGAGGGAGTAAGGGGGATACCGCCGATGGGCTTGCGATGACGAGGGGGTCTGATGATGTGGTCGTCGTCGCTGACGATACGAGACTGCCCCGGAGAGACGCCGCGACTGGTACCGGGGGTCTTGATGCGATCGCTGCCGCCCGAGTCCGACTCGACCGGGAGCTGAACGAAGACGTCGAGGCTCTCCGCAACCTGAGGAGTGTAGCTCACGCTGAGCCTGCTCTTGCGATAAAGGGTAGTCCCCTCACACCTCTCCCGAGCTATCTTAGCCAGTGTAGGCTCGCGAACCGTGACCCAGCCCGAAAGATTCTGGTCGTTGCTGAACGAATCCTTGCGCGGCCAGTTGCCCGGGATGGTACCGTGGTGTTTGGGCTCTGGAGAGGGGAACGGTGCGGTGGGGATGTTCTGGGGTTGGTGCTTCCGGACGGTTGGTGGTGCGGAGATCTCGGCCCCGGCGTGCTTGACCCGCTCCAAGGGGAAGCTATCGATGAGATAGCCTCTGAGCTCCGAGCTGAGGCGGAAGCGCCGCTCGAGTTCTACGACTTTGGGAATACGTAGATGGACGGGTAGCTGTCTATACTTTGGGACAAGAGTGGGGGCAGCGCGAAGGACGATACCGAGCATGTGGGCGTTAGTGATGGCGAGGGAGATAGGGGACCGGGAAACGTGACGATGGGGTTTGGAGGAGCCCGACATGATGGACCAGGCGGGAGGGATACGGGAGGAGCAGGTAGCGAGCGGGACGAGAGGGGAAACAAGCGACGATAGGTTGAGTCGTATGAGGATAGTCGAGCAGGTGGTTGTGCGGTGTGGGGTAGAGTGTGATTGTCGGATGATAATGAAGAAGAGGAAGGGTCAGCGTACATCCTCTCGGCCAGAAATTGTAGGGACAAGGGCCCCGGAGTGGCTGGTCAAGGGGTAAGGCACGACGACGATGTCACTACCGCCGTAACTCCGACGTGGCAGATGGGTCAACATACCCATAAGATGAGGTCAGAGCAGGTGTAGGGGGAGGAGGGAGGAAGGGGGTACTGGCAGAATGAACAGATGGCAGGGAAAGGTGGAGCAAGAAAGATGTAGGGTCAGGAGTAAAGCAATTTTCGCCGGCATATATTCCGCCTGGCAGCACCCCATTGAGCCAGAGCGCCGCTCACTGCTTCGTCCCGCCAGCCTAGGCAAAGGACATGTAGAAGGAGGAGCGATGTCGGGACCGTAACTTTTCCTCGTGTCGCCTAGCTCCTCAGCTCCTCAGATCCCCTCGAGCAGCTCCAGCTCGTCCAGCATTCCGCCAAGTCCATCCCAGAATACCGCCGATCACCAGAGACGATCATGAGAGGGAGTAAATGGGATCAACAAGGTGAGACAGAAGTGTTTGACTCACCGTCACTGCTTTCGTGCCTGTATTCGCGCAGAATGACGCGCAGTGATGACGCGTGTCTGGGCGGACCTTGGGGGTAGATTGGCTCGCGAGCTCGTCTGCGAGGAGTGGAGGATAGAGAGCGACCCTCTGGCGACGCTGGACCCCCTGCAGACTCGCCGTCGACCTTGAGAGGTGTATGGATGACGATGAGGCAGAGTTGTCGAAACGCAAAAAGTCAACTCCGCCCTGAATTTGACGTTTCAAATTTCAGGTACCGTACTCTTCGCTCTTGACTTATTTCGCCGAGGGGTGCCCATGCAAGCATCGACGGTCTGCCTATCGGCCTGGGAGGTCGGCACAGCTGCTGGAGATAGGGAAGGACAAAGGGGAAAGCGCGAAATGAAAGATGTCGGAGGTCAAAGCGCGTAGCTGGTGATTGGGCGATCCACGCGAGGAATGGTCGTGTGTGTGTGTGCGTCCGACGCGTCGAGACTCGAGCGGGCTCTTCTTGCCGTTGCCCCTGTCACTGTCTACGCGGACGACATTCATGGTGTCGGCGCACAGGCCACCCCCAGTGGAGCGAAAGACAGCAGCTCCATACTTCGTGTCACTTGTCCGAGACCAAGCACTCCCGCGGACCGAGGACGCCGAAGGCTGAAACCGCACGGGACGGGGGACAACATCCCGCTTGACCTCTCGTTCTCATCCCTGCCATGGCCCGTCTGGGCGGCAGAGATCCTTCGCGTCCTCTACGAGACCACTTACGCCGCAAAGGCTTGCGATATCGCCCTTTTTGGGTTGGGGAGCTTAGAGAGAGTGCCGAACTGAGGGGGTGTGTAAGGCGTAGATATTAGATCACGACCATGGCCAGCTCCGGAAATCGGGTACGTAGGTGTACGCCGTGTGCCATTGCCCGGATACTGACGACGCTACAACACCTCTCAATGCTCACAGATACTCAGTTCGCAATCAAGCGGTTGCTCCAGCCGGTATGAGCGGGAGAGTGAGCTGTGCTATGACAGCCTAGCAAAGCTTGATCCTCTATTGAGACTGATGGATTCTCCGACCCAGACTTCACATCTATGACTGCCGCTTAATACAGAGTGCTCAAAGTTCTCTGACAGTGACCGCTCCTAGACCACCTCGTTCAAACTCCTCAAGAAGCTCGTCAGACATCTTCAAATAGTCCATTGCCGGCGTGCGCCCCTCGTAAAGTTCCTCCATCTCCGCCTCTGTCATCTCATCCGCTATCTTGACTGTGTATGTGTAACGCGGCAACTGCTCTTTCTTCGCACTTGTCCCAGCCGTGCAGAGGTCAAGCGCATATTCCCGCTGTTCGGTCGATCTGAGTTTCGAGCTCAGGACTCGATGCACGCGGAAGAAGAGGTCCTTGATGGCAGCTTGGGCGCTTGCATCGTCTTCCGGCCGAGGGCCGTCCCAGTCCAGAAGCAAAGACTTGATCCCCAACCTGCCTGCGGCATCATCGATGGTATCGTAAAGCGCGTAGACGTCTCGCTCGGTCGATGTCATCTGGGTGGTATGTGCGGGCTGTTGCGGAATCTGTTCCTGCAGTGGTTGGCTGATCGATATGCCGAAGTCGACGAGGCTGCCGTCAGTACCCTGAATGACATTGATGACCTCGAAGAAGGTCCAGCGCGGAAGGTTGGTCACCTCGTCCGGGTACATCGTGGATCGTTCCGCAGCGATGACGTCCTCTTCCTTCCATTCCGTGATCTCCCCTTTTTTGGAATTTCCATTCAATCTTTTGATGCGGTATGCTTCGCTGAACCCATGGTCTTTCAGATAGCTCTCAAGAGCCGGTTTGAATCGAATACCCCACGGTACCGGCTGTTTGTAGTGGTGTATGAGATCCGTGAGAAGCTGCTTCCAGACGGGGTGAGATCGGTCCATCGTTTCCTTCGATGTGCCTGCCGGCCACTTTACAGCAACTCGACAGTCGCTGATCCCGCGCACCCCGGGTTTGCTGGGACGGTAGTAGTCGACGTGGACTCCGACTGAGGGAGTAGAGGATGTCGGGACCATGACAGAGAACGTGCTCGTCATGTGGGCCCACCGGTCCTCTTCGAGTGAGGTTGACATGGTGGCTGTCGATATATGATTTACTGCGATCAGAGGCACAGTAGGGGAGGATCTTGACGGACAGGGTCCAAAGGGTCCACGTGGATGTACGATTGTATCTGTACAAAGCATCAGGGGGACGTCCCAGTCGATTGCGGCGTATGTGAGCAGCACAGACGGCTGGCCTATCCTCAAAGGATACCGAGAATTGGGTATCCGTGAGGGTCTGACACTCAAAGGAGTGAGTTAGGCTCACCTGTGCGATAGGCTCGCCGGCCTGACGGCCACTACGGTGATTAGGTGAGCATGCTATAATCGGTAGACGTAGCACGATCGCTGGTGCCAAACCTGACATCCCCTAGGATCCGGGACACGACTCGCGATCACGTCTGCATATGACAGCAGACCACATCCGTGCTTCAGCACGAAATTAATATCATCACGCGGTCGCGTCAGTAACAGCGGTCATGACTGGCTCATTGGCGTTCGCGGCTTGTCAGCACCGGCCGGCTGGTCAGTAGTGCACAGTCCTCGCTGCTTGCTTACCGTCGAGTCCGCGCGAAGGAAGCCATAGGTGGCGTTGTAATACTATTCCTTCTTGACCCTCCAGACCTCTTGGACGTCTCTCTTCTCTGACAAACCAACAGCGCCCAAAGTGCCCAAGCCCAAGACCGCCCCCGCCAAAATGAGCTCCCCTCTCCCCTTCCACCCATTCTCCCATCTGGCCTTCCCCGCAAGCCAGCGAATCAGGACCCCACTTGCCGCCGCTACCACAACCACCGCCTTCCGGGGTGCAATCGAACCCACTCTCAGTTCTGATCCACATTCCCTCGCCCTCCTCTGCGCGTGTAGTAAGGCGTAGATGATCCGAATCGCCATAGCGATACACGAAGCGTAAATGAGGGTCGCCTCGGTCTGCCATCGGACCGACTTGGCGTTGACCACCAGAGCGCCAACAAAGCCGAACGAAGAGGCGATCATCCACTTGATCTGCGTCTTGACCTCCGCTGGTGTCGCTGTGGCTGCGTGATAGGCCTCGAGGATGCCGTTTAGAGATAGAAGGGGGATATAGGCTTTGAGGTATATCTCGAGGATCTCAGGCGCGGAGGTGGAGAGGTATCGCCGAGGAAGAAGGAGTGAGATGAGGGCGGGTAAGAGTGGTGGTAGGAAGGCGGGAAGGAGAAGGAGCAGGTGGGCGGATAGTCGCACGGCGAGGGTGAGTAGGCGGATGGAAGAGGGTGAGGTAGGTGCGGAGGAGAAGTGGAGGAGGAGTGTCTCTTCCAGGGGCTGGAAGATGATCCGGGCTACAAGAGAGCCTAACGATCAGTAAAGTTGCGCTATCTGCTCCTTGACACAGGAGAGGGACCTACCATAGTTCATGGCGATGGCATATCCGCCTTGATCCTCCAGCGGGCATATGATGCCCACAGCGATCCGATCTGCCTCGGTCAAGACATGCTTGACGACGCTCTGGCGCATGTTTGCGAGCGCAAGAGATGTTGTAGCATCGTTGAAGCGCTTCTCTCTGACTCATCAGCTCAATACGACCGCCAAACAGCAACAACATACCCCATATCCAGGCTCGACCAGAGCAACCCTTCAGTCCCAAACTCCAACACATACCTCCCCACTAGCCATACCGCTCCCATCGCCTGCCCCACCGCGAAGGCGAGGAGCGGTCCCCCTCTTCCTAGCCTGTCAAACAGCACCACGCACCCCACAGTCGTCACCGCCCGCGTGATAGCCATTCCTCCTTCCGCCTGTACCCTCACCCTGATCTTCGGCGGGTCATTTCGGAGCGCCCTGATATAGTGTGGCTCGATCCCTAGCTCCAGGAGCGCCGAGACCACATACAGCGCCAGGGAAAGATGGAAGTCTTTCTGCCTGGATGTGCTGAGTGGGAGCCGGGTAAGATAAATGGTGACGGTTAGAGCCGAGACTGCTATTCCGAGCCAAAAGGGCATAGTCGCTTGTCGTCTGTCCTGCGCTCGGCGAGAAGACTTGTCCTTTCCCGAGTGGGGGGTAATAGGAGACCGGAGCAGGGCATTGCGGATCCCTTCACGCGAGAGGAAGAGGGTCGTAGAGCAGATGAGGTCGAATTGGATCGCGGCGGTCCCAAAGACCTCGGGAGGGGCAAGGCGAACCAGCGCTTGGTTCAGGCCGAAAGTGAGTAGACGAGAGAGCAGCTGTAAGAGGATAAGAGCTCGAGCTGTGAGCAGAGCTGAGGTGGACATGTAGGGTGATAGATGCAGGGTAGCAGCATGACGTCGACATTGTGAAGGTGTTTCATCTTCCACCCTGGCGGCAACAACGCATTAAACCCTATCTTTCGCTTTGGACCTCACTTCGTACATCGACATGTCATCTATGAGCTATCCACCTCGAGATCAGCGGCCTACCGTGCGACGGGCTCGGGGAGATCGAGCGGCGAGTGTACATGCTCAGCGAAGACGGCGTGGTCAGCCGAAAGAGGTCGGGGCGATCCAAGCTCGAATAGCTCTTCTCACCTATGCCTTGTGAGCTCAGCGGCGCACAGATGATTGAATATGCCCAGAAGCTGACACTCAGATCACGTCTACCTCCTCGACAGCTGCCGATTCTAGCTGTCTACGCGTCAAGCATCGTATATGCCGCTGAGAAGGGATGGATACCTACAGCTGCGGTCGGGAAGGCTGGGGCGTCCATCGTGGGGGTTCTCAGTATGGGTAGGTTCTACCCTCTTGCAAACCTTAAAGCAGCAGTTGACGTATTCAGTGACCGGTCTTCTCTTGTCTCATCGCTTCTCCTCGGCCGTAGCCAAGTGGGAAGAGGGCAAGAAGATCTGGATAGCGGTTCGAACCAACATAAGGGATGCTGTCCGCTTGGTACGCTCCTTGTAGCATGTGGCAGAGGTGATCTAGCTGACACGCAAGATATCAATCGCTCCCACTCTGTTGCCTCAATCGGATATAGAGTCCAGTCCGCCTAGTCTCCTGGGCATGTCCTCGAATGGCAGCGAAGCCTCCTCACCCGCATCAATCTCCGGCCAGATGGAGGGCTCTGGCTCGCCCAAGTGCAAGCCCTCACGGAAGTCTGGAGATGGCCGGGATGTCGTCTCTGAGCGGGTAGACGAGCTAGCGGGTCTTTTTGTCGGCTTTGCATTCGCCTTACAGTGAGCCCAGTCTCGCTCAAAGTTTACAATAGCTAATATCTCAGACATCATCTACACAATACCCGTCCTCTACCTCAACCGCCCCTCCCCGATCTTCTTCCTCTCGGCTACCTCGCTTCTCTCAAGCGCACCGAAGCTCGGGTACGATTCGCAGAAGAACACCTCTCACCCGTCGCTAGTCCTGAACGCACCTCTGACATCCCTCTCCCCTCTTCACCCCCTGATAGCCTCCGCCCCGGTCTCCGCCGCCGCTCTACCGGTCCACCTACGTCCGAAGAGCGCTCCTCAGCCTCAGGGGATGAGTGGGAGTTATCGAATCTCCGGGATAAGGCAGAAGAGGCGGTTTCGCAATTAGCAGATGCGGTAGCGGGTCTGGGCGGCACCGAGGATGATGAGCTCAGAAGACAGCTCGATGAGTTGAATCAGTTCACGACTGGGGAAGGGGAGGAAGATAGCGGGAAGAGTGGGAGGATAGGAGCCGTGGAAGGGCAGAGTGGCAATGGAGGTGCATCAGGTGGAGGGAAGACGAAGAGTAATCTGGCGAATCCGACACCGCCAAATCTCCCGCTGGCGATTCTGAAGATGCTGGAGGCGTACGTCGTGGGACTGGCGGATGTACCCAGTCTCCGAGGAGGATGGAGCGAGCCGAAGCGAGATAGAGCGCTGGCGGTTGTCAAGTCGCTTTCGGAGCATCTGGGCGAAGCGGAGCGTTTGGCCTCTAGTAAGCTTTCTCAGTATCCACCTTCTGCCCCAGCTGATCCCCCAGCCGCCGCCCCCCTCCCATTGACCCTGCACTCCTACCACCTCCTCACCATCTACCTCGCCGCCATCCCCCCTTCCCTCCTCTGCGCAATATCCGGCCCAGCTCTGGTTATTGTCACCCTCATAGCCGGCTGGTGTCTCCTCGGCCTCGAAGCGCTTGTAGGGGAAGTAGGCGGCGTGTTTGGGGGTCACGAGCCCCATCACCCCTTACCCACGTTCACGACGAAGATCCTCGTGGAGAGTCTCGATATGTGCCCGGGGCTGGCAGGGGCGTACAGAGCCAGAGTGGCGGGTAGGATGGGAGAGGAAGACGCGGAGGTATTGGCGCTGGACAGGAGACGGAAGGGGAGGGAGGAGTGGGTGCCGAGTTTTGCTTGAGCGATCAGGCACTCGCTGGGGGTGATGGCATTGGGGTGCTTGGGCAGATCTCGATCATGATTTAATGCGTAATAACGATCTAGGTTTCCTCGTGGTGCGTGTATTTGAACCTCGAGTCTTGCTGCGGAACAGCTTACATCGTCTAGGACGCCCGTCCTGGCTGACCTTACCCATTCCCAAAAGAACTCAACCACGTCATGCGGAAGACACAATCTGATTGTCCTTTGTCCTTATCTCCCTTTGACCTTTCGCCATTCTGCTTCTTCTGCTGACAGACCCAAGACACTGATCTAGTATCAAGATCCCCGACATCGTCTGACCTTCTTACTTCTCATCCTTCTTATACTCACACATGTAGCAGGTAGCACGACTATCGTATTCGAAGAGCAACACCGACAGGACCCTATCGGAGCAACATGTCTGCTTATCCAACCAACACCGACATCTGTCTGGACTTGGCCGGCCTTGTCGGGAGCGAGCTGGAGTACTTCCGACACGGATCCGAGGTATGGTTGCATAGGCTCTCATGGATACCCGCATGCCCGGCCTGAAGACGCCGTCGGGTCCAGGGATTCGGACCCTTGGCTTCTCGACGTCGCCAGCCACAGCGACAGCGCGGTAGGAATGCTGCCGCGGATCAGCCGATCATGGCCGCCACTTTCGCCGCTAAGCTCTTGTCCGACCAAAGCCAAAGCCAAAGCCATGCTGCATGAAGCACGGACCGCAACGTCGATGCTTCCTTCCGCAAACGCGGTGAGTTCTAATGCAGTCGGCGTAGGGAGGACCACAGCTAAATATGCATAGCCGCCAAAACAAGCGCGCGAGTCATCGGGAGTTTCGGGGCAAGGAGTGAACGCCGACCGCAGCCCGCTCCAAGATGAGGGCACATCTTCTGAAATTGATTCTGACTTGGGGTCTGAGCCTGAAGATCGTCACTGGGAAAACGACCTTCCTCATCGCGACGACATTGACATGGACATGAAGGTTGATACTGATGGTGGAAGTGAGCAACTTACCGAAAGCGATGATGGCTCTAACGGCTACTTTCGCCAAAAAATCGCCATTCAGCGCGAGCTTCCGGCTGCCTCGAAGCCTTCATCGGATCTCTCAGGTATCGGTCTCACAGGTACCGCCTGCGTCCAGAGAGTCAGGGCAAAAGCCGAGCAGAAACTGCTGACACTCATGGATCGAGGTATAATACGAACCTCCCGCACTAGCGCCAGAAACATTCCTTTGGGGTATCTGAATGGACTCATCGAGTCTACCAATGGCAGCAGGAGCTACATTGGATATGCGATACACCAGGAGCCCAGACAGAGTAACCCCAAAGCCAAGAGGTCTTATTCGTTGTTGGACCCGGTGACTGAGCGCAAGAGACGCATGGTCCTGCGGGCGCTCCTCAGCAGGGAGAAGACCAAGCAGCTCAGGCTTACTGGCATACGGGCCGATGTTAACTCATCAATCACAGCGGGATCCCGAGGGCCACTGCATCCCCTACCTCTGACTCGAATCTCGCAGCGCACGGGTGTTCCAGTGCTTTTCAGGGCAGAAAGATACCAGCGACATGTACGAAAATTGGCGGCTTTGTATCTCACGCTTGATGCTCAGGGGGTACGCTGTACCAAGGAGATAGTGAGTCTTACACGTACGGTACGGCTGAATTGGTTGCGGGAAGTGCTCGGGCGGACGGCTCCGAAGAGCGCAGATGGAGAAGCTACGGAGCAGCGTTTATCCGGATCCGGCCTAATCATTCATAACATCGCGCCCGAGGGAGAACCAGTGCAGCCGATTCTGCTTGATTGGAGGGAACAGATCGGTACAGAACGTGGCGGCGAGAGTGTGTCTTTGATCTCCGCTTGGATAGAGAAGCATCGATGAAGGAAGGGCGAGAGCGAAGCTACATGCTAGGCCCTGCGTGGCACCAAAGGTGGCTGGGCTGTGCTGTAGTACTGTATGGGTGACGCGCTGGATCGGAGCTCTACCTACATGCTGCAAGTATCTACTTACTGAAGGAAGGCTAACCTGCACTGACATGGCTGACATATAATCTTTTGAAATCGTCTCATACCTATCATCTTCGCGCGCTGGAGCCAGGAGGGGCCGAGGCTTGTCTCCCGCCCCTAGTTTCCTATCCTCTCACTCCCAAAGGAACCCACATCGACGAGAACCTGATGAGAGAAGCCTCATTCCGACTGTCCTTTGTTGCCATCTCCTTTCACCTATCGACCACCTGCGCTTCTTCACTGCTTTGCGATCCAAGCCTCTGCAGATCAGCTGATAGTATCGCCAGGCTCTGTACCTCGTCCAGGCCTCTTACTTCATACATATACTTATCCGTCGAGTTCCTGCTGCCGCATCAGCAATAATCTACCAAGATGTTTGACTACGGATCGCACAATGACCCTGGACATTGGCTAGCTTCGTCAGGAGCAAGCTGGAGCAGAACTCATCCGGAGCAAGGCTACGGCTACGAAGGCATTTCCGGCCACATTGACCTCATTCCTCTCTCGACTGCAACAGACCGGCCTGCGGACCCGGATCCCTGGCTTCTCGACATCGCTGCTCACAGCGACAGCAGGGAAGGGAGGCTACCATGGATGGGGGCATGGTGGCCCTTGGTTCTGATCCGGAACTCTTATCCGACCGACCTCATGACTGACCAAGCACCACTCGCAGCGTCCCTACCACAGCGCTCTTCTATTCCTCCCATGAACGTGAGTGCTGATGAGTCCCGCGTAGGGAGTACGAAAGCTGAGACTGCATAGCGACCCAAGACGAGACGCGAGCCATCGGGCGTTTCAGCTTTGAATGAGGGACAGCCCGCCTACTACAGTCCTGTACCAGATGAGCGTATCTGGCCAGACTCGGACTCGGAGTTTGAGTTCAATCCCGAAGACCTTCAATGGGACGTAGGTGGTGCCGACGATGAAGGCGAGCATCTTGACAAAGGCGACGATAGCTCTGACTATTCTTACAACGAGTCCGCCACTCAACACGAGCTTCAGGTGGGCGCCTCAGCGCTCCCATCGGACCATATGGATACCGATATCAGCGCCAATAAAGGCCTCACCAAGGCCCAGAATCTCCGAAACCAGATGAAGCAAAGGCTGAGAATACTCATGAATCGAGGTATACTTCGCAGCTCCGTCACCACTGCCCTCGCCATTCCCCTGTGGTATCTCGATAAGATTATCAAGTCAACAAGCGATTCGGTTCCCGGTCAGAGAAAGTACGAGGGATATGCGATACATAAGTTACCCAGACGAAGCATCAGCAAGGCCGAAAGGCGCGCGGGGATGTACTCTTTCCTGGACCCGAAGACCGCAAGCAAGGCTGGCATGCTCCTGAAGGTGCTTCTTACGAGTGAGAGTAACACGCCGAGGCCCGCTCGGATCTCAAAGCGTACGGGAGCCACTCTGCCCAGCCGCCGGTCTAGAGTGGGGAGCTACGGTCAACATCTCGGACGACTGGCAGCTGCGTATTTCACGCTTGATGATCGAGGGGTCCGCTGTACCAGGGATGTGGACACACGTCGTGTAAAGCTCAATTGGCTCAGGGACGTACTCGAGCGGACGGACCCGGAGACCGCGACTGGGGCTGGAGAGGCGGGCAAGGTGCGGACCCGGTTCGTCATACACAACACAGCTCCGAAAGGCGAACCGATGGCGCCTATCCTACTCGATTTGGGGGAGACAATCGGTTCTGATGATGAGGGCGAGACGGTCTCTTTGGTTTCCGGCCAGTGGATCAACAAATATCGTGCAACGCGGGGCGACAGATAGCGCCGGTGGCCATAAGGTTCAGTGGTCCATGCAGCGTGAGGTTGGACCTTTGGACTAGGCTGAGCTGTATATACGTGTGATGCCCTGGTGTCATTTTCATTGGTGGCTATATGCAAATCTGTACGATATTGTCGTCGGAATTGAAAAATGGGCTCTGTCATTGTCACAAACTTTGGTGCTTCATCACATCATCAGGTCGTGTATAATCGCCCGCCACGACGCTTATAAGCAGGACCCTCACCCAGTAAGCTCGTTCGAGACATCAAGAAGACACTCTCTGATCGTCCTTTGTTATCCTATCCTTTCAGCCTGTCACCATGCGTGCTTCTTCCCTGCTACCAACTTGCCAAGCCACTGATACTGCCCGCCGCCCGGCCGCTCACGGAACACCGTCTGACCATCTTACTTCTTACTTCACTCCTACACACTCATATAGCTCGACCGACCACATCACATTGTGAGAGTAAGATGTCCGCCTATCGATCGGACACCGGCCGCAGGGTGTCAGATTGGCCAGGAGAGAGCTGGAATTGGGCGACTCATCAGAAGGGCCGAGGGCACACTGTTTCGGCTGGCGAGCCTCATCCCCTCACCGACTACCACGGGCCCCGCTCCCGTCATTTTGATCCCTGGCTTCTCGAAGCTACCAATCACAGCGACAGTGGCCATGGTCAAGGGAGGCTGCCATGGATAAGCCCTCAATGGCCTCCGATCGCTGACTCGCTATCAGAAACTTGCCGCACCCGCGCAGCGATGCCTGAAGACACACAAACTCAATCAAAGCCAGCTTCCCTTCTCTTCGCTCACGCGGTGAGTTCTGATGTGTGCGTAGTGGACACGATAGCTGAGACCCCAAAGCAACCTGAAGCCCAGCGCAAGGCATTGGGTCCTGCGGCGCAGGGAGTGATCGCCAGGCGCAGCCCGACTGCAGATGAGCAAACTCGACCCGCCTCGATTTCTGAGTTTGATTTTGACCCTGAAGATCTCGATTGGGACGGCGACATGAGCATCGACGGTGAAAGCGAGGAACTCTACCAAGGCGAGAATGTCTCTGGTAGCGACGTTCACGAAGGACCCGCCACTCAGCCCGAGCTTGCGGCTGCCTCGACACTCTCACCGAATCTTAACTTGTGGCTACCGATGTCACCAATACACGTGCTGCCATTAGGAAGAAGGTTAGACTCAAGGTCAAACAGCTACTGATCACGCTCCTGGATCGAGGTATCCTCCGCACGTCCCGGACGAAGGCGATGCACATACCAAAGTGGTACCTGGACGAGTTGATCGAGAAGACAGGTAGGACGGACCCGTACGACGGAAGCTACAGGGGATATGTGATACACCAGGTGCCCAGACAGAGTGCCACCGAAGCGAAGAGAACGTATGCTTTTCTGGACCCGGCAAGTGCGAGCAAGTCTCGGATGCCCCTGCGGGCCCTGATCACGAGGGAGAAGACCAAACATAGTCATATTGGCGTACTCTGGATTATGCAAGTTCAGCGATGGCCGCTGGATCCTCCTCACTCCCTGACCCGCCTCGGATCTCAAGGCTTACGGGAGCCACAGTGCTGTCTTTTACGGAAGTGAGCGACCGACACCTCCGAAGGTTGGCGGCTGTGTATATCGACCTTGACTCTCGAGGGGTACGCTGTACCGCAGAGGTCGTGACGCGCGCTATGCCGCTGAGATGGCTGAGGGCGCTACTCAAGCGGACGGACGAGGAGACCGCGGATCGACAAGCTGGGGAGGTGCGGAACGGCGCCGGTCAGCTGGTCATTCACAATACTGCTCCGATCGGGGAGCCGATGGCGCCTACTCTGCTCGATTGCAGGGAGAAGATGGGTCCTGAGAGTGGCAGGCAAAGCATCTCCATGCTTTCCAGTCCTTGGATAAACAAGTATCGTTGATGGTGAGCGAGAGCGTACTATGCGTCTGAAATGCTGGGGTCATTATCTTTGGTGGCTACATACAGATATGTACAAGATTGTTGTAATCGAAGTTTTCGGTCCTCGCAGATGTCCGTTCAGTGAGCTGCCACCTCCTTGCTTGCCTCCCTCGACGCGAAACCGTGTCCTATATGGTCAGCCCGAAGTCTCCACGCACATCCAGTGGAGCCGAGGAGCTCACCAAATCCCATTTGGATCGCAAAGTCCTGTGTCCGATGACTCGCTTCCGGGTCTTGAGGCGCCACCCAGAACTCATCGATGATTGGGACCTGCAGCACGTTCATCTGATATGTCAGCTCTGGTCTCCGTCCCTGAAACACAAGGACAGGAAGACAACTCACCTTCGGCGTGATCACAATCATGGTATTCGACTTGACCTCCAGCCACTCGCTCCTCTCAAACGTCAACGGCTCACTCGCAATCATAATCACATTTTCCCGCTTGTCGGCCTTGGTCATCCGGTACACCCCGCCTTCCTTGTACTCTTTAAACTCGGTTCCGGATGAAAAGAAGAGGGAAGAGGCTTCGGATGTTCGCGAGGAGATGTATCTGATCATCAGCTTGGAGTAGGAGGCGGCAGAAGAGGGCCTACCGGGTGGCAACAATGGTCTTGCCGTCGGTGACGACGTAGTTGAGGAGATGGGGAGTGGTGATACCAGCGGCTTTGGAGAGCTTGTTGATGTGTGCGATGGTCTCGCGCATGGCGCTGCGGAGCTCGATGTGGGTGAAGGAGCGGGCGTGGGGGTTTTTGAGCTGGGGGGTAAGCTATCTACGCAGGCAGAAAAGTGCGTGCAACAACTGACCTTTGAGAGAAAGACCATGAATGCCCATTCGGAGTCTAAGGGTCAGCAAGTTAATGCTCATGGGGAGCGACAGGCTTACCAGTGTAGCCGGAAGGATAGAGGAAGAGCTCTTCAGGAAGAGATTGCTGAAGTGCCCGCTTGATCTTGGGGAATTGGCTGATTTCACCATTGTGCATCCACTGAGACATAAGCTGTAAGGTCTTGCGGAAAAACCTCCGAAGCTCACCATCAGCTTGTCGAAGATCCAAGGATGGGCATTGTCCTCGCTTGCTGGCAGGTCAGCTCGGTCCAGGTTATCAAGAGTTCCGACTCACGTGCTCCAGCCATAGTCGAAGCTCTGACATGTGCAAAGACCAGCGGGCTCCTGATCTTCTCCGCCAACCGAGTGAGATTCGCATTGCTCCAAGCCTATATGTCAGCTTTGGGCCGTTATGTATCCCCTTCAGCTGATGGGACCTACCGGTGAAAGCGACTTGAAAAGACAAGGCCGCTCATTCTCCAACGCCTGCTTCTTCGCTGTCTTCCGCATCAGCTCCTCTTGCTCCTTCAAGTCTTCGTCCGCTTGCTTGTCCAGCGCCTCGATAGGTTGATCATCGTTCATCGGGCTGTCTTTGTGGGGTACATCGTCCCCCTCTGGGAGATCGTGCTTAGTCGGAGCGGGCGAGGAGGAGACATGCGGCTGTTGGGGGGCGTCGGCATTGTACATGGGTGGTTGGGGGTCGTACCATCCTATACCAAAGCCATCTGCCTGTTGTTGTCAGCTTGCTCCAGACGGGCTATGACATAGATTCGGTAGCTTACGTTCATGGGTCGGGAAGAGGGGAAACGGAGCTTGGACTCGAAAGCTTGGTTGGTGATGCTGTGTTTGGGGCGGGTGACGAGATGTGCGAGCTGGATCGGCTCGTTGCCTTTGTAAACGAGCTGCTGGATCAGCTAGACCCGCACAAGCCCATATCATGGTATGGCCAAGTGGACGACTCACGAAGCGGCACATCGTGCGTTTGAAGGACTTTCTGGCCTGAAGAAATCGGTATGCGGTCAGGCGTGAGAATATAGATCAATAACACTGAGTGGTCAGTAAGTGTAGAGATGTAATATGTAAGCTTGAGGATTCGAGAACCAGCCTGGAGCCGAGGTCAAGGATAAAACAGACACGCACGGAGCAAGTATGAAAGGAGGGAGCACTGGCGACAGATAGCGCCATGGCGAAGACTCCGACCTTACGAGCACGCGAGATGGGGTCCTCGCTGGCGAGCTGGGAAGAGGGCAGGGAGGGCTCCAGACTGTGGGCTAGATAGTATGAATGAGTATGCTGAGGAAAACGAGCGATCGCTGTAGAGATCGCTGTCTGTCTGTCCTCCTGATGGGACCAGCTGAATGGGGCCCCGCATCGCCACGTGGTGCTCCTGGAGACAGTCCGGACCGCGGAATGTGCGCGCGCGCGACCAACTCAGCAACCTTCTGACATTTACACCATCATCTATCTACCTTCTTCACCCCTTCTTAACAAGTAGACCCCTCGCGGATCATACGAAATGGCCAACAGAGTCGTGAGTCCCTGTTCACTTGCTTTCGAAGCTAAAGCTAACGTTCCAGATCGTCAAGTGTGAGCTCTCATCTCTGCTCGACATTCCTCCTCCCCACCTCGCTGATGCATCTAGCCGTCCTATCGGGCGACACTGTCATCGTCCGCTCTAAAGAGATGCCCGAGAAGGGCAAACCGCTGAAAGAGCGGTCGTTGCATATTGCGGGCTTGTCGGCGCCGCGTATGGGCTCAACAGCTCGAGAGGATGAGGTATGTGGTCCGGGCTCGGCGAAGTACGAGGGAAGGGCCGGAGCTGGAGCTGATGCTGACATTCTAGGCATTTGCGTTCTCTTCCCGAGAATTCTTACGGACTCTTCTGGTCGGCAAGGAGGTCGCCTTCAATATTACGCATTCTCTTCCTGCGAACGGGCCCGGCGGGGTGAGTCATACCCACCGCTACTCATCAAATAGAGTGCGCTGAGCTGACACGGTAGGACCGCGAATTCGCCACGCTCTATATCGCACCCGCTTCTCCCGGCGGACCGCCCCAGGATGTCTCAATGCTGATCGTCTCAAACGGGTGGGCTCGAGTGCGCGAGGGCGTAGGAGAGGGCGAAGAGGCAGTCAGGTCAGTATTCAGCTGCCTATCTCCACAACGGCGCGCTGGGGTCGAGCTGATTATCCTAGGCGACTCGGCGAGGCTGAAGCGAAGCGGAGGGAGATGCTCAGAAATGCAGAGGGCCAGGCCAAGGCGGAAGGAAGGGGACTGTGGGATGAACAGCCCGAGACGGTATGTCTAGCTAAAAGGGTTGATGGTTCGGATGATTCTGATGACTAGCAACGCACTGTGTCTTTCCAGATGCCTGCGGACCCGCACGCCTTCATCGCTGAGTACAAGGACCAGGAGGTCGACGGTGAGTCCTCTTCTACTGCAGATTGCGGGGCTGATGGACAGCGCTGGTCGAGCAGGTCCGAGATGGGACGCAATACCGTGTCCGACTACTCCTAGATGAACATCACCACCAATTTATCAATCTCGTATGTCAATAACTGCTCAACGGGCAGCAGTAGCTGATCCCCAGACTGTTGCAGGGGCCAAATCACCCAAAGCTTCCGGCGCTCGAGAAGGCGATCAATCAGCTGAACCATGGGGAGAGGAGGTATGTCTTCATCAGAGTGTGTATGTACAGTCCCGCTGATGTTCAGGCCCGGTCATTCGCCGAAGTCCGACTCCTCCAGCGTCCCATCAAGGTCCGACTCTTGTCTGCCCCGGTCTCCCTCGGCGCGTCTTCATTGCCCGCTCCCGCGGCGTCTAGCACTACCAAGACGAATGGGAGCGGGATGCCGGCGTTGCCTACTGCTGGCGGAGGTGGTGGAGGGGTCATCATCGGGACTGTGTAAGCTGAAAATTGTCCAAGTGTCCGGAGTCACATTGGAAGTCAAGCTGATTCGGCAGAATTCATCCGAATGGGAATATCGCCGAATTCCTCTGTTCCGCCGGTCTTGCCAAGGTCATCGATGTGAGTCCATATACAGAGCGAGAAGAATTGGTGCTGATGAGCAGTGGCACGCCGGTCTCCTTGCAGCCCACGGCGGTCTCGACCGTATCCGCGCCGCCGAGAAATCCGCCAAAGACAAGCGTCTCGGTCTTTGGGAAAACACCGCCCCTACGACCAACGGCAGATCCGCCGCCCAGGCTGGGTCAGCAGGAGCCGTAGCCGATGCTGCGCCAGCTACAAACAAGGGTCAGAGCTTCGACGCGACCGTCGTGCGGATCTGGGGCTCGGATCAGTTGAGCCTGCTAGCGAAGGGAGAAGATGCGGAGAGGAGGGTACAGCTCGCTTCGGTCAGAGGGCCGAGAGGAGCTGGCGCGCGGGAGGCGTACTGGGCTAACGAGGCGAAAGAGTGAGTCGGTCGGCGGGGAAGTAGAGATGGAGCTGATAGGGCAGGTACCTCCGAAAACGGCTCATTGGGAAGACGGTCCATGTGCTTATTGACTATGTCAAGCCGAAAGATGGGGAGTATGAGGAGAGGGAATGTGTCACGATCACCTATGGAACGCAGAACACGTGAGCTAGCCTGGGCAACACGGTTTATCGCTTGAGCTGATGGTATAGGAACATCTCGGAACAGCTCATTGAGAAGGGACTGGCAACTGTTCTGAGACACAAGCGGGACGATGAAGATCGGTCGATGGAGCTTGATAAGCTGATTGTGGCGGAACAAGCGTGAGCTCGACATGGTCCGCGTTTCTGGGATATTTAGCTGACCCCCCAGAGCGGTAGCCGAGACGCGCGGTCTGCACTCGACCAAAGAAGTCAGCCTACCCCGGATCGTCGACGCGTCGGAGAATGGTTCTCGAGCCTCACAGTACCTGCCATCATGGAAACGTGCAGGTCGTCATGCCGCCGTTGTGAGTCCTTTCCGTCTGGACTGAGACTAGCTGACGTCCAGGTCGACTTTGTCGCCTCTGGTTCCCGCTTCAAACTGTACATGCCTAAAGAAAACACCAAGATCACGTTTGTTCTCGCCGGGATCAGGGCACCTCGGGTCGCTCGTGCGGGCACGACAGAGAAGAGCGAGCCGTACGGTCCTGAAGCGTACAAGTTTGCCAGTCGATATATGCAGCGAGACGTCGAGATTGGTCAGTCTTCCTCTTAGTACGGGGATGTGCTGTGTAGGTGGGGATCGGAGCTGACGTGTAGCTTTCGACAGTACCGATAAGCAAGGAGGATTCATTGGTGCGCTGTATGTCGGTGGTGTGAATCTGGCGGTCGAGCTCGTCAAGAATGGGTATGTCGATGCAGCAAAAGAAAGCGGAGAGACAGCTGATGTGCAGGCTGGTCAATGTTCATACTTATTCTGCCGAGGCATTGCCATTTGGCCGAGAGCTCATTTCGGCCGAAGAGGAAGCCAAGAAGGCGCAGAAGAACGTAAGTTAGAACATCAAGTGCTGAGGACGAGGACCGAGCTGACAGATAGATTTGGTCCAATTATACTGGCGAAGAAGCAGCACCCGCAGCCGAGACAGCTACGGGCACGGCTCTTGCGCCTGAATATTTAGACGTTTACGTTTCAGCCGTCCGGGACTCGGATCCCTTTGGCTTCTCTGTGCAGGTCTTGGATGATAACAGTGGGTCATGCCTTTCTATGATAGTGATGGTGGCTGATCCCTAGGCGTTGCGGCACTCGAAAAGCTCATGTCTGACTTTGCGCTGCATCATCGTCAAGCTACCTCTACTGCACCGAAAGATTTCAGCCCTCGGACGGGTGATCTCGTTTCTGCCAAATTCAGCGAGGACAATCAATGGTAAGGCTACACAGCCACCAAGGTGACTTTGGCTGACAAGCAGGTATCGCGCCAAAGTCAAGAAATCGTCCAACCTGAAAAAAGAAGCTCTCCTCTACTTTATCGACTATGGAAACGAAGAGACCCTCCCATTCGCGCGGATCCGACCCCTCGACACGAAATTCAAATCTCTACCCGGCCAGGCCCGCGAGGCGCGTTTGTCGTTCGTCAAGCTCGTCCCTAGATCCAACGAATACGGACCCGAGGCGTGGCGTCGGTTCGGATCACTCACCGAGGGTCGGAAGCTCATTGCGAATGTGGATCAGAAGGAAGGGGGGTTGTTGCATTTGAGGTTGATCGATCCGAGTGATCCGAATGCGGCGGATGATCCGATGGCTTGTATCAATGCGGATTTGGTCAGAGAGGGTGAGTCCTAGCAGGAGCGGTGTGGAATGGGAAAGAATGGAGCTGATGTGAATAGGATTGGCGACGCTGGATAAGACGTTGAAGTATGTCAAGGCGTATCCGCAGGTAGAGCGGAAGATGGTGGATGCGACAGAAGGGGCCAAAAGGGACAGACTGGGGATCTTTGAGTGAGTCTAGAGGTTTTGAGTAGGGGACTGGGGTATGGAGCTGATGTTTCAGGTTTGGAGATGTCAGTGAGGACTAGGAGGGAGTCGGAAAAGGTATCAGCAGTGTCGGAGGGGAATGTCTTACATTGCATCTGCCATATCAAAATGAATTGGGTCTTGTTGTTCGGATGGTCTCTTCTGACTTGACGAGGAATGAGGAGTTAGAGTGAGACATCGGGGAGAGGATGACGTGGATTTCTGGGACGACAGGATAGAGCCTCGCGCCATTCAGTCAAAATCAGTACTTCCTCCTTTTATGCACTCTGTCGCTACCAGTATTGCATGCCGCTGCAAGCACAGGCAGATCCGAACAGCTGCCTCTCATCCAGGCCCTCCCACATATCCATCTGTCATCGCCGCATCGGCCGCTTTGCCCGACGTACCGGCCGGTAGCCTCAACATGAAACACCCCTCCTCCGCCCGATGCCTCGAGGCTCGCTTGAACCTCAGGCACGAGGACGAGACAAGAGGACACGGGGTAAATCTGAAACGTTGGCTGATGATCTACGCACAGACCTTGACCAACTTACACACACACATCCTTTCTTACATCCTCTCCCCCGTGCGCTCGCTAGTCCCATCAAACTATCCATCTCCACCTGTTCGGCTAATCTGACCTGCTGACTTCGCCCCCTCGCCCCCGTTCCGATCTTTCAGGCGATCTCGGAGTATCTCGGAGAGATCGATCGTCATCAACTTCGCGGGTTGGATGATGAAGGATGTCGAGGGGTAGCGAATACGGGCGAGCAGGATTGTCAGCTTGACTACGCAACTCGGTACTCGGTATTCGGGACTCGATATTCGGGAGGCGATAGGTTTGGACATAACGGCCTGTGGCTAGCGAAAGGGAGGATGAGCGTGGTACTTGCTCGATCAAGCTGACAGGTGAGTACCCAGTGACAATCGCCGTGATGGCCTCTTACTCGCCTCACTCCCCCTCGCTTGCTACACTTGACAACGCCGATCTCCCTCCCCTTCCTTTCGATATCATTCCCTCACTCCCCGCTGCCCGCTTCATCGCCGCTGTAATATCCGCTTGGATAGAAGATATAGATCTGGGATGATGGTTTCAGATTCTCCATTGCCGAGGGAGCTTAGGAGGCCAAAGGGAGGGGTCGTGTGTGCGTGAGGAGGTGTGTGGCGCTAATTGGTAGCACAGGAACGTCGAGAGGGGGAAGACGGGAGAGGGGGCAAAGAAAGTCGCCGCGGCTCTGGACTTTCACTCTATACTTCTCTTCTCCTTCCTTCTTCAACTTCATCCCCTCTTCTTCCTCTTTATACCTCTTCCACACCGCTATACATCCTCACACCTCCCCTGCTCTTCAGCTCACAAGCTCTAGCTCTGGCTTTGCCCAGCTCTCGTCTTCCTTCCTTGCTCCTTGCCTTCTTCACCTTCCCTTCCTTCTCCTTCTCCGCGACCTCCACTCCTTGCGGCCCACCACCCAAGTCTCAGCAGTATGTCTCTCCTACCGCCCTCTCTGCCGCTCCAAGAGGATCACAGCTGACTCCGCAGAATCGGCAATGTCGGCTCATCCTGCTCCGCCTCCACCTTCCTTCTTCCCCGTTCCTCACACCGCCCCTATTATGCCTATCAACCTTCCTCCGCTTCCCATGCACCTCGCCCCAGGTCCGCGTGGGTCGCTCAGCCCATTCAGCAGGGGCCCAAAGGGGCGGAACCAGCGAAGGGAGTCGGTCGGGCCATTCGCCTCGGGTATGCAGGGAGGAAGGAAGGCGTCAGGAGGATTGGGTCTCATGGGTCCAGTATCAGCTCAGGTCAGTGCTCGGGCCTCCCTGATCTGGTACACATGCTAATATATCGAACAGATCATGGGCAGATTCCCGACTCAGATGCCCCCACCAATGCTCGAGCCGAATCTCGCCCCCCTCTTCGACTTCAGCATGGCTGCGCCGGTTCCTCCAGCTAATGGTCTACCCCGTCCCCATCCTCATCTTGTACGATCACAACCTCCCCATGCGTTACAGTCACTGACAGACAGACCAACACCGACCTCTTCATCTCGAATGTCCCTGCAGATCTGCCGGAAGCTGCTATCGCGGATGCCCTGCGGGATTGCCTGCCTGTCCGGATTAAGCTCAATGTGCCTGTCCAGCAGGGGGATCGCTTGAAGCCGGACGCTTACTACGATTGGATGCCTAGGTCTGGTGAGTTGGTACCCATCGTCAGCTGGACGAAGCTGAAGCTGATGAGCAGGTACCCTTCATTTTGTCAGCTTGCACAGCGGTCAGTCTCCAGCCATGCTTTCCTCATCGTGATTCAGCTGACAGTATAGCCGAGAAAGCGTTAGCTATCCTGATTGCCCACCCATACCTCGCCCACGCGGGCCTCATCGTCTCGACGTACCCTCCCCCTACTTCCCCACACCACCTTCCCAACATCCTGCCCTTTCCCGACCCGCCCGTACCCGCTCGGTACATCCGTCCTACCCTGCAAGTCTCGCCAGCTCCAACAACTATCTCGCAAGACCCAGCTCAGGCTCTTCACTCGCAAGTGCCCTCGCTGGGTGAGCTCTTTGACGCTTTCCGTCCATGGGCGTCACTGCGGCAAATCACTGTCTGGCTCGAAGAGCAGCCGTCCTCGTGCGGACCGCCGACGATGTCATGGGGCGCAAGGGTGTTGTTCTGGTATGAGGATGAGGCGAGGCGGTTCGAGGTAGGGTTCGGTGCGACTGGGTTGCTCATCAAAGGGTATCAAATGTGAGTCGGTCTCTAGCTTGTAGGATCGAGCTGATATGACAGCTTTGTCTTCCCCGAGCAGCCCCTCATAGCTCCTCCACCACCTACATTCGATGCTTCACCACCCGCTCCTCGACTCCCGCCAGCCATCCCGCTCGCCCAGCCGATGCTCAATTTAGGCAACAATAACGTCGACCCCGAAATCTTCCGTCGCATGGGCATGCCAGTCTTCCCTTCGGTCTTCCCCACTCCGAACCTCCATCAAGCATCCCCGCCCACCCCTCTCACCCCGTCCAACCACTTCAAGACACCCTGGATCAACCATAATGTCTTTGCGGGCAACTCACAGCCGCTCGTCTCGCCATCCGCTGCCCGACCCCATGACCGTCGCCAGAGCGTTCCGACCGGCCCGAATCAGGTCCAGCTGGGGATCCGCCGGTCCGTCAATAACATGAAGAGTGGGGTTGTGGCGGGACACGCGCGCCAGCGGACGTGGAGCGTGACGCTGTCGAACTCAGTCGAGGGGGAGTTGGTGCCGACGGGGCTGGTGGCTGATGATGGGACTACGATTCAGCATGGTAAGTCTCTATCACAGTGAAGAGGGTCTGGGCTGATGAGCAGGTCCTGGACAGCATATCCGCCCAGCACCAGACTCTGGACCAGGATCGACTAGCGTGTCTGGTCTGGTTGACTATTCGAACGTCTTTGTCAAGGTCAACTCGTCGGTTGCCTTGAAGTGAGGCTGAAAGCTGACGGGTCAGAACCTGGACCCGGATATCAACTCTTACTTCCTCGAAGACCTCTTCTCCAATGTGAGCTCCAAGTCCAGTACCTTGTGGAGCAAAGCTGATCCCTAGATCGGACGGATCATCAGCGCCAAGGTCATGCGCGATGACGAAGGACGAAGCAGAGGTTACGGCTTTGTCAGCTTTTACTCGCCAAATGAGGGTAAGCCAGGATGATCAGTCTGCAATCTGCGGTAGACAAAGCTGACATACAGCTGCTCATGCCATCAAGGTCATGCACAACACCCGGGTCGGCTCTCAGCAGATCGCCGTCACGCTGCACGAGCCTCGAAGGCTGCGCCCAGACAAGCTGGCGGAGCGGACAGCTCAGATTACGGGTGCTCCGCTGGCTCGGTCGCCGCAGGTCGTCAACAAGCGGTCGAGTAGTCCGCTTAGGATCAAGAGGGATCGGCATGTCAGCGCTCCTGGGCAAGCTTCGGTAAGCTATCATCCCTGACTCGTCGGTGGGCATCCAGCTGACTCTCAGTCTATCACTCCGACGCTTGACACTCCTCTCGTCCCCTCGACGGCCGAGACTCCCGGTGGACGGCTCCTGGTGGTCCTGCCGGACGATCAACTCCGGATCAAGCTTACCGAGGAAGTCGCCAAGATCGACCCCATCGAAGCTGAAGCGGTGGTCGATATCCTTTGGCCGGTCCTGCAGCCTCACGAGCGGTACCGCGCACTCGAGAGCAGGGGGTACCTCGCGACAAAGTACGGCGTGGCGAAGCGGGAGCTGCAAGGTCAGAGGGACAAGGAGGCGGACCAGCCCGTCGACACCCCGTCGGATCTCGACTCATCGCTCAACTCACAAGGCAGCCACACTACCTCGGCGACTAGCATTGTCCCTCCCGTCGAGCTCATCCCCCTCGCCGAGATCGACCTCGACAAGCTCGCCTCCCGCTCCGCTGTCGACATCATGGCGCACCTCTCCTCCCCTATCGGTACCCAAATCCTCGATAAGCTCGGTATGACCCGTCCTACCTCGGACGAGGCGGGACGGCTCGCTCGGTGGATATTGGCAGTGAGGGAGAAGCAGGCGGTACAGCGGGATGCGGAGATCAGTGCGGTCTTGGCAAAGCATTTCCAGGTCAGTTTTCACCTCCTCAGGCTCCGGTGAGACAGGGAGTAAAGCTGATCTGTATAGCCGAGTTGGGGTAAACGATCCGTACATGTCAAGGTGGCGAGGGAATTGGTGGAGAAGGAGGATTTGGGTGCTTTGTGTAAATTGTGAGTAGGCGAGAGTGACCGTTGGAGGAGGGGATGGAGCTGACCCGCAGGATCGCCTATCCGAACTTGCTTGATGCAAAGGCTCGGGTGTATAACGAGAAGACGACGGTGTGAACGATAACGAAACTGCGGAAGGAGCTGAAGGTGTTTATGAAGTAGGGACGAAGGCAATCACGGACATTTCTCCGGGTTTCCAAGGATCACGTGGACGGAGTTCGGGCGGGATGGCGGACGGACGGATAGGCAGGTTGTAGGTATAGAACGAATGGACATTTGGGTGATGGGTACCTACGGACAACTGAGTACTGACGAAGCCTTCGCTAACATTACTCAATGTACTGACTTGGCAAGCGGGACTTGCGCGTGGTGACCCCGTACAATTTGATGTACGCATTCTGCATCGCCTATGTGAACCGCTTCTGTCGCCATTCCCTCTCTAGATACTGAGCCTCCTTTACTATACACAGCGCTGATCTTGATCCCATCCCGCAAACCACTTGCATTCCATTACGAGATGTAAGTGGCGCCTGTCGTCGACTGATGGCCTGGAAGGATTTCTCGCTCCAGCTGCCAAGCGCGGGGCCTTGCCGCCACCGCACCTGGCATGCCTTCCATCTCATCCTGTGAGATCTGCATGAGCTGATCGGGATTCAGGTGAAACCTCGACAGGGCGGGAGTCTTCCGCATCCCATACAGGCACTCTTGGTAAAACCCGAACGGACAATTGAAGCCGCTTTGGTAGTGGGTCTGCGCCGCCTCGAGCACGCCCTCGTAAATGGTCTCAGCTTCGGCTGCGAGGCGGGTGTCGACTTCTGGACTCCACGTGAGGTGCATGGAGAGCTTGTCGCTGTGAAGATGCTTGTCTTCCGAGGGCGCGGTGTAGTGGATGATGAGCGGCTGGGTGAGGTGGTCACCAGTGGAGTATTTCACCCTCGAAGCTTCGTACCCTCCCTGCCAGTCCATGTCGTCGCCATCGTCAGGGTGATGGCCTGCTGCGGATCCGGCAAAGTCGTCTTGCTCCACCTCGCTGTCAACGTCGAGCATCATCTTGTATTCCTCAACGGGAAGCTCTCCTCCACTCATCTTCTGTTTACCCCGCCGGGAGGCCGCTCGGGATCTGGTCTTCTTGCTCTTCGCCGGCTTCGCCCATCTCTTCTCCTGGTTGAACAAGACGCTCCCATTTGGCGTGTTCTTCTCTCCGACCTTGTTCCCAATCTTTTTCAGTGCAGAGAGAAGCTTCCTGGGCTCGCACGACAGAAAACTGTGAGTGCTCTGCAGCCCAGCTTCGCCGAGCTTTTCCGTGCAGGTTGTCCCCCAATCGAAGGGCTCGTCCGTGCACGTGTAGTGACCGAAGGCTGCGTCCAGAATGCCTTTGAACGCCCTTTCTTCGGTATCTGTCGCCTGTCTCCTCCTCAAGTCGCCAACCATGGTCACAACAAGAGTCACCGTCCCGCCAAGGCGATGCATTTTCGGTGTGAAATGATGGAAAGCTTTCAGCTTGGTCTCGCCGTGCGGGCTCAGTAGCATGTTCGACAACAGGGTCGTGGGAAGACGTGAGCCCTCAGAGGGACCACTCGCCGCGTTCTCTTGGGCTTCGTTCTGGTGGATAGTGCCCTGGTCTTGATACGTGGAGTGAGACTGATGCGACATTGTGACGGCAAATGCGAGTACGATAGTGAATAGTCGACAAGGTGTATGTCCGGAAGTTGGAACGGCGGGGACAGGGCTAGGCGAGCTGATCCAGTGCGACCTATGTAGCGGACCTCCGATTAGGATCATTGTGAAGGGATGAGTTCGGGTTTCAACGTGTCAAAAGCACGAGCTACGTGCTGGCTTCCTTTGTATCATCAGCACAGCTTTCATCGTTCTGGCTCTGGCCTCGCTCGACCGGATCGAGTACACTCCCTCGAGCAATGAGTGGCGAGTGGGTGGCAGAGTCTTCCTGACTTAGGAAGTGAATTGTGGCTGGCGGTCACCTGGGTCATCAATGGGGACATCAGGTGTGATCAGTGCAGTATGTGTGAGAGGATGTGATCGTGTCAGGCATTTACTTGGCAGCGGGTGGACTCCGGCGTGTCAGGGCGGCCGGTACACTCTGTCCAATCCCTCTGTCAGTAGGTGAACTGATCGCGGTCTTGTTTCCAACATTGCCTTGTTGTCAGATGCCTCATCACTCTTTCATTGACTTGCAGCAGACTAGGAGCTTTTTGATACAGAATGAGTGACAAGTTCTACAAACTGACATATGTTCTACCATTGGCCAGCTGAAATCTACTTCTTGCCCCACTTCTCGACGATCCCCTTGCCTAGCGAGATGAGGTCCGGCGCGACCAGGTCGAACTTGCCAAAGATCTCGACGCATTCGTCCCACTCGTAGGTGGTGGTGTAGGCGACATCAAAGCCGATGGCCTAATTGATCAGCTAGATTCGTCGCGCTGCGGAAGGACATGGGGCAAGGATGTGCACGCGAGAGGATGGGGGAGGTGCATAGGGGAATGGATAAGGATTCGCAGTAGTGCTCACCTTAGCAGCAGCACAGTCCCAGGCATGCGAAGCTGTAGATATCAGCTGGATTCATGGAGAAGAAACGCATCTAGAGGAAATAAGAAGACAACGCACCAGCAAAGACGGCGACCTCTCCCGGCTTGTCCGCGCCGACCCTATCCCTCGCGAGCTGGTACACCGCCGCTTCCGGCTTGCCCTTGCCAATCGAGTCGGCCGAGATGATGTGCTCATCATCAATGTCGACGGTCGCTCCGTCAAAGTACCCCCGGACCCGCTCAAAGCTGGCATCCGAAAGCGCCCAGACCTCAAACCCGCCGTCCCGGAGAATCTGAAACATCTCCTTGAGTCCCGGCCGAGCCGTGAGCTTGAAGTACTCCTTGTAGATGTGGTCGAGGTCCTCCTGGGTTACAAAGTCACCCTCGAGGACTTTGGCCGGTACGCCGAGCTGGAAGAGGACGCGGCGGAAGATACCAAAGAAGATGGTGTGGAACTGCTTGTATTGACCGATTTGGGAGAGGTAGGAGTAGTCGCGCTCGGTGCCGCAGACAACGGCGTACATGACGACTTTGGAGGAGAGGCCGTACTTGGCGAGCTTGGGACCGAGGCGCTCCTCGATGCCCTTCGCGCCGTTATCGTAGGAGAAGCAGGTACCGACAATGTCGACTGAAGAGTCAGCCTCTACCCCCCTAAAAGCTCGAGAGAGAGACTTACAGGTAACGGACGGCATGTTGTGTGGAGACTGACGAGATGTAGTGCGAAGAAATGAAGCTGGAAGATAAAGAACAGCATGGTACCCTCTCGCCCTTCGCACCTATATACTCGACTTGTAGTTACGCCCTATCGCCCAGGCTGTCTCTGGCGCGGGGCCGAGCTTATCCGCGCTACGGTATATGTGCGCAAAGCCGAGATAGGCGAGACCCGAAAGAGCTAGCATAGCTAAGCCGAAGCTTGGCGTGGTGGCTCGCTCCAGGCCCCGAGGCCCGACGGCCCGAGACCGGCCGAACCACTAGCCGAACGGAGCCTGATAGAGAGGTGGAAGCTCGTCTATCTGGACTTGCTAGTCAGGAAGACAGCTACATCGATATGCCTCTCACTTTGCAGCTCATACCCCTCGGTACACCATGTCCGAATTCGACAGACCTCTCTTCCCTGTCAAGGATCGACTCGAGTCTTTTTGGCTCGACCAGCGCGACCGAGAAGTGTCGAATGCTCGGACGACACCCCACCTCCCCAAGTCGGCCGATGTGGTAATTATCGGTAGCGGTATGGCAGGCGCCATGACGGCTTATCAGATATACGAGGAGGCCAAGCGGAAAGGCAGGGCTTCTCCCCGTGTAGTCATGGTAGAGGCGGATGAGACATGTGGGAGTGCCACAGCGAGAAATGGTGAGTTGATCTCAAGGGCAGGACTGACCCCAGGCGGCCATTGCAAACCGGTCACCTTCCTCGGCTACAACACACTCAAGGCCAAACACGGCAAAGATGTCGCCAATGCACTGCTCGAGCTGGAGGAGGGCGCCATGAAGATCTACGGCGATGTGGTGGAGAAGGAGAAGATCGAGTGCGATCTTCACTTTACTCGCTCTTGCGACATGTTCTTTGATGCGGCGGATGCTGAGCGGGCAAAGGGGGACTTTGAGGGGCGCAAGGCAGACTGGCCCGAGATATTTGCGGCTAGCAATGTGCAGCGCGTTGACTCGCCGGAGGAGATAGTGAAGATCACGGGTGTCAAGGGGGCACTGTGGAGCGCAAGCTATCCAGCTGGCCATCTTTGGCCGTATCTCCTCGCTACATCTCGTGAGTGATACCGCCTACTTGAGCTGACTGTAGTGATCAAGATCTGTCTCAAGCAGGGGATGAACTTGCAGAGTTACACTCCCGTCCTCTCCATCGACCCTACCTCCTCCTCCTCTTCCATCGTCAAGACATCTCGCGGCAACATCCCCGCGACCCTCGTCATCGCCGCGTCCAATGCCTACACCGGCGGCTTCCTCCCCGACTTCAAGGACAAGATCGTTCCCGTCCGCGCCACAGCGTCCGCTATCAAGCCCTCGAAATCGCACAGCCCAGCAGGGATTCCCGGTCCGCTCAAATACACATACGGGTTTCGCTGGGCGCAGGGCGATGTCGACTACCTCATCCCACGTCAGGGGCGGAAGATACCGGGACGGGGCGACAGGAGTATCATCCTCGGCGGCGCCAAATCGGAATTCCTCAAGCATCACGCTCGGTGGTATGGCAACATCAACGACAATGAGGAGGTGCCGGGGGTGCGAGGATACTTTGAGAGGTTTATGCCCAAGGTGTTCGCTGGATGGGACGGGGACGCGAGCAATGTGCAGAAGGTGTGGACGGGGGTGTTGGGGTACAGCGCGGACTTCAACCCATGGGTAGGACTTCACCCGGAGCAGAATGGCTTGATGCTTTGTGCGGGATTCACTGGTCATGGTGAGTCGGTCGTCTGGCTATTGCTGATCTCCAGGAATGCCACTCATCCCTGCCTGCTCTATTGCTGCCGCTCAGCTCGCTATCGCGTACCTCGAGGACAAGGGGACAATCTCGCCATCCGCTCAGGCTACATTCGAGAAGACTCTACCCCCTCCTTTCCGTCTCACGCGGAAGCGGTACGAGGCGAAGGTCAATGTCATCAAGGAGTATATGGGTCAAGGGGGGAATGCGCAGGGTGCTATGCAGAACACAGACGAGGCGGTGATGCTTGCCAGAGCCAAGTTGTAGCGATCAGAAATGTACTACTTCTGCTCGTGCTCCGCATGACATCACGCTCATTGCGAACTCGTTGGGGATGACATCGATGACTCTGCCTCGGATATGAGCACGGTCGGTGCGCAAGATGGGGAAGGTGGGGTACTCTGCAGGGGCGTCGCCGGCCTGCAGATGTCGCGGCGAAGTCCGCTCGGCCCCATCACGACCATATGACCCATGTCTGACCCCGCTGTCGACTGCCATGCATGCACCAATGTGTCGAGTACGCATGCACTCACAGCCGACTTGCCGCCGCTTGCTATATCACGGATCCATGCGCTATCAACGATGCGGGTTAAAACGGCTAAATTGGTACTGTGGAGGCAGCCGCCAAGCCGTCGACGGCGCCGAGCTCCGAGCTTCCGGAGCATTCACGTCGCGATAGCTCAGGTGCAGCAGGTGGAGCGACCTCGGGAAACCTTCCATATCTCTTATCACCTGACGCTTCGCAGCCAAGGCTTGCTTTTACGCGCGCGAATTGCCGAGTGCCGAGGAACCTAGGTCTGGATCCTACGCCCCTGTATCGGACTTCGAGCCGTTCGGGACCCCGCCACCGCCGACATCCGCGATAAGCCCGAAGACCACCCTTACAGCTTCACTGATAACATGACGAGTCAAGCCGGCCTCTTCCCTCTCCCCATCATCTCTCGAGACCCGACATCGAGATGCCTACCACCAATTCAGACACGCTCAACGTCGACGGGATCGAGTTCAAGGTGTACGATGTCCCTCCTCCGCCGACTACCAAGTGGGGCCGGATCTACCGCTCTGCCGCCTTCCAGATCTGCGTCGTCGCTGCCCTCGCCTTCTCTGGTCCTGGGATGTCCGAGGCCATCACTGCGCTGGGTGGAGGTGGTCAAGCCGCTCCATGGGCGGTGAACGCGGCTACTGCTGTTTCATATGTCATGGTGAGTCCTCTTTCTTGTCAGCCTTGTGCGTGGGCTGACGGTCAGGTCGCCTCCGTCTCCGCTGTCGGTGGCCCTATCGCCTCTCGGTTGACTATCCGCTGGATGCTTATCATCGGTGCGGCCACCTTCCCCATCAACGGATCCGCCTACTATGTCTCGAGCCAGTACCGCGTCGACTGGTACCTTGTCCTCGGTCGAGCTATCTATGGTGTCGGTAAGTCGTATTCTCCGCTTGACTGTAGGTACGCGCTGATAGGCAGGATTCGGTCTTTGGTATGTCGCCGAGGCCGCCATGATCCTCTCATACGCCGAGGAGAACCGGCGCGGAAAGTGAGTGCTCACGTCCTCTTACACTTGGGCTGCGCTGACATGCAGGTACCTCGGCATGTGGGTCGCGTCCCGTAACGCCGGTCAACTCATGGCCGGATGCATCGCCCTCGCTCGGAACGTCCAAAACTCCGCCGCGGGAGCAGTCGCCACCTCCACCTACATCATTTTCATCGCCATCGAGTGCATCGGTTTCCCCGTCTCTTGGCTCATCTCCAAGCCGTCCAAGGTCCGTCGCGCGGACGGGTCGCCCATCATCCTTACCGCCAAGCAGCCGTGGAAGGTGGAATTCTCGATTTTGTGGCGCGCAATGACCTCAAAACGGATGCTTTTGGTCATCCCTGCTGCGTGAGTGTTCCGACAGGTCTAGGGAAAGTCCACAGTTGACGGAATAGCTTCAACTCCTTCTTCTACGGTGGCATAGCCTACACCTACGTACGTAGAACCGCTCGAAATATCAGCTCGAAAGCTGACAGATTAGCTCGCGCAATATTTCACCGTCCGCACTCGCGCCCTCTCCGGCGTCCTCCAGCCCGGAGCTGCCATCATCACTACCCTCCTGTACGGCCGCTTCATCCTCGACAACGGCCGCTGGACCCAGCGTCGGCGAGCTCAGGTCGGCTTCCTCGCTTGGTTCGTTCCCATGCTGGCGTGCGTCGCGTGGCTGGTTGCCAACTCGGTCTCGTTCACCAAGACAGAGGTCCTCACCGTTCACGACTGGACCTCATCGGGCTGGGCCAACGCATACCTCCCCTTCCTGTTCTTGCAGTGCGTCGGGTATTGGGGTCAATCTGTGAGTCATTGCCAAAAACACCAAAGAGCTATCAAGCATATACTGAGACACCAGTACGTCTACTGGTTGCTCTCCTGCTTCGCCACGGATGTGCAGTCGAACGCTCGTAACGGCGGTATCTTCCGATTCTGGGAGGCAGTTGGACAAGCGATCAGTTACGGCGTCAGCTCGCGCAAAGAGCTCGGTATCTCCCCCCTATACGGCTGCCTTGTCGTCATCGCCTTCCAAGCTCCCTTCACCTGGTACATTATCCGTTCGGTCCCTCTGTATCGCTCAGACGACCATCGCCGACCGGAGGACGAGCACAAGGACACCGAGACCAACAAGCTCGAGACGGATAGCGTCAAGGGGATGGAGTTGGCGGGGAGGGAGGGGGACAAGGATGAGGTTCACACGGTCGTCAGGGCTGCTTAGGGCTCCGACTGGAGAGAGGAGTGTGTCAGTGCTGGTCTAGTGGGTTCTCTGCGACCTGGGACAGGCACGTGCTTGGATTTTGGTAGGAAAGTCAGTTGTAAAACGTCGAAGAGATGGTAATCTCGTTACGGCATGTCGAGGAATGCGGTGCGGATCAACGCGCTTGAATCTGGTCTCCCTCACCTGATACACTTCCAGCCTCCGCTGCGCTCTAGACTCTTTGAGCCTACTAGCCGGGTATTGTCGGACCCACACTATCCAGTCGGCTCAGCTGGGGACCGTATTATGCCGGATTCGGCCGAGGAGCGGCACTGCCGCTCGCGTATCTCTGCCTCGAAGCCGAGAGCCGAGCTTGTCGAGCGCCGAGCGTCGGACATGCGCGATGGTCGAGGCAACTCCGACAGGACTCCGAGCTCTGTTATCCACTTCCTCTCTGCATCATAAGAGCCATCTTGTCGCCATCTGACCCAGCTCACCATCTACCTTCGTCCCTCATATCAACATGCCCGCTCGTCCCACCCTGAAGACCGTGCCCGCTACAGCACCCATCGAGGAGATCCTCGCTATCTTACACGAGGATGGAGCCATAGTCCTGTCAGACTTCGTAGGTCCCCTCGTCGCTTCGTCTCTTGTTGTCCCGGACCGATCTTCTGACCTGTGGCCCGAGCTGACCCACAGGCCTCCGAAGCTGAAGTAGACGCGCTCAATGCCAAATCCAAGCCGTTCTTCGATAAGCAAGAAGCGGAGGGTGTGGCGGAGCACAAGATCAAAGGGTTCCGCGCGAGCAATACGACTGTGTTCTACGATCTGATTGGAGAGATTCCGGAGGATACTAGCAAGCTGTAGGTGGGAGACTATGGGGGTGTTGGGGCGTGGCGGGGCTGACTGTCTAGACTGCAGAGGAAGGTCTGGCATCAAGGTAGAACTTACCTCTTGTAGTGAGAGGGGAATGCTGACTAGCTAGTCATGAACGAGTTTCTCAGACATGGTATGTTCAGCTGCATCTCCCGAGCGCTTATCCACCGCTGACGAGCAGATCAATGGGAGGTACGCACACCTCCTAGCTCTAACTGAACTCTGACCGAACCCCATGCTCATGGATATAGTGGTACGGCAAGGAAAAGATCGCCAGGAAGGGAGAATGTAGGCTGCCTTACTGTGCTTGAGCACATCTGGACGGGCTGATAAAGCAGACTGGCTCCACACATCTATCGCATACAAGGTCATGCCCGGCGCAGGAGCTCAGATGCTGCATCGGTGAGCGCCCCTCAAGCGCCCACAGGATTCAGCTGATAAGACGAAGGGATCAAGGATCGACCATGATCCAACGTACCGGTCCAGAAAGCCTGACCAACATGGGTCAGTCCTCGTCTCTCTCCTCTCGGCGTGTACGTTGCTGATCTGCCAGTGTCGACCTTCGTGGCTGGCTGCGATGTGACCGCCAAGAATGGCGGGACGCACGTCATTCCCGGTAGGTCCCTCTCTTTTAGGATTATCAGTATTGCAGTACACTGATCGTCAGGCTCACATAAATGGCCTCAGGATCGCGCACCAACACCGGAAGAGTGTGCTATCGTCGAGATGAAGAAAGGTGAGTCTTATCTTCGATCTCTTACAGGTGCTACATATGCCCATCACCCACTCTCTCCGCCCCCACACTCCTCTATTAGGTTTGGGCAGCTGCTGATCAATGCTTAGGCTCACTAGCCATCTGGCTCGGCCAGATCTTCCACGGCGCCGGTCCCAACGTATGCGACCCCTCAGATCCAGACGCCCTTCGAATCATATATGGTCTCTTTGCGTGTGTAAGTTTGGGCTCTTCCCCGGCGTCCCTTACCATCTCTTGCATCCTCCGCTATAAACACTCCTCCTGCCCTAATCAGTCAGCTGACACACCCAGGCAGACCATTTCCGTCAAGGCGAAGCCACGACCTTGGCCTGCAAGCCCGAAGAATACATGAAGATGACACCAGAGGTCCTGAAACTGCTGGGGTTCTACAAGTCCCAGAATGGGTCGGGGCATCTCAAGGGCAAGAATCCGGTCGATGTGTGGGAGGGATTGCAGGGCTATTCAGGTGGGGAGTGGAAGTATGTTCAGGCTTGAAGCTGGACATTAAGATCTTGTTGTACCTGTTTCGGTTGTGTGGTTGGACAGTCAACCCTTGTTAGACATGTACCAAGTGGGACGGATCTGATCGGCGTGAGCTGCATTAGCTTGTCTTAGTTCCTACTATCCGCCCCATCGACCGATGTTTCTACACGCATCCATCCACTTAGCGATATGCTACATTGCTACCCTCATATCCCCAACAAATCCCCTACCTACCCTCAATCCACCCCACCTCCACCCAACATCGGCCCCCCACCGCCTGCGCCGCCCTTCATCCCATTCACATTCCCACCCGTGATCTGCGCGAGATTCACACTCCCATTCATCCCGCCCAACATCCCGTTCCCCTTTGGCCTGCCGAGACTATGCGGATTCACCGTGCCCGCGCCGCCACCATTCGCCTGGTTCGCCTGATGCTGCAGCATCATTTCCTGAAACTGGTCATAACCCAGCCCCATCGTTTTCGCCTGTGCCGCCCACGCCTGTTGTTGTGGCGTCGCGCCCTGCGGACCTTTAGGCAGAGGTCCGTACGACGTGGCGCGTTGGGATGGTTGGAGCTGCAGGGAAGAGGTATTGGTGGGTGGGGGATAATAGGTCGGTGGGAAGCCCGGTGGGGGTTGGGATTGTGGGGATTGACCAGTGTACGATGGGTTGGGGATACCGCCGTTGCCGTTACTGGTGCCAGTGCCGGTACCGTTGGGGAGAGGGGAGGGCTCGGAGAGGGACGGTGTGCGCCGGAGTGGAGCATGCGGGTTTGGACCGGGCGAGGGGTATAGGGATGAAGGGGAGATGGTGCGTGCCAGTTGGCCCGAGTTGCCGCCCGGATTCGGGCTGATATTGGGCAAAGTACCGCTAGCAGACGACGTGGGCGAGCCGTACTGCGGATGCAGCGACGATTGCATGTGCTGCAAGTGCGGTGGGAGGCGCTGTTGCAATTGAGCCTGTTGTTGCTGGTACAGTTGCTGGTATGGCTGAGACCCCGATGGCTGCGACATCTGGCCCTGCTGCTGCTGCTGCTGCTGGATCACTTGACGCTGCTGGGCCTGCTGAGCCTGCTGCTGCGCCAAGAGCGCCTGTTGCTGTTGCGCATGCAGCTGCTGCAGTTGAGCAGGACTCGGCGCCGTGCCCGGCGGAAATGTCGACCCCAGGCTGGGAAAGAGCGATTCGCTCCGTGGCGGCAGATCTCCAGGGAGGAGCGCCCCCGACGATCCTGGCCTAGGCTGCGAGATGGACTGCGTCCGTGATCGCGGGGAGCCCGGCCTTGCGCCCGCAGAAGGTCCGCCCGCCCCAAGTCCCGTAAACGGTAAAGTAGGGATCGCCATTCCGCCTGATCGGCTCTCACCCGAGCTAGAAGCCGTTCGCGTGAGGTTGGCAAAGGTCGGCGCTCCCCCCATTCCCGTCCCTGCCACGACCTCCTCTGGTGGTGGCAAGTCCTCGTTGAGAGGCTTATCCATGTGCGTATAGTATGCCCGGGAATGACGGTCGACCTGGTATGATTGGGTAGAGTAGTCCCATTGTGGTCCACGGTCTCTCCGAGCGCGTATAAGGAGGGTGTTCCTGGAGATCAGCCGACGTAAACTGACTGAAGGACTGGACATACCAGTAAGACGCGCTAGCCTGAACCTCCTCCTTGTCCGCCTCAACCTCTGGTTTCCGCCTCCAATTCCCCGTTCCTATTCCCACATTGCTCAACAACGGCGTTGGAACGACCATTCCGCCAGGTACAGATATTATATCATCCTGCTCCTCAACATTGCCGGAATTGGATCCGTGAGCACCGGCGGATCCATCACCGGGGAGGTATGTCCGCCGACGTTGTGTCCAGTGTTGTTCGACGAGAGACGTGCGATGCCGCTTGGACGAGGGATGTGATGGGGAGTAGGCGGGGTCGGTGATATCAGGCTGATATGGGGTTGATGGAGATGAGGCGGTGTGTAACGTCCCATCGCCATCCATTGATATCCTTCGCTTCTTCCTGGACCCGCTCCCATCCGCATCTTCAGCAGGCATGAACGGCTCTCTCCTTTCGAACCACTCCCTCCTCATCTCATCCGTCATGTACGCCTCCACGTCCAGTTGCTCCCCCCTTGCAGCCGCCATCCTATGCGCCATCAACAACACATCTAGCGTCGGCGCTGGACCCGCCGAAGGGTGCTGCAGCGCCATGGTGCTCGATTCGCCGTTTTTGGGTATGGAGAATGAGGGTGGTGGAAGGAGGAGGACGACATCTTTGCGTCGTCTAGTGATGCGGGGCATCTCTTCGTGGGTAAAATCTGAAACCGCGGAAGGGAAGCCGAGCGGGGCGGCTGACAACGAGATCAAAGGGATAAGGTCCGAGCGTGTGTGCTTCGAATGGAAGCGAGGACCGCGGCGCCCTGAGCCTGGGCGGTGCAGGCGTACCTTTCTCTGATGAGCTTGATACCTGAGCTTGCTCGTAGTTCTCTTGATGCCGATCACACGGCGCGTCTATGAGGTATGCGAGCTTTGGCTTGGTAGTACTTTACTTGTATTAGGCGATTGAACCAAACAAAGGGGCCAGTCTTGGGCGCAGGGTTTGGCTGGTACCTGGTGAACGGCATCAAATCAGAGTAGAGGAATTCGCCGCTTTGGGCAATTTAGAGGGGCACAAGATGAAACGCGTCCATTCCAGCGCAGCGAGCAGCCCTCTTGACCATATCCACAGCTGAGTGATAGCTCATACTAAGCAGATACCCAGCTCAGCATCGCACATGTCAAGGCATCACACAATAGACATGTCATCAGCTAACGACGGTACGAGTGAGCTGAGTCTTCTGCACACGTGTCAGACAGGGCAGAGCTCACTCCGCAGCCGATAAATACTCCATCATCCTCCCGACTTATAACGAGCGCAAGAACTTGCCTGTGATCATCTGGTTGCTGGCCAGGACATTTGAGGCCAAGTGGGTTGAACACTGCTCGGCTCTTATGCGTGCAGACGAGCTATAGCTGACTGGGTAGTGGGATCGATTGGGAGATCATCATTGTAGACGATGCGAGTCCGGACGGGACGCAGGACGTCGCCAAGCAGTTGGCGGGAGTGTATGGCGAGGACCGAGTAGTATGTACAGCTGAGGGTTCAGCACGATTGCGTCAAGACGAAGCTGATAGTATAGGTACTAAAGCCTCGAGCAGGCAAGCTAGGCTTGGGGTGAGCTTCCACGTCCGGACCTTGCGGGCAGACCCAGCTGACAATGCAGGACAGCATACGTCCACGGCCTCAACTTCTGTACCGGCAACTTTGTGATCATCATGGACGCCGACTTTTCACACCACGTATGCTCCCCCTCCCCCCCTTCCCGTTCCCAGCGGATCCGCTAACGCCCAGCCCAAATTCATCCCCGAGCTCATCCGCCAACAAAAAACGCACAACCTCGACATTGTCACCGGCACGCGATACTCGTCTCACCCCAAACCGGGCTTCTTGTCCGGCGTCAAACCAATAGGACTGGGTCCGGGCGGGGTGTACGGCTGGGATCTGAAGCGCAAGCTGGTTTCGCGCGGAGCCAACTTTTTGGCGGATACGGTGTTGCAGCCTGGGGTCAGCGATCTGACGGGGTCGTTCCGGTCAGTCCTTTCCGTTCGAGATAGAGCCAGAACGCAAGCTGATAAGGTAGACTATACCGGAAACCCGCTCTCCAGAATATCATCTCTCAGTGCACGTCCAAAGGCTACGTCTTCCAGATGGAAATCATCGTCCGGGCTCGCGCATTAGGGTACACGGTCGGCGAAGTACCCATCACGTTTGTGGATCGGATATATGGCGAGAGCAAGTTGTCGGGGAGTGAGATTGTGGGCTATGCCAAGGGCGTCATGTCGCTCTGGTGGGGAGTCTAGGTGCCTGAGTAAATACATGTAAAGAAATCCATCGCTATGTCTACAAACAATCTCGTGTCGCTTGTCTCTTACTGATCTGATCTACTACTTACGCACTATATACTACATGATGATATTGGCTCTTCCACCTTATCGTCACCTGTCCAGCTACGACATGACCCCACTCCCACTCCTACTAACCTCACCCCCCATGACCCTCCCGACTCCCGGCGATACCCCGGCTCCGGCTCCGCGCCAAGACCACCTACTCTCAAAGCTCCCAACGCTACTCTCGCTCCCTTTCCGCCTCATCGCCCGCGTACTCGCTCCTTCATCCACTCCGCCCGCCCGGCCGAGCCCCCAGCTCGCATGCGAGAGTGATGCCGAACCCCTTGTCCCCAGCGTGGGATGGAGCGAAGGCTGATACTCCTTCTGTTGCTGATCAAGCGGGAGGGGACTGGCGAGGGATGGCGGCCGCCGATTTTGCTCATCCACGGACCGATGAGACGGCGCGAGCGATGAAGGTCGATGCGGCGCATACGCATATGGTCCCGGCGTAGGAGGCCCAGATACCCCAGACTCATTGGGTATAGGCGCAAAGGTCACCGACGGGCTCGTGCCCAGACCTGGCCGCGGAGCACTCGGCGCGTAGTTGCTGATCATGCTCATCCGAGAGATGCTCGTTGGGCGGTGGAGAGACCCAGCACCGCTCGGGGCGCCATAAGCCGGGTTGGGGGCGGCGAATGTGGAGCTGGCAAGAGTGAGGATGGAGGCGTTATCGTTTGGAGGGGACGATGGACGGGGATTATGGATCGGGTGGGGGTGAGTGTGTTTGGGAGGAAGGGCTTGGAATGCGGGTGCCGAGGGGGTTGGGGTCGGACTGGATGGTCCAGATACGGGGAGAGAGGCGTCCCGCGAGAAAGAGGTACGGAGGGGTGAGGGGGGTACGGTGGTCGACATGGGTGAGCCGGAGATGGAGGAGTTGTGCACGGTAGAGGGTGGGGTCGTGGCGGTCGGGGCTGTGCTCGGTCCGGCTACTGCATTTTGTGGGATGTTGGGAGGTACCGACTGAGTGGGTGGAGTTACAGCTGTTGCTGGGGCAGGCGCGACCTGGGCAATATGCGCTACGGCCGGCCCAGAATCAAAGCTGACAATGGTCGTCGGCTTGGTACTCGCACTGCCATGCCGACTGAGCCCGTGACTGCTGCTCTCGTCGTAGCCGTACCGGTCCGATGCGTCTCCAATGGACGAGCTCGAGTCCTGGCGGCTCGAGAACCGCCTAGCGGGGGAGGTGAGCGAGCGGGACCGGTGTGGCTTGGGCGAGAGAAGCGAGGCCGAAGGGGTCTGCGACCGAGTCGACTGTGACGGAGTTGGCGAGGAGGGATGCGACGGCGGAATAGGCCGTATCGACGCATTCTCGTCTGCCCCGCCGGGTGTCCTGCTCCGCCGATCCCGGCCCGTAGCCAGGGAATCCCATTCCTCCCTCCTCCCTCCTGTGCTCCCCCACCTGACGCTCCCGTCCTCCCCAAACATCTCTTCCACCATACTCCTCCTCGCCGCGGGTCTTAGACTGGAGCTCACACTCCGTCCCGAACGCACACTGGGCGAGCGCGATCGCGTCCGGAAAGACACGCTTCGGTCGCCTAGGCCACTTGCGCTCGCCCATGCCGACGCGGACGAAGACATGATGCTTCCCTTGTACATGTGGATAGGCATCGACGGGTAGGGGTTGTTGGCCTCGCGCCGCCGCTCCCGCTCGGATGGGGAGGCCGAGAAGAGCGAGTACGACTGGAGGGAGTGGGCTTCCGAGCCGGACAAGATGGAATTGCGGACGGGGGTCTGGGGGAAGATTTGGGATGGGCTGAGCCGTGGTCGGTGTTGCGAGGTAGGAGTGGGGATGGCGAGTCTGGTGGCGGGTTGAGTGGATTTCGGCTTGATTGACGGTCGAGTCTGGCCGGTAGTTGAACCAGCTACGGGCTGGGTGATGGATGGAATAGCGATATGGCTGTCCCCCGCGCCCGTTTTGCCCTTCTTGGGCAACGTGGTGTACTTGCCCCGCTGCTCATTCGTATGCACACGGACAGTACTCGTCGTCCGCCCCGTCACGTCCGCGCTCGAGACCGCCGCCCCCGGCTCGGCAATAGAAGCCCTTCGCCCTCCGCCCAACTTTCGCGATATCCAGTTCAGGATAGGCTTGCCACCTCCCCCGTGTCCGTGTCCATGCGAGCCGCTACCGCTACTTGCGTGCTGAACATGACCGCTCCTATCCCCCTCCACAGGCTTGGACTTCGTTCCAGCCCCCACGCCACCCGAGCCTTCGCCCTCCTTTGAGCGGACTCGGGGCGGCTGGTGCGCGCTTGCGTACGCTTCGGCCTTGCTTAGACCGCCTCGGGGAGAGCTGGAAGTGTGATTCGCTGCATGAGGGGAAGAGGGCGTGGAGGGAGGGGTGTTGAGATGATGCGCCGACAACGGCTGGAGTGGCTGGATTGTCAGCGGCATCTCAAGGAGGGGGGAGCAGCCCAACCCGAGGACCAGGATAGTTAAGGCGATACTCACCACTGTGCTCGTCATATCTTCTGATTGACGAGACTCATACTCCAGGAGAGGGCGAACAGGGTGTGTAGAGGTAAGAGATGGTATAGAAGCAGGTGCGAAGGTGTGTTGCGTGCAAGGCTGACCGTGAGGCAAAGCCAAGCTAAGCCAGCCGAAATCATTCGGTGATCTTTCCGACGGAACGACCAAGCTTACGTGAGGGCCGGATAAACCCCTTCGGAGAAGACCGATAGTGGCGTTCGGACCTTGGTCGAGCATTTGAAGCTTTTTCAGCTGTAGCAAGTATTCGTTGAGTGGTAGGATGGAGCCATGCATACTGGGACCTAGACCGATGGTCGAAGATGGAGTGAGGACAATGGAGCGAGGCGATGCACCTGTGAAAAATCGCAGCGAGACGCAAAGTGGAGGTGGAGGTGGGGGAGAAGTGGGGACGCCCGCGCGCCGGAAAAACCTCTGTGGAGGGCTCGATTCGGGCCGAGAAGTAGAGCCGCAAGACCTTGAGTTGCGCGCTATTCAGTTGTTCCACTCCCTCATCTGTCCATAGTTCTCAAGCCTGTCGCGAGTTCGCGTTGTTCTTTGTCTCCACATGTCGTATCCTCAACCTGAAGCCGCTGGTGCGGTCAACACCAACGCCAACGCCCGGTCCGCCTCAATATCCTCCCACGACTCACATCATCGCCAGTCTGTCGACCTTCCTCCGCTCCCCAACATCCCTCGTGCCGTTCCTAATCGATATGCGGCATCTCGACCCGGACCCACTGTACCACCGCTCGGTGCGCCCGTCCCCGCGACCAGACAAGCGGGGTACGGCGGTGCTGGCTTTACGCCGGTCCAGCGCTCTTCCTCCCGCCTGTCAAATCGCTCATTCAACCAGACCTTCATAGACGCGCCAGTGACTATCACTGCGCTTCCCGAGATCAGGCGGCAAGAAACGCACGCGAGTGTGCGGACGGAGATGACCAAGGTGGAAGATGGGGGTAAGGCGGAAGAAGGGGGAGAAGGGATGTCGATGCAGGGGGAGAAGGGCAAGGTGGTGCAGGTTTCTCAGGATGGGACGGAGGTCACATTTCCAGACGGCGGAAAAGCGGTGAGTGTCCGCAGTGATGTACTGGGGTGCGAGCTAATGTGCAGGCCTGGCTGGTCGTATTGGGCGGAGTGTGCGCGCTGTTTTGCGGGTTTGGCCTGACTGCCGCATTGGGCGGGTTCCAGACGTACTACACGTTTACGCTCATCCCGACCTACTCTTCGTAAGTTATCTACAAGTCTGGTAGAGGACTCAGTGCTGATATCGACCAGGAGCACGATCGCGTGGATACCAGGGTGAGTCTAGTCATTGCCTTAATCCCCTCATCGCTCACACTCCAGGACCCAGGCCTTCATTACCTTCGGTCTAGCAGCCTTCACGGGCTCCCTGTTTGACAAATACGGTCACAAGCCGCTCATCTTCGTGGGCTCGGTCATGAGCGGACTCGGCCTGATCCTGCTGGGATTCTGCACAGAGTATTGGCAGTTGTTTCTGGTGCACGCTTTAGTGATTGGGATTGGGAATAATCTGATGTGAGCGCCTCCTCACGCTGTGCCGCACGCTCTCTGGCGTGGTTTCAGGCTGACAATATTAGCTTCATATCGCCGATGGGAGTCGTCGGGCAGTGGTTCTCCAGAAGACGCGGACTTGCTTTGTGAGTTGTCCTGCTCCGCCGTATTGTCTGAAGAGATGGAAGCTGACGAGATAGCGGTATACTTAGTTAGTCTCCTGATAGCATAGACGCGTTTGTGATGTACTTGTCGTACTGATACGCTACAGCCGCTGGTGCCTCCCTCGGATCCGTCATTTGGCCATTGATAATAGCAAAGCTTCCCCCCATCAGTAAGTCCACTATTACTATCACTCAGTCCACCTTGCTATGCTGACCGAGTAGTCGGCTTCCCCTGGACAGTCCGACTGATGGGCTTCATCACCATCGCTCTCGGCGCCGCAGCGTTCTTCCTCCTCAAAACCCGGTTACCTCCCAAACCCCCCGGGCCATTCTTTTACTTTAAAGCTTTCCGAAAGGTCTCGTATTGCTGCGTCTCCCTTTCGTCCTTCGTGAGTAATCCTCTCTGCTCGATACGGCACAGAGCTGACATTTCTAGACATATATCATGAGCTTTTTCAGCTTCTTGAGTTTTATCGGAACTTTTGGACAATTGGCTGGACTAGGTGATTTCGCACCATATCTTCTGTGAGTTCCACCATGTGTGAGACTTCATGCCTCGCTGACTCGTACAGCATCATCACGAACGGATCCTCAGCATTTGGGCGGATCAGTCTCGGGCGTGAGTTTCCAGCTTCTCTACTTGCTCACGCCGTCCTTCCGCGCTGACGTGCAGTCCTCGCCGACTATGTCGGCCCATACAACATCACAAGCTTTTCCATCCTCATTATGACCGTCCTCTACTGGTCCTGGATCGCCCTCCGTACCGAGCCCGGCCTGACCGCCTTTGCCGTCCTCTTTGGGTTCTGGTCCGGCGCGTACGTGAGCCAACAAGCGCCCATGTCGTCCGCCGAGGCCGACGATATGCGATTCGCAGGCACGCTCGTCGGGCAAGTCATGTTCTTCATGTCGATCGCGCAGCTCGTCAGTGGTTCGATATTCGGGGCGTTGTTGGGAAACGGAAGTCCAGAGAGTCAGCTCGCGAACGCAAATAAAGCGATAGCGTTCGGGGCGAGTATGATGACTGCGACGACTATATTGCTGGTTATTGGTCGATTGGCGAGGAGTAGGGAACTGTGGGCCAAGGTGTAGAGGCTGGGATCAGTAGATTAGTTGTAGCATAATCATTAGCTATCAGTCGTGGAATCTATCTTTTGCATCTGTCAATAGTGTTACAGTATAAGATACAACTCGAAACTCTCCCTTCTCCACGCTAGAAGTCATACACGTCGCCACCTGCACCGTTCGCACCGCCCACTGGACCCCCACCGCCCAACCCATCCGCATATGGGTCATACGCCCCACCTGCGCCCCGCCCACCCATGCCCATACCCATACCACCAGCCTCCGGTCCCATACCCATCTCGATATTTTTCGCCTGGTCCACAAATTGTTGCTTGATCATCGCTGTTTGCTGGATGAGGAGGGTGCATGCCCGCTTGAGTGCATCGGCAGGATTGGAGCGGTCGTCACATTGGATTTTGAGCTCGATGTTGTTTGTTTGGGGATGGGGAACTTTGTATCCTGCGAAAAGGACGGTGGGGTCGAGAAGGAGTTGGCTGGGAGTCAGCGCGAATGTGAATGGGCGCAAGGCAGACGTACCAACGAATCATGTGCCCGAGGGTGTGGTCCTGATTCCGGAGAGTGATAGTTGCGGCATTGGGGAGCTTGGCATCTTCAGCCAGAGTCAAGCTGGACGCGTCAGCGCATTGTCCAAGCGCGAAGACTGATACATGCGTGATACTGCGGGATACTACAACATGCTAAGCTGACAAGAAGACTTACGGCTTCTCGTCTTCCTGCAACAGCCACGACTCTATCCTATTCGGCTGGTTCTTGCCCTCCGACATCTCGTCTACGGTGGATGCTGATCAGGTTTACAGAACCGGCGGCCTGGTACGCGATACCTGGCTGAAGACGTTGAAGTCTAACGGACCTATCCATAACGATCAGCATGCGTCCCCTCGACCCGTACAATGATAGCAAAGGGAGAAGAGGCGGTAGGAGATCATGATAAGGATGATAATAATCGACATGTAGTCCACCCCGAAGGGGGCCAGTTTCCGTGGATTGACAGATATTATTTAGGTTTCTAATCACTTCGGGAGCAGGGGAGGGGCAGCGAGGAGGTCAGAGCGGGAGGTGTGACTTACCGGTTGAGTCACTCCTGTGATGATGTATAGGAATGTAATAATGGTTGAATGCAAGAGAGGCGCTGGAGAGGCTGGAAGCTGGTTTTGGCCTCTGATTGCAGTTTGATATCAGAGCGAAAGCCACGTCATGGCGAGCTCTGCCGTAAAGCGTGAGGAATGAGGAGCTGGCTGCGGGCCGCGGTCAGCCTGACAATGCCCTTCTGTGTGATCCACTATAATCAATCAACCAGGTGGCAAGACCTGATAGTACGCTTGAAATCCTCACCATCATGGCATGGAAATGTAGCGGGAGAAGCAATGAAGAGGTATGTGCGCCCTGATTCAGCAGCTCGCTCCAGCTAACCGTCCACTGACTCACCCGTAACTTCTGCTGACAGTGAAGCTGATTGACAATCTGCTCAAAGAAGGACTCATACAGGCGCCACTAGTTGCAGAGGTGGGCTGATTATCTGCAGCGTGAGAGGATTTCAGCACGGGCGCACTGAGCTTTCCAGGCCATGCGCAAGGTGGACAGGAGGAACTATGTTCCCGACGTTCAGCTGGCGTATCAAGACTCCCCTCAGTGAGTCCATTAAAGTGGCTCGTATAAGCCTTGTGCCATAGCTAAGACTCAGGATCATAGGATACGGCGCTACCATATCCGCCCCGCACATGCACGCGCTCGCATGCGAGAACTTGCTGCCTTTGCTTCAGCTTGCGGACAAGGAAGCGGGTGCTATCCTGGACGTAGGGTGCGGAAGTGGTTACTGTGAGTCTACCAGCATCCTGTATTGGCGCCGAAGGGCTGACCTCAGGCAGTGACGGCAGTACTGCATCATCTCGCCCCTAGCGCGACCGTTGTGGGGATCGACCATATCCCCGGCTTGACCCAGATGTCGCGAATGAATCTGGCGAAGGATGGCTTGGCGGTAGACTCTGATGATGCGCGCATACGTATAGTCACCGGAGACGGTCGAAGAGGTGAGATACCAAAACTTTCTTATATGCCGGCTCAAGCTGATGCCGCAGGATGGGCAGGTCAGGGTGAGGGGCTAACTCTTACAAACGCAGAGGATGGAGCTGAACAGCAGGACCATATCAGGTCATCCATATTGGAGCTGCTGCCCCCGAGATACCTCAAGATCTGGTCGATCAGCTAGCTAAGCCAGGTCGGATGTCTATACCGGTCGGGACGGACAGACAAGGCAAGTCTTTCGCTCTAACAGCCCGACAGGGAGTAAGACCGGAAGGCTTATTGAAGCGGGAGGGCTGACTATACAGATATTTGGCAAGTCGACAAATCGGCGGAGGGAGAGGTGACCAGGACCAAGCTCTTCGGGGTCAGGGTAAGTTGCTTTCTCAGCTGATAACGCCAGCTAAGCTAGGCAGTATGTCCCTCTCACGGACGCTGATAGTCAATGGCAGGAATGAGGTAGCGTGGTAGATGTTGTACATAGGATTCATACACCAGACTGAGATGTATCAAGATCAGGGCTGTACAAACACCCTACCCACACCCCCCTTACCCATCCCTGGGCCTGAAAGCAGCACATCCCGCCTCGCGTCATCCACACCCTCATATACCCTGATTCGCGGCAAGTCCACCCATCCCGTTGTGCTCACCGGCACACACTCCACCCTGATCTCCCGCTGGCTATTCGGAGGTATATCCGCCAATCTCGCCACCCTATTGCCCATCCATACGAATGCATCCGATATGTCCACACTTACTGCAGTGTCGGGTATCGAGTGGGTCGGGTGCGAGTTGGTAATGGTAATGACGACGGGAAAGGGATGTTGTAGGTGAACGGTCTTGGGAGTGCGGAGTTGGGCGGTCAGGAAGGATTGTTGAGTGGGGAAGACGAGGGGTGGGAGGGGTAAGATGTTCTCGATGAATTCGGACGCGTCGTCACTGGATATGTCAGCTTGAGGTTAGAAGACGATGTGATCGGCTCACCTTCGCCAGCTGATAGCTAGGTTTGCCGGTATGTCACCCTGAGGCCCTGAGGCGGAAGCTTGACGCGGCCGCAAAGTGTACTTCGTCACCGTGCTATATACCGTATGTTCGGTCCAGCCTGACGATGAGCTAGGGGTCACACCAAGAAGACAGAAGCTCACGCTGCGCGACAAAGGGGTCGATGGCGAGAGTGTTGGCAGACAGCTCCGCGTTTTCCAGTCCCTAGCTGATCAGCTCAGGCCAACTTCGAGATGAGAAACGTACCGCTTGCGTCAAAGACAAGCTGCCGACCTCGATCCCTCTGACTTGATTCCCGGTAAAGATCGTACTGATTGTAGCGTCGACCACCAGGCCGTCATCCATCATCCTGGTTGGCGAGTACGTGACCCGAGTCGACATGCCGAACGGCGCCATGATCGGTATAACTGCTGTCGCTTCAAAATCTTCCGCTCGAGCTGGCATATTGGAGGGCGAGTCGGGATCGTCTGTCGATGATGAGACATCTGCTGCGACAACGGTGGTCTGCAGCGAGACGTCAATGACCTTCGTCCCGATAGCGGACGACTTGAGATGTATCGTCCTCTCCAGCGCTTCGCCAGCTTTCAGTAGGCCGAGATCGAGGTCTTTGAGCAGGCTGGTGGACTCGTTGGCGTCCAGCGATATTGACGATTCTGCCGGTATCAGCTACTGTCGTCCCCGCCGCGCGAAAGTGCTCACCTTCTCCCTCTTCTCCAGGGTGGAGAAATACCGACATCACTAGCTCCAAATCCCGCTCATCCCTGCTCGTGATCTTCACCTTCACTGGTATCCTCTCGCCCATGAAGGCTGGAGGAAGGTGATCCAGCTTGAGGTCGACGAGGTGAGGGCTTGTGATGATGCTAAAGAGATTAGCTCGCCCCTGAAGACTGATCAAGATCGCTTACCGAATAGAGCTGGAGATACCTCCAGAGGGCACATAAGATACCTCGCCCGCCATCCACTCCTGAAGTGGCGTTGGGTCGAACCCGAGCTGAAGATCCCAGACGCCCTGCTTAAGCAAGAGGCGGACTGATGAGACCTATACTCTGAGCTGGCAGTCCCATATCACTTCAGAGACAAGACCCACCTCGCAGTCACCCTCGGCGTCACCCAGTAGCGTCCCTTGTAGCACAACTACCTGTCCGGGACTCCATTGTAGGCGTGCTTTCGAGGTGGCTTGAGGCTCGGAATGGTGGATCATTCCCAGGTCGACCAGTGATACCTTACCGTCCGATGAGGAATCGGCTTCGATGGTGCAGTCGGGTCGACCATCCGAGAACGCTATGACCGCTGACGAAAATGCCAAGTCTGATATTTGGACATCGTCAGGACAAGCGATCGAGATCTGGAATGAGACCGAGCTGGAGACGGGAGCTTCTGCCTGCCAGAAGCCAGCTCGGACATCCACTGTCGGAATCAGCCGGTGCACTACGAATGTCTCGGGTTGCTCACATAATGGCTTGTCTTTCCCCATGTCCAGAATTATAGGCTCCTCGCTGGCGGGAGCGGTAGTCTGCACTGTCAGCTCGGTTCCGCACCCAAGACAAGGGGGAAAATGACCTTCATCAGGGATAACAGATCTTCAGGCAGTGCCATGCGATCTTCGCCTTCTATACCGCTATCTGTCCTTATCAGCCATGATTCCTCAGAAGCAGCGAGCGAAGCTCACCTGGACACATCATCTCGACCAGGAGTCTCGCGGCGGACTCGACTTGCCCGGTATGTTGAGCACACTCATACCACAACTTCCGGATCTGGCGGACGATCGGCGTCCACTTATCTCTCTGGAAGGTCGGCGAGATACGCTCAAAGAAGCTGCCTGATCAGCTCCGCCCCAGCAAAAGAGCTCACCGCATGGCCATGTCATACTGCGCAGACTGGCAGTAGGACTCGGCTATCCTGTACGCCACGTACAGCGCGGTCCTATTCTGCGCCATGTCTTGCTCTTTGAGCAAAGAGTAAGCTTTGGTGAATAGCTCAACGACGACGGCGGAATGATCGACCTTCTTTTCATTGGCGAAGCCGGGAGCGGCCGACACGTAGCCTGACGCAGCACCTGACTCCGAAGCAAGAGCATCCTCCTGGTCGATCAGCACATCACCATCGCCCGAGCGCTAGACTTACCTCCAAAGCAAGCGCCTCCTCGAAGCGCTTTTGACGTTGGACGGAACAGCTTGCAGCGGTGTAGAAGTAAAATGCGGGTGACTGGAGGGTCTGAAGTGGATTTGTTGATGAGATAGGGGTTGACCAGTATTCTGGTGTCGGGGGCATTGCAGCTGATTGGGCGGTGGGAAGGACAGGCGGGGCGAGGATTGGTATACGCAGACCTGACTGGACGCCCGCTTCCAGCAGCTCTGCAAAAATGCGGTATCTACACGGGTCAGTTCATGGATCGATAGTCTGGGAGACCAGCTCACTGTCGGGCGATCCAGCTCCAAAACTCGAACGTCTCCTCCCCGATCCCCCAGCCTCGCGATAGGTCCCCAAACCGCTTCAAATGCACAAAGAAAGGCCCGAGCACCTTGGCCGAGTCGTCGCCGTACAGCAGCAAGCGGCATATCCTCATGGCGACGCAATCAGCCAGCACCTTGGCCTCCGCCCATCGCTTCGTCCGCGGTGGTAAAGTCTGGGTTGAGGAGAACATCCGGGCCAGCTCGTTCCAGCAGTCTTCGTAATGCCTACTAGTCAGCTCATTCTAAAGGGGACAACTGGACGTACCGTCTGGCTTCGTCGAGATCGCCTCGGATCTCGGCAAACCACCCGCTCTTCCAGTCATACCTGACCGCCCATCCTTGCGCGCCTAGCACCTTCCCTGCGGCGCCTGGGACGGCTAACGAGCTAGTCGACACTCGTGCTCGTTTTCGCTTCACGCGCTTTGCATGGGCAGAGTAGTATTCCGCCGCCGAGTCGAAGAGCGCGTCCTGCAGACTCTGTACGAATTCGGGGAGTTGATCCGCAGGTACAGGGGAGAGGACGAAAAGCGAAGCTTTGGAGGATAGGGCTGACGCGCGGCGGAGGTATGATAGTCGGGGGTCAAGTGCGGGTGAATCTGCAAGTCAGCGAGAGTAAGCTTCTCCTGATGAGACTTACCGAGAGCTGCAGCGCTAGCCATCAAGACAACCGTCAACTTGATGCCCCTCTCACCCAGTCTTCTCCGCCTATCCCCTATCTCCTTGACCAGCGCCTCATCCATTTCTTGCTCCTTTGCGCGCCTCTCCGCGTTTTGTGCCTCGTTCCCGCCCAGGATATCCTCAACTTCCCCTTCTTCAGTCGACTCGTACAGTCGTAAAAAGAGCACAAAGACCGAAGGGACCATCTCGGCGTGTTTTCGGACCCAGATAGGGGCAATGAGACCGTCCGGGTAGAGCGGGGAAGTGGGCGTCAAGGGTGAGAGGGGAGAGCGGGGAGCGGAGATATCGACCTGGGATCCTGCTGGACTGGGGTTGATCTTGCGCATAGGAAGTCGGACGTGCTGGACAATCAGCTCACAGTCGATAGGCTAATGGTAAAGCGTACCTTGTCGACCAGCATGATCCTAAAGTCGCGTCGCTCAGACTGCTTGACCCACACCTTCCCTTTCCCGCCCAGACCCTCCAGCGACTCCCGCAGATTTCGCACCAGCAGCTCAAACTCATCCTCCTCCGCATCCACGGCAAGCTGGATGCTGGAACTAGATTTGGACGGCCCAGCGACCTGGTCCAAAGTCTTCGAGCCGTCCTCGTTCCGGATAGGAGGGGAGGTGGCCGGAGGGGAGATCGGGAGAGACATGTGTGCCAGTGGGCTTGGCGACGCTATCGGTGTTGTAAGAGCTGGTCCGCCATGTGAAGCTTCCAGACGTGTAGCGGTGGAGCCGGCGCGCGATCGCTGGCCTGAACCAGAGGCTAGAGAGGCCGCTCGGTCCCTGGACGACGGGGTCAAGCCGGCCACGAACATAAGCGGCTGGGGGTGCGCGAGGAACTGTGTGTCAGCATGGAGAGGAAACATTTGTTCTGCCAGCTCACCTCATGAGGATATGAGTTCATCTTGCTCAGGAGACCAAGATGGAGAAGGTAAGGTGAAGTATGTTTGGTGGACAGAGGTGAAGCCCAAGTTGCTCCGCATTCCTCTTTTGCCTTTCGACATATCACAACCCAAACATCCCATTCATCCGCCTTGTATCCTGGATTAGCAGTCTCGCGTCGGTACACTCGCCAGAGGCCCAGCATACCATCGTAATCATGGCAAGCGCCTCAGGATACAATCATCAGCGATTCGCCCGCACAGTCCTCAAGAAAGCCCGGAAATGGGAGGCGAGCTTGACTGTCCAGCTCCACCCTTCTTATTGGAAGTTTGCCGAGTCTGTGAGTTGCATTCACCCCAAGAAGTCCACCACGGATCAAATATCGCATCGACTGACTATCTAGCCCCACAACTTCCAATATGAAGGCCCTATGCGCCCCTTCCTCCTCGCCCTCCGATCTCAAGTCATCCCGTCCGCCCTCATCCCCTTCCTTTATGACATCAATCCACCCGTTGCTTTTGTGGATGGATGCCTCGTCGTCGAGGTCCAGGACTTTAGGCGGATACCGGATGTGCGCAGCAGGGTGGTCATGCGCCCGGCTGCGGAGAGTCTTGCGCAGACTATAGAGCATATGTTGGAGAGGAGAGGCGAGACCTGGGAGGAAGGGCTGGCGCTAGAGCTGGAGTCGAGCATTATCGTGAGTCCAGTCTAGGAGCAAATACAAAAAACTGTGCTTACTCTCAGGCCGCAACATCGCCCCCACTTTACCTCGGGACATCTCTTCTCGCTACTCGCAATGCCGTCCTCTCCATGGCTCTCACTTCACCCGCGACTCCCGGTCTCTCGGCCGATGGGCACCTCCGTTGTCCTAAGACCGCCTCAGAACCCGCGTCATCCACTTCGGACCGGATGCGCAAGCTTCTTCGTGCTGGCGGAGGTGTCGGCGCAGGTCATATGGGAGGTACCGGCTTCCAGCCCAATTGGAGCATTCTGCGACTCAAAGAACGGATGGCGGATATCGAGCGGATCAGGCTGGCGGAGAAGGAGGCGAGGGAAGCTGGGCTTTGGCATCCCGGCCCACCTTTACCCGGGGGAATTGGCGGTATTGGGGACATGCAGCCACAACAGGGACCCAGTGGGGCAGGGATGCCAGCAGAAGAGCAGGCACCGCCACCTCCCCCGCCAAAGAAGAAGAAAAAGAAGCGGGCGGCAGACGATGGAGACAAGGATACGGCGGCAGCATCGGCACCATCTGCCAAGAAGAAGAAGGGCAAGGCAAACGAATCGCCGGACAAGCCGATGGGGGCGGTGAAGCCGAAGGTGGAGGAAGGGGAGGAGGTAAAGCCGCCTCCCAAGAAGAAGCCAAAGAAGAAGGCGGTCAAGACGGAGACTTAGGGATTGAGGGTGCGGTAGTATGCCTGTTGTATATAATAGATGATTGTATCGTCCCACAGTACAGTATCGCTGCAATGTTGTAATAGCCCGCTCTGACCGTCGACTTGATCGCTTCGACATCCCGCTGGTGCACGCGGGCCCTTGTTCTGGACGTGCATCAGCGCAACCTTCCTTGATGGGCAAGTCTAACCCTCCGAGGGATGGAGTTGGGCATTTACAGTATCCAGGTGCGGACCCCGTCCATCAGCCTGTGCCACCGCATCCACCGCGCACCGATCCCCACTGGTGAAGCGGCCGGACGAGGAATGAGTAGTTGCTCGCTTCCGACGGAAGAAACACAGGTCGGGCCAAAGGCTTCAGCATTAAACGCGTCAAGACTTGCATCTCGCAACTTGAACCGGCTTACCGGATTCGCTCTATCCCCCTTCTCTTCACATAGATCAATCAGGAGACACCTTCCTCATCATGCCAGCTATTCCGAGCAACAGGAGAGGTCAGGCAGTGATGCGCCCCGGTCAGTCTCTCCCAAAGGTCAACGGCAAGGAGCCAGTGACTGACCTTTCCGCAGAGCCCACTGTTCCTCCTACCGTCTCGAGGATCCGTCGAGGCGGCAAAGCTGCGCAGGAGGCGTACAGCTGTCTCGACATCCGTCAGAGCATCTTTGCCTTCCTGGACCGTGCGACGCTCGCGGGAGCCCTCCGGCTCAGCCGGAAGTCCACCGCCAGTGTAGCGGAGATACTCTACCATAGAGTAGGGGTGTCGGTCATGGCCAGTATGGGTCGCGGGACGGTATGTCTTATTCGAATCGCTAGTATAAGCGGCTGATATTGGCAGGAGAGGCGCAGGGTATACTGCGACGCCGTGCGGATCCTAGACCGAAACACTCCCCCTCCCTTCGAGCCGCTCCTCGCGGAGTATGGCCCTCGGCACGCCGAGTTCCAAAGAGCTCCGGTCCGCTTTGACCTCAAAAGGCTCAGCTCCGACCTTGTCATCTGGCTTCGGAAATTCCCAAACCTCCGCACCATCTATGCGGATCTCCCGGCCAACGCAGCGGATGACGCGTACGTCGTATACATCAACGAGGTCCGAGGCGCCGAAGCGAACTCTGTATTATCTATACGGGTCGAGCTGGAGTCCAAAGTCCAAGTTGAGATGTACGACTATCCTCTTCCTATCCCCAACGCCTCCCTCCTCCCTCCTCTCCCAACCAGTGATCTGATGGCCATCTCACAGACGATCGCTATACAACTCCTGGCCAACACCAAAAGGATGTGCCCGATACGGCTCGACCAGCTTCAAATGTCGGCGCATTTCTCGCGGTGGAAGACGTGGCTGTATCTGGACCCCGCGCTCGATGCGCGGGTGAGCAGTATAGACCACTACGTCGTCGGCGAGGAGATGCGCGTCTCGGTGGACGATTCACTGTCGTTCCTGGCGGAAAGGAGACAGCGCGGGTGCGCTCCCATCACCCGATTCACCCTCTGCCACACACCGAACGCCTTCCTGGCCACGGACGGACCGCCAATGACGGCCGAACGCCTGCGTGCCATTGCCGCAGCGATCGGACCTCAGCTCCAGGAGCTCCGCATCAGCATGTCGGCGGTCTGGAGCAGCCCAGCGATGAAGGATCTCCAGATCCCAATCGGTATCTTCGACAACGCATTCCCCTCCCTTCGCAAACTCTTCCTCGGTTTCGAGTACAACTCGACCTCTCTCAAACCTACCGCGTCGCTCCACGGGATGCCTGCTCTGCAGGTGTTCCATATGGAGAACAAATTCCGCTTCCCCGAGCCGGACATCACCAGGATGCCGGAAATGGTGTATGGTCTTGGCGCAGACGAGTGCACTTTTTATTGCCATGGATTGATTACGGTGCTGGAGATGAAGGCTATGAATGAGAGTGTACAAACCCTCCGAAAGTAAGTGCCTAATCATAGTCTTGTGCATTACTGACAGGACAGGCAACGCCGCGAGCAATCTCTTCCCATAACCCGGGATGAGCCTCAGGACCGCCGCGAGCCATCCCTTCCAGTGTCCCGGAATATGCCTCAAGGCCGCCACGCTTCCTCACCAGGGACTGACCCGTCGGACTGGTTCGAGATCACACAAGCCCCTCCGAAAACTCGCAATGTGGCTCCAAACCGCCAGGCGTCCTCGTCTGCGGACGACAAGTCGGACTGGTTCGAGATTAAGCAATCCCCTCCCAAACCCCGAAATGGGCCTCAGCGCCAAGTGTCCACTTCCGCCCGGAAGCAGTCGGACTGGTTCGAGATTGTATAGACCAGCAAGGCATTGTATTTTGTATTCTTGGGCTGGTGATTTTGTATTCGGGGTCTACCACTTGTATGGATTGAAGCATCATTGATTGCGCATTTCTCTCTCGTGTATCGTTCTGAACGATTCTATCTCTATTTACAACTTCCTAAGCCTCGCTGGTACCTTCGACCCCCTCTGCTTGAGCTTGACATTCCCAAACACTACCACCCACCATCCCCAGATAGCCACCACCCCATTCCCCACGCCAACCACCTTGCCCAGGGCACCAATCGACCCAGTATTGTACGATACCGCCGCCATGACCGTCGTCAGACCCACCAGGACGTAGAGTATCGGTGTACGCGTAGCGTTGGTAGCCGGAGGCGCGTAGTGCGGGATCAGACCAAAGAGGACGATGAGTGCGATGGAAAGGAGACCGAACCCGATGGTGTGGCAAAGGAAGGATTCGAGGGGCGTGAGGGTGTCGTAGTGCTCCTCGCGCTGAGATGTGGAGAGGGTGGTGGCGGGTGCGACTTGAGCAAAAAAGAGGAGGAGCCGGGGGAAGAGGAGGAGAGGTGTGGCGAGGACAGTGAACCTGAGGTATCAGCCGTGAACCGCGAAGCGCTATATGGTGGTAAAGGCAGCTGAGTATCGCAATATCCATTGCACATCTCCAATGATCTACTCACCATATAGCAGTCCCACAGCCCCAGACACTCGTAACGTCCAACCCTCCTTCCTGGAGATGCACCGCCGCCTTCGCCTTCTCCTCTGCCAGCCTGTACGCCTTGCCCAGCCCGCCCTGCGCTTGTATGTCGGGATGTCTCGGAGGAGGCGTGGGAGCCTTGCCTTTAAGATTGCGTAGCTCTATACCTTCTGACATTGTGCGGTGTAAGTGACAGATTGGAAAGTGAAGGGACGAAGGAGGAGCTTCTGAAGTTGTTCTGCAGCCAACGCGTCATACCTCAACGTGGAAGCCCCTTCCGACGGAAGTCAAGATTGCTGTGGGTGTTGGTAGTCTCGACACCCGACCTCAACAACCTCAAGGCGCTGAAGGGACTACTGCGGGAAGGAGCTGTTGTCGAGATTAGGTGTGGCAAGTCTATAGCTGGCCATCAGCCTCATACTATAAATGCATATTTGATACACCCAAGATCCACTCGGCAATCCTCTTGCTGCCAGATTCCCTACTGATTCGCCTGATCCGCCACTAGATCTCGATCCATCGCCCTCGCTGCCCTCTCCGCCTCTTGCACAGCACGCACGTTCGCCTCGGGCGTGTCCGCCACGGTAGATGGTACCGCCCCCGCTGCCGCTGTTGCTGCAGCGCCCGCAGCAGGCCGTCTCCGACGTCTCCTGGGAAGGGTGATGATCTTTGGCATGGGTCGGTCGTCCAGATCGAGAGCGACATTGGTGGCCGCTTGGAATGCCTACGGCGTCAGCGAAGTGCTACTGCCCTTACACTTGACTCACCTCGATCCAATCAACAACCTCTCTCGCACCCTCCGTCTGCAACAAGAACTGCTCCCCCTCCGACCTGATCCTGACCACATTCTTCCGCTTGACATAGTCCGCCGCCAGTCCACTCTCGGCGCTCTGAAGGGTATACTGCCGGACGAGATGGTTCGTCTGGAAGTGGGCCAGCGCGGAGGTGGTACCACCCGAGCTGGACGGAGCGGCAATCGTGGTCGCACCGACCGAGGGACGGCGATTCGACTTGGCGAACAAGGCTGGATCCTTCTCGGAACTCGCAGCAGAGGCGGGCGTAGCGAGAGAGGCGTTGGATGTGGATGCTGAACCGCCAGATACGGATGTCCGCCGGGAAGAGTCGGACACGCTGGTGCTTGACCCAAGGCCAGTGAGAGATCCTCGACGTCCCGGGTCAAAGCCCGCTGGAAGACCTGATACGCTGCCCGCGCGTGTCCGGTCGGCCACGGGGTTGAGGGGACTATTGGTAGATCCCCGCCTGCCCCCTCCCGCGGCTACACCGGCCATGACCGCCTCGCTCACACTCCCTCTGCGACCACCAGCACCGTATGCACCCGAGGTACCCGATGATGCGCTCGCCCGACGCTGCTGGTCCGCCGGAATATGAACGTGGAGGTACTCTTCATCGTCGTCCTCGGCGATGGGGCTGATGCCGGGCGGTGCACCTTCCCTCGGGACGAAGCGGTGCGGGTCGAATTTGTACAGCGTAAGGGCAGTTCCGCGGAGGATACAGTAGTATTTCTTCCAGCTCCGATCGCGGGCCTGTACGCCTGGAGCGGTGAATTCCATTTTGCGGGATAACATCCCTTCGATATGAACCTGACGGTCAGTTTGTCACCGTGATGTCACTGAAGTTCACTTACAGCACACCAGTACCCCGGCAGGACCTCCCTCCCCTCATCCTCCCTCGGCTTGGGGATGACCACACCCGGGTGAGGCGGCTCATATCCTGGCGGCTCGGGCTCCGAGTCCCCGACATCCCCCATCGACCTCCTCCGCTTGACTTTGGTCTCTGACTTGAGTTTGGTCTCGGACCCCTCCTTCCCTCTTGCCCAGAAGACCTTGCTCGCTCCGCCCGGCGTGGACGGTGTAGGCGGTGCCCGAAGCCAGCCTGGAGTCTGAGCACCTGCTTCCCACAGAAAGCTCTGGTGCGCGGGCATTTCGATGCGTTGGGGCATGTCCGCGGACCGGACAGCTTCGCCGGATGTGATGGGTGTCAGGCGGGGCATGAGTTCCGAGCTAGAGACGAGGGTAGGCTCCATTGCTAGATCGTTGGCTAGCGCAAGAGGCGGTTCGGGACTTTCTGTTTCTCGCTCCGGTTCCGGCCGACGCAGATCCACTAGGGACTGGGATGCCCGACTGTAGAATGATGGGCGAGTGGATGAGGTTGGGCGAGTGTCACCAACGGACGGGCTCTGCGGCAGCGACGTATTGGCAGTGTATGGTGAGTGAGTACTGGAGCCTTCGTCGGACCCGTCGTTGCCCTCGCCGGTATTGCTAGAGATGTCCGAAGAGGGGGACGCGAGAGGTGGCTCTGCCCGTGGGGACGATGTCGCAGGTGCAAGCGGGGCAGCGAGGCCAAGATCGAGAGGCGCAGCGAGCGGGGCAGCAGCGATCGGCGCACTGGACTCCTCCGGCAGCTCGACGCTCTGTGATGGGGGCGTAGCAGCCGCATTGCCAAAGTATCCCTCATCACTCGAGAGCGCTCGCTGCAGACCCGATGCCGGAGCCTTGGGTGTTTTTGCGGCCGGCTTGAATGGAGTCAAGCTGGGAGTGGTAGAAGCAAAGCTTGTCCACCCGCCTCCGGTGCCACTGGAATTCCCGATGGACCACTGAGGCTCGCCATTCGTTTGCGCCGTAGCCCGTGCTGGCGACTTGTCCGGAACCTGAGGCAGAGGAACAGCCGCCTGCACTGGCGAGACCGATTTGAGCAGGGGCGGACTGAGCTGTGCTCTCCGCTCCAGCAGGCTCTCGGCCTGGGTCGCCGGACCCTCCTCTTCCTCCGTCACCGTCGAGATCTTGAGCGAGCTCGACGGCGTGACTTTCCCGGCCGTCGAAGCCTTCCCTTTCCCTTTACCCTTCAGCCGATCGAGCGGACTCATCGCCTTCCCCTTCCCCTTGCTCTTCATAGGCGACGGCTCGGTTTCCGTTTCCGGCTCGGAGTCGTCATCTTCCTCCCCACCTTCCACCTCGGTATCCGATCCATCATCGTCATCGTCGTCGTCGCCGGCTTCTCCGCCATCGTCGACGGGCATGGGTTTTGTTGAAGCCTGGCGAAGCATGACAGGCTGTAGCGTCAGCAAGCCTATAGGGTACAGAACTCACCATAGCTCTCCTCATCTTCCTCAATTCCTCCTCTGACGACGCCGACTTTCCCTTCTCTTTTGACCCCGAGCCCGGCATGGAGAACGGGAACCCCCCTCCACCCGGCGTGCGTGGTGTAGCCATTCCAGGCGTCCCCAGACCACCCCATCCTGGCGTGCGGGGCACGCCCGGCGTCCTTGGCGACATGACTGCTCCACCTCCCTCCTTGCCCATCCCGCCCCATCCTGGCGTGCTCGCCCCGCCCGCAGCCTGATTGAACCCCGCCCAGCCCTGCATCGTTGGCAAATTCTTGATCGGCTGTGGCATGGGAGGCGACTGAATGAGCGTGGTCCGCCTCGACGGCATCGCAGGCCGCATTTTGCCGTTGGGACCGACGATCATGCCTGGTATGGGTGACATTATTGGTGTACTACCGGTCGGAGAGGCAAGTCTGGATACAGATGTGGAAGGGGTAAGACCGGAAGGGGTGGTGGCGGTAGGGGTGGAAACGAGGGGCTCCTCGCTCTCCCGCCGAGAAGAAGATTCAGACGCCAATAGTGGTTCCCGCTCGATGAGTGGTCCGGTGCCGATATCGCCCTTCTGCGTCTGCAGCTGTAAAGACGGCTTGGCCCGCGGTGCCTCCTCGATCTTCGGCAACTCTTCCGTCCGCCGAGTGGGAGTGACTGGCGCAGCCGCCGTTTTTGGCGCATCCGGCTTGAGCGGTTCCCACGACGCCAGCTTTCCCCTCATATCCAATGACCGCCTATTCTCATTCTCGCTCATCCCTCCTCCCGCTAGCGGACTGGGTGCTGGCGGGCTCGTCCCATTGATTTGTCCGTCCGGCGCTATATCGGCGTAGCTGTCCTCATCCGGCAGGACAAGAGGGTACGATGGCGCCCACTGCCTGCTCCCGCGCTTGCTCGCTGCGACCGGCGAAGCTTCTGGCGAGGCAGACTGCGACAAGCTAAAGTTCTCCGGGAACAGGGCTGGAGAGCCTAGGCTGCCTCGTCGTCCGGCCGCCGCACCATTCCGCTGAGGCGTCGCATTGACCTCTTCCCACCCAGATGTGATATCCGAGCGGGGTTGGTCTGAGCGGGGCTTGAACAGCTCGCTCGGACTAGACAGCTTGCGCCGCATATCCGACTTGGCCTCGTCACTCATTCCGCCTTTGAAGAAGCTACGGAGCTTGCCCCCTCCGGCAGTTGGAGGGGAAGAGTGCGCCATGGGCTGATCGACGTGCGAGGTGACGGGTGTGTGGGTGGATTTGTCGGTGAGCTCGGCAGGAATATCGGACCCGCGGCGCTTGTGGAAGAGGGAGGGCATGATGGATGAAACTCAATTGAGCTGAGGAGAGATAGGTATAATCCTGATGAGTCAGCTGCTGAGGTCCCGCTTCGGTCGCAAGACCAGCTGAAACACGGGCCGGGACTGGGTAACGATGTACCAAGTACTATCCAGAGCACACACCCTAGCTCATAGCGACGTCTCCTATCGCCCCCCTTCAGACACGCGATGTCGTCGCCAGACTTACTATTTACACCCCTCGATCTCTATTTCGAGCGAGGACGACCTCGAGGATTGCAGCGAGCGAGACGGGGCGCTCTTTTGCACGCTGCTCGCTGTGCCTGTTATCCGAGACACGGCGGTAAGTGACAGATGATAGAGTGGGAGAGGTAGTAGCGTCGTCGACCTCTTCCACTGCCTTGTCGCCTTGCCTGCGTACCTGCCCGGGGACGGGAAGATTGGAGGACGAGATGTGGATGACGCAAGTTTAAAGCTTTCGCAGTCTCAGCTCAGGGTAAAGTAGACTTTTTTAGCACCCGGACCTGATCGATGCCTGATCTAGCTGGGGCTCCAGATCATGCTCAAGTGGAGGCTGTTGAGTATAGGGACAGCGAGAGTGTAGCCAGTGATGCGAGATAGGGGGAGACAGAAAGGAAAAGACAGAAGCAGAACGAGCATAATTCGCAGCGCAGAGAGGGACGCAGGGGCGATGAGGGGCGATGCTGCAGTTCTCATTCCTCGCTCTGGCCAAGCGATCGGGCTAGACTGTGGGTGAACGGCGCTACCGAAGTTTTTACCGTCTCACAGCTGACCAGCTCTCAGCCTGCAGTCTATAGTGAGCTGTGCCGACGCCGAGCCGAGAGCTGGCCTGGGCGCGATCTCTCAGCGAGCTAAGAGAAACCGAAGCCATACCAGGATGGCCGAAGCCGCGGTGGAGGCAGTCCACTGCCGATCACTCCAGCTGACGATGACGCCATAGTCGCGCTCCGTTCGCGTTCGATGCTCTCTTGCCTGCTTTGACAGTCTACTTATCAACTTCTTATCAAGACAACATCAGTCCACTCGTATGAACATCCGCGCTCTGCTCGGCCTGCCGCTGAATCTTGTCGCACTCCTCACGCGTCGAATCGCGTCACCCCTCGCGCCTGCTCTTTCCTCCGGTATCGCCTACAGATCCGCTACTACCATGTCCATCGACAGTTCCAAGATGAGCGGTAGGTCCCTCTTCTCATTGCGAGATCATGTGCTGACATGTCGTAGTGCTTGAAGCACCGCTCCAGCCTTTGACCAAAGAGGGCGATTCGTCCCATCCTACAGGGTACCAGCGAGATGGGTATTGCTGGGGCATCAGGCAGGATCCGGGACAGCATTATGTCGGAGCGGTGGTGACGGACGAGTTTTTGCGATTCAGCAAGGAGAACGGTATGTCTGTGCTGCTGCGGGCAGGACCGAGCTGATGAGGGCAGGGAACGACCTCATGACTCCGCGTCCTGGATTCGCGGGGCTGAAGGACGGCTGCAAGTGGTGTCTCTGCGTCAACAGGTACGTATCAGGGCTGCTTTGACTGGCCTATGGCTGACAGGAAGGTGGAAGGAAGCGTTGACAGCGTCTGATCGGCTGGGAGAAAGGGTCGTGCCGAGGTAAGCCTCCTTGTGACGTTCTCCTCGACCTCAAGGCTGAGATCACAGGGTGGACCTCTCAGCAACCGCTTTGGCATCTCTCAAGACGCTCAAGATGGAGGATCTGCAGAAGCACTCTGTATCAAAGTAAGGCTAGAGGCGATGTCGATGTATCACCACCGCTTGCATACTCAGATCACCTTCACGAATAGTGACACGGCGAGGACCACCTCCACCGTCCCCTCGCTCCGCGCTCCTCAATATCTCTTTACAACCTCTTCATACCAGATATAATGTCTACTCAACATGAAACCTCGACATCCACATTGGATGAAGGGCGATTAACGAGTAGCGGATATCTCTTCCATCCCTCTCCAAAAATTATTCCTGCCTCCAGAGGTGAATCCACCGCAAGCAGCTTCTTCCCCCCCGTCTACGGAACGTAGGGTCCGCGGTGATCTCGAGCTGTAAGTGTGAACTCGAGCGGGACTGGGCAAGTTGGTGAAGAAGAAAGAGAAGGTTGTGTCGCGAAATATCAGCGGTACGGCGGGCAGGGGCGGAGCGGGGATATAGCCGGGATTAATGGGTGTGGCAGTTTCAGCGGGTGGAGGTGAAACCGAGAATTGCGCGCTCGCTCATGAACCCTTTCGCGTTGTCCATCGTCCTTACTTTAGCTCAATGATGCAGGGGCAGATTTGCCAGCTCGATCCAGCGTCGCTGGTCTGCTCAACCTCTAGAATGTGAGTGACTCAGTCTTTTTGCCCGTTGCTTGCCTTTTTTTGGCCTTCACCACCCTCCCCTTCCTCCCATCTATGACGATCTCACCTATGCAAAATATATATAGGAAGTGCCATCTGCATTACGCGACTTCGGTAGCTATGCTGTTACTAGGTTCTCTGATACCCCTCTCTCCTCTTCACCTTTCTTTGGATTGAACACAAGTTGGGGGAATTGCGGCTGATATCTCAGCTGTTCATGTCTGCGGTCTTCCAGTACATCTATATCTTTTACTGCTGCAGATGCACCATGTGGACTGTTTCCCTCTTCGGTTCTGACATCTCTATCGATCTAGATGATATACACTAACGGCCGCACCTTCAACGCTGTATTCCCCGGCAGTACCTTGATCGGTATCTCACACTCCACCGTCTCCGTTCCCATCTGTTCTTCCATCACCTCCCTCCCTGCCCCTCCCACATCCACTTCTATCGGCGCCAACGAATTCGTCGCCTCGTAAAACCGATTGTCCCCCTCATTCGCACTGACGAGCACTGACCGCGCTTCCCCTCCCCTCTCCCCATGGCGACTCGGGCTAGTCACGAGGAACGCCAGACGTATCCTCCACTCCACCCCTCCATCCCCCTCTTCCGCCGCCGCGCCAAACGCAAATCCCGGCGTCCCGTCTGACGGAATATCCAGATTGAACGCCAGCCGTCCCGTGTGATTCACGTATCCCGCGTTAAAGTCCGCATGGGTCCGTACCAGCGCGGGCTGGGCCGAGACGCCGCCGCGCGCCGAAGGGGGCAGGAGGGATGTGGGGATGAGGTCGTTGGACTCGAGGTACGCTGAGAAGCGAAGGACGCGGCGCGTCGGAGAAGGATGAGGGGGCGGGTTGATTGTGATTACGCCGAGAATGGTTTCGCCGAGGCGGTGGGTGGTTTTAAGGAGTGTAAAGACCGAGACGAGGTCCCCGTCTTTGGCAATATCGTAGGATGCTGCTTTTCAGCGTAGTACTACAACTGACAGAGATAAATGGATTACCTTTAGTGGAGTGCCGGCTGAGAATCTCGACTGCTTGATCGCACCCATGTCCGTCGCCTCCTTCCTCCACCAGCTCCTCATCCCCTTGGATGAAGCTTCCCTTTCTCCCGCGCCCAGCCCTTAATGTTCCCGAGTCTGGTATATCCAGGGCGCCGTTTCCTAGCGGCACGCTTGCCCCGTCCTCCTCAGGTCTCGTAGATCGTGATGGCGAAGCCGGACGAGCCGAGGCGAGCTTCCGCCCTGGCGAGGGTGGAGCTGCTTTGGGCGTCGAATGGCTTGTATTCAGCAGCTGTTGGGCATAGGCGTCCAGCGATGCTTTCGTATCGCCTGATTTCGCTGCTGGCTGGGGCGAGCTGAGTGATGCAGAAGGCGCCGAGAGGGGCTTGACCTCGACCACGGTGCCCTCGTCGCGAGTCTGGATGATCGGGCTGAGCACATTATATGGCTGCGGCGCCGACCCAACTGAGAGTCAGCTTGTGCTCCACATGAGAGAAGTGTTCAGAGCTCACGAGCAACATGATTCCACACTCTTATCGGCACCTCAATCTCCCTACTCCCTCCGTTCCCCACCGCCATGCTCAACACCAGACTCCACCCAAACGCAAACGCCCTCCCGCGATGCGTGGGCGGTAGATCCCTCGGTATCGGAAAGGAATACGTATACTCCCTCTTCTCCCCTTCTTTCAGCCGTATGTCCACGCCCAAAAGGCTCCGGGCAGTCTCCAGGACAGGCAGGTCTTTCGTGTTCCACGCTTTTTTACGATCTTCCTCCAACGTCCCTGCGGATCCACCATACACCAGCGAGCTTGCCAGCCCGACCAGCGAGCCCGTCAGAGACGGCTTGGTCTCGTGCCCGATCGTTCCCGTTCCGAAGGACAATTGCCATCTCGATCCTCCAGCTGCGGATTGGGAGGAGGTGAGGGCACCGGACCCAGCGCCAATGGGTTGGTGTAGAAGGAGCGAGCGAAGTGGGAGCAGAGGGTCCGGTGGGATGTAGGCGTTTGAGGGGTGAAAGTGCGCTACGATGCGGGTGTGGGCCCAGAGGATGGTTGTTTCGCGAGGTTCGGCGAGGGAGCGAATGTAAGGATGGGAAGGAGGCGGTGAGCGGTGCGTGAGGGGAGGAGAGAGGATGCGACGATCAGAGCAGGGCCGGTATCGAGGGGTATCGTCCCCTATGTCGACGTAAGAGGCGGTAGCCGAGGAGGAGGCGGATGAGGCGGATGTAATGCGGGAGAGTTGTGGACGGGAGCGGCCGTTCATTTCCGTGGTAGAAGCAGATTCGGGGATGGTAGCCAAGTGATCATCTGACAGGTCAATGATTCCTGCAGAGGGGGAGTTGGGTCGAGGCTGAGTCGTGACTGATATCTTGCGAGAATGTGGATGAGAGGAAGGTATGCGTGTCTCCCCCGGTGGTCGGCGACTAGGCAATGGCGGTGGAGCTATGCAATGAGTTATTGATCATCTCCATATGCGCATTAACAGACTGGACAGACCAACTCACGCTGTCCCCCTAAGGCCCACACCATCTCCTGCGGACTCATCCCTTTCCCCATCGCCAAACTCTGCGTCCGCCTCTCCTGCCCCGTCTTGCCAGAATACCGCCTCGCACCTTCCGGACTCCTCATCCCGAGTCCATCCCTCATAGGCGAGCCTGATATTAGCCACCCTCCTCGAGCCGGATTCGCGCCAGGGGAGTAGGGCGAGTCCGCGTATACCGCTGGAGAGTCGGTATATCCCCCTCCGCTTGGGTGGACACGAGGGGTCGTGAGGCGTGAGGGACCCGCTTTTGCATTGTATGATTCGGGCGGGGTATCTATAGCGAGACCTATCTGCCGTTTACGTGTGGGCAGCTGGCTTGGCTCCACTAACTGTGAAGATGGGTCCAGGGTCCGAGTGGCCGAAGTTGGCGTTTTGAAATTATCCGCCGAGCTGCTCCCTCCGACCAGAGGGCTATTGGGCTGGAAAGCGGCATGCGTGGCGCCAGGACGCCGCGAGCAGGAGAAGGCAATGCCGACGCTGAACGTCTCCCCTGCGTAGAAGGCACCCGCAGTTGGCGTGATGGTCACTTCCACCGGGAGGTCTTCCGGCTTGGTCGGGGCGAGCTTGGCGGCGGACGAGCTCGACGAGAAGCCAAAGAAGGAGGCCATATTGCCTGTTGCTATGCTATTCCATCAGCATAAGGGGCATGTCCTTGAGGCTGGTCGTCGTACAGAGTGTAGTGTCAGGCTATGGTGCAAAGAGCTGGTTGGGGGTGGGTGGAGGTGTCTCAGCTCGACTGCACGCACGGATTAGGTTTTCGTGAGAGGGCGTGGAGGTTGTTGTGGTTACTTTTCGGCATCTTTCAGTTCAACGTTTCCTTTCTAACTTCAATAACTCCACTTGTACTTTACCTCAAGCGCTTCCTCGCCGCGACGGTGTAGATAGGCTATCTGGCTATCCGCACGTACCGAACACCCCACACGCTCAGACTCGAAGTCGACGCGTGAAGCCGGAGAGAGAAGGGAGGAATATCGCTTCTCCCTTGTTCTTGAGCGGCAAGTACTATCCGGGCTGCACACCTCCAGAGGCAACACGTCTCAACGCCAGGTCTCGCCGGCCGCTTTTCCGTGCACGCAGATACCCAGTCGGCAGGCTTAGCGATCCAGCTCTAAGGCTTAGCCATCGGAATCCTTACTGCGATATGGCCCCCTCTACCCCGTCAACGCCGCACGGGCGGCTTGGAAGTGAGGGGTCGCCCGCGCCAACGTCTGCTGCTCCAGGATCATACACTTTAGCGGTAAGCTCCGAGCGCTCTCGACAGTGGAGTGAAGCTGACCAAGCTGACAACTAGGACGTCACGCCGGGAGTCAAGATCTTCGTCTCCAAACCCCTCCACAACGGCACATTCGAGCAACGCAAAGCCGAGATCCTCTCCACACGCGCCAAACCCCCTCCATCCGCTTTTGCCCCTCCTCCTGCCGCCGATGCCCCACCACCGGACGCTCGGGACGACACGGAATACTATGTCCACTACGTCGAGTTCAATAAACGGCTGGACGAGTGGGTCGGCGGGTCCCGGCTGGTGACTGACCGGGAGCTCGAGTGGCCCAAGCCAAAAGAAGACGGCGGGAAGAAGACAAAGGCTCCCGCAGCGCCGGCGGCCTCAGGGGGTAACACACCGCTCGGGAGGAAGGGGACGCCATTACCTGGCTCGGCGAGCCTGTTGAAGAAGGCGGCGAGGAAGGCGGCGTCGCAGGTGGCGATCAAGAATACGGGGACTGCTACCGGGAAGGATGCGCCTGCGCCTACATTGAAGCGCGGGCGGTCGGACGCGGATGTCATGACGGACGGCGGGGACGACGAGGACGAGGACGAGGATGCTGAGGGGGAGAGTATCGCCATCGCTTCTCCGGACGCGGAGGGGGAAATTGACCTCTCAGCGCCGTCCAATCCCAAAGCGGCCCCTCCCGTCTTCAGCAAAAAGCAGGAGATTGAGAAACTCCGGACGTCGGGATCCATGACGCAGAGTCACTCGGAGATCTCGCGTGTCAAGAACCTCAACAAGCTTCAAATTGGCAAACACGAGGTCGAATCCTGGTATTTTTCCCCCTATCCCGCGGAATACGCCCACCTCCCAATCCTCTACCTATGCGAATTTTGCCTCCTCTACTACCCCTCCTCCACCCAGCTTCGGCGGCATCGGACCAAATGCACCCTCCTCCATCCCCCCGGCAACGAAATCTACCGCCACGACAACATCTCCTTTTTCGAGATTGACGGGCGGCGGCAGCGCACATGGTGTCGGAACCTGTGCCTCATATCGAAATGCTTCCTCGATCACAAGACGCTATACTATGATGTCGACCCGTTCATGTACTACTGCATGACGGTCAAGGACGAGTATGGGTGTCATCTCATCGGCTACTTTTCAAAAGAAAAGGAGTCGACAGAGGGGTACAATGTCGCCTGTATCTTGACGCTCCCGCAGCATCAGCGCAAGGGGTACGGGCGGCTCCTCATCGAGTTCTCGTACGAGCTGTCAAAGCGGGAGAACAAGCTGGGGAGCCCAGAGAAGCCGCTCAGTGATTTGGGGCTGTTGGGGTATAGGGCGTACTGGCAGGAGAAGATTGTCGAGTTGTTGCTGGATAGCGAGGACGAGATTAGCCTGGATGAGGTGGCGCACCGGACAAGCATCACACATGGGGATATCATGCACACGTGAGTCCACTTTTAGGGGGTGGTGTGCTGACAGAACAGGTGCCAAGCGATGCAGATGATCAAATACTATAAAGGAACGCACATCCTCCACCTCACCGACGCCGTGCTCGAACAGCACCAAAAGACGATGGGCAAGCAACGGCAGAGTATCAACTCAAACGCAGTACGGTGGAAACCGTGAGCCCTTCCACAGCGGCGCAGAGATGATGGCTGATGATGTCCAGGCCAACTTTCACCAGATCGCAACTCGCATTTGGTTTCTAGGCGGTGTTGGTGTATATGGAGATGGCGTAGGGATTGAGATTATATTTCGGCTATGGAGCCTTGTTGTAGGGACTAGTAGCACATCATGCATTGTAGCATGTCAATACACATCGCCTCCCAAACTTGATCTCCCAAGAAAATTCCCAGATACACCTCCATGGTCCCGCACCTCCCGCTGATCTCAGATCTACCGCTTCGAAGTCTTCTTCTTGATCCGCTTCATGGCGCGCACCTGTATCGTCAGCTATCGTCCCTGAAAGTGTGCGCGAGATGGAGCTCACCTCCTTCCTCATCCTTGGATCGGTCATCTTGTACCTCCCCTTGACGCCCTTCGGCCTCCCGGCAATCCCCTTATTCGCCCCCCTAGCCACCACAACCTTCTTCTCTGGCCGCTTCTCCGCGCCCCTCCCTCTCCCCATCGCCTTTGCCACCGCTTTCGCCTTCTCCCCCATACTCAGATCCTCCGTCTCCATTACGCCCGCCGCCTTCTTCTTGGCCTTCTCCAGCCTCTGATGCGCCTTGAACTTCTTCCTCGCCTTGGCTTCCGCAACCTTCTTAATTGGCCGCGCGTCCAATGCGCGCTGCTTCTCCTTCAACGCATCCATCGCCTCCTTGGTGACCGGAAGATTGGCCTTGTAGTGCTTGGACTCGTCGTCCAGGAACCACTCGGGCAGGCCGTCCTTGTTGAATGTGGAGCCGCGGTTGAAACCGTCCGAGATAAGCTGGTCGGCCGTGATTTGACGATTGACGAGCTGGGTGGCGAGGGTGACGGCCTCGGCAGTGAGGAGACCCTTGGCGCGCACAGTGGCCGCCTTGACCTCGTCCTGGTCCTCGTCGTACACGTCCCATTCGGGCGCCGTGTCTTCCGCCGCTTGAGGGACAATCTCGAACGTATCGTCACCCTCGTCGTCTTCGGCGCTAGCGGGGTCGACCGTGGAGCTTTGGGTAGAACCAGCCTCCATATCGACATCATCCTCCTCCTCTTCCGTGTCCCCCTCCATCCCCTCATCCTCTTCCTCCTCGCTCTCCTCCTCATCCCCGTCGAGCGCAGCGAGGTCCCCAACGCCCTTGAAGACGTTCTGGTCAAACCACAGCTGAGCCTGTCGACTCATCTGCTTCCTCTCCTCCGGCTCCACCAGACTGCGCACCAGCTTCCGCCCCTCCGCCTTTCCTTTCACCTGAGGCTTGGCTGCTCCCTCATCCGCCTTCCCAAACGTCGCCTTGCGGCTCTTCTTGGCCGGCTGATCCTCGTCATCCGAATCCGAATCAGAGTCCGACTCCCCCACCCTCGCCTTGCCCGCTAGCCTCAACTCCCATCCGCCCGCCTCCTCCTCTTCCTCCTCATCGTCCTCGAGCGCATCCCCTCGCCGCGGCTGACGCACCAGCTGATCCTTCCAGCCTTTTGATACCCCGACATCGCTATCGCTCCCACTCCCACCTCCATTCTTCTCCTCGTTGATCCCATGCCACGCATCGTAATTCTTGTCCTTCAACCGCGCCTGCTTGACCTTGTACTTGGCGTCCCGCTCCGCCATGCGTTGCGTGTAGTCGTCGTACATTCCGTCGAGTTCCCCCTCGAGTGCGCCGAGTCGCAACTCCCGTTCCTCCTCCGAATCAAACACCTCCTCCTCCGACTCTTCCTCCTCCGATTCAGACTCGGAAGCGTCCATCCCATCCTGATCGGCGACGATATCGTCGACTGCCCGCTTCTTCCCGCGCCGACCTGCCTCCCGCTCCATCTCTCCCAGATCAAACGTCTCTTCCCCGGCAAGACCCCGATCGTCATTGTCCAGGTCTTCGGGGGCGGTCATGTTGAGTTGGAGTTTTAGGATGGTCGCATTCTTCTTTTCGTTGGCACGCTTCTTTTCGCGTTTTTGCCGAGTCATCCGAGCCTCGTGAAGTTTCTTGAGCTGAGATGTCAGCTTGGCGATCAGTAATGAAGGTGCAAACTCACCTCTTCGCTGATTTGCTCCTCCTCGTCGATCTCCTCTACTACCACCTCCTCCGTCGCGTCCTGCGCTGTATCCGCCTTGACGTCCAGCCCAATCTCCAGTCGGATCGCCAACCGCCACTTCATCAATTGCTTGAAGTCCGACTTGCCCAGCACCTTCAGATCTTCACAGCTGGAAATGACCGCCGAGGTGGTATGTCTCGACTTGAGCCAGCTGCTTTGTCAGCTGGTCCTACCACACTGGAGAAAGACGTAGCTCACCCCTTCTCTTCCTCCGTGACAAACTCGATCTTGTTCATCATACCCAACAGTCCCACCGCATCGTGACCCTTGACAAAGTCCGACGCTGTCGCAGCGTGAAAATTTGTGAACTCGCCCTCGGCATAACCCTCCCTATGTCTGCGTTTCTTCTCGGGCATGAAGACATTGGCATGCGCATGAGAGCCGGATTGGGACTTGGCGACTGCGTTGGCCGAGGCGGAGAGGGAGAGCGCGGGGGTGGCGGAGGTGGAGGGACCGGCGGCGGACGAGGCGGCGGCGGCGGCGGAAGGGAGGATGATGGATGGTGGGAGAGGGGCAGCGTCCTTGAAGACGTGCTTGGGGTCGAGGAACTTTGGATCGATGTGCTTAGGAGCGATGAAGTTTTGGCAGACAACGAAGATTTCCGCAGAGACGTTTCTGGCTTGTCAGCCTGGTCCAGGACTTCATGCACTGGACTCACCTGGAACTGGGCGGCTTGGTTGCCTCAACAGTCTTGAACAACTGCTGGAACACCCACATCAGGGCATTATAGTCCTGACTTCTGAACACCTTAGTGACAAAGTTACCCCCCTTGCACAGAAACTCCGTCGCCAGCTTCAAACTCTGAAGCACGAGTTCGTTCTGCGTGAACGCATCCTGCACCCACGCGGATCCGACGTTCGGCGCTCCGTCGTGCAGGACGAGATCGGCCTTCCAGTCGTGCAGGTGCGAACGGAGGAGCTGGCGACATTGGGGAGTGGTAATGTCGGAGACAAAGGTGGATACGTGTTGAAGGGGTTTGATCGGGTTGAGATCGACTCCGACGATGAGGGAGCCTTTAGGCATGTACTTTTCGGCGACCTGCAGCCATCCTCCGGGCGCGGCACAGAGATCGATACAGCATTTGGATGAGGCGAGAAAGTCGTACTTTCGGTTCAAGTGGACCAGCTTGCTAGCGGTGTCAGCGCAGGGACATGCTAATGGGGGAGCGACTTACAAGGCTGAACGAGCTCTGTATCCCTGCTCTTTTGCAAGCTTGTAGAATTTATCCAAACGACCCTTTCCGGTCTTCTTGTCGTGTTTACCCATGTCAGGCTGAGTGTCTCTAGGTCAGAGAAGGTACAGAGGTCAAGCAGCATCACCTTGGGCGGCAAAAAAAGCTGCAGCAGGAACGACGTTACGGCAGATCTCGGAGAACCGACCGAATCTCCACGCTGATCACGTGATCCGCCGGAAGCAACCTGACGCGTCGAAAGAAGTCAGTCTCGTGGAATCCAAAACACACCCCCTTGCTCCTCCCATCCCTTTCTCTTCACTCGTCCATAGTCACATCCTATCACCCTACATACTATCAGCACAGCCCATATACAGGAAACGGGTCTAGTCGCACGATATGCCTCAAATTTAGTTCACAGAGACGCCTGACCCACCGACAACTTCCTACCCTCCCCATCGCCATTCGACAATATGCCCGACGCACCGACCTCCACTTCTTCGCCACCCAAAGGTCTGACCTCATCACCTAGTATCTTTGCATACCAGACCCGCCTCCTCGACCGCACGGCCGCCCCAGCTGGTCCTGCTCGCTCATCACCGCATTCCTCGCTCTCCTCGTTGGCGGATGCCTCACCGCCAAGTACGCCTATCAGGCGGAATGTGGCCAAAATGGCGGCAGGAATGGACGGTCTGAGCGGAGCGGACCTCGGCCGGAGTCCGTCAAAGATGGGCGGGAAGGGACATGGGGCGGGAAAGTCAGTGGATCTGGTCAGAGGGCAATGGGAGGCCAAAATCAGCGATTCGGTCGGCAGTCCGGCCGCAGACAGGACCCCGAGAGCGCTCAAGCGGAGTACATTCATGTCGCCCCCGACCACGTCGTCGGCCAGCTTCTCGGCGGAACCGGCGTCGGTGCTACCGAGTAAGACGGCTGTCGAGCCTGCGCGCCGCTTCTCGGTACCCATACCTCCCCCGGAAGCACAGACACCGAATAATGGGGTGCGCTCGGACCTCCTCACTTCTCGGAATGGTCGCCAGACCACTCTACCCACACCAGTCTCCATATCGTCCGACCCTGCTTCTACAGCTGACCCCGTTCCACCCTCTCCAGCTCTATCGAACGCCTCCTCCCGCATGCGCCCCGCTTCGGTTTCGTCATACACCTCCATCCTCTCCCCAACTTCCACAGGAAGCAGCGCCGCCTCGTCCGGCCGCTCGCAGGCCATGGAGGACACCCTAGCAGCTGCTCGTGCAAACGCACTGAAGCGGCTCGAGGCGAGGAAGAAGGCCCAGGCGGCTGCGTCGGGGTCGGACGTATCGGACGGTGATGCTCCAACCGAGGAGAATACCACGATCAAGGCATCCCCCGCCCCGCCCGTAGAGGTCATTACGACTCCGTCGACTCCTCAGCGCGCACCTGTAGAGGTCAAGCGGGGCTCTCCGTTCGACCACCTCTTCACTCCTCCTTCTGCGTCCGACTTTGACTCTTCGGCCACAGAGGAAACGCCCAAATCTCGCTCAACAGGTCGCGGCGCTCCTCCGTCCTCCTTCTCGGGATCTGGACGGCATGTCCCTTCGGGCCTCTCTGCTGGTCCAAGTGGCCCCGGGCTGGGCGGGAAGGACAAGTACGGCTCCATCAGCCGGACCGACCACCGCCGACTCGGGCGCCATCTGCCTCGTATAGCGTCAGGCGGGGAGGGGTGGGACGGAGAGCCTTCCGCTCACGCCCGAGAGCCTTCAGCTCGGCGCATACCGTCCACGCTTGGTCGAGCGCCGGTGCCTGACCTTCCTGCCTCGCCGACCAGGGACCGGACGCCCATCAGCAAACCCATCAGCAAGAAGAAGTCCGTCGAGGTCCTTACTCCGTCTGTCCAGGACAATCAGGTCGTCCCGCCTAGTCCGACAACGTCGACTACGCCGGGCAAGCGAAGATCAGCTTACATGGCGAGTATATCCAAGGAAAAGATTGGAAGTGTACTGCAGAGTCCGAGGCATGAAGTGCAGGGCGCGGATATGAAGGGGTTGATGAATGCTGTGGGGTCACTGCCTGCTCGAGGGGCGAGCAAGGACGACAGTGAAGGTGTCACAGGTAAGCTTGAGCTTCTCTTTCCCGAGGGTATCCTCTGACGGTTTAGGCATGTCGAATCGTCTACGACTCTCTCGTGCTGTCCTCCCTCCCTCGGCATCCTCCGCTTCCGTCGCGCCCGCCCCATTACCTTCTCGCCGGCTTGTCCAAAGCAACTGGATGGACCGTCGCCGACACGATCTCGCAGCGTACGAGTACCTCTGTCACGTCGGAGAGGCGCTCCAGTGGATCGAAGGGTGCCTAGATGAGGAAGTAGGGTTTGGGGTGGTGGAGATGGAAGAAGGGTTGCAGGATGGGGTGGTATTAGCGAAATTGGCGAGGTGCTTTATGGGGGATCAGGTGGTCAGGTCGATCTGGACGGTGAGTAGCCTGTGCTGGCGAAGAAACAAGAGCTGATATTGTAGGAAAGCAAACATCGATACAAGCAAACCGACAATATCAACCATTTCCTGAAATTCGTCAGGTCAGTCGGCATGCCTGAGGTAAGTCTTTCTATCTTGACCGGACAACACGAGGATATAGCTGATCTTGCATAGACATTCACGTTCGAGCTGACAGATTTATACAACAAGAAGAACATTCCGAAGGTCATCTTCTGCCTGCATGTCTTGAGGTGAGCTGAGACGTCCCCTATCGTGTGGCATCGATAGCTGACAGGTAGTCACTTGCTTGCCCGACTTGGGCGGGCAGAGCGGATCGGGAATCTGGTCGGCCAATTCGAATTCACCGATGAACAGCTGGCGATGACTCAGAAAGGGCTGCAGGGGGTCGCTATGCCCAATTTCGGGGATGCGAAGGCGACGCTGGCGAAAGAGGCGAGCTGGGAGCCAGAGGAGCCAGAGGAAACTGAGGATGAGAGTGAGCTTCCTGCTGATGACGCTCCAGGCGACAAGCTGACCCAGTAGTACGGGATCGTCGATTGCTCGAGTGCGAAGCGCCTATCCGCTCGCTCCAGCGCCACCTCCGCGGCCGACTCGCCCGACAACAAGTCTCGCGTATCCATACCCAGCTGGAACTCGCCGAACCTATCGTTGTCCGCTTCCAAGCCCGGGCACGGGCAGCTCTGTGCCGTCGGTCTCTGCTTTCCGAGCACGAAGAGCGGATCAAGCTCGGAAGCTGGGCGACTCGGCTCCAGGCCGCGTCTCGCTCGAACCTCGCCGGAAGGCGGTACCAGCAAAAGACGCAGCAGATCCACCTTGCTGAGCGGTACGTGACCGGTATCCAGGCGCACGCGAGGGGCATGCTGGTTCGATCTCGGAAAGGCAAGGAGGCGAACAATTTGGACGCAGCGCGGCGGAGTATCGTCTCGGTACAGGCATTGGCAAGGGGCAAGATTGCTCGCCAGGCGATGAAGGCTGTCAAGGGATCGGGAACGCGTCCGGAGATCGCCCAGTCGGTGACGTCGCTCCAGGCGGTTCTCCGCGGTCGACTCCATCGCCAAGCAGAGGCCAAGCGGATGGCAGTACTCGACTCGCAAGCCGTCACTTTTACGTCTCTGCAGAGCCATCTGCGGGGCGCGCTGGTCCGTCGGACTCGCAAGGCGGAGGAGCAAAAGATGGACGATGCGTCGGACGTCATTGTCGCTATTCAGGCGGTATGCCGGGGTGTGCTCTGTCGGCGGAAGAAGCAGGCCTTGGTCAAGGCTGTCCAGATCGCCATGCCCTCGGTCTCCAGCCTGCAGGCTTATGCCCGCGGTCGGCTCGCCAAGCAGAACCACCAGACCATGCAAAAGGCGCTGGCCAAGGTCGAAGTGGCCGGTTCTGTCGGCGGACTCCAAGCTTTCCTTCGGACCAAACTCGCCAAGCGGTCGACAGAGGAGCAAAAGAAGAAGCTGGAGTTTGTCTCTCCGGATGTCATCGGGTTCCAGGCGCAAGCGAGAGGCTACCTCGCCCGGCAAGACCACAACGAGTGGCGCGAGTACCTACACGACCCGCACACCCAGGGCGCGCTCGTCTTCCTCCAATCGCTCATCCGGGGGTTCCTCTGTCGACGGGAGTTCTGGCTCCGGTCCGGCCACTACCACTATAATCAGGACAAGATTGTCAAGATCCAGTCGCTCTGGCGCGGCCGGGTCCAACGGCGGATGTACGACACCCTCCTCACTGGCGTAGACGTCGATGTACCCGCGATCCAAAACTACATGCACCTCCTCAACGACACGGAGTCGGATTTCAACGACCAGATGCGGACCGAGACACTTCGGCGCGAAGTCGTCGAGCTCGTCCGGGAGAATCAGGCGCTAGAGACCGAGGTACAGGACCTGGAGACCAAGATTGCTCTCATCGTCAAGAATAAAATGACGTTTGAGGAGTTGGCGCGCGCAAAGCGGAGACAGGGGAATCTGGAGGGCAAGAATGACTCGTTTGTCATTTCGGGAAATCATGATCCGTTCTCTGGGGCGCATCTCGACCGGGCGAGCCAGCGGAAACTGGAGCTGTTTGAGCATCTGTTCTTCACGCTGCAAACGAAACCGGATTACCTGGCGAGGTTGATCCGAGCGATGGAGCGAGGAGAGGATGAGCGGGAGGGAAGAATCGTGGAGGGGGTGGTTTTGACGCTATTTGGGTTTGGGCATGAGAGGCGGGAAGAGTATCTGTTTAACAAGCTCGCTCAGGTATGTTTTTATCTTGAGATGAGGGCCAAGCTGATATGGCAGCTCTCAACACATACTGAAGTCCTTCTGTCCAAATCCATCCCACATCTTGTCGATACCCGCTTCTTCCTCCAGCCGCTCACGACTGCGTGCCTCAAGCCTGCCCTCGCGCCGTTCCTGCAGCAGATCCTCACTATGCACGTTATGCGAGTGAGCGAGGCGGTGGAGCTGGACTTGAGTACGGATCCCCTCGAGGTAAGCTCGCCGTGGTTCGATCGTCTTCCACTTGAGCTCACAAAGCTAGATCTACCGCCGCCTGATCAACGAGGAGGAATCCCGGACCGGCGTCCCGTCAGCAAAGCCCCGCGATAGGGATGCCGACCAGGTGTTGCAGACCGACGCGGACGCCCGGGCGCACTATATCCGACACCTGCAGGAATTGCGCTTCTTGACTGCCGAGCTGCTGAAGACGCTGTACTCGTGCACGATGGGCCTGCCGTATACGGTTCGGTATTTGGCGAGGGAGGCGCTTCTGGCCTTACGAGTGAGCTTACTCGAGCGCAACGTTCAGGACAGAGCAGTCAGCTGACACAGCAGGTCAAGTACCCTGACGCCCTCGACGAAGACCTCACGCCCGCCGTGGCACGCACCTTCATCCTCCCATTCATTCTACCTGCCCTCATCGCTCCCGAATCGTGGGCCATCACGGACCAACCTATCGGGCCTAACGAACGGCGAAACCTCGCCGCCATCGCCAATCTTGTCGGGTTCATTGCGTATCCCGATGCGGACGCCGCTGGGCCATTCACCAAGCCTGGAGATCGGTTCATTAGGGTGCCGTTACAGGAATACATCCGGACGGAGAGCGCTATGTTCAGGGATTGGGTCATGGATGGTGAGTTGTGCTTCCGAGAACACCCGGGAGAGAGAAGCTGATCAGAGTAGTGGCTAGTGTCGAACCGCTCGAGTCGTACTTTGAAGCACATGAGCTTTTCGAGTCTACGCATGAGGCCAAGCCGATCTTGATTACCCGGAAGGAAATTTATGGGATGTTGAGCATTTTGATGAAGAACATCCCTGTCATTGTAAGCTGGCTCGTGCTCTCATAGGTGATCGAGCTGACGCAATAGACCGGAAACAAGCCGAAAGATCCTTTAGCTGTTGTGCTTGAGGAGCTTGAGGGTCCGCCTATCGAGTACGATGTCAAGTCTACCGTCAGCTTGCGCTTGACAAACAGGCTCGGCGAGTTGGAATGTGAGTCCTGCTGCATCGCCCCTTTCGATGAGGATGTAGCTGAAGACTACAGCTGGCGAGGCTGAAGCCATCATCAAGGAAGACTGGGTCCAGGCAAAGCGGCACGTCCTCGCTGTTCTCCGCGTCCAATCCGGGCGGACGCTCTACGACGTCCTCCTCGCCCGGCTGGATGAAGCCGACGAACAGCGCTGGCTCGAAGTGGTCTACCACGATATGGCGGTCGAGCAGGCCCGCGCGGCCAAGCGGGGCGCACCCCAAAACCCAGCGGAAGCAGGCTATCAAATCGAGTCGATCCGCTCCCTGGCCTTCCGCGAGGTCAAGCTCCGTGCAGTCGAGTTCTGCCTCAAGCTCGAAAAGGTCGGCAGAATCAGCAAGCATGATGCCTACCAGGGCCTGCTCGTGTCGATCGCGTCGGATATTCGGCAGAAGCATCATCTCCGGAAGATGCTGCGGCAGTCGTTGGCGGCGATGATCAAGGCGCATGAGGATATGACGGTCAAGAAGATTGGGTTTGAGGAGAGTATCAAGAGTTATCATACGTTTATCGACTCGAGTATGGCGAATCTGCAGAAGGGGTGAGTTCCATGACCGTCGAGAGCGAAACGAGCTGACAGATCGCAGGAAGAAGAGGCCGATCTTTATGAGCAAGCAATATCGACATCAGAAGGGCGAGGAGAGGATGGGCAAGCGGGCGCAGTTCGGGTCGTACAAGTACACCGCGCACGACTTGCACGAGAAGGGTGAGTTCTAGCGTACTCGCCGGCCCAGCCCAGCTGACAGCCAGGTATCCTGCTCGGTATCAGCCAATTCTCACCCCGCCAATACGACAAGATCCACATCATCATGGCCTCGAACGAAGTCGGTGTCTTCTCGCTGGAAATGACGGCGCCTCAATCGCAGTTCGCAGAACCGACGATCGGGCACGAGGAGGTCCGGATGGAAGATCTGCTACAGGCGCAATTCGACAATGAGCTCAATTTGCTGTTGTTTGATGGGATGGCGACGTTTAGTATCAATATGCTCATTCATCAGATCAATAGAAGTGGGTTATGCGTCCTCTGGGGCCGTGAGTGGAGCTGACTTTTACAGAGTTTTATTCGACTTAGTCTTGGGTTGAGGGGATTTGTAGATTGGGGGTGGGGGAAAACGGGATGAGAGAGGTGCACGGACATTTAGTTGGTAGAGCAGATACAAGTACAGGTGCAGAGCAGCTTGACGATAGGGATTCTCGGGCGAGTCTTGATGCATGATGGACCTGGTAGTAGCATAGCACGCTGGCGATGCCAGGAAAGAACTGCCAGAAGCGGTAATTTCGGGTCGTTTCAATCTCCTTCTGGATTCAACCCATGTTATCATCGTTCCATCACCTGATCTGTACTCTTTCGGGATCCGGGTCCATTACCATGCCGGAGAGACCGCATGATCATCTGGTCATCTGCGCGAGGATCGATAGGGGGTATCGTCGGCGATGTGAAGCTGGAAAACAGCTGAGAATGGCCTGGGACGTGGCTTGATTGCCGCGAGTCCTGTCTGTCTACCGACCCGCCACAGCACAACACCCCTGATCATCAACATCAACGCGTCTCAGCCCTGTCTCTACTCATGTCTAAGTCGGAAGGCGATCCTCAACCCCTCCCGCCCTTGTTGGGATCATCACAGGCACCACCGGATCAACCTTGCTTAAAGGCAGCTCCCCTCTCTTGGCAGGAATGTACCACCTCCTCTTCTCACCCTCTTATCTTTTGCTCTACTCGACGGTCACTCACCTAGTCACCCTCGAATAGACGACCCATCATGCCCCAACCAGCACCCAACACGCCTAAAAACGGGTCACGAGACCTCCCGCCTACCCCTTCCCCACCTCGCGCACGTACACACAAGAAGGGACAGACACGGTTCGAGAAGGAGACGGCGGCGACTGGAGGGAAGAGCGCGGCGGATCACCCAGGGGATCCCAAGATCATCGGGCCATGGAGGATAGGCAAGACCATCGGGAAGGGGGCTAGTGGTGAGTAGACCTCGACCTCGGTGGGAGACAAGCTGATCATCAGGCCGAGTCAAGATCGCCAAACACAACCGCAATGGCCAATTCGCAGCTGTTAAGATCATCCCCAAGCACGCTCTCCTTATGGCCTCCCGCAACAGCATCAAGGACGCCGCGGGCAAGCAGGAGAAGGCCATCCTCGGTATCGAGCGCGAGATCGTCATCATGAAGCTGGTCGACCATCCGAACGTCATGTGCTTGTACGATGTATGGGAAACGTCCAAGGAGCTGTGAGTGTCGTATGTGAGCAGAGCTGACCCCTAGATACCTCGTGCTCGAATACGTCGAAGGCGGGGAGCTGTTCGACTATCTCGTTTCGCAAGGTCGGCTGCACGCGGACGAAGCCTCGCGCTACTTTCAGCAAATCATCGCCGGCGTCGATTACTGCCACCGCTTCAACATCTGCCACCGGGATCTCAAACCCGAAAATCTCCTCCTCGACTCGGAAGGCAACATCAAGATTGCCGATTTCGGTATGGCAGCTCTCGAGCCGAGCGGGCGGCTGCTGGAGACGAGCTGTGGAAGTCCGCACTATGCCAGTCCCGAGATCGTCATGGTAGGTCCGTCGTGCTTGCTGAGGGGTCATATCTGATATACAGGGCGTAAGCTACCACGGTGCAGCTTCGGATATCTGGTCGTGCGGTGTCATCCTCTTCGCCCTCCTCACTGGCCGCCTTCCCTTTGACGACGAAAACATCCGCGTCCTCCTGCAAAAGGTCAAGAACGGCCGCTTCTCCATCCCATCCGACCTTCCTCCAGACGCAAGGGATCTCATCGCTCGCATGCTTGTGGTCGACCCCACCAAGCGTATCACTGTAAGTCGGTCCTTGTGTACATGATCATAGCTGACTTCTAGATGCCCGAGATCATGATTCACCCCTTCTTCCAGCGACGCCAATCTACCGATTCTGGCCGCATCGTCCGCACGGTCGACACGCCCAAGCTCGAGGAGGTCGCTCGCCCGGTGAAGTCCGAGTCGGAGATCGACAAGGACATCCTCCGGAACCTGCGGACGCTTTGGAGCGGGTGCTCCGAGGAGAAGATGATCCGCGCTCTTCTCACGCATGAGTAAGCTGTCTTATACTTGCTCATGGTCCAAGCTGACATTTGCAGGAAGAACATGGAGAAGGCCTTCTACTTCCTCCTCCTCCAATACCGCAACAAGAACCTCGAAAACTACAACGCCGAGGCCGAATCCCCCCGTCTCGACTCTCACCCCATCATCCAACAAGCCATCAACCTCCCCCCTGCCGACGTCCGCCGTCACTCTACTACCGGCGCGATAGAGAAGAAGCGCATCAAGGAGCACTCGTCCAGCCGAGGCGAGCGCCGGGTCCACTCTCGCCGTGGTTCCGTCTCTGCCGTGGTACCCACCCACGTCAAGAAGCCTCACCGGGAGCATCGCGAGAAGGACAAGGAGAATATCACGCCCAAGACGGCCAGTCGTCCTGCGCCTCCCGCTCCTGGTAAGTCACCCATGACTCCCTCCAGGCGGAACGTCATTGGTCCTCGTCCTCCAAGCCGCGGTGCCTCCCCGGCTGCCTCTCCCCATCCTGACGCTCCCACCAAGTCGACCATCCGGCTCGTGCAGCAACGCGAGGTCACCGAGGCCGACTCTCCCCGTACACCCGCACAGCCCGTCGTCCAGCCTGCCAATCCCATGTCCCCCACCCCGGCGACGTACGCTGTCAACCCTCGTCTGCCCAAAATCCTCGTCCAGGTCCCTACGCCGCAGAACGATACACCTCTCGCTGCAGGTCTCGGTCTCAACATGCCCGTCCAGCCATCTCAGCCTTCCACCCCTTCGCCTGCTCCCGCTGCCGAGCGCGCCGCTGCCACTGGCATGACCGGCTCCCCACCTATCGGCTCCATCTCGGTCCCCAAGGTCCAGGACGCGGCGCTCCAGAAGTTCTTCCACGACATTGCCGAGCAGCTACAGCTCATCGGGTCCGTCAGTCCCCGGTCTAGCATTGCTATCGAGACGCCCGCCCCAACGCCCACTTTGGTCCAGGACGAGCTCATGCCTTCTCCCGTGCAGATGGGGCGCGAGTCGATGGACGTCGACATGGAGGGATCGGTTGCTCAGCCTCCATACCAGACACTATCGACACCACCTCAGCCGCCCGCACGGCGTCCCCTGCCTACTCGTGCACAGACGGATCTGCCTCCTGTCCCTGCCCCAACGCTCCGCCAGGATCCTGGGCGACGGCGGTCATACCTCGGCGATGCGAGCGATAGGGATAACGTCCGGCCCATCGAGAACCTCCCAACACCCGTCCGTCGAGTCAGCCAGAGCAAGGAGCGGAAAGTCAGCGGGAAGAGCGTGACCTCTTCGAGCGGCAGTCAGATGAAGCGCAAGACTAAGCGTGACTTACTCGCTCCCTCTATATACGAGATCAGTAGCTAACAAACTCAGCGGCTCCGCTCGACCTCTCGCCCAAGGCTATGGTACCTGATCAGCTTCTCTCGCCCACTGGCTCCCCATACCTCGGCACTCCGCATCTCACGTCCATACCTGGTTCCCCTCTCATTGTCGGTCCGAGCCATGACGCCAAACACAGCTGGTTCTCCAATCTCTTCAGCTGGAAGCCTGCGGTAAGTTTCTGCTCCTCTCGCGATGCCTATTGTCGAGCTGACTGTCAGACATTCACGCTCATCTCGGCTGATGATTGCGCCTCGTCCCGTGCGGAGTGCGTCAAGCTGCTCGAGAGCTTTGGGGCCAGCGTCGTCGTCGAGGATGCGGACGGCTGGGGTATTCTCAAGTGCCGCGTTGACGAGATAAGAGGTGAGCATTGAGTCTCCCAACCGCCGTTCGTTCACAGGCTTACAAATCAGATATCTCAGGTATCATTGTCTCCAAGCAAGTCCGCTTCCGCATCGAGTTCCTCCCCCATAGCACATGGACGACCGCCGCCCCCCGCTCTCCCCGTATCGAGCGCCAAGGCTCCTACACCGGTTCCTCCTCCGGCTCCGCCAGCGCAAGTACCACCGCACCCCCCTCCCCCCGCTCCACACTCAACACCGGCCGCAACCGCGACAGCCACCAACAAATCACAACGAGCATGACGATGGTGCAGGAGAAGGGCGCCCTTTCTGCCTTCCGGGCGGTTTACGGCCGACTGCGCGCGGAATGGCGGTTGGATAGCTTGAAGAGTCCGGCGATGGGCGGTGCGGGGAGTAGGTTTGCGAGTCCTATGCCGAGCCCGATCATGGGTCAGGAGGCGCAGATGGTGTGGACGTGAGCGGGAAGTAGGGCTCGGTTGTAGTTGTACTTGTTCTGATCATTTGCCTTGTTCTACCTTCGACTTTCGATTTAGCTTATATACCTTTGATGCTACTTTTGCCATTTACCTTGAGGCTTCATCCCACACCGGTACTGCCACACATAAAACGTGTCAAGTATCGTATATGCTGCATGTCTTTCTGCTCTAGATATTCCCCGTCCAGATAGATTCTTCACCCTGAAATCACCAGATCCACACCCCACTCCGAGCGAGATCTACCTCCTCGGCCGCCTGTTCTCCTTGGCGCTCTCTTCCTCGGTGACCTCATCGATGGTAGCTACCGTCCCTGCGTAAGCTGTAATAGTCAGCCTTTTCCCTTCTACCACCAAAGAATGCCAAGCTCGTCCACTCACTCGATGTCCCGGGCCGGTGAGTTGGCGCTCGAGAAGCAGGTAAGGGGACCTGACGAGGGTCGACATGGCCGGTGTTATGCCCGTAGATCGTCAACGTCGGCTTACGCTTCTGCTGCTTTCCTGCAGGTGTTGTAGGCTTGCGGCTCGGCTCGTCGATGTCTGGTTCGCTCTATCGATCAGCTCCAATCCACGCCAGAGAGGATCGCGAACGTACAGCAACGGTGACTCTGGGAGGCATGACGCTCATAATAGTCGTCGGGCGACTGCCCGGCAGCGCCTGCCGGAGAGCATAATCAATCACGCTGATACTCGGCATGTTATCGCCCGAGCTCATATCCGGCGGGGAGAGGACGCGGTCGGGCGAGAAGCCCGAGTAGGCTGTGGGCGCATGTGGGCGAGATGCGGGAAGAGGGGTGGCGTGGGGTTCGTAGTACTCGGTGATGATGGTAGTTTGGCGCTTGGTAGGTGAGTGCGCGTCAATGCGCTTAACGGGCGCACGGGGGATGTTGGACCGGGTTTGAGTGGGAGTCTTGGGTTGAAGGGCTCGGGAAGAGGGAGAAGGGATGTTCGTATCGGGTCGTGACTTGTTCTGGGAGGACTAGGTCATCAGCTAAACCCCGAAAGAAGAAAGAGGGACGCACGGGAGGCTGAATATTGATCTAACTCACATCAACTTGATTTCCTTAGGCATACCAGCTCTTTCTCGGACGTACCGTTGGCGCCTTGCCCGACTCCATCGTTCCAGACCTGGACCGGCCCCTGACCCCCGTTCCCGTTCCCGCAGAGCCATGATGCCGATGCTCCGCCTGGTCTCCCAGCCCCTCCAGGCCTAGCGCGGACGTCCTCGGACCTTGGATATCCATGACAGAGCCGTGGACCGCCAGCGGTGCCATGCCGGGCGGAACGTACAGGTCGTGTGCACCTTTGGGCTTGGTGGAGCGGTCGACATCGGGCATGCGCGCAAACATGGCGGCCTGCCGGTCGTCCGCTTGTGCTTGGTCTTGGTGGTGCGTGTGCCGGTGGAAGAAGTTGGCGAGGCCGTGTTTGGCATGAAGGGGCTGGATGTGTGGCTCGGAAGGGGCTTTATCGCCCGCGCCGAGCTGCTGAGGCATGCGGGGCTGGAGATCAGCTGAAGCTCAGCGCCTTGTGAGGAGAGACTTACGGTAGGACGGCCTCGCATAGGCGGCATGGAAGGCGCATAGTTCTGCTTGGGGTGGGGTCGCTGCTGAGGAGCTGGGCCCGCCCGATCAGATTGGGCTTGCTGGTATGCCATATTCTGCTGCTGCTGATGTTGCTGGGCCTGCTGCTGCTGATTCGCCTGGAAAGATCGCTGCACTGTCAGCTTCTGCCCACTGAAATCAAGGCGGCACAGCTCACTCGCGCTTCACGCTCCCGCTCATCTTCAGCGATATCCGACAAGTCCTCAATCTCTGTTCCGCCCCTCAGCGCACCCGCCACCTTGGATCGCCGACTCGTCGCTCTTGACCGAGGGGTGTTCATCAAACTCCCGGCAGTCGAGCTGGACGTCAGCTATACTCTGCTCAGCCAAGGCTTGATGACCTACTGGGGAAGAGCAATCCCAGCGGGGTTGATCGAATCAAAGCTGTTATTCCTCGAGTGATCCCTCAGATGTTGCTGCTTTTGATGCGGGAAAGCGGGATACCGATCCTCGCCATGCAGCGTACTCTCGTTTCGCTTATGCCCGTGTAGCTCTTCGAGCAAGGAGTACCGCTGTGGCTTGGGCTTGCCAGACGCCATCGTGCCCGCTCGAGAAGGACGAGTCGTGTGTGTCTGACTCCGGCCGACATTGGCGTGACCGCCACCCGGCGTGGGGAGGGGCTTGTCCACCGGCGCCAAGACGGACCGAGCGGTCTGAGGACGATCCGAGGATGCCGAGGTGTGAATGGTCTTGCTGTGGGTGTCGTGCAGCATCTGTTGGACGTGCGGGTCGTGGTCCGCTCGGTCGAGATATGACTCGGCTGCTTGATGCTGCGGAGGCATCGAGCCTGGTGCAGGAGGATGGAGTGAAGCGGATCCGATAGTGACGCTACGCTGGTGTGAGCCGAGTGGCAGGCGAGGGGGGTAGGGGTTTTGTGGGGTCCGGCTGATGACAGTAGCGGCGCGCGGAGGGTGGGCATGCGAGTGCGAGTTGGCCTGAGAGTGCGGAGGGAGCTGGTTGAGCCGATGGGGAGCCGAGCGGGGAATATTTTGAGAATGAGGGGGCTGGGCGGGGAAGGTCGGGATGGGCTGCTGCTGCTGGGTATGTGGCTGAGGGACAGCGATGGGGACCATCATCGGCTGATAGACCGTCTGCTGCATCATCCCGCCCGGAGCTGGAGCCGGAGGCATCATCATCGGGATACCCTGCTGCCCGGCCGGCTGGGGCTGGGTATACGTCGAAGGGGGAGGAGGCTGATACTGCTGCTGCTCGACATGTTGAGATGGCTGGGACTGCTGCGTGTGGGGCTGACCGTGCGACTGTTGGAGCATGGACGGAGGGGATTGGACGTGCGGGATCATGAAGTTGTCGCCCGGATGCTGCTGAAACGGCGCCTGGCCGTCTTGTCCGCCGGCGTGAGCTTGGCCTTGGGGAAGGCCGGTCGGCGCGGTCATGGGGGTCTGACGAAATACTGCCTGGGGAACGGAATGAATTGGGTCGATCGGGATAGGAGGGGCTTGGCCCATCCATCGTTCTGCTTCTTGCCATGCCTGCTGGTCAGCTACAACCTCACAAGGGATGAATAGGGTAGCTCACCTCCGCCCTCCCTTCTTCTCTCCCCTTGGACCGCGCGTCCCGAACTCGCAGCTCCTCGTGATACTTGTAGAGCCTATCAGTCAGCTGAGCCCGGGAATTCACAGAAGCGACAACTTACTGAACTTTGGTCTCCTCGAAGCACTTTGCCAGCCTCCTCTTCTCCTCTTCATTCCGCTTCGCCTCCTCTCTTGCCCTCCGTAACGCCCTGACCGCCCCCGCCAGCTCGTTCTTGACGTCCCTCACATCATCCTCGCCCTCGTGGCTCCTCCGCTCCATCTGCGTCCGCGCCACCCGCTCAGCGATGAGCGTGGCCTGGAGAGTCCGGAGCTGGTCCTGCGTGACTTCGAGCTTGGTGAGCGCCGCAGCGAGGGTGGATGCGTCGGCAATGTGGGCGTTGATGGCGGCGGCTTCGTGTGCTTCTTGGGCCTGTTTGTTGTGGATGAGTCGGTCGCGCATGTCCAGCATGTCTCCGCCCCTAACGGTCAGCTAGATCAAAGCTTGGAAAGGACGGCTTACATGGTATCATTGGCCCACTCCGTTCTCCCCATAGTCATCTCCTCCAAGCTGGGCGCATCGCTCGGCGGCGCATGCCTCGTCTCCCAAGAAGAGTTGTGCTCGTAATCGTCGACGTCCTGACCGTCGACATTGGTACCCCCGCGCTGCGTCCTTCGCTGGGACCGCACCGACTCGACCGGGCCGCGATACGGACGGTACATTTGCGAAAGGGAGTCGGAGGGGTGGAGATCCACCGCTGTGGGCGGTTTGAGGGGCGGCGAGAATACCTGGCCCTGGGCCGAGTGTTGCTGGCTCTGGCTCTGATACTCGAAGGGAGGGTAGAAGGGCTGATACCCTTCCTGCGGGGGCTGAGTGTAGGACCGGGACGTTTCGGGCGGAGAGAAGGGGCGGAGAGGCGTGATGGGATTGGTTTTGAATGCAGAGCCTAGAGCGGCGGGATGGGGCTGTTGCTCGAGAAGTGATTCGTTCGAGATATGGGGGCTGAGACCGAGTACTTGTAGACGCTGATTCAAGGCTCGAAGGCTATGGTGTCAGCAAGGTGTATCTCCGATGGGGAGGGCGGAACCCTCTTTTGTCCTCCACACAGCACGCCTTCTTTTCACGAGCCGAACAAAAGACGGACTTGTCACTTACTCAAGGGCTTGGGACTGCGTTGTAGCGTAGGCATCTCCGTCCCCGTCCCCCCTCTCCCTCCCTACAGTGCGCCCATTGTCCGCAACAATGGGCATCTGGTACATGTACTCGTTGATCGGATCATCGTTCTGGACCCTATTGTACTGATGATACGCGTGTTCAAAGTCGAGGTTGGACTGCGGGCGCTGTACCTGTGTTCGGGACATGTTGTCTGATCAGGGGGGGTGAGGTGAGAAGTGAGAGGACAATAGGTACCCAGCGTCGACTCGACCGGCTTGACCGTCGATGGGGGCGCTGGACGCATCCGGCTATGCTGACTCGGAGGGGGTCCTTTGGTGAGTATCAGGCCGCATCGGGTACTGCGCACGGGACCCTTTGTTAGCTGTGTGCTTGATGTGTGTGTGCGGACAGGTTTGAGTTTCAGCTTGCATGGGCCTTTGCGTCAGTCGCTCCTTATCGATCGATGCATGGGGTGCTATCAGCGTCCTCTAGGCCGCTAATTAGCACGAAGAGCTTTGTGAGTGCTCGGGATAGGGTCTGATCACCACCTATTCAACCGTCTTTGGCAGCATACGCGCTTGCAGATGGATCCGATAGGGAAAGCGTAAACATGGTTCTGCAGATGGCGAGAAGGTGCGGAACGGTGCGGAAAGGTGCGGGGATTCTGCAGATGCACAGTTGGGGTACGGAGATATGCGGCGTTACAAGAATCAACTGGCTGAGTTATTTCGGAATTAGGCTATCCAGGCACGAATGACATCATGCTAATCAATTGGAAAGCTACTTTGGGTAGTTTAGATAGCAATTGCATGACACGTTGTGGATGGTTGGTATGGGGAAAAGAGTCGCGACCGAGCGCAAAGATAACTGACTGTCTTCTCCTCTCTCACTTGCTGAAGCAAACGACCCATCCCTAGCTCGCAGCCCCAGCTGCGAACTTTCCCTCACTGTAAGTCTACACCGCAACAAGTTACCATTTGCACGTTCCCAGGCTCAGGGAGGGGCTAGCTTTGCCTCACTTCTCGCTTCCTTTCTCCATCACAAACGTTTCCCAGTGTCACCTTATATCTGACACCCCAGTCCACCCTCCTCCCACTCCATCCACCATGGACTCGATGATCCCCGACCCCGACCCGGTTCCCCCTCCCTCCCTCCCCGACCTTCGCGAGCACGTTCAACGCCTCGAAGCCTCACACAAGGCCAAGGGCGTCAACCTTTCCGGCCGCATCATCCATGTCTGCCACCACCTCCCCGTCGAGATCATCAAGGTCGTCACCGAGGAATTTGAGCCCTCTGCCACCTACACCCACCCCATGACCCCCGAGTTTAAGAACGAGGACGTCATCCCTACCGTCGAGAGCTCGGACTCCAAGTGGAAGATCCACGCGCGGACGGCTCACCCGGCGTTGATCTCGGGAATGAAGAGTCTGTCCGAGACGCACGAGCAGTTCGTTGTTGCTTGGACGGGTGACGTGCTCCTTCAGTCGCAGTCGCAGCCGACTCCCCAGCTCCCGTCCGAGAGCAAGTTCCAATCTATTGCTCAGCGGTTCAGCGAGGACGCGCCGACCCCTACGACGCCTACGCCGAGGAACCCCGCCGCGCAGCAGCCCAAGCCGTTGAGGGTGTTTGGCGGCGAGTTTAGCGAGGAGGAGAAGAAGGAGCTCGAGGGGGAGTTGAAGCGGTTTGGGGAGGTCGAGACGAAGCGGGAAGAGGGGGGATTGACTTATATCCCGGTATTCCTCCCGCCAGACGTCAGCAAGGGGCACTATGAGGGATTCTGCAAGAAGAGTGAGTAGGGCGTTGACTGAGCTGATGATAGCGCTCTGGCCCTTGTTCCACTACCTCCTCTGGCTCGACTCGACCGCTACCGTCCCGGCTCCCGACCCCTCATGGATCGCCTACTCCAAGACCAACTCCCTCTTTGCCCAAAAAGTCGCCGAGATCTACCGCCCAGGCGATCTTATCGTCGTCCACGACTACCATCTCCTCCTTGCGCCCAAGATGATTCGGGAGGCCCTCGGACAGGTGTCTGTTCCTGGTGGCGGCTGGTCCGCCAGTGCCGCGCCTACCCCGGCGGTCGAAAAGAAGAAGATGGACTGGGACTCGACGCCGACCAAGGATGGCGCCAAGGCGGCAGTAGGGAGTCTGCTGGGTCAGGTCGGGCACGCGCTCGGCATGAACCAGAGCCAGGGTAGTCAGGGGAAGGAGCCGGCTGAGATTATGATTGGGATGTTTGTTCATACCCCATGGCCCTCGTCCGAGATCTTCCGGTGTCTCCCAAGTAAGTCTAGGTGTAACGTGGCTGACTTTAGCCCGCAAGGAAATCCTCGAAGGGATGCTCGGGGCCAACCTCGTCTGCTTCCAGACCTACTCGTACTCGCGTCATTTCGTCTCGACCTGTATCCGGGTCTGCGGTTTCGAATCCACCCCCGGCGGTGTCGACGCCAACGGCTCGGTCACGGCGGTGGGATACTGTCCTATCGGGATTGACGTCGAGCGGGTCCGCAAGGAGCGCGACTCGCCCGGTGTCGCCCCCAAGGCGGCTGCTCTTCGTACCCTCTATGGCGACAAGAAGATCATTGTCGGCAGGGAGAAGCTGGACGTTGCCAAGGGCGTCTACAACAAGTTGCAGGCGTTTGAAAAGTTCCTCGAGGTGTACCCGGAGTGGAGGGGCAAGGTGGTGTTGATTCAAGTGACGACGCCGGCGCTTAGCGAGAGCCCCAAGCTCGAGCGAATGTGTGCGGAACTCGTCAGCCACATCAACGGGACGTACGGGTCGTTGGACTTTACCCCTGTTCACCATTAGTAAGTTTGATGTAGGACGCGCTGACCGTAGCCACCAAGCGATCGACAGGGACGAATACTTTGGTCTCCTCTCGGTAGCGGACCTCGCACTCATCACGTCGCTCCGGGACGGAATGAACACCACCTCGATGGAGTTTATTCTGTGTCAGGAAAAGACCACCAAGTCGCCCCTCGTCCTTTCCGAGTTTATGGGCACGGTCGCGTCCTTTTCTCAGGCGCTTCAGATCAACCCACACGACCTCCTCATGGTCGCCGAGGCGATCAACAAGGGATTGGGCATGTCGACGGAAGAAAAGGAGGAACGGCACGATACCCTCCACGACTCGATCATCGGGCACACCAGCCATACTTGGGCAGCTACGGTTCTCAAGCAGCTCCTGGAGAATGTTGGCGGGGAGCACCAGGCGCACCAGACGCCGTATCTTGATACTGCCAAGTTGACGTCGGCGTACGCTGGCGCCAAGAAGCGGTTGATGCTGTTTGACTATGACGTGAGTTGAACCTGGGGTTTGGCTGATGACAAGGGAACACTCACGCCGATCGTCAAAAACCCAGCTGCGGCCGTCCCTACCGAACGCACCCTGCATGCCATTTCTACCCTCGCGCAGGATCCCAAGAATGTCGTTTACCTCATCTCGGGGCGTGATGGGGATTTCCTCGAACAGCACTGGGGTCATGTGCAGGATCTGGGGCTGTCGGCGGAGCACGGAAGCTTTGTGAGGGGGCCAGAGGATGAGGAGTTTGTGAATATGACGGAAACGCTGGATATGAGCTGGATGTCGGAGGTGGAGGAGATTTTCAGGTATTACATGGAGGTAAGTCCAACGTTGAAAGGGATTGAGCTGATGTCTAGCGCACACAAGGAAGCACGATCGAAGTCAAGAAGGCGTCTATTACTTGGCACTACCGGAATTCCGACCCCACGTTCGGCGAGTTCCAGTGCAAGCAGGCCTTGGACTTGCTCGAGAGTTCCCTCGCGCCCAAGCGGCCCATCGAGGGTGAGTCTATCCCAAGGGGTGTAGCTGATGTCAGTCCTGGTCGGTAAGAAGAACCTCGAAGTCCGCCCGCTCGCCGTCAACAAGGGCGAGATCGTCCGACGGCTCATGTACGAAAACCCCGACGCCGACTTTATCTTTTGCGCAGGCGACGACAAGACGGACGAAGATATGTTTAGATCCCTCCGGACCGTCTTCCCCCCCGGCGGCATCTCGAACGGCCCCAACGTCCTCCGTCCGCCCGTGGCGGTCACGTCGGCGTTGGAGCCCGAGGAGGTGGCAGAGCTGCCGGACGTCGAGTTGATGGTCAAGCCAGAAGGCATTTTTGCGACGACGGTGGGGCCTGCAGCGAAAAAGACGCTGGCGGGGTGGCACGTCACGTGTCCGGAGGAGGTGGTGGATGCGCTGGAGCATCTGTTGGCGGGGCAATAGGCGATGAAGATACGGGGAGAGGGGGTTACGGTTTTCCGATAGATTATACATGTCTTGTGAATATGGATCAGATTCTGGCTGCAAGGTTTTTAGTCGTCCATCCCGTCCATCCTCGTGCGTTTTCTTGCCTCTTCCGCTTCTGCGCCCCCCTCGGCCCCACCCGCTGCAGCTATGCCCCGATTGACAGCCTGCTCCACTATCCCTCTTAATCTCCCCTCTGGATCCTCGCCCGTCCGCTGCGCTTCCTCCATGATCGCCTGCGCCTCCAGCATGAGCTCGTCCGCCTCCATATCTGCTATTCTCTCGGCACGGGCATCGACTGCTGCTGCCCCGTCTGCTGCTGGTGGCACACCGCCGGAAGGCATGGAACGGAGGTAGGCTGCTATTTCTGGGTGGTCGTCTTCTAGGTAGTCTGCCGCCTGGTTATCAGCTCGTCCTGCATGTTAAATGTCAAGTGAAATAGAGGGAAGACAATTTACTGTCTGCCCATCATCGTTCTCCGCCGCCACGTCCGCCCCATGGTCCACCAACCATCGCGCCGCCTCTACCCCTTCGACCGTGAAGAGCGGGGTCTCGCCTTCTGCATCGGGAATGTTGATGTCTCCGCCTACTGACAAGAGGTACTCGAGGAGCTCGAAGTGGTGGTAGGATGCGGCGGCGTGCCTGCTGATCAGCGCCTGGATCGCGGCATCAATGGGGCTCGGAGGGCGTACATTGGCGTGTAGGAATTGGAGTCTTTGATATTGGGCGATAGACCCTCGACCTCGATCAGGTGCTGGTTGATCAGCGGGGAAGTCAAAGTCAAAGTGGAGGGAGGGACATACCTTGACCCGCGTGATATCGCCGTCTGAGGCTGCTACCCAGATGTTCTTGTTGGCTGATGCTGGCTGAACCATGATAGCTGATGATCGTAGGATATGGATGTAGCGGTAGAGGCACGGTGGCAGTCAAGCAGGTAGACGATGGAAAGATCTAGAGCTGCTGGAAATCTTGAAGCTGGTCATGATGGTTCGCTGTAGCGATGCCGTAAGTATTCAGGCACGGTTGATAGCCGCAGAGAGACAGAGGCCATAATGCAAACGCTCTTCTACCTCATATACCAAACGTCCTGAACTCAGGCGGCTCGATACTCCTGAGACCAGCCGAGATGTCGGCCTCAACTCTCGCCGAACAGGTCCACTCAGCCTCTCGTACCGTCCCCTCTGGCACGCTGGACCTCGAGGTTCGACACCATCTGGACCGGTCTTTCCACGACCTGGACTTTGTGCTCGGCCATGCGGGTCCGAGTAACCATGCCTCCAGTGCAGGAGGGAGGTATGGGAAGCGGAAGAGGACCGTCAAGGAGGAGGTTGATCACTGGGAGCGGGACGAGGCTGCCGCGGCGAGAGATGTGAGCTCAATTCGATGGCGCGAGCTGATCCGGATAGCTAGAGTCGACGAGCGCAAGCCTTCCACAGCTCTTGGAAGAAACACATACAAAGCTCCAGACGTTCCTCTCGTCCGCTTCGGAATTGTCGGTCGAGCGGTATACGGTGGTCGACAAGTTATCTTACTTGATTACCGAGTTGAACGCTTCGGAGGATGAGGCGGATGGGCAGACGTTGTTGGTGCAGATGGAAGAGATGCAAGCTGAGCTGGCGAGGTTGGAAGCTGGGCTGGCTTGGGCTAGTATCATGGAGCAGGTCTTGCGTCTGAGGTATGTTCGTCAATAAGGTCTGAGCTGATGGAAGCGAGCAGATCCTCTCGCCAGCCTCGCACCACCCTTCCCCGCTCGCTGCCTTGCCGCGGTACCGAGAGCTCCACTCCTTGATCGAGTCGTTGACTCAGCGCCTGCCATCCAGCATGGCTGTGCTGGGCGTTATTACCGGCGTGAGAGAATCGACGTGGAACGGCCTGAGAGAGGTGTTGTCCAAGTAAGCTTCGAGATCTTCCAAAGGTCCCAAGCTGATCGCAGAAACCTCTTGGACGCCTGTGAGGCTATCAAGTGGCCGTCAAAGGTCCAATACACTTCTCTATCTATGGACGAGCGCCGGCGGTTTGAGCGGGCGTATAGCGACCTGCTATACTTGCAAGTAGAGTGAGTACACCCTAAAGAGCAGTATCTGACAGCCAGGGGCGAGAACTTACATGGTCCATCTACCCTTGCCTGGTCTTCAGGAGAAGCCCTCTACTCGCTGCAAGCGATGATCAAGCCTATCGCGCTCCGCTTCAAATATCACTTTCAAGGCTCAAAGACTACAAATCGGATCGACAAGGTACGTCCATCTTCTCACCAACACTGACCACCAGCCTGAATGGGCATTTGCAAACATCCTCGACCAGATATACGAGCATACCCCTTTCCTCCTCTCTATCCTGCAGCCCCTTACCGCCCGATCTGGGTATTCGGAGGTGGACGTCCGATCCGAATTCATCCTTGCTCTCTTTCCTACCATCCTCGATCTGCTTCGGCAGAGGATACCGCTCTTACTCGACAGGCCGGCTCTGCTAGCGCATACGGTGTACCAGACGGTGTTGTTCGATGACGCTGTTCGGGAGGGCGGATTTGTGCTGTCAGGCACGTCGGCTGGCGGCGCAGAGGAGAGATGGGAAGGACTGACTGGAGTGATTCTGAGGGAGGAGGGGTGGTTTGAGAAATGGCTCGTGGGAGAGAAGAAGTGTGAGTCCAATTGGGGACGACCGAGCTGATGGAAGTCGTCGATTCTCAGCTTCACAGCATCATTTCATCACCTGAAGCGTGGAACATCAGCGATGAGGCGATGGAGGAGGACGAGACTGCCTCGGGGCGGAAGCCTTCCACGAGCTCTCGGCAGATCAAAGCTCTCATCGAACAAGTCACCGGTGAGCTAGACTGGCGGCCGAGCTAAGACCCAGACCGCTACTCGCCCCTTCCCGCCCTGGTACACCGCTACCCGTTCCTCCTGCAAATCCAGCTTCCCACGCTCCTCACGTATCATCAGCGTATCAACGGCTCGCTTGACGCGTTCGAAAGCCTCTCGTCGGCTTTTGCCCGCCATATTCCCGGCGCCCTGTCTGGTGGGACGCGGTCTGGGGTGCACTTTGACCAGGCGCAATTGACGAGTGGTGAGGCTGGGCTCGGGAGGCTCATCAAGGCGAATTTGTCGGCCGAGTGGGTCGTGCAGGCCATGAAAGGTTGGGCGGACGAGACGGTAAGTCGGCAAGACGTTCAATCTGACGTTTAGTTCTTTGTCGAGCTTTCGGCGGAGTTGAGGATGTCGGAAGAGACACAATGGAAGATACAGGATCCGCTTCTTCCGTCTGAAATCAAGGAGTGCGGCAAGGACGAAGTGGACGTATCGGTCTTTGACGTCCTGATTGAAAAGTACGAGGCGGTGTGTGAGCGGTCGGAAGATATGATTGTCAGGCTGGTGACTAGTGAGGTGGAGCAAGAGCTCAAGGAGCATCTGAAGCGGTACGTCTAAAGTGCACGAGATCCAGCTCATTTTCTAGACGATGGGACCAGACACCCGGCGATGCCTCCCCGCCGTCCCCGCACCTCCTCTCGGCGCTGACCACCTACACGCTGCACCTCCGCGCGCTCGCCGCGGATCTTCCACCTGTCCCCCTGTCACGCCTTTACCGCCGTATAGTCTCCCACCTCGCCAACCACATCACCCAGCGCGCCATCTACTCTGGCTGGTCCAAATTCAGTCTGACTGGCGCATCGGAGCTCCGGAGCGAGATGACAGACTTTGTATCCGCCTCGGCGGAGGTGTTGCGGGATGCGGGCGGACTAGTAGCGAGAGGGAGTGAGGTGCCGTGGAAGGCTATCCTGGATAGGATCACGGTATTGGCGCTTCCGACGGCAGAGGGGAAAGGGGAGGACAAGACGCCGACGTTTAGTCAGGGTATGGCGGCGGGTTGGTCGGATGGGGAGGAGAGTCTGAGGCTGTTTTGCGAGAGGGCAGGTGTGAAGGGGATGGATAGACAAGAGCTGCAGGCTGTTTTGAGGAGACGGAACGAGTGCTGGAGATAGGTAGATCTATGAATGACATGGTGCACGCAATTTCTTGTTGCGCGGGGTGGTCGGATGGGGAGGAGAGTCTGAAGCTGTTTTGTGAGAGGGCGGGGGCAAGGGGATGGATAGGGCAGAGTTGCAGGCTGTTTTGAGGAGACGGCACGAGTGCTGGAGGTAGATAGGTATCTATGAATGACATGGTGCATGGAATTTCGTCTTGCTTCTGGTCTGCTTCACTAGCTACTATATGATCCTCACTTGATCACCCTTTATTCTCGCATCTAGTAGCGTCTGGGAGGGGGTCCTCCACCATATCCACGAGGCGCTGGACGTCAGCCTGACTCAACCCTGTATAGGTATGAGCGGTACTCACGCTCAGCATACCCATTTCCACCGCCCATGGGCGGCCCATATCCCGAACCCGCCGGCCCCGGACCTCCACCAGGCAGCCTCAACCCATCCGGTCCAATATTCGAGAACAGGCCCATAATGTCGTCGGGCCTAAACACGGGTCCTACTTGGTGAGCTTTACTCAAGGTTGGACTCACCATCGAACGACCTAGCAGTAGGCAGCTGCCCGACAAACCACGCGACTCCCTTGCTGACGCCTGACCGATCCCATCCGTCTCTGGGCGGCATAGGCCCGGGACCGCCGTACCCTCCAGGAGGGGGCGGGATCCCATTCCCACTGGCATGTCTTGGAGGGGCACCACCATACCCCGGTCCCGGGCCGGGCCCCATGTGTACAGGCGGACGGTCTCCTCCAGGTGGCGGCAGATATCCTCGACCCTTGGCGGGCGGTGCGATAGGTCCCGGATCGAAGCGTCTGGGCGGGGGAGGCGAGTTGGGGCGATATCGCTTGTTGCCGCCGAAATCGCCGTTCCCATTCCGAGATGGGGAGTGCGAGCGCTCGATCGAGCGGCGGGGTCGAGGGGGCGAGAGGGGCCGTTTGATGACGGGCGAGATGGACGCCTGGGCCGGGACTGGGGGGAGCGGGTGGGATATGGTTTGTGCCGGAGGGGGGGCGATTGCCATAGTTGGCGGGGGCATGTTTTGTACAGGAGGCGGAAGGAAAGGTGCTTGCGGTGCGGCGGCGGGCTGTGGGCGGGGAGAGCCAAAGCCAAGGTCGCGGCGGGCTATCTGATCCATCCCGTTGTACGTGTATCGCTGGGCGAAGCGCTTCAAAGGTGAATCTAGCATAACAGCTATCGAGTCTACTTGCAGGAAGCGTAGCTCACCTCCTGGGAAGGTCTCGGAGAATCTCGATTCCAACTTTTGTACCGCACCGAGATCACCATACATGTACTCGTACTTTGCCCAGGCCTCCCAGAGCGGCTTTGCCTTGTCCGCCGGGATTTTGAGCGTAGATCTCTCAAACAGGGCTCGCGCATCTACCCAATCAGCGCTGCACATCACTTCTAGGTTGACAGCACCCACTTGTATCGTCATTAACATTCAGCAGGAACTGGAGATACTTGATGACATAGTCGACGTCGTCCGAAAAGAGCTTGAAGCCGAGCTCGAATATCCGAATAGCGACGCCCGAGTCTTTGTTGACGTGGTACTCCATGAGCGCTACAAAGTCAGGCCTGCGCTTCTACCAGAACTGACCGGAAGCTTCGTAAATATGCCAAGTGACATGAGGCGATTTGCGCGCTTTCGCAAAGATGGCTCGGGCGCCCTTGATCCCCTGCATCATGAGCTTTGTCCGAGACCCACAAAACCCATAGCTCACCTCGGCCCGCCTGGCATACCGCATATACATGACCCAAACCACGCCCATCGCATTCCGGAGCTCGTCCGCTTCCTTCCCCCTCCGCTCACTGACAAGCCGTCCCCGCTCTTCTCGCTCATCCATCACCCGGTTATAGACCGCCATTGGCCCCTCACCATCAATGTCCATTCCGTCTGTTGCAGGCCGGGGGATTTCGGGCCCCTTGGCAGCAATGACTTCTTGGGCGATCCGGTCGTTGAGCGCGTCCATGTCGTGTGCGAGCTGGTCGAGGAGGTTTGTAAAGAGGGCGTGGGCCTCGGAGAAGAGCTTGCGATCTTCTTCAATCTCGGCGGTGGCAAATGTGAGGAGGATACTGTGGGTTAGCTCTGACGGCTGGGGAGGTACCTTTTGGGACAAGCGACTACGCCAGCGTTGAGCACTTCTGCCGCCTCGTTGGTCTTCTGCTCCTTGATATAGTGATTTCCTGCGTAATGCCTGAGGTCAGCCGTTTCGTGGCTGATGACTCACCACAACTCTGGAAAGTGCCGCATCTCGGCTAGACATCTCCGCATGGCATACCCAATCCGACCGGCTAGAGTTTCCGGGTCGGCGATGACGAGCGGATTCCCCTCTTCCCATTTGAGATACGCCTTCCAGCTGTTGACGAGTTGCCTGTCGCTGTCGGAGAATGTCGGTGTGGGCGGTATGATGGGGTGAGGCAGGACGTCGGTCAGGCTGCGAAGTTCTCGGAGGGCCGTGCGGGCCGTCATATAGGCGGGTGATCGTTCCGCCAGGAATTTTTTGGACTAAAGTGAGCTCACTCTTAAAAGAACTCACAGTCTGCTTGTTGACGCTCGACTCGAACGCGTCGTATCCCTTCCAAAGCACCTCGACGTTATTGAGCGGGATACATATCGCCCGCTGGTAGATCTTTCGCAGACTATCCTGCTGGGTTTGGGTATCCCAAGTGTTTTTCGGCTAAATCAGCTCAGCCACAGTACGACCCACCTTGGCATCTGCTACGAAAGCAATGTACTCTCCCCAGATATCGCCTGCCTCCCTGTCCACTCCGCACTGCTTGAGTGCAAACTCGTACGCCTCGGTGATGACCCGCCGCTTGGACTCTTCTTCTGGCGTGCCCAGGCCGAGTGGGTTCTGCCGCCTGATGTAGTGGAGGTACGCCTTCCAGATGTTGACGTCGGCGGAGGCGGTGATGCCGCCGGACGGGCCTTTGAGGGCTTGGCCGAAGAGGACTTCGACTTGGGAAAAGTTGGTCAGGGAGGATTCGAGATTGATGAGGGCGAGGAGGGGTTGTGACTGAAGTCAGCAGAGTAGAGGTAAGCACGTACAGCTGTGGGGTTTTCTTTGGCGATAGCGGCGTACCAGCCGCGAGCGTCGATGATTTCTGAGCGCTGGATGGACCAGTCAAACAGCGCTAGTAGGACTTGGGGATTGGAGGGGTCTACTGTCAGCTTTAGGCTAGAAGGAAGAGCTCACATCTTTGCCAGTCCTGGATGATGTCTGGGTTGGAGGCGACGCTCGGCGAAGCAGAAGTCAGTCCTTCGGGGAGGGGAGGACCGCCGATGAGCTCGGCCGCGGCAGCTGCGGGAGCGGGCGTTTGTAGGGATACCGCAGGGACAGAGCTTTCGAGGGGCTGCGTGGAGGCCTCGGTGGCTTTGGTGGAAGCCTGAGCTGCGCCCTCGTCGTCGTCAATGACTATTTCGTCGCCATTGGCTGCGGGGGCTTCTACGGGTGCGACGGGCTCTTGTGCGGCATCCTGGGGATGTTGGACCGAGGGAGACGTGGAAGGTACATCGGTCAGGGGTGGGGCGACGGAGAGGGTGGGGTCGATGAGGCTTGGGTCGATTTGAAGAGCGGATGAAGGCTGTACGACGACCTCGGTAGCCTCTGCGGGTGCTTCTGGAATGGACTGCTCAAGGACCGCTTCCATTGCCTCTGCATTTTGGATGACTGGGTTTGGCTCCGTGGTCTCTGCTCCTGCCTCTACTTCTGCCTTTGCCTCAGGTCCTGCATCTACTCCGCTAGACGGAGCAAGTGCTACAGCCATAGCAGTGTCCGCAAGGTCTGCTTCGATGTCGGTCAATTGCTGCACATTTTCTAGGATGGCTGCGGTGGAGGGGGTGGAGGCAGGGTCGTCCGACATCTTGTGTGCGAGGGAAAGGAAGGGGGCGTTTGTCGCTTGGAATCACTTGCTCAGTGGGTTCGATGCTATCAGAAGTACTTGTCTGAGGAGGGTACTAAGTGCAGTGTTGTCCATGCAGAGATGTCGATAGGTCAGGATTTATGGTGCGAGTAGAGAAGTAAGAAGGACTAGCAGGAAAGCCCGCCCCCCTGGGGCGGGCGTCACTGAGGGCGAGCAAATGACTGGAGCGGAAGCAGATTCGCGAGGAATGTGGCACCAGAGAACCGCTTGAGGTGAAGCCATGTAAGGACCGTGCATGTTAAGTGAATGTACTATAAATGGTGATGATTATACTATATAACTACTACCCAGGTGTAGAAGAGGGACCCCCGCCCGAGCCCTCGGGAGCGCCCTCGGGAGCATCGTCTGCAGCGAGAGATCTGGTGTTGCTCGCCGGGTTTCGTCGCCTACGCTTCGGCGGCTCAGGCTTTTCGGGAGTGGAGGGAGGGGTGGCGACATTGGGATCGGGGATGGAGATATCGTCAACGCGAATGACATAAATCCCGGTGGGCTCGCGGGAGGTGAGGTGACCCCTGACGACTACGGTCGCGGGAGGGGCGGGGAGACGGAACCGTTCCCAGCGCTTGGTGAGGGGGATCATGATTTTGAATTTGAAGGGATGCTGAACACCGGCCTGAGGGGTCAGTATCCTGCTGATAAATAAATTTGAGATGGATACAAAGACTTACCCCATATTGCGTACCAGTAATCACCGCCTCGGAGTTACTCGTTGCTGTGCCAATGGTACCGATGGCAGTGATGAGGATCTCGCGATTGAGGGGGACGTAGTCAAAGTAGTCCTCGTCTGTACGTTAGTTACATCAACTTCGAAAAATAGCAGAGACTAACCGTTTATATGGGGCGCAGCCCATGGGAAAGATTCCAGAATCATTGTTCACCTCGTTGAGGTATCCCTGATACCTTCCAAGCTTGAGCCCCTTCGACCAACCATGCGTGCCATATGGGAGGATTAAGGGATATTGGAGGGGGAGGTAGGTGCTGGAAAATTCGGAAATGTTGGAGAGGGGACCGTCTGTCGCTCGCACCAAGATATCACGGACGTTTGAGGTGAGTGGGTCGCCCGTGTTGACGATAGCGGCGACCTCGTCGACCCGCGGGCGATTATACCGGCGGGTGTCAGAGGCGAAAGGCTCGAACGTGAGGATGTTTAAATCAACTGCCCCAGTTCGGAGGCGGTTGCGATTGTGGGTAAAGAGGTGGACGTAGGGATTGTGGGAAATCATAACCTCTGAGAGGATACGACAGACTTCGGCGTTGAGGGTGGGGCGGAGAGCTGTCTGCTGGGCTGGGGAGTTGCCATGGAGATACAGCTGGAGGAATTGCGGAGCATCACCAGGACGTGGGAGGAGAGACCCTATCCGATGATGAACCTGGCCGTTGATTTTGAACACATTTGGACCTCCAGGCTTATACGCCCATGCATCCATATGTACCCCAAGCGATGTAAAAGCGAAACCGCTATTGAAGGTACGGATATGGCTGCGGAACGCGCGACCACCTGAATGTAAGCTTGGTTCTCGCATGATCACAAAGGAAGCACTCACGTTGATCATTGACGTCATAGAGCATCCTTAACCGTGGAGGCGGTTCGGGAAATGGGGCAAGGTCCACTTTGCCGTATGAGCAGCACTCCTTGAAAGGTGTCGGAGAGCCAGAAGGAGGTTTCCCAGACTTCTCAGCCTCGTAATGCAAAGCATTACACGCCGGGCAGACGCGATCCATAAGCCCAAGATAGTGCTCTGGTACATCCGCCTTGTCGACAATAGGACGCCGTGCGACGGAAAGACGGGGGTTCAAGCGGCGTCAGCGAGCAGGGGGTGGAGAAGGGGTACGGGGAGCGGGGGAGGGCTGAGGGTTGGCGGGCGAGGGTGATCGAGCGGGGGAGGTGGCTATCTCTCAGCGAGCGCCTCATAAGCGGTGACCATACTCACAAGCTCTTCTACGCCTGGGCGGCCTAGGAGGAGGTGCGGCATATTGACCATCGTACCGCAAGTCAACGCCGACAATATTAATATTGTTGCGTGCGTCTCTGCGCCGCTCAGAGTTGGCCTGCTGGGCCTGAAGGCGAGCCGCAGAGAGGGCAGGGCGAGGGGGAGGGCTATAGCGTTGGGGAGACCGACGCTCACGTTGTGGACGCAGCATGTAGTACAAGGAGATGGTGCTGAGAGTAAAGAGCCTGTCAAAAAATCTACAGTGGTAGCAGCTGTACAGTGTTGCATTGATGAGTAAGTTGCCACCCAGCGGCGGGAAAAGTGCATTCCTCGGCCGACCGATGACCGAAGGCCGATGGCCGAAGACGCTAGAAAGCGTGGTAAATGTAAATAGTCCCCCCACGCGTGGTGAGGAGCCCAATCCTCAAGCACGCTATGCATCAAACTACAGCATGCAAGAAAAGAGGAACCGTCTATCTTGGGAGCTTAGATGCTATAGCGCTTTTCAAGTGAGCAAATCAATTGAGAAATGATGGAGAAAGAGAGAGGTCGATTTCGTGTTGGCAGGCTAATTAATATAAGGTAGATCGCTGGCTGGAGCGACCCGAAAAGGAACCTGGCTCATCGTGTTTATAGGCTCGCGAATGTGTTCAAGCCGTAAGTAAGCTAAGCTAGTTTTAGGCGCGCCATCCGGTGCCTGACTCCGATCGGGTAAGAGGTACGGGGCACCTTGAGCTTTGAATTCAAAATAGTTTGATAGTTGAGATCGCTTTGACCGTGTCCCAAGGCTGGCCTGGGTAGCCAGCTATTGATCACCACCAGGTACAAAGGCAGGGCCGCCCGGCAATATCCTCGTCAGAATCCATCTTGCATAGGAAGTCAGTCTGTGATCACGGCCAGGATGTTCGGCTCTTCAACTCCAGCCTATGCCCCGCTTCCCGCGGACGGCACTTCCCCCCGCCATACCCCGCCCACCCGAACCTCTCGCAACATCCGCCGAGCCACCATCATCTCCCTCCTCGTCCTCGCGCTCATTGTCGGTCTGGGCGGTTATGACGCCTCTCGGCCGGAGTCACACACCAAGGCTCTCCTCGCCCAGACCGGACTCGTCAAGCCTGACCTGGGGCTCGGACCCGTCAGCCAGCATCGCGAGCTCGTTTCGGTGGTGCTGATGGTGGGAGGGAATGACCATGGGATAGTAGATGTGATGAGGGCGGTACTGGCGATGACTGTCGGGCCGTATGAGCTGATAGGTGAGCTAAAAGTCGACAAGTCTGACGCAGGTGTTTTTACCGAGCCAAAGGACCAATCTCAGCGGATCTCGGCCATCCTCGCGCAACATCACCTCGACGCTCGGGTAGATCGCCTCGGACGTGGACTGACCCGGTACAAGGCCATCAACGCCACCTCAGGGGCGATATCGCTCGGGATCAGCCAGGCGAAAGGAAAGCATATCGCCATCTTGAACGCAAACGATCAGGTGGTAGGTTTCTTCGCGGACTAAGCTGACTGCAGTACGAGTACGGATGGGACCGCATCCTCCTCACCGGCCTCAAATCCGACCCATCCCTACTCGCCGTCTCCGGCAAAGCAGCCGCCAATGCCCAATTCAAAGATGGCAAACTGTCGCTCACCGATGTCAAAGGCGAGCTGGAGCGGAAAGACCACATTTCCATGCCAAGTCCTCACATCGAGATCCGAGATGTCGCGCTCAGATCGCCCATCATGTACGATGCGAGCAAGGCGGAAAAGTTGCTCTGGTTCGACGCGGACATGGAAGTGGAAGGTTTAGGAGACGTCGATGTGAGTCCTGAACGAGCCGGCCTGATGACAGATGTGCCTGCGAGGTGCTGCTTTCGATTATACATGCGGCTTCTACCCCGTATCGACCAAGACCAAGGAAGAGTGGAAACCGGTCCCTGGTAGCCTGATAATAGGGAACGACTCGGTCGTATCCGCCGGGCCGATAATGGATCTGCCAGAGGCTAAACACACCATTGCGACGCTTCCTGCAAGCCCACGCGAGATCGAAGATATCCCAAGGTGAGTGATTTCCCTACCAAGCTGACAGCAGAACCATCGTCACCGCCTTTTCCGGCAATCACCAAAACACCGTGCAGCAATGGTATCGCACCCTTCACCAATCCCCTCACACCCGCTACATTGCCTACATCCTTCCCTCCGACGTCATGGTCGACCCCGAGACCTACGCCGCATGGCAAGGCGTCGAAATCCGCGTATTCGACTTTTCCCGCTGGCCCGACTGGATGGACGTTACGCGCGCCCGAGGCGAGTACGCCTGGAAAGGCGTTATCGTGGAAGAGGTGATTCGGGATTATGGCGGGTTGGTCTTTTGGATGGACGCTGGAAATGAAATCACTGAAGACTTTACCCAGACATGGCGGGAAGTGGCGGATCTGGGAATGTTCTCCATCAGTGTTGGCGGGCCTATCGATCTGTAAGTCTGAGTTTGGGCTGGCTGACGTCAGGTGGACACATCCCGGTACAGTCGCATACCTCAGCCTCCCGCCAAGTATCATGGGCGAGAACAACTGCAATGGCGCCATGTGGGCCGTCAACTCGCAGCATTTCGACGCCATGAACAAGATTATTCGACCGGTATGCCCACCTTCTGCCAAGCTGACTCGCAGTACATTAGCTGCGTCATGACGAGGGAATGCGTTGCCCCCCTCGGCTCGAACCGCTCCAATCATCGCCAAGATCAGGCCGCGCTGTCTGCGCTGATACATCTGCACGGGTACAAGTGCGACTCGCATGCGCCAATACGGATGGGCGGGGATGCGCCTGGGGATGGGAGCAAGTTTTGCCAGGATGAGAATGGGAATTGGGGAGAGTGCTAGCGGAGGGTATTTTGGGCTTTAGTTGTTTATAGTAACTACGATGGGGTTATCTTTACTCGCTTAAGAGCGCAAACCCTATGGTTCGCAGCCGAAACTGCCGCGAAACCTGAAACGCTATTTTTACGTCATCGGTCCAGGCCCTGACGCGGACGATCGCTGTGCACCCCGCGCTGTCCGCTTCGGATCGCTGGAACGCTGATGTCAGACAGAAGCATCGAGCCCTTCGTCCAATCTTTCCATCCGCATTACATTCAGCATGGCCAGCACCGCTCAAGCTCAGTCCATAGCCGCGGCCCAGTCCGTCGCTATCACCGCGGCGCGCAACCACAGTCCCGCCGCTCACGCGCCCCTGCAGAAGCTGACCACTGCACACGGTCACTTCCTCCTTCCCCCTCCTTCGGCCAACCTCCCGGCCCCTTCCGTCCTCCTCCGCGGCGTCAATCTCACCTCTTCATCCAAGTACCCGCCATTCGCGCCGTCTACCCCTTCTGCTACGGGCACGCGGGAAGAGCGCGATCGGGCGAGGTTGGAGGAAGCCGGGTGGAGGACTGATATTCCAGCGGATAGTGGATGGTGGGAGGAGGCGGAGCAGGGCGGGCGAGACGGCTGGTTTGTCGGCAGGCCATTGAAGGAGGAAGAGGCAGATGTGAGTCCTGACGTGTGTACGTTGAGCTGACGAAGTAGGTGCATTTCAAGCGATTGACGGCGTGGGGGTTTACGACGATCCGATGGGTCATCCCTTGGGAGGCGTTGGAGCATGCGGGACCGTAAATTGGAGTTTCCTGATCTGTCCGGACCATTTCAACTGACATGCCAGAGGAAAGTATGACGAGCAGTACATCGACTACACGATCCGCCTGATGCGGAAAGCCAAGTCCCACGGGATCAGGATATGTGAATCAACCTCATCGTCGTCCGACCTAATGCTGACCTACAGTCATCTCTGCACACCAAGACGTCTTCTCACGCTTCACAGGCGGGTCCGGTGCGCCATACTGGGTACTCTTAGCATGCGGTATCAGTCCGAGACGGGTACATCAGACGGGAGCGGCTGTACTGCAGAGCCAATACAAGACCGAGGGTACGGGTGGAGAAGAGGGCAGGCGGGAGGCTGAGAAGGGAGAGCTGGGAGAGTATCCCGACAGTGAGCTTCCTTGCAGCGACGTCTACTCCTACAGTAGCTGACGGTCAGTGATTTGGAACGCCAATACCGGACGCCTTGCCGCCAGACACTGCTTCACCATGTTTTGGGCGAGCAGTACGTTTGCGCCGAAATGTCAGATAGACGGCGAGCCTGTTGGTGACTGGCTTCAGAAGCGCTTTGTTGGCGCATACGAGCAGTAAGCTACCTTTGCCGTGTCCATCTTATCCATCAGCTCACACCACAGTCTGGCCAAGCGGATACAAGAAGCTGGCGATCTGTTTGACGACAGCATGATTGGATGGGACTCGATCAACGAGCCCAACGAGGGATTCATCGAGATCCCGGACCTCAACGTTATTCCGGAAGCGCAGGCGTTCAGGTACGTCTTCCGGCGTTCAAGTCGCAGCCCCGCTGATCATGGAGAAAAGGACCCTCCCCCACACCCCTTCAGGGGTTCCAGCTCGGTATAGGCCAGTCCGTGTCCAACATTGAGAATGCCGACTTTGGCTCGCTAGGCCTGAAGAAGAAGGGCACCGTCACCATCACGCCGCCTGGCGGGCAGGGGTTATGGTTGACCAAGGCCGAGTCGGACGAGGCGGCGCAAAAGTGGGGCTGGAAGAGAGGGGCAGAGTGGTCTTTCTGGGACGAAGGGAAGGGGGGTTGCGTCTGGGCTGGGCATGGATTGTGAGCTGTCCCTGCATTTCGTCTGCAATCATGCCCCAGCTGATAGTATAGGTGGGACCCGGCTTCCGGTAAAGTCTTGCAGAAGGACTACTTTGTCAACAAGCCCGGCGGGGGCGAATACGAGTTCATTGACCAATTTTGGAAACGTGAGTTTGGCTGTGGTCATATCGGGCCGGAACTGATCGCCACAGCTGCATACATCGAGTACATCCGCGCAATCAAGCAGCATCAGCCTGAAGCCATCGCTCTGATCAACCCGCCTATCTTTGCTCGGCCGCCCAATCTGACTCAAGAGCACATTGGCGACCGAGCAGCTTTGAGCTCGCACTACTATGACGGGCTCACCATGATGGGCAAACGTGAGCTCTCCGACCATTGAATGTGGACAGCAGCTGACTCTTCAGGGAGACATCTCTTCAATGCCGTCAGTCCAAAGGGGTTCAGATTGTTGAAGACACGCACTGATCTCCTAGGACGCGGTCGGCATTCAGCGCGGACTCAAGAGCATGCTTGGAGCTATCACTTTCGGCGATAGCAGTATCCGAGCCAACTTCAAGAAACAACTGAATGAGCTTTCGAGCGATGCGGCCGATACGGACGGAATGGCAGGCAAGAATGCATCTCAGGAATGGCCGAGTAAGTTGCGCAAGGATGGGAATGTGGGCAGGGCTGATAGGGTAGCTATCATTGGCGAGATCGGGACGCCGTGGGATATGAAGAAGCACAATGGATTGTTGGGATTGACGAAGGGCAAGTTGAAGCGGGAAGATTATGATGAGCCGGCCAAGGTGAGTGGTCTTCCTCAGGTTGCGCTGTGAGCCGGAGCTGACTTTTCAGGCCATGGATCAACTGCTTGGCGCTGGAGGTAAGTATTACTTCGGTCCTCATATCATCGGAGCTGATCAACAGATGGCGCGAATGCCCTATCCTACACGCTGTGGACGTACGAACCCCTCAACACCCACGAGTATGGGGACGGTTGGAACGGCGAAGACCTCTCCCTCTTTAGCTTTGCAGACCTAGCCGGCGACGACGACCTCCCAGCTATGGACCCGCAGGACCTCTCGTCCCTCATCATGCTTGGTGCGCGAGGCGTGCAGTCCTGGTGTCGCCCATACCCGCTCGAAACGACCGGTGAAATCACCAAATTCGCCTTCAACATGTCGAGCGGGAAACTGGAGCTGAGTCTTCGGCTCCCTGCTTTGTCTCAGGACCCGCTCGTCGGTAGCTCGGCATCCGTACTTTCCGCTGGCGAGAACATGGGGTACACCAAAATCTACATCCCCTACGTCCACTACCTGGCTACCAACCCACCTGCAGCTCTCGAGGCAGGGATCGTCGCCAAGCGGATCCTCGGCGAACCGGACAGCGAAGGGAGCGAGTGGGTCAAGGGTCGCGGACCGGCGGTGGTTGACCTGGAAGTGGCCGAGCTGAGCGAGGGAAGTTTGACGGTGGAAGGACAATGGGGAATGTGGCGGTACCCCTTACAACAGGATAAGGAGAGGGAGATCAAGCTGGTCATCAAGCCGTGGAAGAGGGTGTAGCTATCGTATGATCATCTCTTGTGCATGGACTCCTCTCATACGGCGCCCGTCTGCGGACCAGCATACCCCAGGCACGGTGTTTCAGGGGTCCCATAATTACCCCAAGCAGCAAGTGCGCGTTGACGAAAAGTCGAGCGCGTCCGAGCTTTTATTCATCGGACGATAGGTTCACTCTCTACTCTGTCTATAGTACTTGTACCTCAGACTATACTCCTCACCCACTCGTTCCTCCAACACAGCAAACAGTAAGTCGACAGCAAGCGAATCGGCGCAGCGGTCGCTCGAGCTGGGACTGGCCGACGACTTTCACTGACGGTCCAGTGGTCGCCGAAACCCGCAAGACTGAGCGTGTCCAGCAATACGCTAAGCGATGGGACAAGGATTCCAGCAAGGACACCGACGCGCACAAGCAGTCTCGTCTGGATGAGTACACCGAGGTCGTCAATGGTGAGTCTTGCTCTTGGCTCTGGTATACCTGGAAGAGTTGTGCCCGGCAGGCAGCGAGCTCTCGGGGACATGCAGCTGATATCACAGGCTACTACGATGGTGCTACCGAGCTGTACGAGTTCGGCTGGGCCGAGTCTTTCCACTTCTCCCGGTTCTTCAAGGGAGAAGGTCTCCTCCAGTCTGTGCGTACCCTCCCCCAAAGCTTCAATCCGCACTGACCCCCAGCTCGCCCGCCACGAGCACTACCTCGCACACCAGCTCGGCCTCCAAGCCAACATGCGCGTCCTCGACGTCGGGTGCGGTGTCGGCGGTCCCGCACGCGAAATTTGCCGGTTCACCGATGCCAACATTACCGGTCTGAACAATAACGATTTCCAGATTCAGAGGGCGAACCAAAAGACCAAGAAGGCCGGCTTGGCGGAGAAGGTCAACTTTGCAAAGGGGGACTTTATGAAGATCCAGGAGCAGTTTGGCGAGGGGTCGTTTGACGCTGGTGAGCTCTCTAGCCGCGGACAGCCTGAGGCAGGAAGCTGACGGATAGTCTACGCCATCGAGGCGACGGTTCACGCACCTACGTTCGAGGGTATTTACGGCGAGATCTACAGGGTGTTGAAGCCAGGAGGAAAGGTGAGTTTGACTTGACCCTGGGACGGTCTCAGCTGATCCCTAGTTCGCCGTTTACGAATGGTGCATGACCGACGCCTGGGACCCATCCATCCCCGAGCACAAGAAGATTGCGCACGGTATCGAGGTAAGCTGGGATACGCGCTCGATCAAGGCACACAAGCTGACATACCAGGTGGGAGATGGTATCGCCGAGATGCGCAACATCCACGCCGCCCGGAAAGCCCTGAAGTCCGTTGGATTCGAGATTCTGCACGAGGAGGATCTTGCCGACCGTGAGTAGCAGCAGCGATAAGCGGTTGGATAATGCTAATGGACAGGCCCGGACCCGGTTCCTTGGTACTACCCCCTTGAGGGCGACCTGCGGAAGGCCCAGACCTGGTGGGACTGTGAGTTGCCGGCTTCATCCTCCTGCGCATGAGCTGACCCTTATAGTGGTTACTTGCTTCCGGACGTCAAAGGTCGGAATTAAGATCACCCAGAACTCGGTTTGGGCCATGGAGAAGGTCGGACTTGTGCCCAAGGGAACATATGATGTCGGAGAGACTCTGGTTGTTGCCGCTCAAAACTTGGTCGCTGGTGGTCGCTCCAAGCTGTTTACGTGAGTCTCACATCTTGACCGTGAAAGGCAGCAACTGATCGTGCAGCCCCATGATGCTCTTCGTCGCTCAGAAGGTATGTTCACATGTTTCACATTGCTGTGGGGCATTTGCTGACAAGCAGCCCGCAAACTAGGACAATTCCTCTATCTTATACCTTCCGGAGCGCTATAGAATATGCATGGGCTTCATTTGGACGTACAGGACGGGGCGGGTCTCGCTACTTTCGGGCTTCATTTCGGCGATCGATAATTCTGAGACGGGGCTGGCTGTCGGAATGGCTAACAAGCAGATCTTGTTGATCGTCCAAACATCGAACAACTAACTTCCAGTTGAATGGCTATCCCCCTCATATCATTGCTGTGTTGTACATTCTCACCACGCTAACGTTTCGCTATCGAACCTCCCCCTCAGGCACATGCAGGTACGCCGCAACTACCCTTTACTGAACTCAGCTGACAACCAGACATGCCCGGAATGTACTCCACCATGTCGCCCTCGCAGTCCCCCTCATCCATGTATTCCCACGCCCCAACAGTGATCCACCACTCGGCGCACCGGTCCGCCCTTGCCCGCCGAGCCACGCGGCAGTTGTCCAAATGGACCGAATCCCCCACTTCTACGCACGACCACCACTCCAATCACTCATCCCCCCACGCCCCTGTCCGCGCCGCCGACTACAGCTACAATGGCAACTACAACACCGAGTACACAGCGCGGAGGAAGAGCCAAGGCCTCACTCAGAGCCCGTACTCCCCCTACCAAGGCCTGGATGACGACCGGCACGACGGGGACGACGAGCACGTCTCGACCGTCCAATCTGGACCTACCGTTCGAAAGTACGCGGACCTCAACTTTGACGATGAGGACGAGGACGACGCGATTGGTTTTGCGCAAATTGGTCGGCGGGAGAAGATTGGCGGAGAGTGGGGGACGCCGGAGAGTGCTCTGGCGGGTATAGGGCGGCAGGCGACCCGCATGATGCGCGCCGCGACTACCAAGAAGGGCAGCGGCGGAAAAGACGTCGGAGTGGGTCTGGGACTGGGGATCGGGGGTATGCTCGGCGGCGGCTCGTATGCCCGGGACGACCGTAAAGGCAAAGAGAGCGGGAATGTCAGTCCCTCAACATCCGTCGCATCCCGCGGATCGGGTAGGCAGCGGCTGGGCGATCTCCTCTCAACGTCCTCTCGGAAACCGACGCGGGAGCGCGACTTTTTGACATCCGGTTCAAAAGTCTCCATTGCGTCAGATCAGTCCCGAGAGACCGCCACCACTCGGACATCCTCTAGCGAGAGCTCGGTCGGGGAGGCGGTCATCACTCCCAACCATTCCTCCGCCTTCACGCCGTATCACGACCGGGACCACTCGTTCAATACCGCCGTCAAGTACACATACCCCACTCGGTCGGCTACCACATCGGCCCAGCAGTACGCCGAGCGCGCCACTGGCCACACCCCTACCCTCGCGCCCAGTGCGCGGATTTACGACCCCGCAACCAATACCAATAGCAACACCGTCAACCTCTCCCCTGCTGCTTTCGCGCTCAGCCCCACCCCCGCCAACTTTGCCGCATCGGATCGGCCGCTCATGTCCTCCGGCTCACCCGGGTTCGGCCTCATCTCTCTCGAGGTTGCCCAAGAGCGCGAGCGTGTCCGGCTCGGCGGACCGACCCCCAAGTCCTCCGGGACTAAGAAGGGCAAGGACCAGACGACGCCACGCCTCCCCGCTGTCCCCACCCTCCCGGCGACGCAGAGCCAAAAGATCAAGAATAAAAAGAGCCTCATCTCGCTCTTTCGGTCGGCCACTGCCTATGCTAGCGGTAGCAGCGGGCCCGCGGGTCCAGCTCCCCCCGTCCCCGGCTTCAGTATGGTCAATACCAGCGCGGGCGGGAAGAAGATGAATATAGGGGAGCCAATGCCGCTCATGCTGCCTCATGAGGGGATGGCGACGCCTTCGGCGCGGGACCCTCCAGAGCAATGGCCGTCTGCGCCCCGGGAGTCAAGGGAGGACGCCCGCCCTCCAATGCGGGATGACCGACCACCCCAAGCCAGCCGGACCCTCCTTCCTGGCCCAAAACTCGAGCTGCGGCCAGTCAGCATGATGCTCGCCAATGGCCTACCCGAGGACTATCTCGCCTCGTCGTCCACGTCGGAGCTGGACGACTCGCAAGACGGCCGCTCGTCCGTCTTTACAGCAACGGAGTCCCTCTCCTCCACCTCCTCTCTCCTGGAAGACCCAGACGCCTCGGACCCCTCCGCCCACCCCGAGGTCCTCGCGCTCCGCAAAGAACTGGCCAACCTCAAAAAGACACACCAGTACCAACAGTCGGAACTCTCCAGCCAGCTCAGGGAGATGAAGGACCAGCTCTCCGCCACGCAGGCGGAGATGGAAGAGGTGCGCGCAGACAAGCAGCGTTGGGCGCCAAGGGAGGACGGGTGTACAGAGTGCGGATGTACCTGCGGCATGGCGGTCAGCGAGATGTTGATGGGGTCCGCGCCTTCGCCGAGGCTAGCGTCAGGGGCGGGAACGGTCATGGGGAGGGCGAGGAGCGGGACGACGAGTCGGTCAGTCAGGTCGGTAAGGTCCACCAAGTCGACGACGTCGGGACGGGCGGATTATTCAGGGATACCAGTGCCGGCGGTACCGATCCCCGAGCGGACGCCGGGAGGAGGTGGAGGGAGAGGTGTGATGGATCGCGGAAGGGTCAAGACGGGTGGGGCGAGGGGTGTATTCGGGACGGGTAGTTTGTACGAGTGGGAGTAGGACATTTCGTTCATCATCTCTTGTTAGACCTTCGATTTCGTATTTTATATTATAGCTTGTCGGCCAAATGCATGATTTGGATACAACACAAATGTCGACCGCGTCCCATCTCATTCCGCAGAAATATCCCGCCCGAATGTGTACATCCCCTCGATCACGCTCAGTACCGACAAGAACTGCATGAGGAGTTTCTGCCTGTCCAGCGTATCAGCTCTGCCCCTTGCAACGCATAGTCTGGGCTGAACTCACGCTCTCGCCGTAGTACTCGATGGCGCAATCGAACACTCCATCAGCTGAATAGCGACAAAGCGGACCTTTTGCACCAACGACGGCCCATTCGTAGCCACCTACAGACAGCATCAGCACCTATCTTGCCCATCTAACTCTGCCAAACACTCACACACTCCACCGGCAAACTATTTAGCCCATCCAACAGCTCACACGCGATATCCTCGGCCGGCTCGGTCGCTTGCATCCCCGCCAGATTCCCCAGCCCCACCGCGGGCATCTGCGTGATTGCCGCCAATTGCGACAAGAGGGCTTCTTTCGAGTGCAGGAGAACGAGCCGGACGACCGATTGCGTGACGAGGATATTGCCCTGTAGGACGAGAAAGGAGTTGAGGATGGGGACAGAGGGGCCGTCGCCTGCCGAGTGAAAGTAGTCGAGGAAACGCGCTTCGAGCTTGGCTTCCCAGTCGTGTGCGGGGCTGGAGGGTGAGCTTCGCAGTTCTTGGAAGGATCAAACTGGTTCTTGAGGCTCACCTGGATACCCTCGAATCCATGGTATTATGCAATTGCAGCTTTGGCGCCACATGCTTGGTCGTGTCAATCACCTTCTCCCGCAGGTTATTGACATTCTGCAAGTCCGCGAGGATACTGTCAACTGTAGGCGGGGCTTTACGGCGCTGGAGCAGCAGAGCATCATTCATGATCCTGCCTGATCAGCTTGAGTCTTTTTTCGCTACGCCGGCGCGGAACACACCTGAAAAGGTTGGTGACGACGTTAAAACCAGCAATGATCGAGGTCCGGCCCGGCGCCTGCATTGTAATCCCACCGTGGGTGATCTGCTCGTCGTCCACTTCGGCCGGTAGTCTCAGTGACTGAAGATATCAGCTCTTGCATCTTCAGGCTGGCGGGAAGGGACAGTAGACGACTCACAGCAGCATCCTCCAACCGGAGATTGATCGTCCGAGCGCGCATACACGCCGCACTCTTGTCTGCTTGAAAGAGCAACCAGTACGTCCGTCTTCTGATTTCTGATTCGATGGGGTCGAGGCCTTCATAGCTCTACGGTATCAGCGGATTATCTCATCACGGCAATGAGGCAAACAACCAGCTGGATCGGAAGACGTACCGCCTCTTCGTTCAGCCGCATCGCCAGAGCGAGCTGATTCGCATTCGCCGTACACATAACATGGGCGGTGTTGTTCCCTAATAGCAGATGGACAATGCCCTCCAAATATGAGATCACAACTATCTCGTCAGCCACACTCCTTCATCTTGTGGGTGGCAACTCACTAAAGCTGATCTCAACCGGTATGCTCTCCTCAAACACAAACCCAATCTTCGCCCTCGCGACCTTCACGCACACCCTCGCTAGATGCTCCACTTCCTCCTTGTCCATATTGATCAGGTTTCGCGGGACCTGGACGAGCGTCGATGCGAGGACGGTCAGTGTGAGCGCGAAAAAGATGGGGTCGGTCTTGTCTCTCCGCGCAGCGAGGTCCGCGAGGAAGGTCGGGCGGTGCAGGCACGGCGTAAGCGGATAGACCTAGATATCAGCGGCAGCTATATCTGAAAGCCGATGGGCGGGCGTACATAGTCGAAAAAAAGCTTGATGATGGTATTGACAGTGGTGCCGTCCGTCACCTGGTCCAAGCTGTCGGGTATCGGCGCAAGATGAGAGCTGGATGCTCTAGTCAGACCCGGCATGACAGGCGATGGGTCACTACTTGTCCATCAGCTCAGATTCTCCTCTCAAGTCAATAGACAACTCACGAGACCTGCGATCCGCCCCGGACATAGCTCGCACTCGCATACCCATAATCCAACTCCCTCGCGCCATACTCCCCACTCATCGCACTGCTCCTCCTCCTATCTACCGGCCCTGGCCATTCCTGTATTCCGCCACTCCCTCCTGCACCAATCCCGCCAGACACTGTCGGCGTGAAGAGCGGCGTCGGCCCCGGAGGCTGAGCTGGCGTCGCCGACATCTCCAACAACCCGAGCTCGGCTCCGCTACCCCCGGAATGCCCGGTACTCGGCGGAGCGAACCCATTGACAGCGTCTGAATAAGCCGACAGATCGACCTTGGCCGGACCTTTCCGACGTGGGACCTGGATTCGGACGCATTCTAGGGCGAAGCGGCGACATCGGGCGCAAGGGAGCTTGGCCGCGTCGGGATGGGAAGCGGGAACGAGGGGAGTGGGCTCGCATCGACGTTTACCGCGTCGACAGGCTCCACAGCCTGAAGCGTCAGTGGTGTCGTATGCCATGCAAGCCATATGCTTACTGGTCAGTCCAGGATTGACCCCGCCCTTCGCTTGCGGCTTCGATCCCGCCGGCCCCTCTCCACCGTTGGTCCCCTCCTGTCCATCTTCCAGCGCATAGACCAGCTCTTCAGCCGTCCCCATAACCCCTCCGCTGGCGCCTTCCGCAGAGCTCCCAGCAGAGGAGGGTCCCGTCCCAGCGCTGTGACTCGGACCAGGTACAGGCGAGCTCATCCGACCCCGCCTCCCACCCATATCCGTACTCCCGCTCCCTCCTCCACGTTCATCAGATCCACTAGGACCCGGCTGAGACGGCACGTATGCCAATGTCTCCCGTCGTACGGGCGCGCGGGGCGGAGGGAATTGTGGTAACCCGAATGACCCATCCTGCCCAGCTGTAGGTGGGCCAGGTGGCGTCGTTCCGGTCCCTCCAGCCTGGTCTTGAACGAGACCTGCGCGAGCCGAAGTCGAGCTGTCCGACCGTAAGACGGTCTCTTGCGGTCTCGGTTCGACGTCCCAGAATGCGGTAGGTGGCATAATGACAGATTTAGCTCAGTATCAGATGAAGGTGCGGAGGTGATGTGCGGTTATGAGAAGCGGGGCTCAGCCTGTGGTGGTCCGCAGTGGCGCCTCCGGAATGCTTCTTTGGGTAATTTTGGTCGAGGTATGCCAGTCGCCATTGGACGTGGAGGTGGACTTCTGGGTAACTTGTAGCTCGTGAACGCATAGTCTGGGGACCTGAAGACACCTTAGATAGTCTATCATCACTATGCATACACTTCTGCCGCTTATTTCACCTATGCGATAACCATATCTGCCGCATTCAACCCCACAGCCTCCACACCCGTCACCTCCTTGCCTTCCCAGAATCGCGGAAGCTCGTTCCCAGGGATGAAATGCCGCTCGACCTTGTCCTTCGTGATGACGCACATCCGGATACAGCCGCCTGAGGAGCCGTCTCGTGACATGGCTAATGCGAGGGCTGGTAGTCAGCGGATGGTTTGACCTGGGTAGAAGGCGGGAAAGGATGGAAGACGCGAAGACGAGGGGATAGGGGACGTACTGTTCTTGACGAATTGCAGGGTCTGTTCCTCGTTCCATCCTTCTTGGTAGGTTGCGTCGCAGTAACCGTAGACATATGTTGATCCGGAGCCTGTATATCAGCAAATAGTCCCCGAGTAGCCTGATGACAAGGATCCCCCTTCATCTCCTATCTCCTGCCTTTCATCACGTAGATCTCCTCTCCTCCGCCCCGTCTGTCAGATCCCTCTGCCCGTATTCCACGCCCTACTCACCTCCAATAGCCCACGGCTGCCTAAAGATCCCCCCTCCCAATGGGATATTGTAAACGCTCCCGCCGACCTCTGGGTCCCACCCGCCCACAATGATCCCCGCGCTCAACTGATCCTTATTCTCATAGCACATCTTCTCGAACAACGCCGCCACGGTCGCGACAGGCGGTGCGTGCCCGTAGATCGCCGTATAGACCTGGGCGTGCTGGTGCACGATATCCGCGACGGCTTGGGTATCGGCCGCGGACCCGGAGCGGCAGCAGTAGATGCGGTCGTGGATGTGTGTGAGCTTGTCGGTTACTCGGTTGGCCTGGGGGTTAGCTTGTGATTTAGATGAGGAGTTGGCTAAGGGATTGGAGAGACGGGTAGGGTGGGTGACGGCTCGCCCAAAGGAGGGATGTCGAAGCGCCAGTGGATCCTAGGCCAGCTGAAGCCATTCACCACTGAAAAGACCATACACGGCGTATGAGAGACATTGTAGCGAGGGATTAGAGCACTCACGATATAAGCACCGGTAGTCGTTCTCGTGTCAGCACCAATGACGACCCCTCCGTCGAACTGAACAGCCATGATTGAGGTCTGGTTGGGTCAGCTTCGATCCTCAGACTTGTCCAATGGATACGGCAGGGCATATGCCAGCTGGGCTCTTGACTCACTCCGAGGTTCACCTCACCATGCTTCAAGTGCATGATATCGACCTGGAGATTCTCCATCATCTTGGGCGAGAGGTGGGGGCTGGAGGTTGATATAGACGAGCGTGAAGCGCGGGAGTTGATTCGACCGGTCTGGTTTTCGAGAGCGTTGATCTAGAGGTCGGTCTGGTCTCGATGAAGGGCAGGCGAGAGGTCTGAGCGCTGAAGGAAGTGTTGAGAGTATATGAGGAATGCGTATATAGAATCGGTGGACAAGGTGTCGCTCGCGCAAGCGCCTCGACCACGTCCAAAGAGCTGACGTAACGACACCATTTCAATAGGAAGATCTGATCCCGCTAAGGAATTAAGGTGTATTCCTAATCGAAATAGGGTGAATGACGACGAAACCAAGCAAGCAAAGGCATGTTGCCCGGTCGATGCGAGACATTGTTACCTTACCTGTGTATAGCTATAGCTAGCTATCATACCCAGCACCCTACAGCTCCACCGAAGGGTTACCTCCCCAGCGTTAGAGGCGAAGCCTTAGCTAGACGTCGCTCGTCGCCAAAGAGGCGCCCGCTCAATTGTAAACGTGCGGAGCCCAACCCCTTATTACCCGCCTCGCTTCGACCCTATCGTTTGCGATCAACATCAGCATCCCGTCCATCTCGTCTCATCTCTCGGTCGCACATATCGGAAACATCCCTCCTCCAAGCCTCTCATCTCTCGCTAGACCGACACCGCTCCAGCTCGGCGCATAACATTCCTCTCCTTCATACCTTACCTCTACCCCGCCTTCCCTGCTCGCCAAGCCCCCGGACCCGCGCATAGGCACAAAATGCCCGCCCTCCCCGCTATCCAGACCGGGGCCGGTACCCAGACCTACGCTCCACTAGTGGACCGACCCTACTCTCCCACTCCTGTTCTCTCCCGCGTCATGCCCGCCGCTCCAGGCATGTCCCGCATGTCCTCTACATCCTCCGCGGCCTCGTCCGACTCGTACACTACCACCCCTACGGGATATGCCTCCACCGAGCGCCACGACTACACGCAGCACCACGGTGGATCGGAAGAGACCTTGTCGGCAGGTACGCCGAATGCGAATCCAGGCTCCAAGGGAAAGGGCAGGGCGCGAGAGCAGGAACAGGAGCAGGTGGATGAAGGCGACGTAGGGGATTATAAAGACAGAGAGAGGGAGAGGGAGCGGAAAGGGAAGATGAGGGCCGAAGGGGGAGGTCAGGGGAGAAATCGAGTATGGGATGAAGAACAGGGGAGAGCGGAGGAGGTCTACGGGAATGCGGTGTATCCGCCTACGAATGAAGAGGAGGAGGAGGAGCGCAAGATCCAAGAGGTAAGTCTTGGCCAAATGGTATGACTTGGGTCTCGCGCTGATCGGTAGAACCTCGCTAGGATGGCAGCGAGGGATATGGCCCGCCGGCGCGCTTCTCGCCTTTCCCGCCAAATATCGCCCTCACCCACTGGTACCCCAGATCCAAACGAGAGCGGCGGATTCTCATCTTCCACTTCGTTCGGTAGGAGACCGCTTTCTGGGCTGAGTAGCGGGAGTAGTGTGGGATCCAAGCGGGGGAGTATCATGGGCCTCATGGAAGGTCTGTGGCCTCGGAGCGGTGGGGGCGGGCGGGAGCTAGAACGTATTGACGATGCCGGAGAGGTATGTCCTTCTCCATTATCTATAATACTCAAGACGTTTCTGACTTCGTAGCTACCCCTGAATCACACGCACTCGCGCATATCGACCCACTCAGACGCTTCCGCCCACCTCCACCCCTACACGACCCCCTATGACGCCCAATCGCGCGCCATGCCACCCCTCTCACCCACATCCTCCAAATCACCATTCGCCGACCCTCCTTCTCCCTCTCACCCTCAGCACGCGCGCCAAGCATCCACCGCATCCGAACAAGGATTCAGCTATAGTGGTCCAGGCTGGCGAGGGGGCGCAGCTGTCGCTGGAGCGGGTGCCGGTGCTGGGGCGGGTATCATGCTAGCGAATGGGTATCAGGCGGAACCGAAGGAGAAGTGGTGGCATGCGTTATGTGCGTGGGGAGATGATTTGGATGGGGGGCATGGGGAGGATGGGGATGGACAGGCGGGGAGGACGAACCCTATGGAATAGCTTAGATTGGGTTCTTGGGGGATTGGGAGGTCATACATGCATGTGGGGTTGTAAGTCCTCGGACACCTGCTTGTAGTTGTCTTTAGGTGGTCATGCCTTCCATTTCAAGCTTGATACCACCGATCACTTCCACTTCCAACACCACCATGAACGGCCTCAGCTGCTGCCAAGAGGAATGCACGCCACGTGGCTGATTAGGTTCCGCCAGGCACGCCGCGGCTCCCCCTTCCTTCACTCGCAGGACCCTTTCCTTGCAGCCAAACCCATGCGCAGCTACATGCACCACTCAGCCTGGCCTAGCCGTACTACAGACTTCTAGCTGTAATCCGCGTAGCCTTCAGCCATAACGCTGCGTCGAAAGCGCCGAAAGCCCAAAGAGAGCCGCAAAAATCTCACCCAGACACGACTTGGTGAACAAACTCTCGACGCGCCTGGCCATAACGACATCCACCATTCTTGCCTTTATCCTCGTTCATCCCCACACCACAAGGCACGGCTCCGCCACACCGTCGACAAGCGGACCTACCGTAGTCCGGCTCGCGGAAAGACCGCGCCCAAAGAATCCAGGAAGACTTCAGACGTGCATCAAATCAACACTGGCTCGGTCGGTCGCGTTATCATCAACAAAGACAAAGACAAAGTATTCTTGCGTTCCTCATACGAGGCGCCTGATTTCGCGTCGTCCATCTCAGACCTCCACTCGGTATGGCGCGCGAAACGAGGGGTTCAGCGGCTGCGGCCGTTCCAGATCCAGCGGTAGATACCGGTACGTCTCCTCGCGCTTCTCTTTATCCACCTTTCCTCGCTGCATCAGACCCCTCCATCCGTCCTTCTCCTCCAATGAGCCGCAACTGACCACACTCAGATGCTCCCGCCGCGCCTAAACGTAAACGCCAACCATCCACCTCTCACCCCGACGCCACACCCCGCGGTATCTCCCTCAAAGTGACCCTTCCCGCTTCCGCCGAAGTACCCATCAACGGCGTCAATGGGACACCGCGCGTCAAGCTCAACGTGTCGCCCGCGAAGGACGACGCGGAGCAGGGTGCGAAGCGGCCGAGGGTCAATCTCAAGTTCAAGAAGAAGTCGGAGACTGCGGGCGCGACGGCGGCTGGTGCAAATGGGGATGCTGCGGTTGTAGAGGGACAGCACAATGGCGGTGGAGGCGAGGCCGCCAATGGGGAGACTAGTCTGCCGGAGAAGAGCAAAGATGCTGAAGAAGGGGTGAAGGACGATCCGGTGGTTGTCCAGGAGAGCGTTGTCCGTGCTTTGGATAAGGATGTGCGGGACGCTTTGGCTATCGTTCTGGCTCAGTAAGTTCCTGCAGTCTGATATTGAAGGTAGCTGACCTGCGCAGAATGGCTGTTGATCTGCCGAGACCACTCAACACGCTGCTGACATTGCCATTACCGCCGACTTTTGATCGGAAGGACGAGAATACGCTGGCGCATGTCCTCAATCAGGAAGATTTGTCGTGGGAACGGCTAGTGGTAAGTTTACCCATCTCTCCGTGGACCCCGGCTGACCCACTCAGGAACTGCTACACGTCTTCTCCACCCACCTCCTCCAGCCCTGCGCCTACCCTGTCCCCTTCCCCCCACTCTCCCACATACACGCCACCATACCCCCTTTACCGCCTCATCAGCCACATCACGCCATTTACGCGTTCTGCGCTTCTCTGCGCGACATCATACTCTCCATCGAACCCACTACCGCACGCGGTCCAAATGCAGGCCAGGGTCTACTGGAAAAATGGGCGTTGATTATGCGTGCGCCGGCACCAGGGGGTACGGATGGCCGCCGAGGGGGCGGCGATTGGTGGACGGGTATAGCGGATTGGAGGGAGGCGGAGAGAATAAAGGTTAAGAATGGAGGGGGGGAGGGTGTATTAGAGCGCTTTGCGGCTGATGGGGGGAAGTTTGGTATGTTCTCTTCCGCCCGACAGGTAGGAATAGGAAAGAGGGTGCTGATATTCAGGATACGCCAATGCTGTCTCGATCACTTCGTTCGCTGGGTCCACGACGGGTCTAGCGAGTGCGCCGACGCTCGGCGAATCGATTGTGCAGAAGGCGAGCCTGAAGGCGCAGAGATGGAAGGAGATGTTGGCGAGGCGGAAAGGCGGGTTTGGGAGCTTTCACCGACCAGGTAAGCTCCTTGTCAAACATTCCGTGCACATGCACAGTAGAGAGCAAAGCTGACTCCGTAGTTGCCATCCCGCGCGTATCGCACCTACCTTGGACACCAACGTTCGGCCCTTCGTTCGACTCAAACTATGCCGCAGGGGGTGTAGGATACTGGACGACCCTCGAGGCGATGCATCAGCGGGAGCGGTATAAGAGCTGGAGCGGGCCGAGTGGGCTGCAGGTACAGGAAGGGGGAGAGACGAAGGGATACTGGGGCAGTCTGGAGGCCAAAGGGGAGGGGGCGACGACTGTCGAGCATGGGGACGTTGGCATGGAGGATGTTGGGCCAGAAGCTGGTGAGGAGGGGACGAAGAGTGGTAGAGGGGTAGACGATGTGCTCCGGGATAATGCGGACTGGCTGAATGAGCTGGTTGGGTGGCAAGAGGCCAGAGTGCGTAAAGGGGAGAAGGAGGTTGGAGAACGGGAGCAGGTAGTTGGTGAGTACCTTGGTCACGAACCCTACATCTTGCTGATTCATTTAGCGGAGGAACTTCTCAACTCCCTGGCATCGCTATCGGCCACTATACCACCGTCCGCCCTCATCCCCAATCTCGAGCCCGGCTTCGCCCACCGGGTCAGTAAACGCCTCATCCATACTCCCGCACCTACCATCCGCGGCACGCTCGACCCGCGTCGCCCCAAGGCCATCCACGACAATGCTACCATCCGACCCCGGCCGTCCGCGATGCCCAGCGCCTCTCTTCCCCCTGTACCTTCCATGTCTAACGGGCCGAGTGTCGCACAGCAACTCGCGGGGACGCCCACCCGGTCGAGTAACGGCGCTGGGAGTGGATATACGCCTGCTTCTCAGCCGGCCCAAGCCAAGGCCTACCAACCCCGCCAATCCTCCTCTGCCTCCGCCGCCTCGCAGCGGCAGAGCTACGGCTACGCCGGCTCGCCCATGCCCTCCGCGACTATCCTCCCTGGCGGGCTTACACCACAATCTATACCCCGGACAGGCATCATTCCCACCTCGCAGCTCCTCGGCCAATCTACAGAATATCGGCACCACGTTCTGCCCCAGCCGGCGCCGCCTCGGCAGACATACGTGCATACGCCATATCAGCCGGGTCTGCTCGGCGGCGCCGGTGGCGCGGGCGGGACGGGGAACACGATCTATTCTCGTGGATCGCCCGGAGTGGGCCCGGGCCAGCAGGGACCACAGGGACAGCCAGTGATGATGGCTTCCCCTGGACTCGGACCCGGGGCAATGGGGCCGGGATCGCCGTCGCCTACTGGCGGAGTAGGGGTGGGGCAGTATGCCCGGCCAGGGATGCAGCCTAGTGGGTTGAGACAGAGCTTCGGGCCGGATGCTGGAGGGAGTCAAGGCGGAGGAGGAGGAGGGGGCTATTTCGCGGGTATGGGTAGATCATGAAGAAGAGGTGTAGGGAGAATCGGGGGCGGAGATCTGGGTATGCATCAAGTAGACTTGTATGAAGAGGACACTAAGCCGCTGTGCGTCTGGGACTTCAGCTCCTCTGCGAGTCAGCAGGGTCGTTTGCAGGAGTCTTCAGCGCCAGCGGACTTCGGAAGTCCAGCCAAGCTGGCCAACGCCGAGTCGATTTATCCGGATTTGCGATAAGAATCTGACTCGATTATACCTCTCGCGATCTCGTTAATCGAGTCCATCTCTCTACTTCACCTCACTATAAGATTACTACCTGGCCGTGGGAATACGTCTAGACCGCCTGACTATTTATCTGCCACATTTTCACCCCAAAAACCCGTCACCATGCCCATCCTCGGCCTCAAAGCGCCCGGCCCGTCCACCCCAGCCCACTTCTCCCTCGAACCGCTCATCCGGCCCAATATCCTCGCTCTCCAGCCATACCGTTGCGCACGAGATGACTACTCTGCTGGCGTCCTCCTCGACGCCAATGAGAACGCTATCGGTCCCGCCCTCCCATCCGCATCGGCCAAAAAAGTCAAGGTCAATGGTCACTCCGATTCCAACGGTACTAGCGGCGCCAGCGCCAGCGCTGAGGACATCGCCTTGGAAACCCTCTCCCTCCTCCCGCCCGGCACAGACCTCAACCGGTACCCCTCCCCTACCCACGACGAGCTCAAGCGGCGCATAGCCCACCTCCGTGGCGTGCCCGATGAGAACTGGGTGTTTCTCGGTGTGGGATCGGACGAGGTTATCGATATGCTCTTCCGAGTCCTCTGCGTCCCGGGCAAGGATAGGGTATTGACTACTCCCCCGACGTACGGGATGTACAAGGTCACTGCGAATGTGAATGATGTGGGGGTGTTGGAGGTGCCGCTTATTGCGGAGGGAGGAAAGTTCCAGCTCGATGAGGATGCGGTATGTCCCTTACCTCTAGCAGAAGGGGGTTGTGGCTGACAGACAGATGGACGAAGCATTCACTGCCAATCCTGACCTCAAGATCGTCTTCATCTGCTCCCCTGGAAACCCTACCGGCACCGTCATCCCCCTCCCTGCTATTCGGCGCGTCCTCGAGAACCCCAAATTCAAGGGAGTCGTCCTCGTCGACGAGGCGTATATCGACTTTGCGCCAAGTAACAGCTCGGCTGCGCAGCTCATCAATGAGTATGCGAATGTCTGCGTTACTCAGACATTGAGTAAGAGCTTTGGGCTGGCGGCTATCCGGTAAGTCCAAGTGCTGGCACTGTCTTCAGCAACACAGGCTGACTCTCAGCCTCGGCTACCTCCTCGCACCACCACCCCTCATCCAAATCCTCACCAACACCAAAGCTCCCTACAACATCTCCGTCCCCACCGCCTCTATCGCCGCCTCGGCCGTCTCTGACGCCGGAATGGCAGTCATGGCCGAGGCCGTCTCCACCCTCAACGCGAACCGGGACTACCTCCTCGAAACACTGCCTACCATCCCGTCCATCGGCGACATCCTCGGCGGGAACGATGCCAACTTTGTGCTCGTTCAGGTTCTTGATGGGCCAAAGGGCAAAGTCTGCAATAATCGGGCGGTGCAGGTGTACAAGACAATGGCGGAGACGAGGGGTGTGGTGGTGAGGTATAGAGGAGGGGAGATTGGGTGTGAGGGGTGTTTGAGGATCACGGTCGGGACGAGGACGGAGTGTGAGGAGGTCATCAAGCAGTTGAAGGATCTGTTGGCTTAGGTACACAAGGTGGCTGGGAGGCAGGGATATAGATGGGATTTTTTGCTGGGCCCGTCGAGCCGCGGGGTACTTGGTAAAGAGGGGGTTCGATATTTACATGCTGATTGGACTTGACTGACCTATCGACACTACTCATACCATCTGCACTACGTGCCTGACTGGACTGAAGACATGACAGCAACATCGCCTTGTGGTCTCCTCTCACCATGGACTGTCGACACAATGACCTCCGCTTTGGAGAATGAGAGCAGGCGTAACCCGGCGCCTCGACAAGCTCTCGGATCCTGCTCCCCAGGCCCCGGTGGTCATGCCAGTGTCCTCCAATGACAGACCATCCATCGATACGTATGTACCGTCACTCCCGTCACGCTCCACTGACACCGGGGTCGCCAGCGGTCTCTCTTGCCTCGATGTCGAACCGAATCCGGTTCCTTGCCGATCGATTTGCTTCTCGAGCGCGGACAGCTTACCCATCATCGTAGCGTTGTGTTCTTTGAGAAGTTGCAGCTGCAGGCTGAGTGACTCGGCGTGCTCCGCCGCAGCTTGCCACAAGCTGAACAGTTCTGCCTCTCGCTCCGATGCCGTTGGCATCTCTGTCTCGGTCTGTGTCGTTTCATCACCTCTGAGCTTCCTCAGCCTGACCCCCGCGCGCCAGAGTCGCGCCCTCTTGGCGGAAGGGTGTTCTGAGAGCGGCTTGCTGACCTGCCTGGAAGCACCGCACGATCCGCAAGTGCCTCTCCTGACTCCTCCGCTCCGACGAGGGGTACTCTTCCCGCCACCTGACCGGGCTTCCTGTCTCTCGTTCCCTTCGTTGACAGTGCCATGCATCTCTGTTGATCCACTCCCAGATGCCGTGGTCCGAGATGCGAGAGTGTTGGCCGCGTTGAGAGCATCGATGCCAGCAAACCAATCGAATGGGAGGTCGGATGGATGGACACTGTCTGGCTCATCACCAGCTCTCTCGTTGCCATCATCCTGCTGAGTGTTCGATCCGAAGACTGCTTCAATTGTGTCGTGTCCAGGTAGCAGTGCGAGAAGTTGCTCCTCCAGAGTGGCCATTTCTGACGGGAGTGAATGCGAATTGGGTAAACGAAGGGAGAAGAGAGAAACACGCAGGCGCAAACAGCGGGCCTGGCTGATGACAATGTACCAGTGACTGGCGCACTGGTGCGGAGGTCGATTCCTCCTTTGACAGGCTGACCCACGCTTTCCGTGCCTTACCTTGAAGCACCTTTGTTGTCCGGTGCGCGGTTGACAGAGCAATTGTGCGGGCTGCTTTCGCCACCGGGTGGCAAAACTATGTTTGACCTCATGTAGCAGGACTCCAAAGCCCTGCGCTACTGGGTCATACTATAATCCCGGCTGCTGGCGGATACAAGCCTGATATCGTTGACTGCGCGTCGCCATACTCACAGAACAAGTATCTGGTCTGACCGCCTTAGGGAGTGCTTCCAAGTGGCTCGACTTCTTTGCGTCCTCCTTCACAACAATACATGCCTACACAATCTCGGGGTGCAAGTCCACATCACCAACCTCCACCGGTACCACTCGTCAAAGTTCCCTCTCCGATGCCTTCCTCAAGATCGCGGGGGTCTGCACGCAGATCATTCGCCCTGAGCATCGCCGCGTATCTCTGCACCCGGGTCTGCAGCTGCGTACACGTCCTCTCTAGCTCTGCGACCCGGCTCTCAGCGACTAATGCTCTTTGCAGTGCGTTGGCCAATCTGTCTCTGGCCCGTCGACGGGTCCCGCGCTGTGACTCCGCGTTCGCCTCCCGCCTCTCCCTCGCTTTTGGGTCTTCTTCGTCGTTTGAGTCAGCACAGGCTTTGATGACGCGCCGAGATGGCCTTCTACGGCGAGGACGAGCCGCAGGCGTGGTCGCAGAAGTGGTCTCTGGGAGTGGAACCGTTGCCTCTTGAGACCGCGTCGGATTCCACGAGCTCGTTGTGGCCCATTGAGGGAGGATCGCGAGCGATTGGTTGGTGTTCGGACCATTGATGGACTCGGTGACCTGGGTAGCCGGGTAAGTCTCTCGGGGTTGGGAGAACTTGCGCGGGCATCGAATGACGACACGGATTCAGTGGGCTTTGAGTCTGTAATGTTGACTGACAGTGGGTCAAATAGGCCTTGAAGGCCACCGTCCCAGAGGTCCAATGGGCCAAGTTCGAATCGGGAGGCATTAGCAGACATCACGGGGGAAGTATGTTGCTGTGGCAGTGACGGCAGTGATGGCGAGCTGGAAGATGGGATGGGTAGAGCTGGGGAAGACGAGTCAAATGAGAGGATTGCGACCTCACAATACCCTGTCCTATGAGCTAGCTGCACGGAGCTGGAAAAAGCTACTCAACAATCATCCTTTGCTGCACAGCATCAGGGCTCTCACGTGTAGCAAGCACTATCGCCGCACCGCATTGCACCTCGTACGTGTAGCAGCCAGGGGTACCATCCGCTCATCGGCCCAGGATGGTGTCGCAGGGAGGGTCTTCCTATTTTCTCGCGCCGCCCCGCGTACGTCGTTGCATAATTCATACCCCGCAGCAATTATTGCATTAGGGCAGTGCTACCCGCCAAGCTACGCTCGACTCACCAGCGGCGCATCAAAGGGACAGCTGGTACCTACCCATTGTGGCCTCGAGTGAACTAAAAGTCGCCGATGAGCCCCGCCACACGGGATCCTGGCCAAGGCGCCACCCGTCGCGGTACTCCGATTCCTCCGCTCCTCGCATGTCAGTGGACGTCAGTGTGCAGACGCCCTCGCAGGTCCTTGGATGTCGGCCTCGAGATACTCGAGAGTGTATTTCTATCTCGCTGGATGTTTTCTGTTGTTCTCCCCCAGTCTTGCCTCTTCATGTCGCTTGCGGACATCTGCAGGTAATGGTGCGCTCGGCCGAAGGCGTTCTGCAGTTCGAGCGAAACGTTGTAGCGCCGTGAGGTCCATACTAGTAGTAGCTACATCATGTATGTATCGTAATCACTCAATCCACCTTGCCCCCATGGCAACTCTGCATCAACCGCCTCCAGTCCGCTGGTCTCCTCCGAACCGGCTAGCTCTGAGGCGAGACCCAAACCGGATCGTGCCTCATACTCCGACAGCAAGCTCTTCAGCCGTATATTCTCGGCCTGCAACGTATCTCGCTCTGATTCAAGAGGCACACTCCGGCTCTGCGCTTCAGCCCAGCGCGATGCAGGGAGGCGGCCCGCTGCTTCACTCTGTACCTCTCTTGCGCTTGGCGATGTCGTTTGATTCGCAGCGTTTGGTCTGAGTCACCAGCTATAGGCTCATGCTCGAGGTGATGACCACCCCTTCTTCGCCGAGGACTTTTGCCGGTAGTGCTTGTGTTATTCGTGGTCTGGAGGGCCTTGCGACGGCGGCGAGGCCCGGTGACTTGGGCTCCGTCGGGGCGGGTTCCCTCTCTGACTGAGTCGACATCTTCGTGTGGAGGATGGCTGATGTGTAGTGAATTGTTGTGAATCGAGGGGGAAGGGAAGCCAAACCCGTTTGCAGACCCGACTGCCGTGACATGCTCGGGAGAAGGGCTGCCACGATCCGTGTACATCATCGCGTCTTCCGCCGGGTTGTAAGAGGCCGACAGGCAGAGATCCAACGCGCCTATGCCAAGATCATCGCCTCGGGAGTCGGCAGGGTCACCTTGATACTCCATTGAGCTGTGAGTGGCTTTGATCAGCAGCGTTCGCGCTGAGCCGTCTGCCGTCATCCACACCTGATGCGGCGACACAAGATCCGGCAAAGGGGTATAGGTAGCCTCAAGAACCGAACGTTGCAGGCGAGCCCCGCCATACTGGATCTAGTGCGTCGCCCATCGCCGTCATCCACTTCTCTGCCCCTCGCAATTCTGTGTTCAGACGCCCTTGCAGGCCGTGAATGTCGGCCTCGAGCCACTCGAGAGTGTATGCGTTTCTCGCCCGGTAGTCTCTGTTGTTCCCCCTCTTCTCGCTGCATCGTGTTGCTTTCGGGCATGCGAAGATAGGCGTGACCTGGCGCCCTTATCAAGCGGTTCCGCGATTCGTATGAATTGGCTGAGAGCCGGGAGCGTATCGACAGATGGATTGCAGTGGATTGCAGAACAGAGACAAGGGCGTCGGCGAATTTGCGAAGAGCTTGGTGTGGTCTGTAGGCACCTGTCTGCCTCTCGCCACTCCGAAGGACGTATCGGTATCGAAGGATTCAGATGGAATGTAATCGCGCAGATCCAAGCGATTGGGGTCGATCGTAAGGTGGGACATCAGGTCACCTCTTCCCAAGCTGGTCAATTGTAGAATGTCAGGTGCGAGTGGGCCGATCAGATAAGCAGACCCAAGCATAGCCCTCGATAGGACTACGGTGCCTGTTGACCGGAAGGTAGCGGACATTTCATCAATGGTTGCGCCCCACAACGACTGAAAGGCAAGAGCATTCGCCAGACGCATGCGCAGCTCAGGGTGTGTCACCTCCGCCGTTTTCAGCCTGTCTGCCAGCCTTTGCCGATATCTCGTTGTATTGACTGCGAGCCGCAGCTTTGATCTGGCGGATGAGCTGTCTCCGGTGCGGCTGTTTCGCTTGGTCGTACTGATTTGGCGGGTCTCCCGCGCCGACGATTCGCTTTCCTCTTGGAACGCATTCCGACTGCTGGGCATCCTGCCAACGCTACTGCCCATGCCGCGGGTCGAGCCGAGGGCGAGTCTCTGATCTTCGTGGTCTGCAGTCACATCGATCAGGGCATGGGGGTGGTGCTCTGCGTTGGCGAAGTTCGACGCTGGTACCTCACTGCTCTCCGGACCGAGCAGCATGTCGCGGAACCATGAGTCAAAGTCAGGGTCAGCATTCTGACAGAGAGAAGGGACCGCGGAGTCGTCAATGAGGCTGTCAGCGGCAGGTTGGCAAGCAGACATTGGCACGGATAGGTCTTGCCTGTTGTGTGCAGTAATGAGAAAATGAAGGGGAAACGCAAGAGCGCATGAGGTAGAAACGATGCTGGTAGCATGGTGACCGCACGGGTCGTCCGTCCATGAGCACAGTCCAGCAGGTCATCCTTTGTCTTTCGAAGCAAGGAAGGGACTTCGACTGGACTCGCAGACCAGGAGCGGGGCCTCGATCGGCCAGGCCATCACCGCGCTCACCAATATGAGTAGGAGCTTCTGCTGGTCGAGGCCGATACGCGTCATATAGCCGGTGGTGGCTGCAGCCTGCAGGATGCCCTGTTATCGTGACGACCGATCACCAGGATATGGCCGCAAAAGGAACAAAAGGCAAAAGAGAGATCAGTCGAGACCCTGTACGTAATTCTCCACTTTTTAGCGCCGTCCATCAGGCACGGTTCAGAATGCGACAGAAGCTTGCCCACAGAGAACAACACTCATATACCCTTGCATTTTACTATACACATATCTGCTTGACGGTGACACTACCATACACGACGCTGTAGACAAGGCGCTCCTGAGCCCAGCCACCATCGAGCTCGAAGCGCGAGGATCCCGATTCGACAGCCCTCGGACCCGAAAAGAGGATCAACACAACCATCCGCACTCAGCGCGCGGAGATAACACACAGAAGGTGTCCGCCGTCCCTCACCGGCCTTTTTCGTGAGTGTCTTCTTGTGTATGACAGCCGGGGTGGGTAAAGGGCATGTCGGACTCCCGGGACCAGTAAAGGACGGACCCTTTGGCAGATCAAGGAGAGCCTTCAGCACTATCTGTGCCTGGTTTCATGTTCTCGCGGTGGAATTAGGCCCCGTTTGACCCTGGACCATGACTCGTTGTCGAGACATTGCTTAGCATCCGAACCTACCACATAGCTGTAATACCTGACGTCGATCAGGTTTACGACCCTTTTGCCCCGCCATCTGTCGTCATATCGCGGAACGATAAGATACAACGAAACCCAATACTCCAGGAGATCCCGCTTGGACCTTTCCTCGATACACGCTCGGTCCGCATCCTGCATCTGTTCTCCTCTCTACTTTCTGCCTTCACCTTCGGCACTTAGCGATCCGACGATCCAGACCATCTTCCACACCGAGGATCCCTTATATCGCCTACAAGCTGTCTAGCTGGAAAATTCAGACGATCTGGACCGGGCGTTTACATTGAGATTTTGCGTTCGAGATGGGAGCGTCATGTTGCAAGCCAGAGGTGAGTGTTTAGTCGCGCCACTTGACGGACGCGCGGATAGCGCGAGGAAGTTCGCTGACGCCTCAGGCTATTGACTTCGAGGGCGAAGTCAACTTGTTCCACTTCTACCTGCTCCGAAGTGTCGGGAAAGGAGCCTTCGGAAAGGTGAGCGCTTAGGTCCGACAGCCAATGCGGCCGGGAAGCTGACATGGCAGGTCCGAGTCGTCCAGCACAAGCACACCAAGACTCTGTACGCGTTGAAATACATCAACAAGGCGAAATGTGTCAAGATGAAGGCTGTGGCCAATATCGTGCAGGAGCGGAGATTACTAGAGGAGGTGCGTATCTCGCGTGTACAAGACGGAGGGTGTTGCTGACGTGCAGATCGACCACCCGTTCGTAGTGAATATGCGGTATGCGTTCCAGGACGATGAGAATTGTTTCTTTGTGCTGGACCTAATGTTGGGAGGTGATCTGAGGTGTAAGCTTGTCCCTCCCGCGCTCGGAGGCATGTTCTACGCTGACTGAACAGTCCACCTCGACCGCGCAGGGGCGATGAACGAGGAGACTGTCCGATTCTACATTGCGGAAATAGCTATGGCTGTCGACTATCTGCATTCCAAACGGATAGTGCACCGGTGAGCTTGCCGGTATGACCACTTGGAGCTTTAGACCAGAAGCTGATAGTGCAGCGATTTGAAGCCAGATAATATCCTCCTCGACGAAAGAGGACACGCCCACATCACCGACTTCAACATCGCCGTTCACTTTTCAGAAAGAAGATTGTTGACGGGCGTGGCGGGGAGTATGGCATATATGGCGCCAGAGGTATTGACCAAGCGGGGATATTCGGCGCCGGTGGACTTTTGGAGCTTGGGCATATTGGCGTAAGCTCGACTGATCGAATTGGCGGGTGGCACAGCTGACAAGGTTAGCTACGAATTGCTTTTCGGGAAACGACCATTCCGCGGCCGAACAAATACAGCTTTGACCAACTCGATCCTCCACGAGCCGCTCAATTGGCCAGATGATGCGGCGGAGCGATGCTCGAGCTCGAGTATGCAGGCGGTCCGAGGGGTAAGCTGGTTGGTCCAGGCTCGATTGGCCATCAAGCTGACTGTACAGTTTTTGGAGCGGGATCCAAACAAGCGGTTGGGGTACCGACCAGGAGGTGGCGGATTCGAGGATATCAAATCACATCCGTGGTTCAAGGGGATCAATTGGAATGCGCTTCATAACAAAGAGGTCGTGCCACCTTTTGAGCCCGATGTAAGTTCCTCAACAGAGTCCTTTCGTGAACGGACCAGAATTTGAGATGATGATATCAGTCCAAACGAGCAAACTTTGACGCCACGCATGAGCTGGAAGAGCTTCTGCTCGAGGAGAACCCGTTGAAGGCTCGGAAGCGGAAAGAAGGGCAAGATGTGGAGATGATGAGCCCAGAAATGCGGATGATGGAGGATCAGTCAGTATCACCCTTTCCGCGTATTTAGATGGAAGCTGATATCCCAGTTTCAAGATCTTCGACTTCAGTCGAGCCCAGCGCCGGTCATACTACACCCCCACCTCCGGCAACCCGCAAACCACCTCTTCCGCCACAGCCGCTACCGGCTCCACCGCCGTCTCCAACCCCCAATATCCCCAGCTTGACACCAAAGCGCTCGACAGCCTCCAAGCGCCATCGCCTGCTCGACCTGGAACTCCAACAGACCGGACGGGCGTAGTCAGCCGGACAGGTCTGGATGTGGAGGCGCAAATCCTGGACGGAGGGGGTATGGCGAATATGGGCGGTAGGGGCGGATGGCGCAAGTCGGAAATCGGGGTAAATTCAGCGGGCTCGGCGGTCAGCACGCCTGTGAGGGAGAAGGATAGGGAGGAGTTGGCGCCTCTCGCGGAAGGCAGGCAGATCAGGCAGCCAACGCCGTTGAGGGTTTCGTCAACGTGAGTCGCGTGGTAACTTGAGCTTCCTTATGATTGCTGATGCTCAGCGGCCCACATCTAGTGGAGAAAACGAGAATGCCAAAACAGGACGTTGGTACCGCCGCATAATGACCCTTCCCCTCCCCATCCGACATCACATATAGCCGATTCTTGCGATCCGTCACTATGCGCCGTCGCGGTCTTCCAGCCGCATGGCCAAAACTGGCCGATAATCCCCCTCTCCTCCTTGCGCGCTGCGCCTCCTACCGCGAGTCCTGTATAATCTTTTGGGCCGGGACAAGGATAATTTGTCTCTCTATATTTAGTCGATTTGCCTGCCTCTTGTGTATACATTATATGTTTGGATGCTACGCGGTAATGTTCGAATGCCCGGAGTCGAGCATGCCGACCGAGACGCTGACTGACGGAAGGCCGTTCCAGGCGTACGTACACGACAGCCAAGAAGTCCTGATACATAGCAATACAGCAGCACCGTAACCTGATAGCACACCCTACTTGCCCGCCCTCCTCTTCTCCCTCTTCTTCTCCCTTTCCATCTCCTTCTCTTCCGCCCTCTCCACCTGTATACTTCCCTCCACTTTGCGCATTCTCTCCCTGTATCCCGCATCCTTCTCCCTCGCCTCCCCAGCCTTGACACCCGCGAGGAACCGGTTGTCCTTGCGCAGTTCCCGAATAGCACCCTTCTTCTCCTTCTTGTAGAGCGACTTGAGCTTGGCCGTGGCGTTCCGCTCGACGTCCGGGTCGTAGTGCTTTCCAGGCGCGAAATCGGATTCGAACTTGGGTGTGTGGGAGCGGATGGCGAGGGGTTTGTGGGCTTGGAGCGCGAGGGGCTGGCGTGCGGTGGAGGCGAAGTGGAGTTGACGGGTCAGGGTGGAGAGGATGGTCTGATGCTTGGTCTAAGAGTTAGCGATGTTCCTTGTAAGTGGAGGGAGAAGACATACCTTGACGGCTGAGGATAGCTTGGCTATCCGGCTGGACTCCAGTATGGCCTGGATTGGCCGGAAGAGCTCGATGAACGCATCAATGTTGGTATACATCATCGCGTACGTCTCGGTCAGACGCAGCACGGCGGCCAGGAGGTCGACCTTGCACTGGTCGATCTCTGCGTCGGTGCTCTCTGCTGAAGCTGACAAGCACTGAGCCAGGTCGACGGGCTCTTGTGGGCATGAAGCGAGAGAGGAGACGATGAAGAGATTGGTGGATGGTGCTTGTAATTCCGGGTAGGTCGAGACTGCGGTGGCATCTTTGCGCCGAGGGAGGAGGGCGAGAACGGAAGCGGCGATAAAGTTGAGCGCTTCGGGTACGATCCGCTTTGACTCGGCTTCGTACTACCTCGTCAGCTCCGCCACCCGGACCACGACCTAAGTACTTACCTGAGCCAGAATGGAGACCAAGAACAATCCCGCCGCTAGATCCGACACGCTGCGTATTCTCGCCTGACTCAGATATTGCCCCATGAGCAACACCGCCGGTACGACGACGGGATGGCTAAAGTCGCTCGTGGACCATACGCTCCCTATGATCCGCAAGAGAACTAGCTCGGCAGCACCAGGCCACGTCTTGGCAGCCGGATCGTTCGGATTCCGGGCGAGACCGCGGGTGAGGTTCTTCTGCATCAGGGAGAGCTTGGCGGTGAAGTGGAAAGCGGCGGTGATTGGGTTGAGCTTGACAAGGGCGATAAGGTGGGGTTGGAGGGAGGAGATGAGGGAGAAGGCGGGGGTTGGGCGGGAGGCGAGCAGGAGGATCAGGTCGATGAGGACACCTAGGAATTCCTGATTCGTCAGCTTTGTTCCGGTAATGCGCTTTGGGAGCTCACCTGTAATTTTTCCTTGTTCCCCTGGGCGAGACTGGGGTGATGCAAGGCTCGGATACGCTGGACGACTGTAGGGTAGACTTCATCGTCCAGGTCTTCCAGGATATCCTCGAACTCCTCGATGGTGGACGGGCAGGGGAAAGTGAAGGGGATCTCCTTCGACTTGCCCTTGGCAGAGGAAGACGATCGCTTCTTCCCCTTGACGATCTCTCCCGTCATCTCGTCGTCCTCCCCTTCCAGACCTTCCTCCTCATCCAGATCTGCCATCGATGACGCCTCGCTCTCGTCGTCCTCATCCTCGTCGTCTTCCTCCTCCTCATCCTCACTGCCCTCCTCTTCACCGCTATCTCCCTCCTCTTCATCTCCCTCTTCTGACGCTTCCTCCTCATCGCTCTCATCCACATCCGTCACTTTCGGCACCTTCATATTCTCAATCCCCTCCCTCGTCAACCCCGGCCCCAGCAGATCATCCTCATCAAAATCATCCTCGAGATCATCCGCATCTCCCTTCTTCTCCTTTTTCCGCTTCTTCCGACTCCCCTCATCCTCATCATCACTCTCCTCCCCTCTCATCCGGCGCAGACGCTTCGCCTCGGCCGCCTCCAAGCGCTCCTTCTCTTCCACCGCCAGCTCTTCCTCCGTCTTGGTCCGGTTCTTGGGCTTGGCACGCGTATCGAAGGCAAGCTCGCGGACGAGCTGGTCATATTCCCCGTCGACGCCTTTGGGATGAGTGGAGACATCCGGGATGCGTGATGGGCCGGCGGTCGATGGGAGAGAGACGGTAGATTTGGTCGGGGCGGATTCAGCGAGAAGTGCGTGTAGGTCGTTCATATCTGCGTCGAGGGCTTCTCGCATCCCAGCGTCGATCTCTTGCTGCTGCTGACGAGCAAACTACAAGTCAGCACTTTGCAGCTTTACATCCCCGTCAGACTCACCTTGTACTCCTTGCTCTTGGCCATAACCTCCGCCATGACTTCCTGCTTGCTCTTCTTCCTCTCCTCCCCTCCCTCCTGCTCCTCAAATCCACCAAAGTGCGTCCGGTCTACCACCCTGCGATTGATGTTCCCCCTCTCCCCATCGTCCTCCTCGTCCTCTCCCAGGCCTTGCGCCATAAAGTCATCCCCCTGCAAGTCCATGACATTCCGGCCGCCATGGGTCAAGCCTCCGAGAGCTGTCCCCTCGTCAAAGCCAAAGAGGTCCGTATCCTCATCGTCTTCGAGATTGAACATCCCCTTCTTGCCCTGCCCGCGTTGCCGCTCGCGAGTGTATCGCTCTTGCATTCGTTCGTCGACTGAAAGGCCCGGATTGTTCTCACCGAATCGACGGTCGTTGAATGTCCCGGTGTGGTTTCGGAGCTGATGCTCGGGCAAGAGGTTCTTCTTGCGCTACACGATTAGCTGTAGTCCATACCCAAGGCAAAGTAGCTGACCTGTTCCAATCCAGCCTGCTTGCTCGCACTCGGCTTCCCGACAACGCCCTTGAGCACACGACCGCCGACATCGTGCTTGGTCTACCTGTGTCAGCTATGATGTCGTATCATCCTGGACTCGCCAGCTCACCTTGGTCTCCCGCTCGTCAAACTTGTTCAACCCCTTCCGGATATCATCCAGCTTGTCAAACTTCTTTTGCCGGTCCGTCTCCCTCGCGCCACCCTTCTTGAACGCCTTCTTGTCCTTTTTGCTGACGGATTTCCGGTCTAGGCCAGCTCCTGATAGCGCAGCCTTGAGCTGCGATAGTTGTGAGGCCGGCATGTTGCTGATGCTAGTGGTATGCGCAACGAAAGGTGGTCGCAGGAACACCTTCTGGCTGGGCGGCAACTTTTGCACGGGCAAGGAAGGAACTCCATGTTTATTACGCAATCTTGTGGAGTTTGAGGGGATCTCCAGCATTCCTCCGCTACTGCGGCGCGCTCATGCTCGAGCCACAATCGAGCCATGTTGACTGTGACCCTCTCCTGCTCTACAAGACCATGCTTAGATAGCAAAACCCAGCCGCAGATATGGCAACAGATCCATCGAGGGATAAGGATTACTCGTTTGCCCGACTTGCAGACCTCAAAGACATCCATGTGACCCTCAAGATGTAGGGTCCTCCTTCTCAGTCGCCAGCAAGGTTCCCTGACACCGATAGTACCGCTCTAGAGGGCAAGATACCAAAGCGATCCTACAATGAGATCCTGGAGAAGCCAGAGCTCCAGTACACGGGCGGCCAGGATGAGTGAGTCACGACTGGGGTGTGGGCTGATGTCAGTGAGCTCTCGGACCTCTACGTGACTTGTCAGCTCTGGGCGGATGGAAAGGACTATACCCTTCCTTTTAGGACGCCATGGAAGAGTTTCTCGTCCAAGTATACGTGAGATGCGATCTGTCTGGTCCTCTACCTAAGCTGACGCCGACATAGCTGGAATCAAATGATCATTCTCCCCATTACTTATCCGTCGCTCTTGCTTTCTTCCCAGATCACCTTGACGGTATGGGATGTACAGGGAGCGGGACGAGCGGTACCGGTGGGAGGAACTACTATGAAGCTCTTCACTGAGAAGCGGTCAGTCGCATATCCGCATGACAGGTCAGAAGAGCTCATGGTCTAGTACGCTTCGAAGGGGTCAACAGCGGCTGTTCATGCATCGCGGGGTCGAGGCGGATCCGAAGCCTGACACAACCACGCCCAGTGAGCCGACAGATCAAGCGGAAGACGAAATGGGCCGTCTTGAGCAGGTGAATTTTCCCGCCCCAACGCGCTTCGTCCACCAAAGCTGACCCCGGTAGCTTGTCAAAGATCATGAGAGGGGTGATATTCCGAAGATAGACTGGCTGGACAGACTCGCTTTCAGGCAGATCGCGGCTCTACATGCGGTGAGCTATGACTCGTCTTCTCGCCGTCTGCGGCACACAGCTGACACATCGAAGGCTGAGACCGCTAAATCACCCCATCTCTACCTATACGTCGACCTCCCCAAGTTTGACTTCCCCGTCATCTACTCTGAAGCCGAGTCTCAGATCCCCCTTCCGCCTGCTCCGACTCTACCCACCCAGACTCCCCAACCACAGAACATACCGGTACTCAAGCCGAACTCGATCGCGAACAACCCATACCTCTGGCGGACATACGACCCAGACGCGTGGCGCGAAAACCCGGTCGAGATCAAGCATCGGAAGCTGCTCAGAAGTCAGCGATTGGGCGATGCGGGCAGAGATCTGAAGCCGGGACCTGCGGATCGGGATAGACTGAATGTAAGCCGGGCTTTGAATTCCCTTGAGAGGGTACTCCGCTGACGTCGCGTAGGAGATCTTCCGCTTCCCACCTACCACTCCACTCTCGCCGGCGGACAAGGATCTCCTCTGGAAGTTCCGCTTTTCGCTCTTCCGCTCCCCTCGATCATTGACCAAGTTCCTCAAGTGCGTCACATGGTCGGACCCCATCGAGGCAAAGCAGGCGGTGGAGAAGCTGTTACCGTTATGGGGCAGCGAGGTGGGCATTGATGATGCACTGGAGCTACTCGGACCGGGCTTCAAGGATCGGAGAGTCAGAGCGTTTGCGGTGAAGCGATTGGAGAGGGCGGAGGACGATGTGAGCTATAATGCCTCTGGACAATTGGCTCAAAGCTGACAACCCAGGAGCTACTTCTCTACCTCCTCCAGCTCGTCCAAGCGCTCCGGTTCGATACTACCGCGGCCGCAACTTCCCGCTCGAGCCGTAGACGACAAAGCGTATCCACACCTGCTGAAGCAGACAGCGGTCTTGCCGACTTCCTTATCGACCGCGGGGCCGGCAATGCCCTCTTCGGCACGTCGCTGTTCTGGTATCTCATGATAGAGGTCATCGACAATTCGCCCATATCAAAAATGTACGCCAAGGTCGCAGATGGCTTTATGCGGAAGCTGGAGAGTACCCCAGAAGGCACCATCCAGCGTCAGGTCCTGAAGCGGCAGGCGGAGCTGGTAGATATCTTGTCTACCCGAGCGAAGGACGTGAGGGCGAGTAAGGATGTGCGGCAGAAGAAGATCGAGAAGTTGCGCCACTGGCTCGGCGACAGCAAACATGGGCTATCGCCCCTTCCTTCCCCTCTCCCTCTACCGCTCAATGCCCGGATCTCCGTCACATCCGTCACCTCCGACAAGTCATCCGTCTTCAAATCCAACCTCTTCCCTTTACTCTTGTGGTTCGAAACGGCCGACACGTCCCCCAATCGCCTAGACGACGATCCCGATATCGAGGCTCCGGCAATGATCACACCAGACTATCCCGTCATCTTCAAAAACGGCGATGATCTTCGACAGGACCAGCTCGTCATCCAGCTCTTCTCGCTCATGGACCGGCTTCTCCGGCGGGAGAATCTGGACCTCAGGCTGTTGCCGTACAGTGTCCTAGCGACGAGTAGGGAGGAAGGGATGATTCAGTTTGTGCCGAGTAAGAGTCTGGCGGCGATCATGGCGGAGCATGGGAGTTTGCAGAATTATCTGAGGTTGGAACATGCGGATGATGGGGCGTTGGGGAGTTATGGGATCGAGGCGGGGGTCATGGATACGTTTGTGAGGAGTTGTGGTGAGCTCCATAATGCGCCACCATGAATGGGCGGATAGCAGCTGACATCGACAGCTGGCTACTCTGTCCTGACCTACGTGTTGGGCGTCGGAGATCGACATCTCGATAATCTGATGCTCGCGCCAGACGGACATTTCTTCCATGGTAAGCTTGTATGATCCGAAGTTTCTAGGCAAGGTCAGCCAAGCTGACATCACAGTGGACTACGGCTACATCCTCGGGCGCGACCCCAAGCCCTACCCGCCCCCCGTCAAAGTCTGCAAAGAGATGGTCGACGCGATGGGCGGCACGACGTCCGCGCATTACGCCAGATTCCAATCTTTGGCGTACACGGCCTTCATCGGTCTTCGGAAGAACGCCAATCTCATCTTGAATCTGGTGGCATTGATGGTGGATGCTGGGATTCAGGATATTCAGCTCGAGCCCGATAAGGCTGTATGGAAGGTGAGCTCGTCAATTCTCCGATGATGGAATGCGCATCGGCAAGAGCTGATCTCGACCAGGTCCAAGAAAAGTTCATGCTGGACGTGAGCGAGGAGGTGGCGATCAAGCAGTTTGAGGCGTTGTTGAACGATACGAGCTATTTGACGGTCATGTTCGATCGGATTCATGATTGGTCAGCTGTTGTCTGCTCCTTGTCCCAGACAGAAGCCAAGCTGACGTCGTGTAGGGCTCAGTATCTACGAGATTAGTACGCGGCCAACTGCACCGTCGAGACGACAGGCGCGGCCGTACCCCACCCAAGCACGAGCTCTCAATGGGGGATCCCAAAATCCAAGGACATATCGCCGTAAAACTCCGACTGGACCCCATGAGTGGCGCCATGGGGTCCGCCGGTGGAGGTGTCTCAGTCGATGTCTCAGTTGGCGATAAGGGTGACAAGGATGCGTCGACGGATCATCTAAGTTGGCGGCACGTTCCAGGAGGTGCGGGGCAGCCTGCGTGGTCGTGCGAAGTAGATATCCTCGTCGGCGAGGTGCATACGAGGAGCGTCAGGCCATGGCGGGCCAGTCTAGCGGTCGCGGCATTGCAGCATACCTCGGAGAACCGCGGTTTTGTTCTGTATGCAATAATGTTCGCCCAGCGCATACCGGTCCTGGCGGCGCGGAGTGATGGTATCAAGCGCGTGTAAGACAGGCTTGCCCACCGGAGATTGAAGAAGACACAGGTCGAGAAGCAAGTGACTTCGGGAGGTTCTTTGGACATGGTGCCCCACACGGCGGTCCGGTGCATTTTCGGCCCGGTTTCTTGCCGGGTGGTCCGCTTTGTCCTTGTCTTTCGCTCCACGCCCAGCATGCAGCAGGTGCGAGCGTCAGGACATCGCGGAACAGGATGGACTGCTGCATGTATGCCTCATCCTGAGATAGAAATACACTATCAGCAAAATGGTCAATCTGGAATACAGCGTCACGTCTTGGGGCTCGCCGACGGCGCCGAAGCGCGCGCTGCTGCTTCATGGGATGATGGGTACTGGGGCTGTCTTCTTTAAGGTCGCCGAGATCCTGATCAAGAACGGTGAGTCTAGTTTGTTGGAATAGAGTAAGGAGTAGATACTGATATATACAGGCTACGTGAGACATGCTCACTCGCTTGTACCTGAACTGGAAGCAGCGCTGACAGCTAGCGAGTCGACGCCCCCGACCTCCTAGGCCACGGCTGGGCGCCCCACGCCCCCTCCTCCGAGCGGTACACCGTCCCCCTCCTAGCCTCCTATCTCGCTCAACACGTCTCCAAGGAGAAATACGACGTCGTCGCCGGCGTTTCATTCGGATCTACCGCAATCCTCCCTCTACTCGCGCAGATGCAACACCCACCTGCGCGCGCGGTGCTCGTCGAGCCTATTCTGGACATGCCGTGCCCTACGCCCGAGCGGATCGCAGAGATGTTGGGCAGCTGCAGTGATCCGCCTAGTGAGGAGAAGTTGATGCAGAGCAATCCCAAGTGGATTAGGGAGGAGGCGATTCTGAAGCGAATGGCGTTTGTGCAGATGGACTCGAGGTTGATTACGGAGCTGTTCGATGTGAGTTTTAGTCCTACTCATTGCTCGTGGCCGGTATGAGAAGCCTAAGCTGAGCCTCGGAGGAAGTCAAACAAGGCAATCTCTCGCATAGCCTCATTCCCACTCCTTCCTCCCTCCCCGCCACGGAAATCATCATCCTCGCCGCCGACCCTGATCTCGCCAGCGTCTACCCCGCAAGCAACGCCGCCTTGCTCGAGAAGAGCCACCCACACGTCAAGTTTGGGCGGATCATGGGTGCCACGCACGATACGCACAAGACAGCGCCGGGGGTGGTCGCTGATGTGATCATGAATGGGATGACGGGGGCTATGGGGGTGGAGGTGTTGAGGTCGTAAGAAGGGTTAGACAGAATGTATGTGCATCAGCTGGATTAAAAGCGCTTGTGATTCTGTCTTGACTGCTTCGCTTTGATCAAAAGGGGCTGTGCCCCTGGAGCATTTCTTTCATCTGTACTCACACATGTTCGGCAGCGCCGACGGCATCGCTCTTCTGAGCGTTTGACCGCCTTAACCAGTGGTGGTCCCTCTCCCTTTGTCCAGCCGAGTATAAAGGAGCAGTCGCGTTCGGTCGGGGCAAGGGGTACTCGTTGATCCTTTCATCTCCACCTTGATGTGATGGTTGATCTTGCTCGAACAGCCCAGCGACCTGCCGGATCCCCGCTTCGACATTGTCCATATACATCTACCTCGTCAATACTCAACAAAGCTCTTCGTTCCTCGTCCACTGACCTGCCCATTTACACTGACTCCTCCGAGCCTCCTGATTTTTGCTCTCGCCCCAGCGCCCACCCACAAGCACTCCCTCGTCAATCCAGTCACGCCACCGATGTCTTCCCTTACTTTTGCCCGCGGCGCGCCCCTCGCTCCTATGGACCTCTCCGTCACCGCCCCTACCGCCTCGCCCTCTTCTCCTACATCGCCGACCTCACCTCTCCCTTCCTCCCCTACCTCCGCCCAACCCTCCAATGCTACTTCCCCACTCGCCCTCCCCGTCGACCCGGCCAGTCGCGCCACCCGTGCTGTCCCCGCGCCCCAGCTGCACAACCCATACCGCCGCGAGCCCGGAGACACACCCTTCAACACCCCCGCCTCTCCACGTCGGGCACCCATCATGGCGCCCCGCCTCTCCACCTCTGGCCCGTCCGGCAATATCGGACACGGCGTTCCATCTTCCCTCTCTACGCCGCTTGGGGAGGTCCGGCCTCTCAATGTCGTCTCTGCCATGCGAGGGCGCGGGATCATCGGCGTGCCGAGCGGAGGGAGCGGTGGCCGGGCAGTAGGTATCCAGGGCGCGGGGCAAAATGGCGGGGAGGTGCCCCATGCGTTTACGCCGGGGAATACGCCCAGCTCACTCGAGAGGATCTCAAAGCGCATGGCGAGCAATTTGATGGTGGGTGGCGGACAAGGTGGCGGGAGCGCCATGAACAAGATCATGCCGAGCTATGAGTGAGTCATTTGTGGTGAAGTGAGCAGGCCAGTATGGGGAGGCGCTGATGAGTCAGTCGAAGATTCAATGCAGGCTTGAACGAGATTGGGTACGTAGATAAGCTGAAGGGTGTCCCCTCAGCTGATCATCTGTAGCAATCGCCTGGATGCTCACATTGAAGGCGGAAGCGGGTGAGTGTGCTTTGTACGGGTGATAGGCGGGACTGAGACTGACGAGCAGCCTCCGGTCCCCGCCTCAGAACATGTCTCCCTCGATGAGCCAAAAGAATGCGCCTTTCCTCGGTGCAGAGCGGACGAGCTCGAATGGCAGGTCCGACTGGCCGAGTCAGTACGGGGGCACGACCTCGAGCGGGGACGAGCACAGTGAGTCGTCATCTGGATCACTGGCTTGAAGAGCGAGCTGACGGAGGTAGAGGAGAAGAAAGACTGAGCGGTCGGGGACCCAGTGTCCGAGGCGGTCGATGTCGCCCTGTATCCTGTAAATTTACCTCTTCATGCACTGTATGTACAGTACTGATTAGTCGGATGAGCGATCGGTGAAGGGATCAGCGGATATCTCCCTCATGGGCCACTCTTCCCCGCCCGTCTCAGGCTGTCCCTTCCCTCCAGAACGGCATACATCATACCCTCGTCTCCGTTGTGCTCGCGCCCTGCGACTCCGAGCCTACCGCTCCCCCGTCCCTGAAAGCTCCGCCTCCCGTCTCTTCCCTCCACGTCTTCAATACGTTCCCTAATGCGCTCTCGGGCGCCTCGGCGGGATAGATCTTTAATCGATCGAGCCGTCGTTGCCGGAATGTGTTCTTGGGCAGCATGCCTGATACTGCTCTCCGAATGATCTGATGGTCAGCTTGAATCTTCGCCCGATGTATGTTGTGATGAAGGGTCAAGGTGACACAGCGTGAGCAAGGAGTGGTGCCCGACATACATCTTCTGGCCGTCTTTCCCTCATCCGCGTGATTGGCACCTCCTTCAACCCTCCAATAAAACCCGAATGGTGCTTATATGTCTTATCGACCGCCTTCTTTCCTGTCAACCGGACCGAGAGCGCATCAGAAACGACAACATAATCTCCCGCATCAACTGCGATGTTCAGTTCTTGCTCTTTCTGAGGAGATCAGAACCGTCGCGAGCTGACCTGCTGGATCGTATGTCGGCTTATGCTTCCCCATAAGCACCCAAGCTATCCGACTCGCGAGATTACCGAGCACTCGATCTTGTGCGGAGGCATGATGCCAGACCCGAGTGAGAGCGAGGGATGTCTGAAGAATTAGCAGTGTGCTCTCTCCCTCAACTTCCGACTGATCTCCATGGAGTTTTCGGTGATCTGCGAGCTAGAGTTCCAAGCTCACCTTTCCCCTTGTCGCTGACATGATATACTGAAGGTATGCGTGAGGTGTATAAGACTGAAGAAGATGAAGGTATCATAGCGAAATCCATACGCCAAATAATGGCGGAGAGGACGGGGTGCTTCCGTAAGCACTCGGGCGAGATCCGTGCGTACGACGTAATCGACGCGTTCCTGAGCTTCGCGCTCGCTCGGACCACCCATCTCTTCAGCTTCTATGCTATCCATCTCCCCAGTCGGCCAGGAAGAATCATGAAACGCTCCAGCTTCCGTGCATATCTCTCACTACTGAACTAGAAGTCCGAAAAACTAGGCTGCTCAAGGACTACACTACGTCGTCTACCGTCCCTTCGCCGAGGGGTCTCACTCTCTCTACTGCACTCCCAAGCCTCAAGACCTCAAGAAGCGACAATGACGGCGGTGGATAACGAGCTGCGGTGCAACCTCAGCCAGTGTAGGGCTCAGCTGGGAGTCGATGGTCAGGCAGTGGTGACGACTTGCTCGCGTGAGCTCTCCGCTTCTTCTGTTATCGAGACTGATGAGAGCACTCGCTAATGATGTGTAGATATCTTCTGCCGTCCGTCCTCCGTGATCCCATAGTAGAGGTCTCACTGACGCTGTCAGTCGACTGTGCGAACCAATACTTTGGCGAGAGGCAATGTCCGGCATGCGACCAGCCACTGAATGACGAGTAAGCTTCTCAAGCATGGGCCCTTGCCATTGGCGCCAAGCTGATATCTCAGCGATGATATCGTTGTAAGCTCGTTCTCCCCGAGATCCGACTGGAGAAGCTCACAGTACAAGTTCAGCCACCTCAGCCCCACTACGAATTACAAGACTGTAAGCTTACCATTTACGGCCCCTTTGCGCCATGCGCCTCCTTCGCGTCAACTCAGCTGACGCTCATCAGACAATCTTGGCTGGGATGACTCCCGGTCTCATCCTTGACATAGCGACCAGGTCAGCTCCTCCACTCTCATCCAAACCGGCAGCAGTTGACGTTTCACAGAGCGCTCGGCTTTTGGTCGTACCAGACTTCGGCGGAGGCGTGAGTTGGTCTAGTTCCTGGTACGCGAGCGGGCGGTAGCTGACATACTGTAGTGCTTATCAATCCGCCCTGCTCCAAAAGTCGGAAGCGCAGACGGAGGAAGCCAGGCAGGCTTATGGAAGCTGTGAGCTGACCTCGACATCTCCCAATGTCTCAAGGCTGACAGCTGACTCTTAAGTGAACAATGATCTTGCACGTAGGTTTACGTGAGGGTCATGCTGAAGCTTTACAGGTGCTCAGCGCGCTGCGAAGGGTAAGTACAGCTAGAGGGACCGCGGAATGTAGCGTGTTAGCTGACTGAGGCAGAATATGAGCATCAGCTCAATATCGAACGGCGTCGATCACACGGCTTTGAGCAGGCGTTGAAGGAGAAGGATCGGGAGCTGCTCAAGTTGAAAGGGATGAGTGACAATGTGAGCTGCCGTACCGAAGGTTGCTGCTAGGACACGCGAGCTGACTATATAGATGATGAAGCGAGCCGTACTGGGCAACGCCGTCCAGAATGGGATGATGCGGCCTGGAGGAAGCCAGCAAACCCCGGTGGACGCAACGCGCCAGATCGACCGGCGGCGGATGATGTCGGTGAGCTTTGCCTTCCTCGCCTCATGACGGGCATCGGTATCATAGCTGACAACTCAGAACACACCCATAGCCACCTCCAATGCCCAGCAGAACTTCCGACCTACCCCCAATGTCCACAACGTGCCTCAATCCGTCCGACGAGCCCCCGTCTTCCCCCAGATCCCCTCCACCACTCAGGCTTACAGCTCCCGCCCATCCCCCGCGTTTCAGCTCCACCCAAAGAGCGGCTCTGGTCAGGCGGCAACGGCAGCGAGTCAGCGGGTGGCGAGGGATGTTCAGCCCGTGCAGCAGCGTGACCAGCAGGGCAGGAGTCAACGGACAGGCAGCGATGCTCCAAGTGAGGATGGACGACGGTTGAGGAGTCGGCAGGCAGGTGAGCCCGATCCCAGCTCTGACATGACGAGAGTCAAACTGATAAGAATAGTTGGACCTGCATACTATGGTGCCCCGTGATCAGCCCAGGTGACGGGTGGAGATGAGCGCTTGCGGCCACTTATTGCGGCTTGCGATCGAGCGGTGACTTCATGTACAAGAGCTTGGGTGGTTCTCGGCGGAATGGAGACAAGTCAAGCGCAAGTTGATGGGACCTCGTATGCAGGCGGAAATGGGTATGTATTATGTTTCGGTGGATCCTGGTAGCCCTCGCAGCTCGCCTTGATCATCTGACCACGGAGACCAGGTCCGACGGTAAGCAAATCTAGCACCGCCTCCTTCCCCTCGAACTCCGTTGGATGGCATGGAAGACGAGCGGAGCGATCGGAGTAAGAGCGGCGCGGGGGAGGATGGGGTCGCTCTCCGCATGACGAGGTTGTCTCACTGAAGAGTCGTGCCGAGAACGCCGAGCTCGCCCGGACCGGGGCCTGTTTTTGGTGGGTGGCGTTTTTGCTTGTTTCGGATTCGTTCCCTGTAGGCACTTGAGCCGGATGCTGTCAGCATGCCATAACGTTGGCTTTTGCTCTGCCTTGCCTTGCTCTCCGCCACCCTTGATTTGATTCGACGAAACTAGAGGGCCACCCCCATTCTGAACCTGCAAGCAAAGAGGGTGCCTCGCATCCCCCAACCTCCCCCAACGGTCTCTTGCTCCCCAACTCCATCTTGTTGCTCATAGTGAAGCCAAAGGAAACCCAGCGACGGAACAACAATCAAGCTCCGCCTCGCCGCCGAAAAACTGAAACGCGAACCTCCTTCCTAGCCTTAGGTCGACGACCACCGCCAAGGACAGCCTAGGAGCCATCTCCGAGCAAAGACAAAGAGAAGGTGCAGTGGGGGCGGCGGTGCAGCTTGCACTCGAAGCAAGAAGGGAGTAGTGCGATACGTGTCTTTGATACATAGCATCAAGGCAAGATGGTGGCGATACGATGTCTATAGCAGCTGCTTAGCATCTTTCGGTATTTACCGGTGTTGATCCTTTGTCAGGCGTAAGGGCTGGATTTACTGGTGAGTCCCAATCTGTATTGAGGAACGACCGATGGGCGATGCGCGTACTGATCATCGGTAGGATAATCCCTCAAGACAGCGAGCCTCGTCGGGCCAGACCAGACATCTGCGTCGTCTATTCTTAGTCATACCTGGCCAACTATACCTACATTCATCCATCCTCCCCCTCCTCTCTCTCAATACATCATGACAATGTCGGCCTCCCCACCCATCAAGGAGACGATCCTCCCTCCCCCCTCTCCCCTCTCTTACCAATCACATCGATCTCAACTATCCCCCCACCTCCTCACGCCCGACTCCGACGCCTTCAGCCGAACTCCTACGCCCGGTCTCGACGCGCTATGCTTCGCCAAACAGCCCATTCCCCTTCGGCGACCTCAGGCAGCGTCACTATACTACCCGTCAACAGAGAGCGAGATGAGCGATGGCCACATCTCGGAGGTACCAATGCATGGCGGCGGCGGATCGGGATCTCGCCCACATTCGCCTAAAGCGCAACATCTCAGCTTATTGTCGGCTATCCTCTCATCGCCCGACAACGGGTCGAAACCTTCTCTCCACCGTGCAGAGTTCAAGCGCGCACCGAGCGGACCCAACGGGATGATTTCCGGCTCTTCCAACCCGTCCACGACCATGTCATCGCCAGCGGCAAGGGAGCCGCATGGGATATTGCAGAACGCGCAGGCACAGGCGGCAGCAGTGGCTAAGGCGGATGCACCGCCGTCTTCTATCCTGAGGAGGGAGTCTCTGGGGCCGGTGGAGGAGGCGAATGTGCAGGCTGCTGCGGGGAGCGGTGTGGGATTGGGTCTAGGATTCGGGGCGGGCGGACCAGCAGGTGGGCAAGAAGGGTACAATGGGCTAGATGGGTTGGCGGGGAGATTGGAGAAGGTCGAAGAGAGGAGGGAGAGGATCGGATGGGCAGACAAGGTGGAGAAGCAAAGTGTGAGTTGTCTCACCGAGAATCAGGAAAACCTCTTGCTGATTCATCCAGCCTGTCTCGACAAATCTCGCTCGTGTCCCCTCTACGGGATCATCCATCGGTCCTCGCCCCAGATTACAATTCGCTGTCGCCCATCCTCCTTCACATGGCTCCACCTCGGCATCGGAGGCAGGAGATATCGTCGGTCGGCGCCACTCCACCACCACCAACACTAGCCATCGGCCTACCAGCCCTTTCGCCAAAGAGCGCAAGGTCCAAGAAAGCCTGGACGAGCTCAACAGCGATGAGGACGAGGAGGAAGAGGAGGGATCGGATGACGATACGCCCTTAGAAGAGGTGCCTCGGCTGTATGGCTACAACTCGCGCTCTACATCCAGCTCTGGTCGGAGGAGCGAGGAGCTGCAGTCGCCCATCGCGGAGGAGGAGGATGACGATCTCGGATACCAGGAAGACGAGGAGGACGGGATGTTTTCGGACGAGGAGGAGACGGCGGCATTCGATCTTCCTGGGGATATGTCGAAGCGTAAATTTGCGTTTGCGCGGCCGACCAACTATTTCCGCGGCCGACGACCGAGTCGGGACGACATGTCACCCGGAACGACACCGCCTCCTGCGCCGTCCTTCTTTCCGCCACCGAATCGGCGCGGAAGGGGGCACGTACGCGTCGCAGACCCTGCTCCGACATTATCGGTGGACAAGGCGGAGAAGAAGGGATGCTCGAGACATTGCTCGCCCCCGCCTAGCAGCCGGTCGAGGAGCGGGAGCAAGGTCGAGCCTGCTCCGCCGGCGATCGCCAGTCCCAGCGCGCGGTTCATGAGGCGCCCGGAGAAGCTCGCGGTCGCGGGTCCAAGCAAGCAGCGGATCGTGGGGAGCCCGATGCCGCCCAGGGTGTTTGTCACGTCTGACGAGGATGAGGATGATGAGGATGAGAACGAGGAAGAAGAGGACGAGGTGGAAGCCGAGGACGGAGAGGAGGATGGGGAGAGAGATACCCCACCGGTCGTCCGGGGCGGATGGCGGAGCGACGATGCTGTCTTTTACGGTCCTGGCGCTCGGGTAGCATCTCGAGCTATTCGGCCATACGATCCGCACGTACTTCACACTTCGGCGCCAATACATCAGCCCGCGGTATTCGAGGATGAATCAGCCGATGATCAGTCCTTCTCGGCCTCGATGGCTCGGGAGGCGTCCATGGATGCCGTTGAGGGCGGTGGGGTCCGGCAGTGGATACGCCGTGCCAGCGAGCAGATCCCCATGTTCCGCCGGCCATCCAATGCAATGTCGGAAAATCGGCCAGACGGGGCCGGGCGGGAGAGCCCGAGCGCAAGCGGTCGGTCACGGGACGTATCGTACACGGCGCCCATACCGTGTCAGGCGACCCTGCAGCCGGCGCTCGACAACACACCGGTGGTCGGCGCGAGCTTCTCGAAGCATGGCGAGCTGGGTTTGGGTCTCGCTTCGCGCCTGGAACAAACGCTATCGGCGGGATTGGTTACTCCCACATCCAGCAACACGTCGCCTGCCCCGGCCATGTCGCGCGACCCGACCGCTTCATCTACTGCCAGCTCGGCTGTCCATTCGGGACAACCCTCCACGCCTTCCTCCCGGCCCGTATCGGCTGGTCAAAGCGCCGAGCCTCTCAATCGGGCCGTCTCGATGTCCAACCGAGTCACCTTCCGACCCGCGGAGAAACCCGTACGGGTCGCTGCCCCTCAACGAGCGGTCAGCTCCGCTCCACACCACCTACCCAACAAGGAGCGGTGCATATCGGCGGGCGGGATATCGGGGGGAACGGTTCAGGCTATCAAGTGCCCAAAGCGGGCCACAGGGGCCGGGGAGGATCTGGGATGGAGTGATGAGGCGTTAATGAGTATCAGGCGGAAGGCCGGGAAGGGCGAGTAGGGCGGTTGGGGTAGCCATTGACCTAATTTGTAGCCGTAACTTTCAGTTTCAGTATAGTATAGTCAGGTACATCGCGTAGAGTAATACACCATCATGCACAGGTATCTAATTGGACACTACTTCTGCCTGAAGCAGCAGCCAAGCACGGGCAACAGCACCAGCGCGTGACGGACAAGGTCCAGATCTAGAGTTCTGGAGCCCCGACCATGACGTTATCCATCTCCGCCTCAGCTGATAGCGAGCGCGACCCAACGACCGGCGCTATACCTTAACGCCATATCATCCCCAGCGCTCAGCTCGTCAGCACGCCATATCTCCCCCCTGCTCAGCTGGCATACCTCTACTATCTACAAAGCATCCGAGACAGCAGCTCCACCCGCTCGACAAATATATAGAAATACACCCCTTCAGCTTCTGACTGAGCACGAGGTCAGCCGTGCCTTACCGGCCTCACCTCGCCCATTCCTTTGGCGTGTCTCACTCCCGCACAAAGGGATCGGGTATCAGTTCGGCGTGTTATGTGGTGGAGCCTGTCTGAGTGACTGGCTGACCATATCGACGACTGCTCAACGACAAGACAGAAGGAACGGCTTAAGCCATCGTTCGCGCATCTCAGGTGAGGTAGCCTCCTGCGTGCTCATAGTCCGTAGCCAGACTGCGGAGTGATGCTGAACTACAGTAGGTATATCAAGCATTTATCCTCCATCCACCATCAGTCACGATGAGCGAATCCCGCAGCTCATACACTGTCCCTCGCCCCCGTCCCTCCGAGGACCCGTCCAGAACCACTATCCTCTCCTCCCGCCCAATCCTCATGCCCTCCTCTCCGGTCCAAGCGGCCACGCGGCGTCCCTCCATCCCCGTCTCCCCATCATGGACAGCAACCTCACCTCGATCCGGTCCCGTTCCTGTGCCTCAGCGACACGGTAGCATCTCTCATCACTCGCAAGCGCGTCACTCGCCACACAACTCTCTTTCATCCATGGGCGACAGCTTCTACCCGCGGTCCATCAGCCCTGGCCCGCTCTTACCTGCTTTATCAAACATGTCGACGTCGGCCTCCAACTCGGCGGCTGCTCCGGCCAAGCGTCAGCAAGGACAGGCGCATCAGAAAGGGGCATCCAGCACGTCGCTCGCCAGCCTTTTTGCGCCGTCAAGTGCGGGTGCGGGTACCGGTACCAGCCTCGGCCGTGAGGAGTCTGGACTGGGACGCACCAAGTCAGACAGGAGGAGGTCGGTCGTGCTTGATGGGCTCAAGTCGGATCTCCGCCGAAGCTCAACCAAGGAGAGTCTGCTCAATCTCGCCGAGGACGAGGGGCAGTGGTTAGATATTACCTCCAAGGAGATACTCGACGGGATGGCCGGCAAAGCGGATGTCGTCAAGGTCGTCAAGGAGGATATGGGTATGGAGGAGGCGGTCGAGGTAAGCTCAACCTGTAGTCTGTACGAGGTCTACGCCCTGGCGCTGGCGCTGACATTGGTAGATCATGATCCAGAGCAACTATCAGTGCTTGCTGGTGCAGAAGCGATCCGGCTTTGCCTTCTTTGACGTGAGGACAGCTCGTCATCGATATCTATAAAACTAATACTCTAGTACGCCGACCTCAACACGTTCCTTCTGCTGGTCCTGCATGCCACTTCTGCATCTCCGAAATCATCCCGCTCGCCATCGCGCCACGTCTCGATCAAGCGGGTCTCTGGTGACTACACCTCATCCGAGAGCGCCATAGTTGATGATGGACCTGAGCCCACCGCCGACTTTTTGGACGAGCGGTCCAAAGCTATCGTTGCCAAGTTGAGGAAGTTTGAGAAGATCCCCATTGGAAGCGTGACAGGTATGTCCGATATGACGCTATCGCTGATATCAGACATCTCCGGTAAAGACCCCTACCATGCATTCCCATCTACCACTCCTCTCCGGACGCTCCTCCCGCTCTTCGCTTCCGGTCTTCACAAGATCGCTTTAACAACAGCCGGCTCGTCGGACCCGCCTACCATCGTCACCGACCTGGCGGTGATTGAGCACCTCGTCGCTTTGCCTTCTGCAGACCAGCCCGCCATATTCAAGGCCGCCGTCACTTCGCCTTCTGCTGCTTTCCCGCTCCACCCGCTCATCTCCCTCCCCGGAACCGCCTCCGTCCTCGACGCCATGCAGGTCATGTCCATCAACGGACTGTCCGCCCTCGGAGTCCTCTCCGGTCCTGGTTCGCTCTCTGGGCGATCCGACGCCCGCCGTAAATCATCCGGATCGTCCGGCTCATCTAGCGGCGCCCTCATGTTCCGCTCATCCAGCTCTAGCGGGCTCAGCGGGTCTCCTCTCGTCTCCCCAAGTGCGGAGATGCTGGCTTCCCCGTTCGACACCCTGGGAATGGGCGGGTTGACTAGCGTGGTGACTGCCAAAGAGTGCACCAGGGTGGTCGTTCCGAGCGAGGGCAAACAGGTGCTCGGGATGGGATTGGAGGAGATGGTCAAAAAGAGTCAGTATGTCGAGGAGGCGGGACAGGACAGGGGGGAGGAGCGGGTCCCAGGTATGTTCAGCTGAGCAAGACTCTCTAAAGCAGATAGCTGATCATGCAGTCCACACCATCCCTTACAACTCTACTATCCTCCACGCCGCCCACTTGATCCTCGCAACATCTTCATCTCGCGTCTTCCTCCGTCCACCATCGACAGAGACTACTCCAGCAGCGAGCAACCTCTCGCCACCGCTATCCCCCTCGCCATCACTCTCAACCTCCCAGTCGTCCCCACCTTCGTCCCCCTCGCTCTCCCTGCTCAGCCTCACTGACGCCCGCCCATCCCCTTCAGGCGGCCTGACCACCCTCCCCGCGCCCCCTCCAACCCAACTATCGACGCACTACGTCGTCTCTACCCTAGACATCCTCTCGTGTCTCGCTAGAGCATACCACGATAAGCTGACCCCTCCAGCCGGGGTCCGCCGAATCGACGCTTCCGCCGTAGACGAGGCTACCGGGGATGGTACAGGCGACCGAAAGAAGCGAGAACGAGATCGGCTCAGGGGATCTATCATGATTCCCGCTGGGGGAGATTTGGGCGGATGGGGCCTGGATCCCGTGGCGCTCAGAAGGAGGAGGCAGAGTAGCTTTGTCTCGCCTGTGGTTGCGCCGGGTGAGGAGGGAGCGGAGGGTAAAGAGGGAGGATTCGAGAGGTGGAGGTGGGCGAGTAGGGTGGAGAAGCTGTAGAATGTGGTGTCAGCCGATTGGTGAGTCCTAAGTCTATAGTGTCCATAAGCTGACTTTCAAGCCATATCACAATAGCGATCTTCCGAAACTAACAAAGCCCCCATCTACACAAGCCCAAACACCCCGATCACAACGATCTGACCAAGCCACAATGCTCATCACAGACGACTGAATCAGCGGAGATGCGTCCATACCGCCTTGCACTCGGGATAATCAACATCGTCCGTTAACGGCCCGTAACACTCCTCACACCCAAATCATACCCACACTTCGGCACATGTCGAACCGGACGTCCACGATGACTTCGGTCGCCACGCCAATCGCCCTGTTCCTCCTTGACCTGAAAGCTCCATTGCCCTTGCCCTCGTCGGAGGATTTCTACAGACACAGAAACGAAAGAATGATTGGAGGGCGGGAGGAATGTACTTTAAAGCTGTATGTACAATGTATACTACCGGTGCTTCGGACCAGGCCTACAGATCCTGCTGATGAACACTCACTTTGCCACTGGCAGAGAGGAGGTCTTTGCTCAGACGCTGGTGGATTGCTCCTTGGCTGCAACATCTACCGATGACTAGTCGCACCGCGGCAGGGAAATAGCACAGCAGCAAAGTTCTCCAATAGACATGATATGACATAATAGATATACAGGCGCTATCCTTCTACATCTCTCCTCCTCCTCATCTCCAACGGCCCTCGCTCCACTCGTCCACCTTCCCGCTATCCCTCGACATGGACCGCCACTATCTGCGCTTCCCGTTCACTATCCATCTCATTGACCGTGGAAGCTATGGATCTCATCATACCTGACCTTCGTCAACACGTACAACGACAATATTCACCAGGCCAGGCCTAGTGGTCCACTTACAGTAGTTGCTTCAGCTCTTCCCGCCCAATATCGTTCTTTTGCAGATCAAAGTCAAAGAAGTCCGGGTCCAGCGGCTTGGCCACCGGCTCGTCCTCCGGATCATGGTATGCGTCAAGGTATGGGTGCGTCAAGCATTGTTCGACAGTGTATCGTTTCTTCGGGTCGACTATCGGATTCAGCAAGCATCCCCTTCTCCTGCTAAGCGGAACTCACACGTAAGGGTCTTCTCCAAAAAGTCGATCGCGAGCGGGTTGGCATTTGGGTAGATGGCCGAAAACTCCTTCTTCTTCCGGAAGGGCATGTTGCGGACGTACTCTTTCGAGCGGCGCGAGGTGATGGCGTAGAACTCCTCGATGGTGGGTGTACCGAGGACGTCGAGGATACGGGAGAGTTGGTCATGGCTGAGGAGTCAGCTCCGGCCTAGCTTATCTGGGAGGCAGCTTACTAGTCCTTGCCTGGGAAGAGCGGTCTCCCCGAAAGCATCTCTGCGAGGATACAGCCTACTGACCAGACGTCCAGAGCCTGCGTCATCAGCTTTCTCATCCTCCAACCCTGGCAGGGATCGAGCAACTCACCTTGTTGTACATCCTGAACGACAACATGACCTCTGGCGCCCTATACCACCTCGTCGCGACATACTCGGTCATGAACCCCTGTCCCCCCTCGGCGGGAACGAGCGTCTGGCAGCTCCGGGCCAGACCAAAGTCGCAAACTTTGAGATCGCAGTTGGCGTTGAGAAGGAGGTTCGAGGGTTTGAGGTCTCGGTGGATGACTAGGACATCAGCTTGAGCCCTGACTTCTAAGACAGACGTCGGCGGGGAGACTCACTATCTGCGCTGTGCAAAGCCTTGAGGGCCCGGCAGGTCTGATACAGGAAGTACTGGCAGTGGTCGTCTGAGAGATCTTGGGTCCGGATGACGCGGTGAAGATCGGTCTCCATGAGCTCCTGCACGAGGTATACTGAAATGTCAGCTGACTACCCTTTGACGGAATGACTCCGAAGGTACAACCCAGCTCACCCTCTTTGAACTCTGCGTAGCTTGGTGGCTTGACAAGATCCAAGACGGAGATGATCTGTCCCGTCAGCTATTGCCCCAGCGATGGACTTCACGTGCCGAGTAGCTTACATTCTCGCTGACCCCCTCCGCCGCAAAGTACTTCAACAGCTTCAACTCCCTCAGGGTCCGCAGCGCAAACATGGCATGATCGAACGGCGCAATCTTCTTGATGGCGACTTTGGTACCTGACGGTCTGTGGGTTGCCGAGACGACGACACCGTACGCTCCTTCGCCGATCACGTCGAGAATCTGGTAGGTCGAGCCTGCGGGTCAGCTTACTGCGGCGGACAAAGGATGAAGGTAAAGGGGGATGAGCTTACCGACTGAGAAATGTACGACGCGAGGTGCGCTTGCGCTGGAGCCCTTGGTCGTTCGTTCTTGTACGACTTGCTCCTTTGCCTGGCTCGCCTGTGATGGTTTGGAGGGTGCTGAGGGACGGCGGGATGACTGGGATTGGGTTTGGGAAAGAGACATGACCGCTGGGGATGCTGAGGATGGGGATGAAGGAGTTTAGTAGACTGCAAGGGATCAGCTGGTCCTCCGTAAGTGAATAGCTGAGCAAGACTCACAGATAGAGCTCTTGATGTCCCCAATGATGCAGAGCAAGTCGGGATGTGAAGAAGAGATAAGTTGAACGACTCGCCAGCCTATCTATACTCGCTCGCTGGACCGTCTCCTTTCGCTTCTGATCCTTTGTCCGAGACGGAAGCGGGACAAGAGCAGCGTCGAGCTGTAGAAGAAAGGAACGAGATGGAGCGAGTGTGCGCAGTGATCTGGCCGGAGGAGGTCGAGGTGGGGCCACCAAAGGGACTGGAATTGGACAAAGGAGAGGGCGGTCGTGTGGTCGAGGAAGTGAACAGCCTTTGAAGAGATACCGGGTACTGGCGGAAGCGGCGATGTGGGTCGAGGTCTAGTGATGTCCGAGCGATTCGAGAGACTAGACTGGTTGTATTCAGATGTTAGCTGATGCGAGCTGTGACGAGGTCGTTCTGTGTGAGAGGCAGTAGAGCAAGATGAGGTATTTCTCTTCGGTCTTCGATACCTTATACAAGCACTCGACCTCCAGCGACTGTAGCGCAGCGACATATTGTCCTTCTCGGCACAACCTTACAACGACTGTCGAGTAAGGTTACCTCCTGGCCGTGCGGCCTTCCGGGCGTTTCGGAAACAGAGTCAGAAAGGACCTTCTTCATCTCGAGAGTGTAAAAGGACGTGCTGTGAACAAAGGAGAAATTTCCCGGGCAGGCTCGAAGCGGCCCTTTCTTGTCTCTATGGCTGACTGGGGAGGGTAGAGGTACCCTTTTTCAGGAGGGTATAGGAGGATAGGGCGTTTCAGAGATAAAGAGCGTGAAGATGAAACGCGCTCGGACCTCCTCGAGACCGCCCCCCCGAAATTCCGGGTCGTGAATGAGATAACGCCGCTATCTCCCGACTGGAAGGTTCAGTTAGGATCGGATCCGCTCATTAATTCAAGTTCAGTTCAACGTTCAGTTCAGCTCGCATCTTCTTCACCTCTGCGCAGCTCCGCTCTAAGCCAGCCAGTCCAATCAACACAAAACACCCCGACCCCGCAACACGGCCATGGGCTCTAAATCATCCTTCATCCGCGACATGCGCAAACGTCTCTCCCTCAACGAGATGGAAACGACAAGAAGAGCCCATCTCTTCGTTGCGCGGAATACCACCCTTCCTGCCAATGTCAGGCATCGGGCACAGTTGGCGCTGAACAATCTGAATGGCGGAGAGGGGAGAAGAGGGGCTGTTAAGGCGAGATGCGTGGAGACTGGGCGTGGGCGAGGTGAGTCTCGACCTTTAGGGTGGAAACAAAGCATCTGCCTTGAGATGAGATGCTGATCGGATAGGTATAATGAGCCAATTTGGCCTGTGTCGAGTGAGTATAGGCAGACTATCTCCACCGATCCGAAATGGAATAGGCTTGCAGTGGTCACATGCTGACTGTGCAGTTCCAATTTCGCTTGAAAGCGCTCAGCGGAGAGATTCCAGGCGTACACAAATCCACCTGGTAGCCCTCGTTCACATCAATGTCGACCTCCCCCATCATCCTTCGGCCATCTTACCAACTCATACGCACTCGCACACGCACCGCACCTCTCCCACCAGCTCGGATCGACCCAAAATGTTGTATGCATGTATCAATGGCGGACTACAGCCTCGTGTATGATGGGTCCGGCAATAACGATCCAACCCGGTCATTATAAAGTACCTTGACGCGTTACTCATGCAGACGCTTCACCACCTCCAGGGCAGCTGTCACCGTCCCGCTGATCAGAGGTAGCAAGGCGTGACTGAGCACGATCGTCTTGGCGACGGAACTGTCCGTCCCTTCATCTGTATCGGCCCTGATCAAGTCAGCTCATTCGCTCGTCATCACCCCTGACACCTGTACTCACATCTCGACGATGGCAGCGAGACTGATGGCAGTGGGTCCTACAGCGACGAGCGTCATCGTAAAGTCCTGTTAGATCAGCTTCTTCGCATCAGATCACCTGGAATCATGGCCAGTTGGAACTCACCAAGATCGGATCGTTCAAGATGTAAGCGCCAAACCACTTTCTGGCAAAGTAGACGGTAGAGCAGGAGATGACCGGCATCAAGAGGAAGCGGAAGGAGAAGAGGTAGATCAACGGGAAGGTAGGAGGCCGAGAGCCCCTGCTGGTCAGCCGTGTCACTCTTCCCTGAGGCGATCGGACTTACTTCTTGGACTGAAGGTGAGCGCCCAGAACAAACATCTGCAGTACGGTGTACAGATCTCCCAACTTGGACACGCTCTCCGTCAACCTATACTATCAGCTCCACACCCCCCAGGCCGGATCTCGCACTCACGGCTTCATCCACGCATCTTTCCCGAATAACCATTTGTGCAAGAAAGGAATCACCCCACCCACCACAGCCGCCAATCCTCCGATCATCGGCGGGTTGAAAAAGTCCCACACGCGCTCTCCGACCACCATGAGAATGTTCCTCGCTCGCTTCGCTTCGACTTTGGTTCGATTGAGGAGAGGGGACGTCTCCGCTTGCGGATCGTACGGCTGGATCAGGGGGTACGGGGTGGACAAGGCCTGAGCGGGGAGCGTCGTACTGATGTGCCGGTGCATGTGGGATTTGAGCGCGTTGTGCGGTGATTCAGCGTGTGTCCATGCCCAGGAGCGCGAGTGGTATTTGGATTCCTGGGGCTCGTCCTCTGATTCCGGCATGCTCTCCTGCAACAGGTCTGGAAGTCAGCTGGCTAGATCTGAAATGATAGCATAGGGCAGCTCACAAGGGCCGAATGTGAACCTAGACTCAAGTCAGCTTGTAATAATCGATAGGACACGACTAGCTCACCGAGTCAGATTGCAGACCAGGGCGTGGATGAGCAAGTACACCTTCCCCCTATCCAATACCTTGCTCAGTAATTCGCCCTTGCCCACCAGGGGGTCGAGCGTCCCGTTATCGCCCAAAGAGCTGAGCAGGAGCAGCGGCAGCGATGTGACGTTGTTGAAGATCATACAGGGTCTGACGTGTCAGCTGCGCCCTGCACAATCGGATCTGTACATCCTGCGCCAAGCCTTCAACTCACACGATCCATTGTGGGAAGCGAAGGAGCTTGACGCCAATCATGGCGAACACGAATGAGATAAATTGGAAGAAGAGGGCGTAGATGATAATGACCCAATCTGCGCGATCAGCGCGTCCTCTCCATCTGAGGATCAAGAGGAGAGAGTCTGAATGGATAGAGGAATGAGTTTGCGAGGACCAGAGCGGACGGGCTACTTACAGTCTTTAAGATTGCTCCAGCTCGCCAGTGGCCCGATCTCCGAAAAGAGCAGACACGGTAAGAAGATCGTCACGGAGATCTTGGACACATTCTGTTCAGGTCATCAGCACCAGCATGTTATGGTACCTGTTCTGTCCGACCGATATAGGGTCCGAGCAGGAACTTGAACTTACGCCCTCCCCTTCTTCAGACATAAGTTTGTACCGCCGCGACAAGTAGCCATAGAGCAGTACGAGGATGACCGAGAGTGAGGCCTATACTATCAGTCACGGCGTAACATGCTCAGTCCAGAGTCGTGCCATGGATCGTATAGCCCGATCCTTGGACTGCCAGCTGCGAATTGCTCCAGCTCTGCCTGCCCTTTGCCTTAGGCCTTATCTCCAGATCGGATCGGCGAAACTCACCTGGGTAGCGGACCATATCGTTTCGCCCACTTCGCTCATGCTCTGGAACATCTTGTACTAGATATAAGGAGGAGAAAGAGGTGAATAACAAGAAGCACATCGTGCTGCTGCCCCGCTATGACTCGCTTGGACCCCCCTTGGACTGCTTGGCCAAGCCAGACGCGAAATTGTCGGCAAGACTTGCCGTGCCTGGAACTTGGCCATGACGCGATGACGTACCACGCCGAGGAATGCGGGCTGGCTGGTGCTTTCATAAGCTTGATAGGATCGCCTGTGATCACCTCGAGGTCATCAAGGTCTAGCATGGAGGTGCTTATCTCATAGCTGCTCATCGCTCTCAGCGCTGGGCTTGGAAACAGCACGCGATAGAGTGTTCATAGAAGTTGATCTGAGCCTCACACGCCGCACCCCGACTATCAGATCCGCCCTGCGCGCTCACGCCGCGGTCCCGAGTCGTAAGAGCTTCCGCAGCCATAGCCCCAATCCCCTCCCTGCATCACACCACATCACGCCCGATCCCAAACACCCAGACCAGCTTGAGAAGCGTCGCCACCGGCAGACCATAGAGCAGGCCCGAGGTCGCCGACGTCCAGAGCTTCGGGTTGTACAATACGGCCGACGGGAGTTTGGTAAACTGGATAGCGTACAGGCAAATCTAAGCTCGTCAGCTCGTCAGCTCCGTCAAACAGGGTCGGCACGCTCGGCACTCGGGCGTAGTCGGGGACAGGACAGGACTTACGTCCGAGAACAACCCAACGTATATGGGAAGCTTCATCAAACGCTGCTGCAAGACCGGCTGCCCAGCCAGTGAGTTGCGCGCAAAGAGCGTGCAACCGATAAAAAGGGATGCTATCATAGGGAATGCTAGTCTTATCAGCACGACCATCGCTCACTCCGTGCTTAACGACGGATGATCGTCACTCACCATGAGCGCTACTCAACCCAGCCATCTCGACCCGCAGACTCTTGTTCAGACCGTCCGTAGCAAGGTCAAAGCCGGGCGGCAACAGCCCTTTGAACATTTTGTTAGGGTCGAGTACATTCTGGATGGTGAGAGGGATCAAGGCGGCCTGGGTATGAGCTGAGTATCTCGTTGAAAGGGACGGCGCAGCATGGGTTGGGCGGTAGCGGACGTACCGCTTGGAGTCCCATGAATGCGAATGCCCACCAATCAGGGAGGACATTGGGTGTCTTTCCGGCGCTTGCGTGAGGGGCCATCCTCGGAGGTGTCGTCTTGGTGTTGAAGTGGTCTGTGAGAGTTGGGACAGACTTATATATGTACACCGCTTGGATCCTACTGCCTTTCCGCGGTCATCCGTCCGCGGAGGTCCGCGGCGCGAGGTGATTCGAGGTGACTGTATCGGTCGGTCTCTTCCTCGGCCATCGGGCTGCTAGGATTGGTCCAGCTCACTCACTCATGTGGGACGGTTGCATGCACAACATGACAACTAGTACCCTGCCGAACGACGGGTCTTCCCACCTCCAAGTTACACTCATTCACATCAGGCTGGCTGCTCATGCCTGCATCAGCTTAGGCTCACATTGCATAGCCAAGTATCCATACATCACAGGTCCATATCCTGTCCTATGAGCGCGAGCGCCGTCCGACTCCTTCCTCTCAGTCCTCCTTCTTCTTCTCGCATACCCCCTCAAAGTCGCCCCATCGCTCCGCCCGTCCATTGACAAACTTGACAAACGTCTCCCACTTGCAACTCCCATTCACACCATCTTCACATCCCCCCATTCGCTCCTGTTTCCCATTGACGACGGCGCGGACGTAGCTCCCATCTTGTTTCCCCTTGTGGCCGTGGTGGTGGTGATTATCGCCCGAGCCTACTTGCTCCGAAGAGACATCCGGGGAGTCACGGGTCGGATGGCAAGAGAACCGTTCGAGTGCGATGTGGCCGAGGAAGGGAGTGAGGTGGGAGGTCCGCCAGGCGCGCTCGTCGACGCGGTGGTCGAGCGATGGGGGGGCCGACGCGGGGTACTTGAGCGAAGTGGCGTTGTAGAGGTTCAGGAAGACAGCTACGAAGGCGGGGGACTCGCGGTGTGTGAAGGAAGGGTGGAGCCTGGATCGTGTCAGCTTTGAGCCCCTTAGGGGCCACATCATCAGAAGGAGGGGAGCTCACAGCTGAGTGTGTGTCGCATTTGGCGGCAGCTTGGGCTTGGGCAACTTCTTGCTCCCGTCCGCAATGGACTTGGGGTGATCGTCTCCACCGGTATCCTTCCCATCCAAAAGATGAAGCGCCGTCTTGACCCAAGGACCGCCCAGGTAGGGGCTGAGCGAGTTGCCGTAGCCCATCATATAATGGAATCGGACGTCAAAGTAGTATTCGACGTCGAGCCATTCGTCGTCCGTGAAGAGGTGGCAGAAGGAGGAAGAACCCTGAGCGATTGACTCGTACCCGCAGAGCTGAGGGTCAGCTACGAGCTCCGTGGACGACGAATTGGATCAACCAGCTCACCATCTGCATCCCGAGCACATCCTGGTCGTCCAGCTCATCAATCAAGAAAGGCATCAAAGAGCTCAGCCGCTCGCGCACACGTCCAGCGTAGAGCGCGAGCCACTTGTTGGCGGGCTCGAGTGACGAGAGCTTCTCGAACGCGTCGCACGCTTTCTGACAGAGTAAGCTACTGGCCGCAAAGTAGGAAGTCTAGGCGGAGAGCTTACGTGCGGGGTCAAGCTCTTATCCCAGTCCTTGGCCTTGTTAGGGACCTTGATGAGCTGTACGACCTCGCCATCGCCATCACCGTTGGGTCCGGATTGGTGCTTGGGGAAACTGCCCTTGATGTATGCCTGGGCGGTCTCGATATCACGGGAAGAAGAGGCTGTCCAGACCTAGAGGTGTCAGCTGACGCCTAGAATTCGCTGCAGATATCCGAGCTGCGCGTGATCCGGCCAAGCTATCAAGACTCACCTTGTATGGCGGCGCCTTCTTCCCCTTCTTGCCCTTGTGCTTGTGCTTGGACTCGCTCGAGCTCTTTTTCTTGTCTGGCGGAGGGAAGAGCGAGTTGTATTGTTGCCTGATGTACTGGCCGAGATACTGGACATAAGCCGAAGTCCACTACGCTTCTCGTCCTCTTAGCAGGCGTCCTCATCCCGCACCCCTGCTCCACCACTCCCTCTTTCTCCGACGGACACCCCTCAGATCCTCCGCATAGCCAAACTTACCAAAGAATCCGCCTTCCCCCTCTCACTCAAAACCTCCACCTTATCCTCCTTGATCGGCGACTCCCACTCCCCCAAAAACGCCCACTCCCCTTGCGGGATCTTCTCCGGGTGCTCGTCCCTTATCCGCTTGATCTTCTCGATGAACGGCCCCATGGAATCGTCATACTCGTCGTCATTCCCCAGAATGGACGAATGGCGGATCAGGAGGGAGACGCGGGTGAGTGAGCAGGTTGGGGGGAGGGGGTCAGGAAGGGCGGTGGGGATGTAGAAGGGGGAAATGGCGGATAGGTCTGCAAAGAATTTAGCGTGTATTGCTCTGTTTGGCATTGGGAAAGCTAGCTTACGCTTGAGAGGATCTATCTCGTTGACTATGGGACCCACGCTCGAGAAGACCTTCTGGGTGGGCACGGCTTCAACAGCCAGTAGACCCGCCAAGACGGCGCAGAGGGTTTGAGGGGCGATCATCGTCGCTGCTCTAAGGAGGACCAGAAGAAGCTCTAATCTTCACGTGTTGGTGAGCAGCCTACTGTGGGGTTGAGGATGGAGAGAGGGCGAACGGTGAGGGGTGGGAGGATGAGAGGTAACACAGGTAAGCAAGCACCAGAACCAAGACTTTCGGTGCTTTTTATTGATCGATTTCGATGACGTCAAGAAGCTTTGCAAACCTTATGAATGGTTCATCATCCATCTTCAGCTGAAACTGGATCAGAGCTGCTGACAAGAACGATGCAGAAACACTCGCGACAGCGGCAGGAGATAGCCGGACGACAGATAAGAGACGATGCATACGACACAACCCATCGAGGGCTTCCCCCAACCCAAGAGCAACCGCCATCGACCCCGCCTTCACGCCCGCCTAGTACCTCGTCGTCGTAGTGATCGCTCCGCCCTGATGCTGCGGCACAATCTCCCTCGTCGTCCGCTTGTAATGATAGTAGCCGTCCCCTCCTGGACCTGGTAAGCCCCTTCCGCCCGCTCCGCCATTCGCGCGGGTGGTCTTGCCGTCCCATGCCTCGTGTGGCCAGCCGAGGAAGGCGACGCTGGATGGTCAGTCTATGGCGCAGTATGGCAGGCACAGGATCTGAGTTGGAGGACTTACATGAGCATGCAGAGCATCGCTGTGAGGCCTAGCCATGTCTGTACGGTCAGATCCGGATACCCTCACATGTAGAAGAGTCGAAGGCGTGTACTTACAGCTGCGCCATATACCGCGCCTACCCCGCCCGCCTCGAACGTCCGCTTGGCGATACTCCACCCATAGATGGTCATCACCCACGCTACCAGTGTGATGATGGCCGATAGGTTGGCGGAGAATTTGAAGAACATGGAGTTGCCGACGTATCGCAGTGCCGCCGAGTTGTGGACAAAGAGGAGGGGGATGATGGCGATTAGGGTGAAGAAGGTGAAGATGATCGCTGGGGCGTCAGCGGGGAGCCATAAGTGCAAGTATGAGGTACTAGCTTGGAGACCGAAGAAGAAGAAAAAGAGCGGGAGACATACCGATAGGCCAGAGAACCATAGCCCCAGTCAGTGATGCGTTGACCTGAGGAGCGTACCTGCTCGAGTCAGCTAAGCTTGTCTTTCCTCGTCATATGGTGGCCACTCACTCATAGGAGACCAGATTCGGTAGGCAGTAACCTGGGTTGCACCATCCGAACGAGCCGAACCTGGTCAATCCAGACGAGGTGTAGACATCGAGAAACGAGATGCCCTGAATGAACGGGGTCGAGAAGGTGGTCAGGATTCTGTACCAGTCAGATATGGTATCAACCTGTCGAGGAATCTCAGAACAAAGAAAGGCTCACACTAGGATGAAGGCTGCGAAGCTAAGGACGAAGATTATGATGACGTGCGCGCCATAAGGGATCCGCTGAGTCAGTGAAGACATGGCCGGTTGCGTCCTATCTGATCGCGGATGAGTGAAGATGAGTGAAATGTGGGGGATCCTTCAAGGTTGAGTGATAGTCAGAAGAGAGTTCAGGTGGTCCTTGCAGGTCATATATTCTCCTTGGGGTGCTCATCTCAACACCGCTCGGCCAACATGGCTCGCTTCAAGTTCCAAAAGCGCCCTCTCCGGACCCCTTCAGGAGTTCCTGGCGGCACAATGAGCGTCCCGCCGTTCCCAAAGCAGAGCTCGCCGGATCCACTCGACAAAGAGCGCCGAGCGGTGCTGTGCTGTGTGTCTGGCGTTGCTGTCAATAGAGGACTTGTCCAAAGGATGCGGAGGTGAAGTTGTGGTCAAAAGAGATGCTGTAGTGGTCCATCCGAAACATGCCGTAATTTCGGGTCGGTCATCGGGCATCTCGCTCGCTGAAGCTTATTCGCCACCGTAGGCGAGTCAGCGACGCAAGCTGGCATGCTTCTCATGTCTCGCTGCTTACTGATCTACTATACAAAGCGCATGTAGCACTCCCCCGAAGGGCAGACCCCATACATCACTCTCAGATACCAGGATGAGCTCCAGCAAGCCCCACGTCCCGCCCGTCGACCCCGACACGCTCTACACCATCCCTATCGCCGACCGACCGCGACACGGTCCGCTCTTCTCCAAGGTCTTCTTCCCACTTGCCTTCAACTTGGGTATCCTGGGAATCAATGCCGTGCAGTTCTGCGCGCTGCCGCTGCTGTTGCTTCCGGTGGTTGGGAGGGGGATGTTTGAGGCTGTTATCGATTGGACCAAGGACAGTTTTGGGCGATTATGTGAGTGCACTGACGAGCGGCCGGGCACACACGCCTTGATTTCAGTGTATTAACAGTACTGTGTAGCTGAATTGCAGTGATTCTCATTACTGTCCTCTTCGCGCCGACGTCTCTACATCTGACAACCGACTCCCCCTCCCTCGCCTCCAACCTCGTCGAGCGGGACGCTCACGGCCGAATGACGCGCATCAACCTCCCTGACAGACTCGTCATCATGGCCAATCACCAATGCTACACCGATTGGATGTACATGTGGATCCTGGCGTGCTATGCTGGTCATGCGGAGGGATTGACTATCCTGTTGAAGTGGAGTTTGAGGCATGTCCCTTTTGTGGGCTGGGGAATGGTGAGCTATCTGCACGGCGCCGAATGCCCTTCGGGGGCCAGGGTCAGAGCTGATTCGACAGCGCTTCTTCCGCTTCATATTCCTGAGGCGCTCATGGGCAGCCGACCGAACAAACCTCACTAAAGCGCTCACTCGACTGGGCAAGGATGCTCTGTCGTCGGACGAATCGACACGACATGCCCTGACGTCCGCTAGCGGCTCTACTTTGGGCAAAGGCGAGGATGCTTCGCTCCTACCGCAGGTATCTGATACCGGAAGATCACCCCTGTGGCTGCTCATCTTTCCGGAGGGCACTATTACGAGCGACGAAGAGAGGGCGAAGAGCGTCAAGTACGCAAATAAAGAGGGAATTGTGAGTTCATTCAATCATCGTGCGCGAGCTGATGCCCAGGACGATCTGGCCGTCGCTCTGCACCCGCGCTCGACTGGTCTTCTTTTCTGCCTTCGTACACTCCTGCCCCAGGTACCGGACCTCCAGCTGCTAGATGTAACGATCGGGTATCCAGGCGTCCCGCTGGGCAAGTACCCCCAGTACTAGTAAGCTCAACAGCCTCTCTCTTCTGTCAGCGCAGACATGAGCTGACATTGCAGCTACGGCCTCGGATCTGTCTTCTTCAACTCGGTGCCGCCACCTACTGTACACATGCACCTCCGCTTACACTCGGACCTCTCCAGCATCCCATCCCTGAACACACCACCAACATCAAAGGATGACGCCTCGGCCCTCGCTGTCGATAGTTCTTCCCAAGACCTGGCGACCCCACAGGAGGCCAGAGCATTTGAGCTGTGGTTGCGAGGTGTATGGCAGGAGAAGGACGAGCGGTTAAAGCGGTTCATCCAGGATCAGAAGTTCGAGGGAGAGGTTTCGGTTGTGCGGATCAGGCAGACGTGAGTTTCTTTCCCGTCACCTCTTTCCACTCTGACCAATTGACCAGAGCTGACTCAGTAGGAAGTGGTATCACTGGGCAGCGGCGTTTGGGGCGGGCGGAGTAGGCGGTGTCATAGTGGCAGGGCAGGCGTTGACAAGGATAATCAGTAGGTCAAGCAAGTCGACCGAACGGCGCGTCAGGCTTGGGATATGAGAGGACTGGGCTGTCTGTATTATTCCTTATCCACTATGTAGCATGTATAGCCTGTCAGTCCATGTGCAATGTCTCGAGGCTTGCTCGAGGGTATATACCATACCGCTCGATCTGCACGCCAAGGTCGTCATCGGGTTGTTGAACGGCGATCGCCGTCCGTTGGAACACCGCTTGCTGCTGCGTTGCTGCACACGCATGTCCACAATCATCGATATCCAGTTACTCTCCCTTCTACATCTCACATTAGAGCTAGCCTATAGCCCAGCGCAGGATGGACACCCTCCTGAAGGGCCTGGTCGCCCCACACGACGTCCAAAAACCCCTCGTCGATGAGCGTGAATCGATCCTCGCGGCGCTGGACCAACTATGCGTGAAATCGCAATACAACGTCTCTCTCTCTACCGAGATCCGGGAGCTGCTGAAGCGCGGGCCCGCTTCGGCCTCGACTTCACGATCCACTCTCACTACATCACCAACTACCGCTACAGCCCCCGCCCCCGACCCGGGCAGCTTTGGCGGTTTCGCACACATGCCCATGCCCGCTCGGTCCCCATTCCGCGAATTCCCACCCTCATCTTCCTCCTCCTCATCCGTCACGCCCAAACCACATCCCAACGCCCCTACCATCACGCGCACCGACCGCGGACTGCACATCTCCATGCCGACTCCGGGGGACGTAACAGCCACCCCCGCCTCCGAGTACTTTGCGAACCAAGGGCTCCGGACGGGCTCGGCGAGCGGGTCCGCGGTGGTCATGCAGAGTCCGGACGGGCGGCCTTTTGGGGTCTTCTTTGAGCCGCCGGTCAAGTCGGACCGGCGCGTTAGTGCGGGTGCGTCAGGACGGCCTCTGTCCAGTGGCGGCACACGGAAAAGTTTCGGGAGGAAGACGAGTATAGTGGTTGAGCGCGAGCGAGAGAGGGAAAGGGAGACACCAGAGGATGGGTCACCCGCAAATATGTCGCCTAGTGGGAGTAGGCGGGCCTCGGGGTTTTCAGCGGGAGAGACGGCGCCGCCGTCGAGAAGGAATAGCACGAAGGAGGGGGAAGGATCGGGGATGAATAGTCCAGTTGGGTCAGGGAGGAAGGGGAGAAGGGGGTCGAACGCTGTGGTGGTAGATGAGGAAGTGGCGCCCCCCGCCCAGGCGGAACCGGTCATCGCGAAGGGAAGGGCGAAGGGGGAGTCACTGGTCAAGACGGCGAGTAGACGGCGGGCGAGTGGGCCAAGCGGGCAGTCTAGCCCAGCGACCGAGGTTCCGCCAAAAGTGGCACCGACTGCGGGAAAGGATGCGGAGGTCAAGCCAAAAAGCAAGAAGAAGGCAAAGGATGAGGATATGGTGGTTCCTCCGATCAACGTGTTGATTGTTGAAGGTGAGCTACCGTCTCATTTCTTGACCTTGAGTCGAGATGTGACCTATAGCTGACCTCTAGATAACCCTATTAACCAAAACATTCTGAGCATGTTCTTGAAAAAGAAGAAGATCAAGCATCAAACGGCCAAAGATGGAGAAGAGGCGGTGAAGAAGTGGAAGACCGGCGGGTTCCATCTGATCCTCGTGAGCCCCTTCTGCCGTCCCCTCCCTACTCCTTCTTCGCTGACACTGCAGATGGATATCCAACTCCCAGTCAAGGACGGCATCGAAGCGACGCGCGAAATCCGGGACTTGGAACGCAACTCCAATATCGGTGTTTTCCCCATGACGCCTGCGACCGAGATGCCATCGCGGCAACTTTCGCTCGGCTCGCTCGGCGCGATCCCCCCCTCCCCGCTCCGGTCCAGCGTCATTATTGTCGCACTGACAGCGAGCAGTCTGCAGACTGATCGTGTGAATGCGCTGGCGGCGGGGTGTAACGATTTCTTGACGAAACCGGTGTCGTTGAAGTGGTTGGAGCAAAAGACGATCGAGTGGGGGTGTATGCAGGTGAGTACTGGCTTTGGTCGACAGAGGGAGTCGTAGCTGATAGACTAGGCGTTGATTGACTTTGATGGTTGGAGGCGATGGAAATCTGCGGATCCCAAAGATCCAGCCAACGAAACGAAGAAGGGCTTCCAAACTATGCCCAACGCCGCCGCAAAGTCCATCGCGGGCCGGCTCAAGATCAACCCGGAACGCAGGTCGCTCCGGCAATCATCTACCTCTAGCCAAGGATCGATCATCGTCCCGGACCCCTCCGCCACCCCTTCCACCGCCAATACAAATACCTCCTCTGCTCCCTCATCTGCCACTGCCCCACCCCATCCCCATCCTGAAATCGCCGTCCACACAGCCACTCCCACCCCCCTTGACCCATCCGGTCCAGGATCGGACGGATCGCAGCGCTCAGCCGAGCAGAAGGAGGCAGCGGAAGAGCTCGAAAAGGCGCGTATGGAACTACAGGATCTCACGCCCGTCGTGGCTCCCATTGCGGTGGATGAGGAGCGGTTGCTGGGCAAAGTAGGCGCTAGCGAGCCAGAAGAGCTGGAGGCGGTTGCTGTCCGCCCGAGTCTGGCGGATTTGAGAGCGGGGAGTATGGGCAGTCCGAGTGGGAGTGGAGGAAGTGCCGGGGTCAGCGCCGAGCCGGATCTGGGGAGTATAATGGAGGCGGACGGACAGGGGGGTGGGGATCGATTGTTGGGCGAAAGGGTGGAGAAGAAACTGCCGGCTGTTCCACCGCAATAAGGCGGACAAGGCGGCGGGGAGACGGGGAGAGGGGGAGGGAAGCGTCTAGGATCGCCATCATCTACATAGATATGTTGCACAATTAGTCTGTAGAGTATCGTTTGGGGGTTCACCGTCATACATGCACCGGGATGAACCAGGCTGTCGCCATGCGGTAATACAAAGGGCGAGATCTGAATGGGCAAGGCCAGAGCAAGGACCGATTATCCGATCTCTGTCTTGACGCTCAAGCGATACCAAGCCATAGGATATACGAGTCTTGTACAAGCAAAATCAGTCCAACTCTCAAGATCTACCTAAAGCCATCGCCCCAAGTACCCCCGCCCGATCCTGATCCCAATTTCACTCCACTCAATCCCGCTCAGACACTCAATACCCACTTCCCATCCACCGGCACGACCTTGATTCCCTCCAACACATCCTCGCGATCAATCAAATCCCCCTCATGCTTCGCTTTCGACAACTGCTCGACCAACTGCTTGAGGCTCCGGGCGGTCGCCGACTCGCCTGCGGCAGGGGCAGTCGACGGAGCGGGGTGCTTGGCAAAGTTCTTCCGGAGGCGTTTGAGGGTCTTTTCGGACACGGCGGGAGTGGCGGCGGGGGTGGTCGTGGATGTGGAGGAGGAGGGGGCGGTAGGAGCGACGGCGTCGGAAGAGGAGCGTTTCCGTTTCTTCTCCTTGTCCTTTTTGTCTTTTGGTGTGAGGATGTCCGAGGTGGTAGGAGCGGGTGCGGATGATGATGATGTGATAGCCGGGGTGGAAGCTGCAGCTTGTGCTGAAACAGACGTGGCACGGTCGTCGTCCCCCGCTGCCGATTTGGGCCGCTTCGAATTCGCCTTGGCCCCCGTTCCGCCCTTATCCCCCTTCTTCTTGTTCTTCTTTGGCTTGGCCGCCTGCATTGGTGCTGCCACTGGGACCGCTGCTACCGCCGGTACCGCCGCCGCTGGTCCAGGAGTGTCATCGAACCTCAGCTTCGTACCTACCACCGGCACCGCCGACGTTGGCGCAGGCGCAGGCGCAGGCGCAGGCGTAGGCGCCGGACTCGTCTCCGCGGGCGTATTCGTCCCCCAGCTCCTCATCCCCTCTTTCGGGCCCATCCGATTTTCCCCACTCGCCTGCTTCATAGACGGCTGCGCAGACATGGCGGGCGAGCCGTATCCCGCCGGCGCACCGTATCCGGATCCTTGACCTGGGACTTGAGGTCCCGCGTACCCGCCGTACCCGCCTCCGCCTCCACCTCGCCCGCGGCTGTTTCCGCCGTATCCCCCTCGGCCGCCCCCGCCGCGATATGAAGGCCCGGAAGAGGCGTAATCGGGGGTGTTCTCGATGACTGCGAGTCGCGATGGGTGGATTGCCGGGGCGGGGGCAGAGGAGGAGCCTGCTTCGGATGCGGCGGCGGCTGGCTGAGGGGTGAGAGTAGGTGTGGGTGCAGAGGGAGCGGGAACAGCTTGTTTGCCCTATAGTATCAGCTATGCCCGCTGACGTTGGCGGATTACCATGCAGCTGACCTTCTTGCCTCCCTTGTAGAGAGCTCCCTGATACTTCTCAGCCTCGGAAATACAGCTCGTGTGAGTTCTGTAAATATAAGCTATAGCTCATCTGTGCGATATGGTCAGCGTACTTGTACTCTTGATTCCGGAAAGTAGTCGAGCAATCTACAGCGTCAGCTATTCGCCCATTGGACTAGTCCGAAGCGTGCCAGCTGACCAAGACATGTGAAGCTCGCGTGACACCTTGAGCGATGTTGATCCAGCTTGGGCTTCTTGACAGTATCCGCACAGCCGTCGCATCTGAGGTATCAGCTTGGGGTTCTCGTCGTGGGAGGACGCCACACAGCTCACTGGAAGGAGACCATCTTGCCAGTACAGGATACAGTAGGCTTCTTATAGAAAGATGAGGTACAGCAGGGCTCCTAGCAGGGCTTGCGGCAAGTACAAGCAGCGCCTAGAAATTTACACCTGCCAATTTTGATCACGTGCCGGTGGAGGTCTGTTTACGGCACGGTCATGGCAAGACCGTGCGTCAGCTCTGGTGGACGCGTCGAGCGCGACTTTCGCTGTCCACCTCACCTCGTCCCATATACCTCTTTACTGATATACTAAAGCCACTCAAACAAAAGCCACCATGTCTAACTTGGGTCCAGAGCGTGAGTGTAATCATCTACATCTCCTGTCTGGCAGTAGCCGGTCTCCGTGGGCGGCCAGACTAGGGCTGCGAAGTTGTCGCCTGCCTCTTTGCCCCTCTTCCTTCCCTTACCCGGATGTCCCGAGCGCCTTGAGCGCTGGAGCTTGGCATGGACTACTATCCAGATGGGGAGATTACGGAATATAAGGGGAGATATACTGATCCAATAGCTCGGATCAACTCCCGCAATCTCTCTAAATTCATCAACCAGACTGTCCGCTTGACGTGCAAGATTGTACAGGTGAAGGGGGACATGGCGACTGTGGAAGCAAGCGATGGTGGGCAGGTGAGTGTGATCAGCTTAAACGGAACCGTATTTCTGCACCGAATAGCACAGGTCCTTGAGCTGACGCTTTCAGGTCGGAGTACTGCTTTCAAGAGTACGCCCATTTCCTTCCCTACTGAACGATATGCTGACTTTGGTAGGATATGCACATGGCAGACCCCTTTGTCGAAATCATCGGGACGGTCAAGGAGGACAATACCGTCAAGGCGCTAACGAGTATCAATCTGGGGAAGACACTGGGTGAGCTGGGCTTTTCCTTCGGAGGTTGGGTACAGCTCACCGGGCACAGATATGAAGGCGGTGGATCAGGTGGTGGAGCTGGCCAACTCGTCCAAGGGGTCCGGGGTCTTCACATGATCGAGTGGAGGAGGTGAGACTGGAAGCTAGGGATATGAGAGAAAAGAGCGACCGCTGGGCTCGCATGTAGATATAGAAGCTGAAGCATGTACGTTCATAGCATCGCTTCCGCGTCTCCAGTTCAGATCGCTCGGACTGCCATGACCCTTGCCTGGGGCTCGGCTCGGCACGATCCCCCTTGACAAATTACACATGCGATGCATGTTTTCTGCTCATTTTGGTACAGGTCGAACCACAACTCCCCGGAATCTCCCTTCTCCACGCTTATCTGGAACTCCTCATGCAGCGTTTCGCAGAACTGACGTATAAGCTACCGCTTCGCGGCCAGAAATGAGGCCCTTTGCCAGCTTACCCAGAATGACCGAATCTCCTCTCAGGAAAATTTTACTGTGGAAGTCAGCTGTGTTCACCTCCGTCATCGAAGGAGCGGACAACTCACGAAATAAAGCGGTCTTTGTTGATTGGCTTCTTATCCTTTCCTTTTGGGTTCTCTACCCACATCTGCGAGGTCAGCTCTGCTCGCGGAGGGTCGGATTTCGATACAAGCGCGAGAAGGCGTAGAAGGGTATATGATATGGCTTGACAGTCCCCTTCGGCCTCCTACTTGCCCCTCATCCTCATGAACAGCGTACACCGGGGATCTTCCTCGTCCCATAAGCCATCATCATCCATCCGAAACGTCCAAAACCACCCCATCGATCCAGACGATCCCCCTGGGCTCCCGCGCCGAAGCCTCCTATCCCTGATCCTTAAATCGGCCATTCGTTCCCCATACACCCCAACTCACCTCCTTGACATTCTCCAACACCATATTGCTATGCCGGTCAAACGCCTTGACCCTCGCCAGCAGCTTCTTGTTATTCCTCAGAGAAATCAACACCTGACTCTGGTTCCTGACCGCCTGCTGCAGGACCGAGAGAGGCCCCTGGGAGATTTCCCATTCTTCTAGCTCGCGGATCTGGCCTTCGTCCAGCTCGGATTTGGGGACGTTGAGGTATTGACTGTTGAGAGGAGGTGGGTGTGGGTGATTGGATAGTGCGTGGGTGGTAGGCGATAGGACGGTATGGGGAGGAAGGGATGATTGGGATGGACGATATTTCGATAGTCACAGGTGTGGGCATAATGGGAGTTCAGGGAGAGCCTCGGTCAGCTTCTGTCTCCTGCATATATGGCTGTAGCGCCGCGGAGCTTACCTCATTGTTTATCAGTAGTGTGAGAAGGTGGACTTGATGTGTATAGGGTATGAAGGAGGCAGAGTATAGCGAGAGTTGATGAGCTGTTGGTGGTAGAGCCTGCTACCAGCATGACGTGGCTTTGTTTGGGTTCAAATCAGATCAGAGCTGACACATCTTGCTGACAAGATGCAGCAGCAGCAGGCGCGTCAGCCAAGACTGACGTCGCCACCCAACTCAAAGATCTTTCAGAGCGCTCGAGGCGAAGCTGTCTATCCAATCCCTCTCTGCTTATCAATAACATCTACACCTCTCGCTCATCAGACACTCCCCGCCATGTTCGGGAACAAGGGCAAAGGCAAGACCGTCGAGCAAAAAGCCGCCAAGGGGGAGCTGCACCCCTTTCTCCGAGGCAACTTCACCCCGGTCGTTGAAGAGTACATTTCGCACATCTGCGAGATTGAGGGTAGGGTGCCTGCTGAGCTCCTGGGGGGTCAGTATATCCGCAATGGGGGCAACCCTATCTACCCGCCAGAAAAGGGACGGCATTATCACTGGTGCGTACCCCTCCTTTAACCTCGAGCTGGAGCTGACCAGCAGGTTCGACGGTGATGGAATGCTGCATGGTGTATTGTTCCCCAAGGACCCGTCGTCCCCGCCAACGTATACGAATAGGCACCTCGCTACTCCCATGCTTTCGCTCGCGCTCATCCTCCTCCGCTCGCCCGTTCCCTCCATCGCCCTCCTCATCTCGCCCTTATCGTCCTTACACCGCCTAGCCAAGGCGCTGACCGAGGCGGTCTTCCTGCTTATCCGGGCGAGGATGGGCGTGCTTAGTGTGGCGAATACGGCGGTGGTATGGTGGGGCCAGGGAATGGGGAGCGAGGCGGCCGAAGAACTCCGGGCGGAAGTCGCGGCCGAGAAGCTCGAAGCGGAGAAGGCAGGCGGGAGTCGGCCGAATCTTAGGCGAAGGTTGACGAATAAGGGGATGGGTTATAAGCGGGATCATCGGCTACTGGCGACGTGTGAGAGTGGGCCGCCGTTGGAGGTCAGGGTGCCGGAGCTGGAGACGGTCAGGTGGGATAGGTTGGAGGATACCCAAGGGGAGAATTTGAATACGAAGAGGGGCAAGATGGGGTGGATGTCTCGACTAGGCCTGTCGGCAGTATCGGAGGTGAGCTACCCGGTCTCCGTCATGTAGAGGGTCAGCTGATGATTAGGACTGGATGACGGCTCATCCCCGGGTCGATCCCGTCGACGGCTCGCTCCTCTTCTACTCGACACCGATGTTTGGCTCGCCACATTTCCTGTACTCCGTCATTGACAGGAAAGGAAATCATCTTGTATGGAAAGCAGGTGTCGACGTCGGCCGGGCTAAAATGTACGTCCAGCTGATCAGCCCTCGCCGGGTCGAGCGATGCAGGCCATTAGCTGATATTTTAGGATGCATGATTTCGCCGCCACGCGAACACATACAATCGTCATGAACCTCCCCCTCACCATGTCCCCGGCCAACTTCTTCGAATTCCCCCCTGTCCCCATGATCCACTTTGACCGCACCCTCCCTTCCGAATTCATCGTTTTCCCCCGGCTTCTCGGTTCCTCCGCCACTCCACAACGTCCAGCCCGCTTCATCGACCCCGAACCCAGCATGATCTTCCACTCTGCAAGCTCATGGGACGAGCCCGACTCTACCGGCAAGATCATCGCCGTCAACATGCTTGGCTGCCGGTTCCGGTCGGCCAAGCTTGTGTATACCGCAGGCGCAGTGGAGGTGCCCAAGGCGGAAACGATGTTTGGGGACGATACCGTCATGCTTCATTATCACCGCTTTCTCCTTCCGCCCGACTATACGACCTCGCCCGACCCAGATACAAAAGGCACCATCACGCACTCGTTCCCCCTTTCCCCTATCCCGATCGAGTTCCCCTCGACACACCCGGATCTCGATATGCAGGCGGGGCAGTTCGTATACGCCTGCACGATGCGCGAAGGGACATTCGACGAGCGGTTAGGTGGAGCAGCCAAAGTGGACGCATTGGTCAAGGTGGATGTGAGGGAGTTGACGCGGCGAGGGCGGGAAAGAGGGGAAGGGAAATCAAGGGATCCGGTAGATCCGAGATCGGCACCCCAGATTATGCGGGATTGGAAGGAGGGCAGAGGCGGTGCGATTGAGATCTTCCCATTGCCCGAAGGCTGGTTTGCGCAGGAACCAAGGTTTGTTCCGAGGCAGAACCCGACGTCGGAGGATGATGGATATTTGCTCACTTATGGTGAGTTCACGCGATCCTATATGGACAGCGGATCAAGCTGACTCAGTAGTGTACGACGAGCGGAATCTGTCACCTGAGGGCGAACCTGCGATGGGCCCTGGGACTGGATCCGAGCTTTGGGTTATCGACGCCAAGCGGATGCATGAAGGTATGGATGCTGTGGCATGTCGAGTCAAGCTTCCTCAGCGGGTCCCATACGGGTATGTTTCCCGTACTGAATCACAGCTGTGATACTCGTTTGCGCTATACGCAAGATGACATCTGAGCTGACACTGCAGTCTACACGGCACCTTCCTCCCCCCTGCACTCACCCGCAATCAACGCCCTCTCCCCGAACCCCTCCCTGAGCAACCCCTCATCCAGACCAAACTCGCCGCATCGCGGATCCGCCGCGTCGTCAATATCATATTTGACCGTCCCGCCAAGCGCGTCATGACCCACCCCGAGCAGATTCTGCTATCCATCATGTGGCCCGTTGCCGTCGGACTACTAGGACTTGCGTTGCTGGAAACAGCAGGTGTCCTATTCGGACGGAATGCCCATTCTGCACTCAGGGTAATTCCTGGTTTAGCGGACGGCGTGAATGTAACGGCCCAGGGCGAGGGTCAGGCGTTCGTCCCGTACACCCGAACAGGCTCCGCATCGGGTCCGCTGGCGGTGCTGGAAGATTGTGGGAGAGAGTTTGTAGGTCGGACGTCGGCTTATCCCGTTCCGCAGGCGTTTGCGGTGGTATTGGCGCTGGGGACGGCGATTCTTAGGAGTGGGATGTGGCGGGGGAGGAAGAGCGGGGAGATGGAAGGGGCGGATGTACCGCTCATCGTTGTCGATGAGGCGGAGGCGCAATAAGCAGGGTGGACCAACCACACTGAGACCGGGGCGCCATTGGGTAGGTTCTTTTGTAGCTATAATCATGCCCGATCGAGCTAGATCTAGATGTACGCATACCTGGACCTGTCCAGCGGGTGTCCTGACAAGGGAAGTTGCGGTCTGAGGGTGACTGAACAAGCCTTTGCGTCTGATGTAAGGCAAAGTGATTGTTTTGCGCCAAGCTCAAGCGAAGCGATACATCAATCAACAACAAATCATTCACTACGGATCAAAACCTCCCTGGGTGACGTCTGATCCTCCTGAAGCAAGAACAGTCCCTCTAAATTGCCGAGTCCCAGACCCGCAAATCCCCGATACCCAATCGTTCCGCCTACTTCTTCACCTCGAAAAACTTGTCCAGCTGCTCCGCAAAAATCTTCATCGCCGTCCGGCACTGCGCGTAGCTGAGGGTCGAGTAACTGAGGCGGAAGTACCCGATCCCGGGGCCGCCGATACTGTGCTCGCCCCGCGCGTCAAAGCCCCATCCGGGAGCGACGAGGACGTGGTGTTCTGCGAGCTGGCGCCAGAGGGCGTCCATCAGCGTCCGGGTGGCTTCGGTCGGGGTTTGGGTCAGGAGGAGTTTGGGGTATTTGGGGTGGTGTGAGGTGTGGACGGCGAGGAAGATGAACATCCCGGCTGGAACGTCAGCTCGAGTCACGGCGGGGAGTAGAAAAGGGCAACGTACCGGTCGGAGGAATGAAAGAAACTAATGCAGGACCCTTCCCGCCCTTCTTCATGCTCCCGACAGCCCCCTTCTTCTCGTCCCATTCCGCAACCCCTACAGTCTTGGAGTAACACGTCGCCCCCTTGCCCAACCCCTGGATGTCATATACCGCCCGCTTTTCGTCTGAGCCGACGTCTTCCTGCCCGTCGAGGACAAGATCAAAGTTGTCGTCAATGGCGTCAATGATCCAGTCCCGGCGCTGCTTGTAGGTCGACTTGATGCCCCGCAGCCAGCGGATGTAGCCGTCAAAGCCCCAGTGGGTGAGCAGGGTCGTAGTAAGGGCAGTGGCGAAACCGGAAGGTGCTTGTGTCTGCGACTCGGTAGCGCGTGTAAGGCGCTCGATGAAGAGCGGGGAGGTGGTGAACCAGCCGAGACGGGACCCAGGGCAGGAGGTCTTGGAGAAGGTCTGCGAAGAATCAGCTCCGGGACAGGTTTGTGCCTAATAGCTGAGCAGAGACTCACGTCCATACGGATAACTCGACCATCTGTGTCAAACGTCAGGTAGGTAGGCGGAAGAGCCTTGAGGAAGGCCTCCTTGCCCTCCTTACCCTCCTTCTTCTCAGTCTCAATCTGGTGCTCCTCCTCGGCGGTTGCCTTCTTGCCCTTGGGCATCCAGTCTCCGACATACTGCCTTATCAGCGCAAGCCTCATATTACTCTCGAGAGTCGACAGACATACCAAGGTGTAGTACGGCTCATCCTCGCAAATGATGATATCGTACTTCTTGCAGACATCATACACCTCCTTCTTCCTCGGCCCCATCATCGTCGCGCCCGAAGGGTTTTGGCCCGTCGGGATCGTGTAAAACACCCTGGGGCGCTTCTTGCCTCCCCGCTCCTCCTCCTTCCACCCACCGAGCACCTCGTCCAGATGCGCAGGAAGCACACCCTCCCCATCCATCCTAATGGGGATCATCTCGCACTCCATCGGCAAGAAGGCATTCTCCGCACCGGGGTACGTCCACTCTTCGACGAGCACCGCGTCCCCCACCTCGAGCAACATCTGGCAGATCTTGGCCCATCCGTCAGTGGCGCCGACGTTGAGAAGGACGTCCCAGTCCGCATAGGCAGGCTTGTAGACCGTCTCGACGTATTCACGGAGGAAGAGCGGGAGCGCGGGGGGTCCGGTCGCAGCTTGATATTGGAGGGATGTGGAGAGCTGGACGGTGGTCGCAGTGGGGTTGGGGGCGTACTTGGGAATAGAGATCTCGTCGACGCGTTTGCCACCGCCGAAAAGCCAGGAGAGGAGGCTCTGCTTGGCCTTCTCCGGAACCCGAGGAAGGTCGAGCGAGACAGAGTCGACAGGAAGAGTGAGCGCAGAGAGTTGCTCGAAAGGGAAGACGTCCGGGTGGGGGATACCGCCGCCCAAGGGGATCATGCCGGGAATGGCGGCATACCTGTCTATCAGCCCAGTCCCCATGTCCGCATCCGGATTTGACGCACTTGTACAACTCCTTCAAGCTGCTAGGGTTCCGGTTCTTGGACAGGCGGTTCAGATGGTGCGTCATGTCCATGGCCTTGGGGAGTTCCGTGTCGATAAGCTGCTTGCTTGACGTTGGGGCCATAGCCTTGCCCCGGGCGTCGATACCGCCGCGGCTGGGAATAGCGAATGCAGCGTCCATTTTTTTTCAGTAAGTCTTGTGTCTAGTCGAGTGTCTTTCGTCTGAGCGAGGGAAGGGGTTGATATATGGAGGGAAGATATGGTGTAAAAGGGAAAGAGAAGTGACCGAGACAAGAAGCAGGCCGCATCGCCGATCTTCTTTGTCGCTTGATAAGCTGTTTTGACCGCTTTCGGAGAAGTCCGAAATGGCCCATATGGCATCTCGCCCGATGTCCGAAGCCCCTTATCGTCAGCGTGAGTGGCAGGTTGACCTGCTGCTGCTGCTGCAGAAGCGCTTCTAAGGGTGACATGTTGCATTAGGTATGAGTATATATATATGGGTATTTGAAGGTGGGGGTACTTTTTGATGACAGGCAGAGATCTCCTCTTTCTCGCCACGCCCGACCTCGTATCGCGAGCTCCTCCGCTGGATCTCCTCAGGCTCTGACTAGCTGCAGTCTTGCTCCCCCCTCCACTGGCTTTGACATTAGAACCAGTTCCTCGAAGTCAAGCCAAATCGGCGCAGCAGCTACCACGGTCAGCTGATCCTGCTCACCTTTATATCCAGACAAGGAAAAGACTCACACTGCTCAGACTCTCCGCTACGCTCCCCACAGCCCTGATATTCGCCTTGGACGCGCCAACCACCTCGAGCCGGCCCACCTCCTGACCCTCCTTCCAGAACACGACATGGCATCTGGACCGATCACCGGTCGTTGAGTCTACCTCGACGCTCGTCCATTGCGTTCCACCGACGGAGGGATTGTGCCGCAGGATTTGATCGACCTTGACCAGCTCGATCTCTTCGACGACTCGTCCGTCAAGCTTGGTCCAGGTGGATATAGCCTCTTCGCGCGCGTTAGAGAGTTTGGGAGGGAGAGGGGCAGCAAGGGGCCACCAGACTGGATAGACAGGGGCGGAGAGGGCTGGCGAGGTGATCTCGAGAACACGGTTGCGGAGTTGGGAGGAAGTGAAGCCATCTAGGCCTCATGAGCGTTTATCCTCATTCGGCTCAATGGGAAGGATCAAGCTCACGGCGTGATTCGGAGAGGACAATGATGTTCGGTACATATTGCAGTACGTCCAAGACAGCCGTGCGCCACTCAGTCTCATGATGTGCTCCCCCGAAGAAAGGGTTGAGGTGGACACTGCTCAGCACGAACTGCAAAGTCAGCTCGTGTACGGCATGGAGACCCCTGTCCCTGTAAACTCACCTTGAAACCGGTAGTCCCGTTGACTTTGCGCAGCCAGCTCTCGAGATCCGAGATGTCCGCTAGCCAGTCCTGTGACTCGCGGGCTGAGCGCTCTACGGACGGTCGGCGGAGGCGGTAGAAGTGAGTGTCGGCGTACCTGAGCGGTATCAGCTTTAGTCCCACCGTGATGACTCTGGAGGCCTGACTCACTCGAACGATGATGCCGGGAAAGACAGGGCGGCGGGTTCCAGGATGTGACCTTCGCTAGGACTGTGCAGGCGGGAAGGGAGGATAGCTGGGTGTCAGCTACTTCGCCGAACTTTCCGAATGCCTCTCAGCTTACGGAGTGTCTCGTACACCTCCCTTACATCCTGCGAAGCAAGCAGCGCCCTGATTAATCAGCTTATGACCTTCTCTTCATCCGCCATCTAAACTGACCTGCTTCCCCTTCGCTTGTCGTCCTTCAACAGACCCATAGGTCCCCTCCTCGAACCGACCATCTCGATATCATCTCCAATGAGCCCAAACTGGATCTGCGCCCACGCCGTCCGGTCCCGCATGTCCGCCAACCAATCGCCAAGTACTCGCCAGGCGGGCTGGCGACCGTGATATGATTGCCATTGGTGCTTGATATGTGAAGGGGTGGGAACGATTTGAGGGGCGGTCGAGGGGAAAAGGGGTAAGAGAAGGGGTTTGAGCATTTGATAGGGCGAGTATGAGGGTGGGAAGGCTCGTGGAGCTCTAAAAAAGTCAACACTGTTGCTGTGATATGCGCAAGAGGACAGCACTTACGCAGCGTGTATGAACTTGAAGTGGCTCTGCCTGGAAAGACGAGGGTCCGGGAAGGTCGTAAAATTGAGGGGCATGTCGCCTTCAGGCCAGTATGATCCGTCTTCCTGCTTGACCTTATCTACCAGATATGAGCTTCTCTTGCCTAAATGGAGACGCTCGGAGGAGAAAAGCTTACACTCGTACATCACGCCTGAGCTAAGACCGTCCAGCTCCACCTTACCCGTCCAGTCCGTCGTCTCGGTGATAGCAATAGGCTGGGAATGTTCCCATTCGACAGGAATAGCAGGATTCGAGAGAAGAGGGCGGAACACAATCTCCGCAGTAGATGTTTGCTTTGCGTATGGGACGACGGGTGGGAGGCGGAAGTTCAGAGCGGCGGTGTGAGGAGTGAGCGAGCTGGTCCTGGAAGTGTCAACACTGCTCATCTGGTGAATAGCTGAGAACGTACCGAGCGTATGTCAGATCTTGATGGCTCATCAGCCTACTGGACCATGTCTGATCCAGTACGGCGAGTGTGAGGAGCGTATTCACCAGCAAAGACAGCAGATTTGCGATCCAGCTGCTGGTGGGCGAGCCGAGAAGAAGGGAATCTATCGAAGCTGCCCGGACGGGGTCCTCATGATGCAGCTGTTTCTACTCTGTCAGCTGAGCTCTACACCGGTTCGGCTCAAATTCGAGACGACACTCACTTCGCCCTCGCGACGCACATAAAGGTCCTTCTTGACCTTCATGACCTGCACCCCCGCCCTCTTCTCTATTGCCCGTCTCTTCTTCCCTCCCGAGCTGATAATCTGCGTAATCTCCCTCTCCTCAACGATAGGCTTACGCCTCAGCTCCTTGAGATACCCAGGAAGCGCGAGGAGGTATAGTACTGGCGCAAGCACGCCTGCGACCGGGAGGGACGAGAAGAGGAGGAGATGGGGCGAGGTCAGGGAAGCGGACGAGACGAGGCGGAGGAGGGCGGATGGCAGGGCCGACGAAGGGGCCGGCATTTTCTGCTGGAGGGCAGTCTTGCCGCTGTTTTTCGGACCCATGCTGACTGGAACAGTGATAGTTGATGCAGAGGTAAAAGAGCTGAGACTGAAGAAGTCGAGCAGGAGTTGTTGCGAGAATTGAAAGGATCAACAGATGACGTCACGCCATCGACCATGAGATCATGAGAGAGATAAAGTAGTGCATATGGAGCCTGACGCAGCACGCTGCATCATCCACACCAGTATGAGGCGCGGTGCAGGGCATAATCTTGATTGTACAACAGAGCATCTTAAAAGTAGCGAAAAGAAAGTGGAAGAAGTGGGATGTACCCGTAGCTGGGGTAAGTGGAAAAGCTCGCTCCCTCGCCGCGCTCCCCTTCCTCCTCAGGCCTTGTTAGACACTGATCCAATGGCGTGTCCCTGCTTGATCAGTCGACAGCTCATGCTCATAGGAAGAGAAGGCTCACTATCTGACCTGAACCACTCATAAGCGTTTGGCGCATCTCCAGCGCCGCCGCTTGCGTTTCCTCGAGCTCTGACCTCACCCCCTTGACTTCCGCCTGTAAGTCCTTGACGGTCTTGACGAGCATGGAGATGGTCTCCGCTGGGGGTACACTGAGGTCTAGCTCATCGCTGTCTGATGCCTGCATGTCAGCAACCTCGGCTAGATGTACGCGGTCAGAGCGGCGGGTGACGTGGGGACTTACCGGTGGAGAAAAGCTTAGAGCTTGTCTACCCGCCTGCCTACTGACAATGGCTGGGCTTGAAGCGTCCGGGGATGGACAAGGAGGCATCGTACCAGCCTGGACGATCGACTGATTGGAGAAGTGCGCAGCGGTCTCCGATGGCTGAACATCAGCGTCAAGAAGGAAGGTAGAATGTACCGAACTTCCTGGAGGAGAAACGCTTAGCGCCCATCTGCTTGCCTGTACGCTGACAAAAGCTTCGGGGCCCGAGATCATCCAAGACGGAGGACGGGACGAGAGGTGTCCAGAAACGATCGGGCCAGGGGGGGTGTCGATGGTCTCCGATAGCTTGGCATCAGCTACCATCAGCAACTAACACGATACCGCATGATCATGTTTCAGGTACCCACCGGAGGCGAAGGGCTGAGAATGCGACCGCGGGTCTGCTTGCTGGCTGATGCTTCGACGATCGAGGCGGCCGGAGTAGAAAAGGTGGGCGCATCTTCCGGCTGATGTATCGACCATCCCGTCGATCCAGGCGGTGGATGCAACAGCCTCGGGTCCTGAAAGTCAGCTCGACCTCGCAGAGGCATCAGGACTAAGCATACAATGCCTTTTGCCCACTCTGAATCCTGGAGACCTTGAGTCCTGACGAGCGCCTCAGATGCGCAGATCCGATGTAGCTTGCTTGTCAGAGGTAAAGGCAAGGGCAGGGGCGGGAACGGCTCGAGACGGGCAGAGCTCGTCGTCGTCGTTGAGCTTGACTTGCACCTCGCTACCGCTCGATGATGCACACCGGTCCGGAGGTGCTGTGATACATTGATCCTCTTGAACCAACGTGTTTCGCATAAAGTACACCTCCACAGGGTGCAGTCGCTTGCCGAAACTAGGGGATCCTGGCCAGGGTGTATCTGCATATCTGTGGGTCAGCTCGGCTTAAGAGAATCGTGCGAGATCGCTCACAGAATGGCAGAGGATGTCGCTTCCGTCCCGGCCCAGTCTTCGGAACAGTCGCGTGAGAGGACACCTGAGAGGACATCGCAGCACTCGCCGACATCCTTGTACCTTATAAAGTCAGTTCAATAGTGCAACCTCAGCAGTCAATCAGCTTGAAGGGGGTCGCGGAGAATTTCGGCAAGAAAAGTTCAGGAGCGGTGGGGCGTTACACACAGCTACACACACTCTCGTCCGCCAAGTACGCCTCCAGACCTGAAACGTCAGGAGAAAGGTTACACGCGGCAACCGACAGCGGACATATCACTCGCCATGTCCCTATAGGCGGTCCCCTCAGCCTATCGGGCCCGGACGCTCGAGATCTGGCCCTTCGGACCTGTCAGAGCGATCGTCAAGTCTGAAAGCATGCGAGGTATGATCAGGCCAGATTGTCTCCGGTCAAGGGACAAGTATGAAGCTTGAAGATGGGCAGCTCATCGCCGCCCAGGGGACCCTCTGTAACGACGTCTCGAGAATCAGCTCAGCCACCACATCATGCATCATGTTGCCGGGTACTGATCCGCATTGTCAGGATAGAGCCTGCTACCATCTGTCAGCTGTTTTCAGGCCCAAGCTGTTCGGACATGAGACTTACCGCCCGCTTCAATTTCCGAGTCAACCGTTCAATCTCTCGCTGCTGCTTCGCCGCCAGAGCCTCGGACGCTTCCCTCTCCTCATGCAAATCCGCCAATTGTTCGCTCAGATCCATCATTTGCGTCCGATAATAGTGGATCCGTTCTCGCATTGTCTGAAGCAGTCTCTGTTCGGGGTCTGCGGGCCGATAGGGAGCGGGATGAATACTGTCAGGCTCAGAGGGGGAGGATGGGGACGCGCTCGGCACGCTTGACGCGCGGGAGGAGCCTGATTCGCTTGATTTACTCGATCGATCAGCCTGCGGGTCAGCTTGAAACAGCAGCAAAGACAAATAGCGCGGACTTACAGCTGTTGACGGACTCCGCGCTCGCTTCCGCTTCACTGATCCACTCCCGGAAGCTTGAGCGGCATTTGCGCTCGACGGACCAGCCGCCGCCGCGGATCCTTGCTCAGCGAGCTCTCTCTGCTTTGGTCGGCTGAGATTGAAGCCCGGTTCTCCAGGTCTTGGTGGAGGGACCTGGTTGCGTTCCTCTTCCGCCAGCTCGAGGTCGAAGTCGTCCGGTCCGTCTTGACGCAGCTGATCATCGTCAGCAAGACACAACGATACATTTGGATTCAGGAAGAATCACTCACAAAACCCCTTGTGAAGAGGTCACGCCGGTTCATGATCGGAGGACGATTTGGGTACGCCGCCTGAATCCGCTCCAGTTGCTCCTCATCTGGCTCCATGGTGGACCCTGGCCATCCCCGCTGTATGCGCGCGATGTGAATCCTGCCAATGAGGTGGTTGCCAACGCCTTTCCTCCTCATCCACTTTGTGTCACAGACGTTGCACCGCCACAGCCGATGAGTCGAGAGTAAATGATCCTGACCATCAAACGTGAGCATGCCTGACTGTTCAGTACAGATCCTTCGGGCCGGATATCCGCTGCAGGCCTCAGAAGCTCTTCGCAACTTACAAGGTGGATATCCCTTCGACAGCATCTTGTACAACGAGCCGACGGATGAGGAGATGACTCGTCGACGAATAAATCCAGAAGATACTTGAAGGCGATGCGAAGGCGACCTGCAGCTCTCTGATGGCTCATCGTCCAGCTGGTCAAGATGGTAACCTGCAGGACTCTGATATGCCTCTCCAACTTGAACATTACTATATATGTGCAATAGGACTATGAGATTCGGCTCTTTACAGACGCTTCAGCTTGATGGTGGTTGTATTCATGCGGGCTGAACTCGCTGTATACTGAGTGGCTCATCTACGTACTGCCTGTAGCGAGTCCATATGCTCCTCCTACTTGGATGATATGTACCATATAGATGCACGTGTATTATATATTCCAGGTTCCTACAGATACATACTCTACAATACGAACGCAGCCCCGACCAAACCACCCGCCAACATCGCCACGCTCATCCCCAGCCACCTCATATCCATCTTGCCCGTCGCACCTGACCTCGACCCGGACGCCGTCGCCTGGGTCCCCGTCACAGTCACACCCGTCCGTGTTCCGGTCTGGCGGAATGTCCCGCTCGTCGCCACTCCTGGACTGTACGTCTGCGTCACAATCGCCACGCTGCTGGTGTCGCTCTGCGAGTTGGCGTTGAGCTGTTGGAACCCGACTGCAGGGGATCCGTTCTGCGAGTATGAGAAGACGGTGAGCGCGTTCTTGATGAAGACATCGCCGAGGATGGAGATGAGGGAGCCGTTGGGGTCTTGGGTGTCGGAGGCGTAGACGTTCATGAGGTAGTACCTCCGGCTAGAGTCCTGGAATGTCAACTGAGACCCGGTAGAGGGGGAGGATGCTAACTCACCGCATAGCCAGCAATGAGGTCGAGAGGGTTGATGTTGATGCTGCCCTGGGCAAAGTTGAAGGTGAATTGTGTGGTAGTGCCGATACTGGAGACAGGCACGATGTACGACCCATCTCGTTGCAGCTGACCGTTGACGGGAGCCATCATGGCGGCGGCTACGCGGGTGGGGAGGATCATGTCGGTGGTTCCCGTGTCAATGATGCCTGCTCATTAGCGCTGACCTCAGTCTCGCATCCGGCGCCAAAGCATACCAAGGTGGGAGGTAGACGAGAGGGCATTCCCATTCAGGCTGATGCCCGATACCTGGACCTCATAGAATGCAAAGAGGGTGATGGGCACGTAGAACCTGCCGATGTCAGCTGTGTTCGCCTGGACATCGGGGGCGTGAGGACCCACATTGAACCATAGGTCTGCACATTGGTGGTCTGAGCCATGCAGCCCAAGCAGATGGTCGACCCGCCAATCAGCGCATCGGTGGCGCCGCTCGAGTACTGCCTGCCGCGGACGAGGAAGACGGAGAAGTAGGGGTTGTTGATTTGCTTGTTCTGGATCAGGTCCTCAAAGAAGGTGTAAGCGGACATGTTGGATAAGACCGATGATGACATTCCTGCCATGTCAGCTTCAGCTCTCTACCTTGACCAGAGCATTGATTAGAGGCAGGTAGCTCACCGATGATACCATCGTTGAACTGTTGCTGGAATTGAGAGTCGAGCGTAGTGGCTACACCGAAAGTCTTGTTTTGCACTGTGAAGCCTGCAAACTGGACCGAGTCTCGCCCGACGTTGCCTGAGGCTGCTCCGAGACCGTACGAGTCGGAGAACTTTTGGGAGGTCGACTGAAAGGTGGAGGACGAGGAGGTGGTGAACTTATTGTGGCCCTGATCGTCAGTGTGGTACTCTGGCTGAGACGGCGATGGGGGCATACAGGGTCATCAGATGTGGAGCCGGGAATCCAAAGATCGGCAGACCCAGCTAGAGAGTCAGCTTGAGCTCACACAGGTGGGAATCCTGGACTCACTGTCAGGTACCATGGTGAAGACCTGCCCCGGCGTCCCGACAGATACGTTCGCGGAATACCCGATATCCACACCAGCCGAGTACAGGTCGTCCATCGGCGCACTGCCACCACTGGAAGCATCGGCCCGTCGACGAAGTGCCGAAGTCTCCATCTCCTTCGCGGCGTCAAGAACGGACGCATGGTTCTCCATCATGGTCGGGTCCATGGTGTTCCTCGAGTATGCCTCGAGCTGGCGCTGATGTCTCTGTAGGCGGACTGTATGATCAGCCTACCTCGTCTTGGCAGCCGTTGTGAAGGGGTACCTACTTTCTCGCTTGCGCATCGAGGCCGCATGCTCGTCTGCCCGCCTCACAGTGAGGTGCTCAAATCTGACACTCAGCTCATGTCAATTGTGGCCCGGACAAGGACTCACCCTTTCGGCACACTCGCAGCGGCAATTACCTCCGCGAAGCCCAACAGAGCCCAGATGGCTGTAGATCGCATCTTGTGGAAAGTCACTGAGTGGTAGAACGTTTCAGGTCGGTAGTCAAGAGTCAGTGTGAAGACGATCAGGTGTAGATCGAGTAGGAACAAGAGTTCGCCGCCGGCCTTGCTACCTATATACCTCCCGTCCCGTCAGCGATCCGTCGGCCGTACTGTCTGACCGACTACGCGTACCTACCCTGCGTCACCGGCCGCCCTTACTATACCCTTGTCGAGTCTCTACTGAGAGATACTGATGCTGCATAGCCTCCCTGCTGCGAATTTCCCAATCCCCTCCACTCCCGTCCCGGAGACGGCGATCTCTGGATGACGCAGAGGGACAGGTGGGTTCTATTTATAAAGCTTACCTGAGACATGTCAGGTCCGTGCGAGCGTTTCCGATTAATTTGCGTTGCCGAAGTCCTTCCCAAGAGAGGCTGGTCTGTCTCGGTCACGTCTTACCTCACCCTTGCTCCTCAGACCCGTAGTAATGTGTAAGCTGCTGACAAGAGCAGCTGCTAAGGCCAGGCGCGCCAGCAAGATATGAAGTACATTCCTTGATCATCCAACGATGGTTTCACTTCTTGGTGAGGAAGATGACTTGACTCTGGAAATCTCCCTGTTCCCACAACACCCTCAGTCCGGCGCCCATCAACGTTGCCCCCGAGTACACCTGCCTCTCTCCCTTGATCTCCACCTCATATTCGTCCCCACTGTCCAGCCCTTGCAGCTTCACCGTCGGGATCCGCGCCTTGATGACCGTCCGCACCTGGTACGCCAGCACCACCGCCTCTTTCCCATCCTGCGAGACGTACATCGCCGCCGGCCAGTTCGACTCGTTGGGCAGATTGAGCCGGTACATCTCTCCAGAGATGACGAGGGGATTGACCCTCTCCCCAAGCTTGATGCGCTCCGGGATGACTTTCTGCTCCTCCGCCGAAAGAGCGTTCGGGTCCAGCTCGAACCCGAACGAGCCGCCCATGAGCGCCACGTGCGCGCGGAACTCGAGCGGGGTGATGCGGTGTGTCTGGTGATTGGGTACGGCCGAAACATGGCATCCCATGGACGAAGCGGGGTACGCGAGAGTGGTACCGAATTGAATGGAGAGCCGGTCGTACGCGTCGGTGTTGTCCGACGTCCACGACTGTGGGAAGTAATACAGCATGCCCGCGTCGAAGCGACCGCCCCCGCTGGAGCAGCCTTCCCACAGGACATCAGGGAAGCGCGTGGTGAGGGTCTCAACGACGCGGTACAGGCCGAGCATGTACCGATGGACCGCCGAGGGGGACGGCATCTCGTGCATCATCCGGTTCTTGTCCCATTTGACATATGAGATCTGGGCGGATTCGAGCAGCCGTGTGAGGACGTCAATGATGTAGTCCTGGACGTCCGGGATGCCCAGGTCGAGGACGAGCTGGTTCCGCTGTTCCGTCCGATCGTGATCCGCCGCGTGAAGCGCCCAGTCCGGGTGTGCCTCGTACAGCTCCGATTTGGCATTCACCATCTCTGGCTCCACCCAGATCCCAAACTTCATGTTCCCGCCCTTGAGCCCCGTGACCTTGTCCACGAAGGCGCCGAGTCCGTCCGGGAACCTCTCGGGATTGGGACACCAGTCCCCGAGCCCCTTGTGATCATTCGTCCGCGCCGTCTCGCCCTTCCCGAACCACCCATCATCAAGGACGAACAGCTTCGCCCCGAGATCCGCCGCCTTGTCCGCGATGGAAAGAAGCGACTTGGCCGTAAAGTCGAAGTACGTCCCCTCCCAATTATTGAGCAGGGTCGGGCGGGGCGAATGGGTGAACTTGGACCGCGAGAGGTGGTTCCGGTAGAGACGATGGAGGTTACGGCTCATCCCGCCGAGGCCTTGATTCGAGTACACGCCGACGCACTCGGGCGTGGTGAAGCTCTCTCCTGGCTTGAGGGTCCAGGCGAGCTGAAGAGGGTTGATACCGAGCAGGACGCGGGTCGGACCTTGGGGCGATACCTCGATCTCGCACGCGTGCGAGCCCGAGTAGATGAGGTTGAACCCGTACGCCGGACCGGAAGTCTCGGAGGTGTCGGGGTGGACCATGGCAACGAAGGGGTTGACATAAGCGGAGGAGTAGCCGCAGGTAGTCTGGAATCTGATCATCAGTCTTGCTCTCGGCCTCTGGCTGCTCGACTCACCCTTGCGTCCCTGGGTAAACCTTGCGCCTGATCTCCTTGTTCTCCCTCGCCCAGTCCCCACACAGCTGCACCATCTCCCACTCGCCCACGTCCAGATCCCCGCCCCAGCTCGCCAAGCGCAGGATTTCCACCTCCCCTTCTCCCTTATTCTCCAGCTTGACGGACCGCGCAATCGCCCCGCACGCCTTGAACACAGCGTAGCTCAACACCGCCTCCAATCCCGAGCGCTTATCCTCCATCCTCACTTGCAGTGTCGTCACCTCATCCTCCTTACCCCACGTCGCCGGCAGCCCATCCAGCTTAGGCTTGCCCGGAATGACCTCATGCGACTTGTAGGTAAAGTGCGAGACGGTATGACCTGCGGGGTACCGGACGTGTACGGCGGGCAAGCGATAATCGCCTCGACCGAGATCTGCGAATTCTCGCTGGGTACGGAGATACTCGATCTCGTTCCTGCTGGTAGGAGCCTCGTTGTATGGGATGGGCTCGGTGGTGGGCGATCCGAAGTGATCGTGGACTAGGTCGCCGGTAGGAAGGAGTAGACCGCCAGTGGAGTGGGTGACGGTAGGGACATGGAAGTGGTATGAGAGGGTAGGGGTGGAGAGGTGGAAGGCAATCTCGGTGGACGTGGTGGTCACCTCGATGGCGGAAGCTGGGGTAGTCAGTACCAGTATCTGCGAGAGGTAATGGAGCGGGAATGTGAAGCTCAACGTCCAAGGGCGGGAGGAATCTCGGACCGCTTCGACGGATCGGCCATGACGCACCTTTCTTCTTTGATTCGGTGACCATCTTGGATATGTAGAATGGGGGTCAGATATGTCCCCAAGAGGGCGGAAGGCGATGTATATAAGGTACATGAGAGCGAAGACAAAGTGCGTAGAGTGGAAGGAGTGTGTATCGGTCCGACCTCGGCGAGAAGCTCGGCCCGCGTCCAACGGCCATGCCAAGCCGACGGTGGAGTGGGGTCGAGGCGAGTGGGGTATGCCCTGCTGTCCTCCAGGTTCTCAATCCCTAAAGAGCGAGACTCACTGACTGTGCATGACTAGGGCTACAAGTTACCGCCGACTAGAAAACAAAAGACGATGCTACAAGCCTTCGACCCATCCTGCAATTTCCGCCTAGACACCGCCCGTTCCGGTGCTACACCAGCTCGCCCTCCTAGGTCCCGACGGCGTCACCCTCCTCCCCTGCGAGCTCCTTCTGCTGATAGAGGACGGCCACCTGTATCGGGGCATCGATATATCGGGGGACGAGAGCCTGACTGGTTGTGGGTGGCGAAGCGAGGCGAGGCGGGTTGCTTGCTGGTATGAGAGCGGCTGAGTCGGGAGGGCCGGGCTGACAGATGAAGGCACGAGCACCCTTGCTTTACGCTCGAGCTGGAATATTAGCTAATGTTCCCCTTCTTAAAGCATTGGTGTGGGGTCAAGTCAACTCACAGAGCACTTCTTACACCACATCGTACCCCCCAGATCCACATTCGCACCCTTATCCAACCTCTTCCCACATCCGCCTTTGATCAACTTTCCCCGTCCCGCCCCCTCGCCGCCCCCGCACTGGAGGCACGACTGATGCCATACCGTACCATAAGGACCGACGACCCGATCCCGATCGAAGAAGGCAATCTTGACACCGCAGCATGGGCACGGGGGCATATTCCCGCCGAGCTTGGGGATGACGGCGGGGCGGGTCGAGCTGGCTGATGCGTCTCGGAGATGCGGGGATCTGACAGTACTGACCGAGTTGGAATTCCTGCTGCTGTTGGATGGGACTGGTCCAGTGGGTGGTATGCGAGGCTTAGGGACCGAGGTTGAGCTCAAGCGGTAGCCGGGCTTGCGTCCCAGGGTCGGGAGAGTGTCGTTGGCGACCTCTCGGAAGTGACGGATCTGCAGATCATTGATAGGAGGGAGGACGGGGGAGAGGTTGTGGACTATGACGGTGTCCGTGCTGGTGATCGACGCCGCTCGAGAGACGGCATTGGCCGAAGTGCGACGGGACGAGTTGACGGTCGAGACCGGGACCTGGCGAAGAGGGATGCCTGGCGGGGCTCGGTCGGTCCCCGGAAGCGAGGCCATCCACGTCGCCACACGCGCGCTTCTGTTGCTCCCCGCCTCCGACTGACCATTCTGACTAGCGTATCGCTCCCGCGTCTCGGCCACCGCGTTAGGGCGAGGTCTGGGCGACTGCCGACCGAGCGCAGCGCCTTCCGCGCCAAAGTCACGCGCTGTAACAGGCGGCCAAGGTCTCGGCGGCGCCTGCGCCAATTTCCTCGAAACCTCCTCCATCCGCCTGTTCTGGGCCCGTTGCGCCTCGGCCTTCCTCTGCTCATACGCCTCCCTGAGCTCTGCGACTCTCCTTCCCGAGGCGATTTGCTCGCTTGGCGCCGCGACGTTCGCGGTCCCCCGGCTCATGGCGCGCATGTATGAGGCGCGGCGCTCGCTGACGCTCTCGGTCCGGTTGGAGTTGGGGGGTACCACATCGATGTGGACGAGCGGGCGGGTGGATGGAGGTATAGTGGGACCGGGACCGAAGCTGCCGAAGCGGTCCTCGGCGCTCTGCTGTGAGGCGTGCGTGCGCAGTAACGAGTTCGAGCGGGGTCGAGGTGAGAGGTCTTGTGGGACGCTAGTGAGAGGTAGGTAGTCTGGCCGGGGTGTTGGAGGGGCAGTGAGGGGGGTCGTCCTGCTAGGAGGTTGATACCGCAAATTACGGGCATCGCTGGGAGTGGGAGGCGGAAGAGGCGTGCCGAGGGGTCCCCATGGATTGACGGGGGTGGGCGGGGCTGTATCACGCTGCAGACGCGCAAACATCGCAGGCAGGTTTAGTGGGGAAGACGGGCGTCTATAAGATGGCTCACGCATCATCCGAATCGTGATGGGTGGATTCGGAAGCGGAGGAGCCAGTCCGACCGGCGGAATGCCCGACCCGGGGCGCTGGCAGACCCGCTGCAAGTCCCCAAAGAGCCGTTTTTTGGTCGCCCCGTGTGGATCCGGCTTGCGAGGGTTGATGTCTTCGGCGAGCTTTCCGCATCCGCATCCGTGGTCGCACTTATCCTTGTGCTTGGGCGGAACCAACGGCGCGACCAGCGCGGACGTGGGGAAGAGGGAGGGGTCGAGTGGATACTGCGCGGATAGGCCGGTGGATTGCCGCCCGAGATTGGGTCGGAGCACGTTGACCGACTTGGCCTGCAGTGCCGGCATCACCGGGGCAGCGATGGGTTGATTGAGCGTGCTAGGCGAGTCTGCATCGTCGATATGGACCTCGAAGGGGGAGTGGTGCGGTTTGATGGGGCGAGGTAGGGGTCGCGTCGCCGTAGCTGGTGGTTCTTCGCGTAATTTGGGCAGGTGAGCGATGGGTACAGTCTGCCGGCGAAGGTGAGGAGATGTGCTCGACGCGTCAGGAATGACGTAGCTGGGTATCAGCGACGCGTCGAGAGTAGTAGATCACTCAACTTACCGATTCGCCCAACGGTCTCGATCGTTTTGGAGGGGCGTGTTGAAAGAGCTGCGGCGCTCTGTGGTATCAGCTTCAAGACATCCATGTCATTTGATTGGGGAAGAGGATGCGGCTAGAGGTGAACATGACCGTTGAGACTCACGTATGGTCCGCGCGCCGCACTTTCCGCACCGTCCATGCGGGCTGAAACCCTTCTCACCGCAATGACAGCAGACGATCATGGTAGCCTTGCGCGGCAAAGAGCAAACGGGGAGGAGTAAGGAGTGTGTCACGCGAGTCTCCTGGACAGGTGTGAATCGAGGAAAGGGGGTGATAGGTGCAGCGGGTGATTAGGGTGGAAAGCTTGGCGTTGAACGAAGGTGGTGTCGGAAGTGATCTTGCGATCGGAGAGCGGAGGCGCGGTGCGCTAGAAGGGCACAGTCGGAGATGTCGGTAGAGGGTTTATAGTCAAAGGGAGAGGGGTGAAAGAGAGCTTGTGGGCGAAAGAGGGGAGGGATGGATGAGGTAGAGAAGCAAAGGCTAAAGAGAAGCAGCGCGACAGACCGTTACTTGAAATCAGTCGAAATCAGTCACGCATCGGTTTCAGCTCGTTTCAGATTCTATTAGCGGGATCAAATTATTTGTATTGAAATGATGTCGTCACAGCTTGCTGCACTCTCCGCGACAGACAGCTCGCCCTCAAGTCTGACCTTCATCCTAAGCAAAGCCAGATAGTACACTACCATCATGCCTTGGCAGAAGACTTTGTGAGCTAGCTGGTGTCAAGTCGTGTTCTCGGTGCAAGATGGAAGCAGAGCTGACTCTCCTCAGCACCCTCACGCAGAACGGCAAAGGTCTCCACCTGGTCACCTCGGAGGTGGTCCGGGCATGCGAAGAGGGCCTGAAGGGCGTGGATGTCGGCATCTTCATGCTGCACTGTATGCACACTTCAGCAGGTCTCACCGTGAGCTGATCTGCTGCGATTGCCGGGATCGAGGGCAAGCTGACGGCGAAGGTCAATGAAAATGCCGACCCCTCGGTAAGAACAGACATGGACATGGCGTGAGCTTCTGTTATTGCCTCGTTTTCGGTCCGGCAACAAGCTGACTGGGTAGACTGGACAAGATCGTACCTGAGTCCTTCCCTTGGGAGCACACAGACGAAGGACCAGAGTGAGCTGCGCATTCCCTCGGTTGAAAGCTATAGCTGACATCACAGCGACTCGGTCTCGCACTTGAAGTCATCCCTGCTCGGTAACTCAGTCACACTGCCTATCTCAAAAGGGAGACTCGTGCTTGGTACATGGCAAGGCATATACCTTGGCGAATTCAGGCATTCAGGAGCGGGATGGGGCGGAAGAGGAAGTGGGCGTAAGGTAGTCGCTACCATCTTGTAAGCTCTCTGCTCCCTCGATGTCTCGCCAGGCTGACTAGTCAAAGGCCATAACGACAGAACGACAGTGCAAAGTCTGTCATTGATGATGCATGATCTCAGTAACACGTTCTCCTATCTCTTCCGCTTCTCCCCCTTGTCCGCCTTCTCCGCCTTCGGCTTCTTCTCCTTCGTCGGCGGAGCCGGTACCGCCGCTTCCCACTCCTTCCTCCCCTCACATTCCCACATCCCCTTCACCCAGCTCTCGCAATCTTCCTTGCTCGCGTCTGGGTGATTGAGCTGCCAGATGTTGATTGACTTGAGAATGACCTGGACGAGCGGGCCGGGCTTGATCGATAGGAGCGGGAGCAGTGTTTTACCCTTTAACGTCAGCTAACATTCTCACCGCATCTGTATCATGCCCGACAAAGACTAAGCACTCACATCAACCATCAAGGGCTTATCGATGGCCTCCTCCAGACACAGCTCCTCCACCCTCTTCGCATACCCCTTCCACAATTGCAGCTCCGCCTCTGACGCCTCTGTCCACTTTCCGTCCTTTTCCCATTGAGACAGAATCCGCTGAGCCAGCGCCCAGACGACCGAGCGCCGCCAGGGCCGCACCGCTTGGTTCTGGAGTACGACGCCGATCTCTGCTCGGTCGGTCGCGTGAGGATCCAGCAGTGTCTGGGCGACAAACAGGTTGGAGGCAGCTCGGTTGGCTTCATTGGAAAGCTACAGTAGTCAGCTGGAGCGCTTGTCATTCAAGTCAACCGGCGTCACAAAGCTCACCTTCAGTCCCTCGGCGATGACGACAGTAACAGCCGGCAACTCCTTCTTCCCCTTGACCACCTCGCCATCAAATGGCCTAAGAGCAGCTCCCAACCAGAGATGCTCTACGCCATCCACCTTCTCGCCCCATCGCCGGAGCACCTCGTCCAGCACCAACCCCATCTGGAGCGCCGACTCTCGAGGTGGATTCGTGGTCAAGCCCGGACAGGTGAATATCGAGTCATGCAAGCCGAGATCCGAGATGAGCTGAAGGCCGAGTAGAGGGGACTTTTCGATGGTTTTGGTGATTTCGATGCCTATCCGCTCTTTCGAGACTTTTGTCCGCAGTGCCGCCTATTTGATGAGCTGATTACCCTGTCTGCGATATGAATGTCGACGGGAGAGAAGCTCACCTGCACCTCCTTATCCCTCGCCGCCTCTGCTGCGCTTTCTTCCACGCGTAGCTGAAACCGCCCAGCAAAGCGTATAGTCCTCAGAACCCGGAGTGGATCATCAGAGAAGGTTTGCTTCGGTGGAAGAGGAGTCCGAGCTATCCGAGCTTCGAGGTCATCGAGTCCCTTTCCAGTGAGATCCTCGACGGTCTGCGAAGCGACATTGTAGAAGAGGGCGTTGATGGTGAGGTCTCGCCGTAATGCGTCGTCCAGAGGCGTTCCGAGTTTCTGCACAAGTCAGCTAGACCGTGACTCAACGAAACGGTGAGGCAGAGAAAGCTCACCACCTCGTTCGGTATCCTCGAGTCCGTATACGTCTCGCTTCGTAACCCCACAAAATCGCACTCCAGCCCCATGATCCTCGTCGTCCCCGTCTCGAGATGCTTGCTCTGATCTGGGTTGGCAGCGACTTTCCCGACGCTTCCGACGGCGACATCGTCATGTCTGTCCTTCAGGAAAGAGACGAAGGAATAAGCAAAGTCGAAGCCTGAAGTCAAAGGCAGGGCGATATCGAGGTCGGATGATGGGAGGTTGAGGAGCTATTGTTCAGCCTATGCTCCTGTCATTTCGAAGACGAAGGTGTCGAAGCTAGGCTGACCTTATCTCTGACCCATCCACCTGCGATCCGACACTCGACTGGTGGGTCGTAGCTCGCCGAGAAGTCATTGAGGAGCGCGCAGAACTTCTCTTCGGCGGGGTTGAGCTTGATTCGGCTGGACGAGGCCAGTGCGTTCGGCGAGGCAGACATGTTGCGGCGACAAATGGAGTTTGCGAAGAGGGAAGAGCGAGATCTAGATAGCTGGCGAGATAGGGATGTAGCTATATACCTCATCAATATGGGGTGGAGAAGTGGATGATGATGCGAAGGTGAAGCAGAAGGCTGAGTCGAGCGCTCAGACATTTCGCTTGCTGACGCGGAGCTCCACATTCCTCGAATCCACTATCCGTGCGTTGTGCACAGCCAAGAGAAGCCCAGCCCCGCTCTGCAGACGTTGGAGTTGTACTTCGGGCCCTGAACACTGAAGGAAACCATCTCGCCAGGGCTTTTCATCCGCTCCCCTATTAAGCCTCTTCGCTCCTCTTCGAATAACGCGAAGATGAACGGCGATACTCTTGCTATCACTCTTGACCGAATCAAGTTCTACGCGCGGGACGCGGTGGTTACCTTGACCCAGGTGAGCTAGCTTGTCCCATCACTCCCGCTGGGCGCCAAAACTATTAGCTGACCCCTAATAGTGTATATGCAAACCGTGAGCTACATTACCGCGCTCAATGACACGTTCTGAGAGCCGATATAGCTGACACCTGCCAGAGATGCAACCCTCAAGATAAACGGCCGGTCCTATACAATCGAAAAGCTCCTCGGCGAGGGCGGCTTCTCCTTCGTCTACCTGATCAGGGACCAGACTTCCCAGCGTCTCTTTGCGCTCAAGAAGATCCTGGTCACTTCGGGGCAGGAGGGCGTCAAGGAGGCTATGCGGGAGGTAGAGGCGTATAGGCGGTTCAGGCATAAAAACGTGATAAGGATCCTGGACAGCGCGGTTGTGCAGGACGAAGGAGGGGAGGGCAAGATAATTTATCTGTGAGTTGCCTGGGACTCGGAGAGGTCAAGAGGTACGGCGGATTCGAGATGAAGTGCTGCGCGGTGTGCGAGGCGTATGCAGGACATAAGAGCGTTAGACTCCTGCGATGGAAGACAGGCCAGGTATCGATGTCGGCGGGAAGAGCATGTGCTGATTGTTCAGATTCCTGCCTTACTACTCTCGAGGCAATTTGCAAGACGCCATGACCCAAACAAGCGTGACCGGTAACAAGATGCCCGAGAAGCGGCTGTTGGAGCTATTCCACGGAACGTGCTTGGCGTGAGTGGTCGTTCCCTCTGCAGCTCCGCCTTCATCAGAATGGTCTCACCCAGTGGGTATTGAAGCTGACCCATTAGTGTCCGCGCTATGCATCACTATCGCCTTCCATCCATCCCTATTCAGTCCTACCCGCCTAGTACCGTCGACGACATGTCACCGCTGAATCCCGGCGGACCGCCAGAAGCTGTGTTCGACGGGGACGAGGAGCTAGCTATGGGCAGCGGAAGCGGAGAGGGAAGCGAGGGAGAGGAGGTGCCGTATGCGCACCGTGATATCAAGCCTGCGTGAGTCTCACTGGCAGTATACTCATGTGGGTATAGCTAATCCAGCAGGAACATTATGATATCGGATGATGATGAGCCAATCTTGATGGACTTTGGATCTACTATAAAGTCCGTTGCTACATGTTGTCGTAATAGCACGAAGAAGCTGACCCAAACCAGAGCTCGGATACATGTTGATACCCGACAACAGGCACTCCTCGAGCAGGTCAGGCTCCCCTTTACTCCCATCACATGTCCACTTAGGGCCGAAGCTGACTATGTAGGACATAGCGGGAGAGCACTCGACTATGCCGTATCGCGCCCCCGAGCTCTTCGACGTCAAGACCGGCAAGACACTTGACGAGAAGGTTGACATCTGGGTGAGCTTTGTGTCCCTTTGCGCCAGTACAACAGAGCTCCGGCTGATAGTCCAGTCGCTAGGCTGCACGCTCTTTGCAGTCGCATACGGCCATTCACCATTCGAGACGGAGGGCGCGTCCGTCGGGATGGCGGTCATGTCGGGTCGATATCGGCATCCGGAGAATAATGGGGGGTATAGCGAGAAGGTCAAGGGGCTGATTGATGGGATGTTGGTGGTGGACCCCGAGAAAAGGCCGGACATCGACCAGGTACGTGCCGTCTTCATACTGCAGAAGGAAGTCACAAAGGTGATGGAGCGACTGTACTGACACCGCAGGTGATTGCAATGACCGAATCAGCGCTAAGAGGATCATCATAGCAGATCATTCCGGAGAGATAGGCTCATGCAATCCCAAAAACAGTCGCACCATCATACCAGCTATCACACCTCTACCATTAGCGATGCCGCCAAAACATCAGGCGAGACCACCACCGCTGTCGCCGTCTATGCCGCACCGACTGATACCCTTCTACAATGTGGATTATATGTCCCATCTCCGCCAGGCCAGCCCAGAACTCGTCTGATTGGCGCCGGCGCTCCCGTTCGCGCTGTCCATCCTCCTGCCTTTGCGCCACCGACCTGCGCTCTTCCCTCTCCCACATGCGCTGCTCCTGCCGTTCTTCCTCCATGCGGCGCCAATCCCGATCTCGCCCGTGCTGACTCTGTTGACGAGCCCGATGCTGTGTGTATTGTGTGTATTGCTGAGGGGCCGATCTCGCCTTCGACCGAGGTTGTGCGCAACCGGACCCGGAAGAGCTGTCGTCGTTGTCAGGGTACGGCTGACTTGACTGGCGACCTCTTGCTTGTCGCTGGCCCGCCCGAATGTCAGTGCCCTGCTGAGTTGCGGCCCGGACAGCGCGATATTGTCGCTGAGTCGCCAGTAGAACATCGTAAGCCGCGCGCTGATCGGGGTCTTTCAGGCACGTGTAAGCTTCTGCAGCCATCAGCCCCAACACTATCTAAGCCCTGCCCGCTAACACGCACATGTTGAAAGAAACTCACCGCCCAGTGCCTGGAATCGCTCGGTAGCGCCCGAGTCTCCCAGTCGCTTGTCAGGGTGATCCTCCTTTGCTTTCCTCCGGTAGGCTTTGCATACTTTGACACATCAGCACAGTCCCGCGGGATTCCGTACGAGGATCTCTGAGCTGGAAGACACATACCTTGCTCGGCAGTAGCATCTTCTGGGACCCCAAGCAGAGTATAATGAGTGGTCTCCGGCATGGTGAAGAAGTGTCCGGAACGAGCTGTGGAGACTGTGACAGACGGTCTGTACGGGACAAGAGGATGTCTGATGGTGATTGCGACTGCTCTTAGAAGAAGCCGGGAACCAGTAGCAATGTGCATGATGGCACACAGGCAGCGTGCCTGAGAAGTCCACACACAGGGGTAGCTTGAGTATCTGTCCTCGTGCCTCGGATCTGTGGGAAGTCAATTGATGTGGTGTGATACAGCCCGCTGCGTGTTCACTTGAATGCACGACAACCACATGAACTTCGTCGGCGCAAGATGCTCACTACAGCTAGCACAGGATGCACGCCGAAGTAGCGCTACTCAAGCACTCCAGCTCATCGACGAATGATGCACAAATCCCGTCGTCCGCCCCGTTGGATCCTTGATCTCATACGTCGCCTGATGTCGCCTCGGCGCCCCTTGTGGTCCAAGCGGCCTGGTAATCGGGACCGGACCACCCATATGTGGCAGCATAGCGCCTCCAGCGATCGGGCGCGCGGGACGTCCGGAGACGGGCGGGAAAGGGTAAGGGTGGGGGTGTTGCGGCCGGTGTCGAGGGTGCATTTGCGGGTGAGGATGGGGGCAGCCCCGGAAAGCGGGTGCGGAAGGTGCCATACCGTGTCCAAGGTGATGGGGAAGGAAGGGTTGGTCAAACATGCCGAATGGATCAAAATTTGGTATGGGCTGAGGATGTCGATGACGCTTCATCTGTCAGTCAGCGGGGAGTCCCCTCTCACGTGCGAGATCCACCATGCAGAGCTTACATTTGGACCGAATGGGAAGTCTGAGAAAGCTCCGCCGGGTCTGGGAAGACCATGCATAGGCAGCGACGCCATCATCTCCGACAGCATAGACAAGGGGTTCAGGAGATGCGGCCCATCAGGCCGAAACATCGGTGGGAACGGGAAGGTGGAGAAGCCGGTCGCGCGGAAGAAGGTGTGTGGGCGATGAGATGGGTGGGGTTGGCGGGGATATTGGGCGTACATTGGAGGAGGCCCGTGCGCTCCGCCGAAATGGTCAGTGTGGGAGTAGGGTAGTGGCGGGGAGTTGGACCTGCGCGATGACGATCGTCGGAGGTGCTCAAGCTTGGTGTCGTATTCTCGGCGGGCGTGCGGATCTTTCAGGCATTCGTACGCTTCTATGCTGCGTCAGCTGAGTGCTTGACCTGTACAAGAAGGAAGCCGAGGCAACAAGGGCAGAGAATTAGAACCTTCGGTCATTCCAGAAAACCGCGACGGGGAGACTCACCACCCAGAGCCTGAAATCGCTCTGTCGCTCCCTCATCTTCAGGATGCTTATCCGGATGACATTCTGCCGCTTTCTTGAGATACGCCTTCCGCACTGCTCTAATCAGCCCAGTCCCTGCTTTCAAGTGCTCAGCCTCTACCCGAGCCAAGAGAGGTGGAGACCGAGCGGCGAACTGACCTTCTCCGGGAGTAGCGGACTCCTCGATGTCGAGCAGAGTATAGTAAGTCTGCAGATCCTCCGTATCGCTCATCTCGTACGCTCAAGTGTCTGTGTACTGAGCATGCTATGATATCGATGTGTAAGGTAGTAATCAATATGAGAAAGGTCAAATAGAGGTAAAAGCGAGTCAGCTGAGCTGCGCGAAGGAGGCACACACGCGACACACAAAGGAGGCTTGGGCGCCCTGCCGGTCCATCCCGATTATAGGTCTCTTTCAGCGCAGACAGGGCAGAAAGCTCGTTCGTCCGCCATCGCTACGATAGCTAGCCTGCGGCAGCATCGTGTCCGCGCTGTGAGGAAGGCTGGGGAGCGGTCGGCGCTGGGTATCGTGAAAGTAGGTGCTCCAGGCTGACCGAACGTACCGAACCTTAATCAGCTTGGTGCGGCGCGGTGCCGGCACGATGCGAGGAATGTGGAGCGACTTTGGAGCTTGGTGGCACTACCATAGAGGACCGGACGATTCTTGAGCTTGGACTGTCCACTTGCTGGGTGTCGGAAGGGCATGTACTGCATTGCATTTGTATTTGACGTCTAGCTAATTGGTACAAGGTCGTCGCGTTATCTATCTATAGTCGTTACCTGCAGCTCCACATTCTCTCTACTTCTCCGTTCTCGACTCGACTTCGGCCAAACCTGGCAGATCGACACACGTGGCCGCCCGACTCCGGCCATACGTAGCAGCAGGTGTCGACCGCCCACTCCCGACCTTCTGAAGATCTTCCACCTCGAGCGTAGAAGTCCGGCTGAACGACTTCTCCTTGTCGGTGATGTCCCCCTCGCCGACCAGGGTGTTGGCGGATGAGACACTACCCTTGTGCGTCTGCATCGAGCGGTACCGGTCCTCGAGGGCGGCCTCCTCGTCGACGTCCATGGAGGAGGTGGGCTTCTCGTCTGTCGAGTGGGTAGGAGGGGAGAGGGCGGCCTCCTTGGCACGGCGAGCGCGGGCGCGGGGGTTGAGGATGAGCGCGAGGAGCATGACGAGGCCGTTCTGGACGACAACGAGGGCGAATGTGACCTTTATTGTCAGAGGCGATATCAAGGCAGGATAGGAGGGACTCACTATGGCGGGAATGTCGGCCTTTGCACGGAAGAGTAGAGACAAGATGGAGAAGATAGCACCGGTGATATCGATCGATAACAGGGTAAAGGAGATGCCGACTACCTCGCGGAGCTGGTAGATCTTGTAGAATTGCGGACTAGACATCAGCCTGATGGCTTACTTCATGGAGGAGAGAGCTCACGGTGCAGAAAGAAAGGTCCGCAACCAAGTGAGGTAGCCAAACACCTTGACGGGTACCTCTGTACCAGCTGCTCTACCCGCCTATACCGTCAGCGAGATCCCGTGCTAAGCAGTGAACAACACTCACCCTCAAGCCAAAGACTGATCCGACCTGAGCACCAGCGAGGACGGTCAAGAGCGCAACAAGGCATGCCGCCGCCTTGATCGTCGACATCTCCTTGCCGTAGTGGAGGCACTGCGACCAAGAGACGGCCGAGAAAAAGGCGAATGCTTGAGGTTGGATTTGAAGGGGGATGGCGAACTGTTGAACAATGGTGTATGGACCGAGGGCGAGCTGCGTACATGCCCAAGCACTGATACGTCAGCCATGGTCAGGTGATGGATGAGAGTGGGCTTACAGCATGAAGGCGGATGACAAGCCATGGGTCGACTTGGTCTTGTAGGACTTGTAGATCTGGGGGATGATCTGTAACAGTCAGCTACCGCTCCTCTCTCGACATAAGTAAAAGCTTACTTGTATAGATCGCAGAACAGCACCGACAGCAGCCAGGCCTTCCTCGGCTGCGGGGTTGACGCCGAACAGGGGCATTTTGGACGGCGGGGGATATAAGTTGAGATGCGATTGACTTGTCAACGACGATCAAGAAGCTTCGAGCCGGTCGAGAATTGATGATCTTCGTGGAGGAGTCGAGAGCGGGGTGGGGTAGCAGCAGGCGCAAGTCAAGTATTGGGAAGAGGAAGGCTTGAGCTGAAGTACCACGCAGTGGAGATGAGCTGAGGATCCATGACATCCAGGCCTGGCCTTATATCCTTCGACATCGGACCATCAGCATCCATCTTCGCTGCGCGAAATTGCCTTGCCAAGCCGCCGTGATAGCCAGTCAGCGCCGCAATGCGATGCCCAGAGCTGCTAGGTGAGCGATAAGATACCACTTGCATACCCCATATCGGTGGCAATTGATGGGTGAAACACGGTGTGCTGGAGGGTTCGAGACAACACGGTTGGAATCGCAATCTCTTAGCGCGTGTCTGAGGCCTCGGTTGGGTGGCTCGCCAAGCCTTGAGCCGGGACGATGAGGTCAAGCGAGTGCTTCGAGTCGGTGATGGCAGAGTATAGACACGGCGTTGCGTGCGGTCATACTGGCGAAGGAGGAATTAGCGTCATTTCAGCGATTTTACCCGTCATGATAAGCCCGCATCGTGTCTGAGACCGGTATCTTCCGACCCCGGCGTGATCGCACGATAAGACGAGTCTGCGGGAGGCGGTGTTGGGTGGATGCGATAGCGAGTAGTCACGATAATACTTCAACAAGCGTAGGGAGATCGGCGTTGCTCCAGTCTAAAATCGGTTGGCGAGAGAGGTCTTGGCAGTCTAATGGTCGATCTAGTGACGTGTAACTATGACATCGTGCACTCGATTGCAAGGTGACAGGCATCTTTTGCCGCCGGTCCAGCTGCCAAGGTAGGAATGTTCGATCACTCTGGAGCTAGGAATCATGGGCGTGCTACCAATACTGGCGACTAGTATCTTTCTGCTATCGTCCCGGGAAGATGGCTGTGAGCTATCCTATCGCGGATGGGCTTTGTCCCCTCAATCCTCGCAGCACCAATTCCACGGCTGTGCTTCGGCCTTCTTCGGTCGAAGCTTCACTTGAACCCAGCTCGCTTCGCCCCTGCAGCACCATGTATAGATGCGAATCGCTGCGAAGCTAAATGGCCAAGCTGGACCATATGCATGCTGATCTTTCGGCCGGCCGTCTAATCGATAGCGCGATAACGGCATCAATGGGCACAGCTGAAACGGAGTATTGCGGCGTTATGGTACTGAATCTGCGGGATGATTTCGGAAGCAAAGTGTATCATGGGGCTCCACAGCCAGGCACCATGCGAGGTGAAGCTGAGGGTGAGGCAGCCATAGAGAGCAACTCCACCGTCCATTTGACTCATCACCTTCATTATACCCGACGGGCAGCTGGCTCTCTGAGGCTTGAACCCCAGTACGAGTGACTCTGCCACGCTGCATGACCTCCTGAGAGCGCGTTCGCCAGAGGCGCAAGCTCTGTCCCCGAGAATGTCTGTAGCGGAATGTAAGTCCCGCCTCTGATGGCTGACGGAGCGGGCAGCTAGCTCATTCTCGCAGTCGTTGCTCATCTACGAGACCTCCCCTCGGAGTTATCTCTCATATCGCCACCTGATCTGAGTGACACCGAATCCCGGTCAGAGCTGTCGCAAGCGCTCAAAGACCTCGAGATAGCAGGTACGGTCGAGGGCCGGCATACCGTACTTCAAGCTGCGGCCCTCGTACCAGCCGAGTCTCATTGGAGTGATGCGGCGTGGGTGTGGGCAGTAGAGGATGAGCGGCTACACGGAGGGGAGAATGCTGTCCTCGGCTGGATCGCCGAGGGCCTGAAGGATGGAGTGTTTGATCGAAAGAGATGGGTGGAACGGGCGCTGGTGGATTACTCGAAGGGAGAGCGGGCGAAGAGGGCGGTCATCGCATGGGCTGTCATCGACCTAGCCGTGAGTGATAATACATGGACTACGTCATTTTGAGCTGATGTCCAGGCTTTCTTGGACATGCTAGCGGAGACTTTCCAGCAGCCCACATCGCGAATCGCCATCTGCTCCATCCTGCTTGCTGTTAGCGTGGAGCAGCATTACGAGCCTGGCACACCAGCTGAGACCACCCTCATGTATCGTATCGCCAACCATCCCATTCTCCAGCTCGTCCTCCGGTCCCTGATGTACGACACCGGCAACCACCTCTTCCCCAAGTGCATCCGCCTCCTCCTCGCTATTATCCCCTACGCACCCCTCACCCTCAACCCCCAAGTCCCCTTCCTGATGATCATCACCGGTCGGGCGATATCATGGCGGGACCGCAAATTCGTCGATGCGGATGACGCGCAGCACGATGCGGTCACTCGGACCCCTCCTCCCGCTGCGGATATCGGCTGGCAAGTTGCCAAGTCTGCCGGAGAGGAACCCATCGAGTCTACAATCGTCACCACCACCAACCGCTGCGTCACACTATGGCTCGTAGCGATGTACGGTGCCTGGCCATCCAATGTCCTCGCCTTCATCCGAGATCCCATCCCATACCTTCGCAACAAGTCCATCGAGTCCATTTATGCGGTCGACTGGGAATCGGTCTATCCTCCCGGACTGCTCGCTCAGCGGACAGCTCCTCTCCTCAAGGACTTTTCGCTCCACCCCTCCCTGGTCTACTTTACATCCGCAGCGGAACTGCAAGACGAAAAGCGGTGGGAGAAGAATGATCCATCAGAATGGCTGGCGCGGGCGCAGATGATTGCGCATATGGAGAAGACGGCGGGCGGAATGTTTGGGTTCATGGATCGTCATCAGGCCGGGCCGTCTGCAGAGGAGATTTCGGACATGATCTTGCCGAGCGAGACAAGGAGTGGGACGGCAACGCCGGGCGGGATGGGGATGTGGAATGCCGAAGAGACGGATGTGGAGCGGTTGCGGAGGGAGAATGAGAGTTTGCGGCTGGAAGCCAAGTTGACAGATAGGGTCAGGAAGCAGTTCTTGTATCGTGAGTCTACCAAACTATGCTTGAACCCAAGCCCTGACAGCTAGATATCGGACGGCTTCATGGCTATACCCTCAAATTCAATACGGAAGAATCCGAAATGAACAGCTTTGTACGCTGGATCTTACCTGTCTGACATCTATAGCTGACGCTTAGGTCAATCGCTTGAAGGAGCAAGACAAGACCATCAAGTCCCTCACTGCCGAGCTCTCGACCCATCGCGCAGAAGCGTCCGCCGCTCAGCAAAAGCATGTCAAGTGGCAAGCTCAGCTGCGGGACAAGAATACGCAGCTACGGGACGAGCGGAAGACTGTCTCTGGCGAGATGGACAAGTTGAAGGGGGACTTGGCGGATATGGAACAGGTGGTGAAGCGGCAAAAGGAGGAGCTGGCAGTGGTGAAGAACGAGTAGGTCCCCTCCCTCTTTACAGCGTGGTCTGGGCTTATACTTAGGCGTTTCAAGCTGCAAAACCAGCTTACCGAGATCGAACCGAAGATACGGCATATGGGGGACTATGAGATCCGGATGAAGCAGCTCACAGAGATGCAGCGGGTGTGGTGAGTTATTCAGCTTTTAGGTCACGGTAAATCAGCTGACATCGCAGGGATGACGATGTCCAGCGCGTCAAGGAGGCCGAGGATCAGCTCGAAGCACTCAAAGGGCGATTTTGGCAATTGGACCAGATGCTCCGCGCATGCGAAAAGGAAAAGAAGGAGCAGGCGTTGCATATACGGTGAGTCACGTACGCTGGAGAGTTGTTTCGGCTATCAGCTGATCGCTTCTAGCCGGCTAGAAACGACAGTAGCTTTGCGCGGCGAGAGTCGGCCATCATCCCCTCGGCCAAGCCGTATCCAACAATCTCGACCCGACGCATCATACTATATCGGCGTAGCGGACGAAGCGAGGAAACGGGCAGAGCAGGTCGAGAAGGAGAATCGAGAGGTGAGTCCGCTCAGCTGCACTATCTGGTTCCGATCCTCAGAAAACAAGCTGATACGTTTAGTTGCGTGAAGAACTAGAACAACTCCGGGACCAGGCCAGACGATCGCCCCAGAAGCAGAAGGAGGATAGAGCATTCATCTGGGCGGACGAGGAGAGGTCATTCCCTTATTAATGGCGACGGCTGAGATTTGTATCAGGGATTCAGATTTGGGCCAGATCTGTACGGTTCTGGTTGTTGTATGTTGATATCTGGATGCGCTGTTTCTGTCTGGTCATGGACGTGGCAGGCGTGATCTCGGACTGTCTATCGAAGTCTGGATAGATGGGAGCGGCCCATCAATCCCATCAAGCGCTGATTGATAGCTGCCCATGATAGCTGCCCATGGTTCCGGGGGATAATAGTTGACGCGACTTGTGTCTGAGACTGGACGCGACCGTCTGTTTTCTTAGCTTTTCGCCCCTCATATCGCTCATCCATCCATCAGCATGCCCCCTCGGAAAGTTCTCCCAGCATGTAAGCTTCGCAGGAGAACGTATCTTCAAGTTCATGCCAGAGACTGATATCATTAAGGCATGATCCGATACCCCGGACCACCTGGCGAACCCCTCTCCCAATCCCTCTGGAAATGCCTAGCCTGCAAGTCCAATTGGCTCGTACGAGCCAGCGTACATGGCCACATCCTCAGCGATCCTCATATCAAATGGGTTCGGATGAAATTACCGGGGACAAGACCTGTCGATCTAGCATGGCCCTGGACGGAAATCCTGGGGAGAGACGCAGGGATTAGGGCATTTTGGGATCGGGATGGCGAGGTTCGTTTAATATGGCTGAAGGTCAGTCCTGAACGCCTGGCCTGTATTCAATGTGAGCTGATTCTAGGAGGACGGGAGAATAATGGATGGACCGCGGCGGGGTTACTTTGTGGGCAGGGGAAGATTATGGCGTGCATGTGCCTCCGCAGAATGAGGAGTACTGAGACTGAGATGCCGGATCATATCTAAGCTTTAGTCACTACAGTAACTGCGTTCTTGCGCTTAGCCGATTTTTGACATCGCTTGCTAGCATTCACGGGGATATGGCTAACACCTAGAGGGCGCCTGCTCAGAGCGCTTGTCAGAGGGCCGCCGCAGCTCCAAGGAATGTGTTGCTCGGCCAAGGCCGAGCCGGTCTCGGGCCGTGACTAGCCGGTGCTTGCCGGAGTAGTACCGTTCGAAGCTCCTCAGCAGGGTCTTTCCTGGTCTTTCACCTTCACTCTCATCTTTATTTACGCGAATATACTCAGCTCCTATCCATAATTCACAAGATGTTCAAGATTGACGAAATCTTCAGCGTAGCAGGCAAGGTGAAGTGCTCGTTCTACGGAGGTGGACAAAGCTGACGGTGCCAGGTGGTCGTCGTTACTGGCGGAGGGACTGGTCTCGGCAAGGGTGAGCTGTAATGCCCCCTGAGCGATACAGGCCAGCAGCTGATCATGTAGCCATTGCCGCTGGGTACTATGAGAACGGCGCCAAGGTATACATCACCGGCCGGCGGAAGGAGGTGCTGGACGCTACAGCGGAGGAGCTCAAGAAGCTCGGCGGGTCGGGCAGCATCGTCACGTACGCCTCTTGGACTTCTGGGCCTTCGGACAGGTGCTGATATGGTAGGCTTCAAGGAGACGTGGCGACCAAGGAAGGCTGCACCAAGATTGCCGACGCGATCAAGGAGAAGGAAAGCAAATTGGACGTGCTTGTCAACTGTGCGGGAGTTGGGAATGCCTACAAGAAGCCGGCTCATCCGGATGACCGTAAGCTGCCCATTCCCTCATGTTAGATTAGCTGGGCAACGAGCTGATGATCACAGAGGATGCCCTTCAGGAGCAGCTCCAGGCAGTGGACGAGTATGTTAGATCCGGACTTGACATGTCACAGAAGTGCCGGGATCCAGAGCTGAATCCCTCAGTGTCGACTTCAACCAGCTCAACTCGATCAATGTCAACGGTAGGTCGATATTGGGGATGGTTCCTCGTCTCACACCTGCTGAAGGATCCTAGGCGTCTTCTTCCTCACCGCCGCCCTTGTGCCTCTTCTACGCAAGTCAGAGAACCCTAGCGTGATCATCATCGCGTCCATCGCGGGACTGGCGAATCAGCGAGCCACCGGATCGATCATGTATGGTACGACCAAGGTCAGTTGCCCGCGTGCCTCGGCATCGCGCAGAGTTAATGGTTTCAGGCTGCAGCCATCCACCTAGGCACACTCCTGGCGGGGCGTCTATCCCCGTAAGTCTCGAACCAACTGGCTGTGACCTTTGACTGACCTTCAAGATTCAAGATCCGCGTGAACACTATCTGCCCAGGTATCTTCCCTACCGAGATGACCGGTGATGTCGGCGGGAGCGGTATGAACGACATGTCGACTCGAGCGTCCCTACGAGCTCCGTTGAGTACGTCAGCCTCTTGCAGCTTGGACGACTAGACGTCTACTTCCGCTTAGGTAGTGAGCTGACACCGCAGAACGTGGCGGAGAGCCGCAGGAGATCGTCGGCCCCATCCTTCTGCTCAGCAGCAAAGCTGGCGGATACATGCACGGCACGCACTTTACGGTCGATGGTGGACGTCTGATGGTGAGCTCTTAGGAACCTGGCCATTTCGCATCTCAGCTGACGCATCGAGGCGGCCGGTATCAACGACGGTATTGCCCAGCCGGCCGAGACGAACACGTATGACCAGTTCTAGAGCTGCAACTCTTAAGACCGCCCCCGAGATGATTGTAACTAGCACAGATGTATAGGGATTCTTGTCATAGCTCGCTCCTGTGTACGGCGCAGACGAGCGTCACCGCGCACCGGATGTGGTACCGAATGTGGTCTCAGCGCCAGCGAGCCCCGTCACGCAGAAGGCGCCCCACTGCAGCAGCTGATGAAACGCGTTACGGCATGGACAGCGAGCAGCTGCTCTGCCAAGCAGAGATCGACGCTTTCGGGATCTCTTCCCTCTATACCTCGACCACCTTTATAAAACTGTCCGACTACCAGGCTCCAGGGCTGCGGCTACAGAGGCTGGGTATAGCTCCATCAAGTCGACTGAGTCAGCAATGAGTGACGGCCTCAACAAGCTAGCGACGGCGTTGACCATCTCGCCAATCACCTACCTGTTTAAGGCCTTCCGAGTTTTGGGTCTTCGCTCATTCGATGTGGAAGGCAGGGAGATACTGCTCAAAGCGCTGGAAGAGCCCTCAGCCAGGACCGGAAGCGGAGTGACAGTCAGAGATGGAGAAAAGGGGGAATTACGGAGACTACTGGGCAGTGAGGATGGTGCGGAGGGGCGACAACAAAGAAGGGGGATCGTGACAAGTGAGTGGACTAGCCTATGTGATCGAGGAAGACGAAGCTCGGGATGCGTCCGCCACGCGAGCTTGCGCAACTAAACATCGAGCTTTTGTTGTCTTCTGGGTATGCGAAAGCGGTCTAACGGCGCAGTATCGAACCACAACTCAGTTGTTGACGACCCCTTGGTGAAGCCCCCCTTCGAGCTTTTCAACACAAGAGTTTTGCTTACACGAATTAGATATGGTCAATCCTCCCCACTACTAACTACTTCCCATTTGCTTCACCAACTTTCGTATCTAGGAATAACAGGTGGACACTAGGCGGTAAGTGTCTACTCCCTTTTCTCCGCATCGATCTCTCCCCTTGTTACTGTATGAGGTTCATCTGCTGGTCTAGATTGCCATCCTATCTGCCTTACGATCGGGCTTTAGCTGACATTCATAGCATCAGACATCATGTTCACCAAACCTCTGCACCGGAAATTCTTCACCGCCGGTCAAGTCATCGAGACACATAGAGGCAAAGGAGTCTTCCAACCAGCGATTGACCAAGCAGTCAAGCTGTTACAGCAGGGTGAATGGGTACGTCGCCGCCTTCATGGACCCGGAGCTAAGGCTAACGTATCTCAGATACACATTTTCCCGGAAGGTAGGGTGAACCAGCCCAAGTTTAATCCCGAGGGCGGGTTGTTCCGATTCAAATGGGGAGTCGGGCGGATCATCATGGATAGTAAGATCATGCCCGAGATCATCCCAATATGGATCTCAGGTGAGTTGCTCTCGCAACCACACAAGTGATGGAGGCTGAACGTCAGGGTGCGACCAGATCATGAATGAATATCGAGGCTTCCCTCGGCCTATTCCTCGTCCGGGCGGTCGTGTCTCTATGACGATCGGCGAGCCTATCACTCACAAGATCCAGCCGCTCGTCGATCGGTGGAGGGAGCTTGCAGCGGAGGAGAAGGGGACGCTGGGCGTGGGCGGAGATTGGCATCCCGACGAGAAGGACGCTGGAGGTCTGGACCATGGCGGGAGGTTACAGGAGGATAGCAGGCAGCGGGAGGTCCGAGGTAGTGGTCAGCTGGCGCAAGGACGGGAGGAAGAGGTCAGGAAGCAGATCGTGGGAATATTACAAGAGGAGGTGAGGAAGTTGGGCGAGAGAGTGGAGAGGAAAGAAGGAAGATTTGAGAGGGGTGAGTGGACCCAGTCGAGAAAGATGAGCGAGCGGGATGAGGATATTAGACAGGTATGAGAGCGATCAATATCCAGCGGGTAGATCAGTAGATGTGACCTTTGCACGGGAACGTTAGCCATCGCCAGTGAATACCTGAAGCTCTTTTAGCCTGGACGAACTATATAGGTTTTGCATGCCTCCTTGGGACGGTACAATTTCTCCCTCTAGGCGGGGCGGTATGACTTGGCCAGATACACGATGATCGATACGACGAGCGAGTGGTGGGCACCTCATCGACCGTATTTCTGTAGCTCCCATTGCCGGCTACGGTTGTCAGTCATATTCCTGCGCCTCTGAGCAGACAGTCGCAAACTCACTTATCGAGGGGGCAGACTGATCATGTCAGCTGTGGTTTCTGTAACAATCTCCTAGCGGAATCAACTCACCGTGTCGGGTCTTGAGCCAGCGGGAGATGCAGTGGAAGTGGAAGGCGTGCTATTCAGGTCAGGTACAGGTCCAGTTTGTCTGGTAAAGGGAAAGAGAGCAGAGGCGACGAAAGCGGCGACGTACGTTGCAGATACCCCATGCTACCGTGCATCCTGGAGCTATCAGCTGTGCCACTATGATCTGGTCCATCAGGACAGATCAGCTCACCTTCGCCGTCCGCGCCCAAGTTTGCCTGACATTCGATACCTGCTTGATCAGCTTCCACTTCGCTCGAGCAATTCGCAATCTCGCCAGAGCAGCTGACTGAAACTTCGCTCTCCCGTGCATGGGGAAGCTTACTCGATCCGCCCGCTTCCTTCTCCGAATACAATGAGGAGGCAGGATCAAGGCTCGGAGGACTCACAAAGATCCATGATGTGGTTCCTGCAGATGGCGCAATTGTCGACAACGATATCTGCATCGTGTCAGCTATGCCTTCCACGAGCTCGGCCGAGGACGTGCTGAGCTAGCGGAGCTAGACTCACCCCAAGCCCAGAGAGCGACGGCGTTCCACTGAACTCATCAGCTCGATACTCTAGCCAGACAGGGGAGCGTTTGAGTGAGCTCACCTTCTTCACTTCGAATCGAGGCTTCTTGTCTCCGGTAGTCGCCACCTTGCTTTCTGCTGCAGATGTGCTGTCGATCTCCATGTCTGCCATATTGTCTGGGTGGGTCGAGCGGAGGTGGACGAGTGGATGATGGATAATGAGAAGGCAACACAAGGTAGAAGTGTGATATGTACGAAACGAGGAATGAGGAGGAGGTGCGAAGGGGAGAACAACGTGATCGAGATCCGAGACGTGACTGAACTTCTTCGGTCAATGCCGTCACAACAATGAGGCTTCGGCGAGAAGCGCTAGTTTGCCCGTACAGTGCCCGAGCGCGTCCGCAGCTCGAAGAGGAACGGTCAGGAACAGGTCTCTATACATATAGTAGTTATAAGGCGAATAATGAGTCTTCTCATCTAGATATCCCCGAAGCGGCACATGGTCATCGCTCGATACCACCGGCGTAGCTTTGTCCTCGCCTACTCCTTGTGGATCTCGATACCGGGCCGAGCACCGAGCGCTTGCTTGATGTAGCCGTACATGATGAATTGGGAGCTGACCAGACCGGCAGTCATGACTGGACCATCAGCATAACTTCTCTCCGAATCCGGCTCCTGGCGATTGTGTTTCGATAGTGGGGAACGTAGCCATAAGTCTTAGAGGGAGCCTGAAGCGTAGGAATGTGAGCTTACTCATTCTTGGTCCGAGACCAGCAAAGAGACCCTTGACACCTGCCTCTTTACCGAGGATGAGCAACCGGTTGACCATCGATCCCTTGGGCCCGTGACCCTTGTTGATTTGGGAGAGAAGGGTGTCGGCGGGCTTATACTATCAGCTGATGTCCCTATTGATCGCGCAATATGGAAGCAGAGAATAAAGCCAACGTGAGACAAGATGGCAGCGGCGAAACCGGCGACGATACCGCTCGACAAAGTGATACCGAAGTTTGACACAGGCGACAAGGACTCCTTCTGCTCAGGTGTCATCTGGTTGTAGATGAGTTCGGTACATCGCTCGTTGACCGTGAATTGACCTGGATGTCAGCTGAGCCAACTGGAGTTGACAAAGCAGACTTACCGATAGCGTATGGGACCTGCTTGCAGAGGATAGGGATGAACCCAGCGTAGAGAGACGAGAAGCCTTCTGTTGATGCGATCTTCGTCAGACCAGACACGAGGCCGGTAGCGTACTGCCCGATCAGCGCTTTCTGCGACACACTATGAGCCATCAAAGACTCACTTTGGGGTCAGAGACTAGTCGAATACGTGTGGCTTCGAGCGGGGTTAGGAGGATATCTGCGAAGAATCTATCGTATGAGCTATCTGCCCAGAGGCGACTGTCCAAGGAGACCGGCAAGCTCACTCTGCGATAGCAGCACCCCCGAGGTAGATAGCCGTCCTGTTCCGCACAGCGGCCTCTTGGCTCCCGGACGCTTCCACCAGGTACTTCTTCTATGTCTCGTCAGCTCAGCGTGCCTCGGTCTTGCACTCAATTTGGTGCCATCACATGGAAGCCACCAAGGAGTGACCCGAGACCAAGACTCACAGCCGCTTCGTATCCTGCGAACTTGGCTCCTCCTTGGAACAGATATCCAACTGCGGTAGGACCGAAGCCAGTCAAGAGACCTTTTGTACCCTCGGCAGCGACAATTTTCCTGCCAGCGACCAGAAGCGAATTGCCCTTCAACGCAGGGTCAATCTGGATACGGGTCTTGACCACGTCGATAGCTGCTTATCAGCTACTGAGTCAATCTGCCGGTGCTAGCAGATATGGGAGTCACATACGAGTCATGCCTCCGTGCGAGCTATGGGTATCAGCTACTTCCGCCATCGGCCGGTATGAACAAGCTCACATGGTGCAGCATAGCGCTCCAGCAGCAAAGAAGATAGAGTAGTCTTTTGCGTTGAAGTTGGGCGTCAGCGGACCATTCGTGTACGCCTGGGCCGTCTCTTTTGCTTTTTGCGCTGCCATTATGACTGATATCGCTCAAGAATGAGATACTGCTGACGGGAGAAGAGCGAAGAGCGAGTCTAGGGGAGAAAGATAGAAGTCGAGTTGACTTTGTCGCTTTGTAAATAGCACGCGCATTCTCGATGACGTATCTCAGAAGAAGGCGGCCGTGCCTGGCGCAAGGAATGGGGAGCTGACAAAAGATGGTTGACCAAGTCATGCATGTATGCAGCGAGGATAGAATAGCAGGCAAGCTCATTGCAGTGTGCGGGCGCGTGGTACATGTTCAACATTGGGATGAAAGCTGAAGAAGTTCAAACTGGCGGAGTAGACAGGTTCGAGATGTTTCGGGTCTCGCCATGCGGAGTAAGGCGGATGAATTTGAGCTAGAGATCAGAAGCATGGCGTCTCGGCGCAGGGCTAGGACGTAAGTGACGTGCGTGACATGCTACATAGTATGCGCGGCACCAGACAGGTCGGCGACCAAGAGCATCATGAAGAGTCGTCGTTGGATTGAAGCACCTTAGTAAGACAGCTTGGAAGACACTCCAGGTATACTCGAGACTGTACAAAGCTCTGCATCCCCTTGCCTTGTTCAGTGCGCACCAGCACACCGAGCTTCTGCCAGAGAAACAAATCACACGCCCAAGCGCACCCCGAAAATATCGACCGATCGAGTCCGTACGAGCGGCCGCGCGCAAATCATCGACCGTACTTTTGCAGTTCCCATTGCGTGCTAAATGGTCAGCGGCTTCCTCGAATCCCATACCAGGATAGCTCACTTGTCAAGAGGACACGCTATATGATCAGCGGCAGCTCCAGTCACGATCATCATGACCACTTACTATGATGCGACTTGAGCCAGTGAGAGATACAGTGGAAGTGGAAGGCGTGCTGGACGACGTCAGCTATACCGTCCACCGAGAACAGGGATGGTTATCTGAGTAGATGAGACGTACGTTACACATGCCCCATGCGACGGTGCAGTCTACAGGATCAGCTCGTGCTCCCGTCTGACCGCCAACCGCTCGGGACAAGAAAGCTGACTCACCCTCGGTGTTTTGGTTCGCCAGACACTCCAGGCCTAAATGATCAGCTTAACTCTCTAGCGGGAACAGTTCCCCTCGGACCGCACGACCGACATGGCAGGTCTCCATCTCGCAGGTACCCTACTGTACAGTGCAGACTCACACAGGTCCATCACATGCGACTTGCAAATGGCGCAGTTGTCGACAACGATGTCTGTTCCACCTCAGCTCACTGCTCGAGGTCGTTAATCCACGCTAACGAGAAGTACTCACCCCAAGTCCACAATGCCACCGCATTCCACTATATCCATCAGTACCCTCGCCGCATCAATTAGGTCAGGCGAAATTTCGACATACCTTCTTTACTTCCAGCTTCTTCGCATTCGGGTCAATCTTCCTAGCTGCCGGACGCTCCTTCTTCACCGTCACCTTTGCGGCGGTGCTCGTCTCCGCGGGCGGGTCGATGTCCATTTCACTCTCCATCGTAGATAGAGGTGCTGGGAGAGAGACAAAAGGCGAAAGGGAAAGAGTAGCGACTGCATTTCAAGATCAACGCGTTGGATTCCGATGCCGTAATCGATACCCGACGTGAAGTGGAGGTGGGCCACTCGAAAGCTTGAGATGGGTGCGGTGATGAGTGGGTGGGTGTGGCGTGCTGAGAACGAGTCTGATAGAAGGCAACAGTTGAGAGAGGATGCGGTCACGCTGGACTGAGCTAAATGATAGGATTGGGGGGTAGTTCAGAAGATCTAGTAAAGAGGGGCCGGGAGCGCACAGCTGCAGCGTGGGATACTATGATCAGCGATATACCCGCCAGCATGCAACCTCGGACAGGTCGTGGCTGTCTGAGGTTCTCGAATCCAAGTGTATAAGCAGAAGCAGACTCTTCAATGATGCAGACAAGGTCTGTGCAATTGGCAGTATATATAGTCCAGATGTCTACTTACCAACGGTAAGGTGGCGGCGCGGTAAGTGAGCGGTAAGCTCCAGCCGAGTCGATAAGGCGACGATAAGTCGCTGATGCTGGACAAAGAGGAGGAAGGTGGCATGGATAATGGTCACTCCCGACTGTGTGGGCCTGATAGGAAATGATTGTAGTAGACCTAGAGGGGCGACTGCGAGTGGGTGGCGGCTAGGCTGAGGGAACAGATTATGTAGGCTGCTGTTGCTAGCGATGGCCTGCGCATGGATAGTGATAGGGCCAGTAGAGTAGAGAGATGTGGATGAGTGGGTGAGTAAATGGTACCGTGTACTGGACTGGGAAGGATCTCGAGAAGGGCTAGTCTCTGTTGACTAATTGGATGATGGGCTTTGGGGTTACTCTGTATCGTTGTATGAAGGTCAGTACAAATAAGATCTTTGTCCTTGGGGCACATTATCCTGCAAGGCACGTGCTATATATGCTCCTGTGCCTCGCCCTCCTTGTCGTCTGAGGACGTGCTAGGACGTGCTAGGACGAGCTAGGACGAGCTAGGACGAGCTAGGACGAGCTAGGACGAGCTAGGACGAGCTAGGACGAGCTAGGACGAGCTAGGACGAGCTAGGACGAGCTAGGACGAGCTAGGACGAGCTAGGACGAGCTCGGACGCGTTGAGACGCGCACGACCTATGACACGTTGAGACGTGCTTGGACGAGCTGAGACGAGCTCGCATCTGCAGAGGTGCATCATGCCGTCGAGGCCTCATTCATCCAACCCCAGTCCCTTCACGTCCTCCGCCAAGACACCCACCCCCGACTCCTTCCTCTGTAGCTCAACCCTCGCAGCGCTTCTTGTCCTCTTAAACCCATACCCCGCCGGTAGTCCACCCGGAGTAAACACATCCCCCTCCCCTTCTTCCGTCTTGACCTGGTCACCCATCGTTGCCGCCCGCTTCGGCGTGGCTAGTTTCCGCTTGGACGTGGATCCGTTCCTCGACCGGGTCGGCGTTGGCGCTGGCGAGTCGAGACCCATTCCCGGTTCTTTGACTGGCGTGCGCCATGCTTGCGCCGAGCCCTCTCCCACTTCTTCGAGCTTGACCAGATCCTCCCCTTCTTCCGCCTTGATCGGCGTTCCAATCTCCGACATGACCGTCCCCTTCTTTGGAGTCTTCTTTGGGGTCGACCCCGCTCCGCTCCCCTTGGCGCCTTTCGAGACAGTAGCGTCCGGTAATTCCAGGGCAAACATGACCGCCTGGGCCCATCCGCCCATGGGACCCCATTTGTCCAGGAGGAACTCTTGGACTTCATCGTACAGTGCTTTGGACATGGGTTTGTTTTTCAGGCGAGAGGGGAAGAGGGGATGTCGAGCGGCGATGGCGGAGAGGTGGGTATCGATGGGGATAAGGTGGGGCTGTCAATCAGCACCGTCATCAAAGAGGATGAGCAAGACGCACCTGGTCAAGACACATCAACATCACACAGTCTGCGACTTTGCGTCCCACTCCTTTCAGGCCGATCAGCTTCTCCCTGACGACGTCAACTTCTCCACCTCGCCATCCTGCCAATCCCCGCTCGATATCTCCAGGTCCATCTCCAAATTCCGTCCGCAAGGTAGCCAGGCTGGACTCGATGAATCCCGCTCGATATCCAAAGCCGATATCCCGAAGTGTCTGTTCCAATACGACAGGAAGGAGGTGCGGTGCAGGAAAGAGGTGGTAGGTTGTGGTAGTGGGAACGTCGGAGTCGGCTGTTGGCGGCGGTGTGGAGGGTCCAGCGGCGGGCGGAGCGTCGTGTGCGGGATCAGGCAGAGTGAGCAGAGGAGGCGAGAAGTGCGTTCCGAGACGGTGCATCAGACCCGCTATCCGTGGTATATGGTTGTTTGTGGACGTGATGAATCTACAAGCGCTCAGTGACCCTTACAGACATCGTAACGAAGGGGACCCACGCTATCAAGCACTCCCATGGATCCTGCCTCAAGAGCCTCACTCCCCGCGCTCTCCCCCCCTCCCCGACCTTCATCCCCTCATATGCCATCTCCAGCCTCCCAAACATGTTCGGATCCCGCTCCCTCCATTCGGCGTACATCGCTTCAAGCGAGGGGTACTTGTCCAGGTGAAAGTAGTCTCTCAGCCATTTCTCCGTCACGCCGCCTCTTCTATCCAGCTCATCCTGTGTCTCCTCTGGGTATATGGCGGTGTAGTAAACCCTTGAAGTGGTCTGGCGTAGACAGACGACCCTGGGCGGGTCGAGGAGCGCGCGCGAGAACTCCTCAGTTGGGATCTCTTTCGCGGGGGTGTCCAATTCTGCCTTCACCGGGACTTCAGCGGGGAGGGCAGATGAGGTGAGGTCTGTAGTAGCCGGTACAGCTTCAGGCAGCAGCTGATGCCGGTGCCATAGGAACGATTGACCGATAGGAAGTGTATTGGCGAGGGTGAGATTTGAGGGGGAGATGGGGAATGAGGACCAGCCGGAGGGGAAGGGTGGGCGGTGGCGGGTGATGCTTGACATGGCTCGTGATATCTGGCGGATATAAAGGAGGCGAGCGATGCGGAGTTGCGGGAGCATCCACCCTATAGCTAGGGGTGGATGGAGCGAAGTTCGAGTTGCAGGTGGAGGTCTAGCCGGTGTGGGGCACCGCTTCACCAAGCGTATCCATCTCTTACACTCAAATCAATTTCAGGCTTTACCTTGGCTACGTGCATGCATAGACTTCACCTGTATACGTAGGGATGGCTGCGTACCTACCTCCGACCGGATTAACGAAGTCAGGGCATGAGATGTACTATTGGATGGATAGCAAAGACCAGAATGAGAACAGATTTGCCACCTGTCGCAACAAGACCACACACGAAATTCATGGGTATCCTCAAATCGGGTATGATATAGGTAGCTCTTCCGTGTATACACTCAATCTTCTCTCTTTCTACTGCCTTTCCTCGCTCTTATCCTCATTCGCTTCACGACGCTTAAACGAGGTAGCTGAGCGCAATGACCAGGTAGAGCGCCATCACTACACTTGTCAGCTTGTCTCTTGGCTCACACCCTTCGATTACCAATCCACTCACACATCACACCCTCCATGTAGTTCGCGCGACCGTCCTGCAGAAGGAGGTTGACGAGCATGACAGACACAAACAGAGTGATCGTCTCAAAGTTGGCCTGGGAGGTCAGCCGTCTTCGAACCATTGCACAACCCAGGTATCGGTAACATACGAAGAAAAGTGTCAGGTCTCGCCCCAGAGGCCAGGCGATGAGAACGAGGAGGGGGATCATCCCGGCAGCGATCTGGATCGAGCTTCCAACAGCAACTGTCAAGGTCAGAATCTGATTTTTGTCATATCTCCTCCGTCTCTTGATGGATTTTCGAGATCTCTTCGATGGGAAAGCGTCTGGACAGCGTTCCCGACGTCTGGAGGATGTCTAGACCACGTTTAAGGTCAGAATCTGATTTTTGTCGTATCTCCTCCATCTCTTGATGGATTTTCGAGATCTCTTTGAGGGGATGCGTCTGGGAAGCGTTCCCGACGTCTGGAGGGAGTCTAGAACGCGTTAAAAGCACTCACCGCCGATCGTAAGCTCCATTTTCTTCGATTACGTAAGCAAAAAATAATGGAGCAAACAATAGGTGGTAAAGGCAACATGTGGTGAAGTAGGAATCAAACTCACCCCCTTGCAGGCCATCCAGACACTGGTGACGTGCTCCGCGGCGTTCCCGACCAAAGGCAAGAGAATGAGCCCGATGAATCGCTTGGGGATCTTCCACTGCTGAGCTGTCTCGTCGATACTGCCCACGAGCACGTCGGCGGCGAAAGCAGTGATGACGGTGATGATGCACAGCCAGACACCGGACGAGATGGGGTCCATGTCGGGGACTTCCTCCTCCTCGCCCTCGGCGACGTCGGCCTCGAAGAGCTGCGAGTGGGTGCGGAGCTGGAAGATGAGGTAGCCGATGTAAGTGAGGAGAAGGATGATGGAGGTTCCGCGCGAGAGCATGAGGAGGCCCTTGAGGGAGGCGTCGGGCGGGTTGGGGGCGCCGCTGCCGTCCTTGAGGGACTTGAAGAGGTCGGCAACACCGTTAAGGCTGTCGACTTCTGACGCGTGGTCTGAGAGTAAGCAGGATTTCGGGCAGGAGAGCTGAGTGTCATTTACAGGCAGCGGGCAGGATGAGGGTGATGCAGGCCAAAGTCAACAAGCTCGAGCTGGCCTGAGCGGCAGTCATCTGGAAAGTCGCCTCGTAGAAGTAGAATCCAGATCTAAGGTGTCAGCAAGGCCCATGGACTCAGACTTAGACGACACGGCGACTCACGCGAAGAAGCTCATACCCAAAACGAGCAGGAGGTTGGACAGGACCGACCCAAGGAGGGACATCTGGACCAAACGAAGCTGGTCTGCTATGTCAGCAATGTCCGCTGTCGTGGACAGATTATCTGCACGACCACACTCACTCTGCATGAGGGCTGCAATAGCGACGATAAGCTCAACAGCGTTACCGAAGCTGCGCACGTGTGAGCTATGCGGTTGATACGATCCTGGCAACTCACGTCGCGTTGAGCAGACCACCAAGAGTCTGACCGAGCTTCATCGACAGCTGCTCAGTGGCATCTCCGAGGAGCTGAGAGGTCAACATAAACCCCCATAAACCGAAAGGGGTATCGGAAATGCCTCACTTTGGCAAGCGGGATGATAGCCATGAAGGACATGGTGAATCGGAGAGCCGCAGACCAGTGAAGAAGGTCGGCTGAGCAATTAGCAGGTGGTCCTTTCCATCTCGATATTGAAACGCACCGACGAAGGCGAGCGGGATGAAGACCACAAGGACGTTCAACCACGACCCCAAAAGGAGGTACCGGGTCGACCCAATGGGGTCAAACTTCTTGTTTCCGCTGGATTGGCCATTGCGGCCGTTGCCCAACAGAGGGGCGTTTTCGTTGTTGTTCGGCATGCTGTTTCAGGCCTTGAGGAAGTCGATATGTGATATGTGCTTTTCTAGCAGTCAGAGAGGTAACAAGAGCGGAAGGGCTGGTCGAATGAAAGCCCATGCTGCAGCGAGGGTTTGCATCATCATACCGATCCATGACGTAACCAGCCCAAGTCCCCCGGAACCACCACTCTGCTGATGACGCACGGAACAACCTGCCGGGTGAGAGCGGAACGGAGGTAAAAAGTTCGGAAACGAAACTCAGATTCAAGGTCCACCGCGAAGCGATCTATAGCCATCTCTCCGTGGATAACAACAGCGATACCACCTGATCGCACCAGTCGTATAGCTCAACCACTATTCTATCCGCCTGGAATCGCTCCTGCAAGCCCCGTCGAAAAAGACCGGAGTCGATACGACCGCCCGATCTCGCGCTGGTCAATAGCCGGTCACCGATCTCGTCCTTGGTCGACAGGTCCCCGAAACCCAACCTCTTCATCTGTACATCTATCGTCTAAAATCGCTCTCCATCCATAGCGATTGACATCCATCATCGCCGATATGTCAGCGCAGATTGAGGAGCTCTCCGAGCCCAAGCAGGAGCTGGTGAACGGCACCGCCGATGCCGCCGAGCCAACTGCCACTGCCGCAGATGGAGATGGAGATGTAGAGCAGGAGCAGCCCGTCATGCGTAAGTCCATATACAACAACCTATCTGTCGCTGAACAGATGAACTAATCACAGCAGTGTCACCCGTCACCATCCGCCTACCCTCTCCAAGCCACTCCCGCACGCTGCCTAAGAAAGCAAGCAAGGACGAGGTCTTCCACACCATTGACCTCACTCCCCAGCAGCACGAGACGGTCCAGGAGCTCAAATTCGCCATCAACGAGTGGGTCGGCGGGTACTGGCTTGGCCCGTATTCGCTGCGCCTACCATCGGCAAAGCCTGCTGTCAACGGCGATGAGGCAGACGCTGCGCCGAAGGTCAAGGAGGGAGTAGACGTACGGGCCGGCGAGAAGCTCAGCGAATGGTTGGAGATCGGGGACGTATTTGCACACCTTGGCAAAGGCGAGCAGCGAGTGCTTGAGGTCGTCAGAGGTGAGTCCGCCAAAGCTCAGAGCTGATGTAGAACCCTACTCGGACTTTACGGCTCGTCAATCCGTTCTCCGACTCGTCGAGCTCATCGCTCCGGCAGGCACCTCCGCTCACACCCTCTCTGCCCCCTTCGGTCTCATCCCCGGCGCTACCATTTTCGAAACCGTTCGAGATGGCACAGCGACCTCGTCGTCCGAGCCCATCTACCAGGAGGTCGAGGTTACCGTGCCGTCAGGACGCAAGGGCAAGGCAGGGAAGAAGGAGGTTATCAAGGTCAAGCGTGACGTCGCTCAGGACACCACCAACCCCTTCGCCGACTGGAAGCCTGAATGGGAGACGAGCGAGTATTCCAAGCTCGCTCTCTCCAGTCCGCCGATCGACGTCCAGCCGTCGCTCCGGGCGGTCCAGGTCAGCCCGTTCAACCCACCATCCCCGTACCTCCGCCAACAGGGACATCAGCTTTACCTCCAGGTCACTTTGCTGGAAGGCGAGACCCTCACTCTCGTCTGCACTGCGCGAGGGTGGTACGTCTCCAAATCCAACGTCAACACCTTTGACCCTACACCACGCTCGGAAATTACCCACTCCCTCATCGATCTCATCCACTCTCTCTCCCCCTTGTTCTCAGAACGGATCTCTCTCCTCCAACCGCTGAGCACTACCCCACCGCCCTTTGAGCCTATTTCTACCGTCCCCGTACCTCAAACGGAACCAGCCTACTCTTTCCTGGCTCCTATTCCAAAACCCGCCGCCTCTGCCGACGTCCTCCGCACACAGCTTGCGTACCTTCATACCGGCGCAAGTACGGCGGACGCGCTCGACTCTGCTCGCGATTGGAACGAGGAGTTCCAGGGGATCAAGGAGCTGCAGCGGGAGAGTATTCAGGAGAGGGTACTGCGGGAGAAGATGGCGCAAAAGACATGGGCAGAGTTCACACAGGCCTCGATACGTGCCGTCTTGGCTATCTCTGTGAGTACTAGCATTGGCTGGGCTGACTTTAGCGTGGCGATATTCCCGCTTTGAACCCCAACGAAAACCCCCGATGCCATATGTGGCTCATGTCCAACATCTTTATCACTCGCGCTGTCGACTGCATCGATATTTACCAACATCTCGGCGGAGACGCTGCCGCGTGGGTATCGCATGCCAAGGACGCGGCGGGTGTCAAGCTGCTGAACAAGGTGGATGTGGACGGTGTGCATCTCCTCGGACACACGGTGGTGGATTGGGGAGGAGAGCGATGGGTCTGCCAGACCATGCTGCCTGGGATCTTTTCCCGGCGGATAGGCGACGAGGAGGCCAAGGAGGCCGAGAAGAAGCCGGAGGTGAAGGAGGATGGGGAGAAGGAGGACTGGGTCAAGGTTCAGGACTCGCCAAAATCTGCCAAGACCGAGCCCAAGGAGGAGGGTGCCGAGAAGGAGGAGGAACTCCCAGAGAACCCTCTGATTATCTACGGTGTCGACTCGGAACGCTCGACCGTCCTTCATTGGGAAGAACCTACGCACAAGGTCATGTCCAAGCTCGCATCGGCTTTCAAGCTCGCCGAGCACAAAGTCACCGACGGTCAGGGCGTCGAGCGCGACTTTTTCGCTTCGAGCGAAGTCAAGGCGTTGCGCGGTACGGACGGGCGGCGATACCTCCTCGATCTGCCCCGGCTTATGCCGGTAGATGTGGAATGGTTGGAGAAAGACTATGAGGGGAAGCTCGCGGGGCCAGAAAAGGAGGTTGAGGGAGAGAAATATCCGCATCGGATGGCTTTGTTGCGTCCGGAGCTGGTCGAGCAGTTCTGGGAGAGCGAGCTCAAGCGGTGGGCTAGGAGCTATGCGCAGCAGCAGCAGGCCAAGGCGGACAAGGATAAGGTGGTGGATGAGAAGCCTACCGAGGCTGAAGCCGAGACCTCTGAGGATGTCGACATGGAGGCCAAGGAGGTCGAGGGGTCACCGGCGGCCGAGGCTGCCGCTGCGCAAAAGGCCGAGGAGGACAAGCCTGTGGACGCCGAGGTCGTTGGCGAGTCTATCAAGCAGTTCGACCTCCGCTTCAACCCCGACGCATTCGTCGATCTTGCCCCCAAGAAGGGCTCGGGGGACATGTCGGTCTATATCCCCTCTACAACCACGGATGAGTCGGACCCGGCCATCAAGGCTGTGCGCGATGCCTCGGTCTTCCTTCGTAACGTCGCCCTGCCCGCGTTCACGCTGGACATCATGATGGCCAACGTCTCGGGGGTCATGGATGGCCAATCTCTCTCCCGCGCCATGCACCTGCGCGGTATCAACATCCGGTACCTCGGTCACATCGCCGCTAGCATCTCTAGCTTTACTGTCCAGCAGGACGGGTCGGCACGCAAGGAGAAGGGTCACCTGCTGTCATTCGGCAAGATCGTCGAGCAAGAGATGATTTTCCGCGCGGGCAAGCATATCCTCCGTAACCTCATCCGCGGTCTCTCGGCCGAACACATCCCTTGCGCCGTCTCGCACTTCCTCAACTGTCTTATTGGGACAGATGTCTCGGCGTCGCCAAAGGCGGTATATCACTCCTTTGGTCTTTCGGACGAGGCCGAGCCCGCCTACACTCAGCTCACAGCCGAGTCGCTCCGGAAACAGGTCGTTGCCGAGGTGGAACGGCGGTTCCGATGGCGGCTGGACGACGAGGCCTTTGAGGGCAGGCTGCGGAAGCGCCACCTCTTGCGCGAGTTTGCGAGTCGATTCGCGTTCCAGTTGTTGCAGCGGGACTATGTGTTTGAGGCGGGTACGCAGGATGGGGTCTTGTCAGAGGATGACAAGTTGGCGGGGAAGAAGGACAAGAAGCAAAAGGCCAAATCGGCGCCGAGCGTCCGGACGACTACCATCGAGCCGTCAGATATCTTGACTATGATCCCCATCATCCGATCTACCGCACCATCCGTAAGTATCAGACCTCCTGCCTGGCAGCCCGATCAGTTCACATGCTGATGACCAGGCATCTGTACCTGAAGAGGTCATGGAAGCGGGCCGGAACACCGTCCAGCGCAATAACATCGATCTCGGCCTGGAACTCATGCTCGAAGGCGTGCAGTTTTACGAGAACATCCACTCCATCATCCACCCCGAGGTCGCCGCGGCCTACAACCAGTACTCGTCCACCCTCTACCAGCTCGCCCGGGTTAAGATCCAGCAGATGACGTCCGAGAACCTGGACGCGGAATCGCCGCTCGGTCTGGATATCGGGACCGGGATCCGGCTTCAGCGTCAGGCGGTCATCATTGCCGAGAGGACGTTGGGTGTGTATCATCCCACGACGGCCACGTACTACTTCAATCTCGCGATGCTGGAGAATCTGGAGGGGAACACCCAGGCAAGCTTGAGGTACTTTAGGCATGTCTTGACGGTCTGGGATGTGGTATATGGTCCAGGCCACCCCGAGATCAATACTATCCTCGTGAGTACTCTATCTGGGTCTGCTGGACGGAGCTGATTGACAGAGCAACGCCGGTGTTGTGCTCCAAGCGATCAACGAGAACGCCCTCTCCCTCAACCTCCTCCTGCAGGTCCAGCGGTCCTCGGAAGAAACCTTTGGTTCGGACCACCTCTCGAACGGCCACGCTCTGCACCAACTCACCCAGGCCTACTTCCTCGTCAACGACGTCCCGAAAGCCCTCGAGGTGTCTCTGGCGGCATACGAGATCTTCAAGGCGCGCGTAGGGGAGGAGAACCAGCAGACTAAGGAGGTCGGTCGCAATGTCGAGCTCTTGCAGGTCGTCGTTGAGAATGTCGAGAGGCAGAAGGCGAATGCGCAGATGGCCAAGGACAGGGCGGCGGAGCGGCTACAAGCGGCCCAGGCGAGAGTGGCAGCTACGACCAGGCGCCGGCCTATTGTCGGTCCTCCTTCGACTGGGATGGCGGGGAGCCTTACGGCAGGCACGTCGGCGGCTGGAGCGGCGGCAGCGGCGGCCAAGGCGGAGCAGGCGGTCAGGGACGCGAGCAGGATAGGGGAGAAGGGACACCTGGACGTCGATGAGCTCGTCAAGTTTATTGATGGGCAGGCACCCAGCGGTGGGGCGAAGCGCGGGAAGAATGCGCTGAGGGGGAAGAGGAGGACAGGGGCGAAGCGGTAATTGGGGTTTGGTGGTCTTCATCTAGCATATCTGGGACAGAAAGGACATATCACCTCTCATGCATGGTTCTGACTTGGACCATTTCAGCGTTCGAGCAAGTATAAAGACTTTTGGCGTTGAGTGACTGAACAGGACCCATGCATTCACTGCGTCGCCAATACAACCTGACCATGCGTAAAATTGGACCGAGCGATTAACTCGAATGATCTCGCTCTTCGCTACATCCGTGTGCAGCGGTCGACCTTCGCCTCGCCTTTGACCCTCATGCATGATGGACTACTTTGTGCTGGTGTTTCATCTTGACCTTGAAACAGCTCTTGAAACATCGCGCAGGGACGGGCTCATCGGCGTTTAAAAAAGCGCTTATCTGCGATATGTTCCCGTCGCCTCAAGCTTTTTTCGGCGGAAATAGCGATTATATTGCCGCGCGCGTCGCCCGTTGCAACACCCGCACTCGCTCAGCCCCAGCCAGCGCATGCATGCAAAGTGGCAGAGCTCGTCTGATTGTAGCATACTGCAAGTAGAGTAGATCAACGGTGCGTACTTGAATACCTGTCGCTACTGCATACGTCCGACACAGAGGGAGGACAACGCTGATCTAGGTTCCTCCGTTCATATCGAAACCCACGACTTTACCGAACTTTTTACCTATCCTTGATCGAATTGCATCCAACTGCCCTCCGCCCTGCTTCACATCTCGAAACTATACTCGATACATATCGTCTATCCAACAGATGTCGTCCTTCTCTTCGCAACCCGTCGTCATTGACGGCAAGGCCCACCTTCTCGGTCGGCTTGCCTCGATTGTGTCGAAGCAAGTGAGTTGCGAGCTGGTCAGGGAGGGAGAACGTCAGGCGGGAGGGCATGCAGGGGGGATGGAAGAATGAGAGGCGGGCGGCTTTGCTGCAAGGAGAGACATGCTGCGAGTGGAACAACTGGGATGGCACATGTCAAGCGGGATGGGCAGGATGACTGCGGGTGGAAATTTTGGCCGGACTGGAAGGGTAGGGAGATGGGGAGACGAGGGAGATGCTGCTCGGATCCAGGCAGGGCCCGTGCTGACTCTGCAGATCCTCATGGGCCAGAAGGTCACCATCGTCCGATGTGAGGAGATCAACGTGTCGGGCTCGTTCTTCAGGAACAAGCTCAAGTACCACGACTACCTCCACAGTGAGTGTCGCTTTCCTTTTCGGCAATAGCGAGCAAGGCATATACGTGGCAGGGGTGCAGGTGGTCAGAGGGGAATGGGGACTAGGTGGAGGCGGCCGGGTGGGCATCAAGAGGAGTGCGGAGGGATTGTATCTGGGCAAAGTTGGGGGCAGGAGATTGCTCGGTCTCACTATTTTCAACAAGCGCTAAATCTGCAGAGCGCCACATTGTCAACCCCACCCGTGCCGGTCCCTTCCACCACCGCGCTCCCTCCAGGATCCTCTACAAGGCGATCCGCGGAATGGTCCCCCACAAGTCCGCCCGTGGTGCCGCCGCTCTCAAGCGTCTCGAGCTGTACGAGGGTGTCCCCCCTGCGCAGGACAAGGTCAAGAAGGTGGTTGTCCCCCAGGCGCTGCGTGTGCTGCGATTGAAGCCCGGACGGAAATACTGCACGCTCAAGCGGGTGAGCCACGAGGTCGGATGGGCACACAAGGACGTTGTGGACCGTCTTGAGGAGAAGCGGAAGGCCAAGGGCAAGGCGTACTTTGAGAGGAAGGTGAGTTTTAAGCTTTAGGAAAGAGAGAGATATCGGGTAGGAGCTGACAATCTCCTAGCAAGCCGCGCTCAAGCTCCGGGCGAAGGCAGACTCGTCGGTCCCCAAGAACGAGATCCTTACGAACTTCGGTCACTAGGTGTAGACACTGGGTCATGCATGGGGTTCTGAGATGTCTTTGGAGCGGTCAGACCGCTGGGGAGGTATCAAGGGTATCGCATGGGCAAATCACGGTCGCTTCACTTTTGTGTCACTCCAGAGATTTTTGGCGTCCTTTACAATTGGATACTTCTGAACATCTTTTGCGTGTCCTCTTCGACTACCACCACATTCGTTCCCAGAAACCCCGCCTGCGCCGAGGACTGGCGTTCACCGTTCATCGCTCAGCAGCTTGACGAACACTTCTTAAACCAGCCCGGCCCGAGTTGTCCCGATGATTGCCGACCGACTCCTCCACCGCTTCGCGTTCGCTTTCTTTCAAGCACCCTCCCTTCTGGTCTCAACCTCCTTTGTGCATAGGTGTCACACGCCCAATCGCCCTTCTCCATAGACTCGTCCCATCTCATCAAGGACAGTGTAGCACAGAAAATAGCCTGCGTCAATCCCGCAGCTTCAATACCCGACGTCTAGTAGACCAGCAATCCTCCCACCACCACGTCTGCCTGACATGCCGCTGGAATACATCTATATCTGCAGGCATGGATTCAGGTGAGCAGATCTATCCTGCATAATCTCAGCTGGCTTTGGGTCCTCTGACATATACTGATCTCCCCTCAGATCCAACTGGGTCGATCCAAGCATCAAGACCGGGCCGACGGGGATGAGCCGTGATCCTCCTGTCAGTCCTCCCTATCCTGGACTTACCTTCCACGCTCATCGAGCGTATACATGTTCTGCAACTGGACTGCGCTGATATCGTAGCTCGCAGCATACGGTCTCACCCAATCCGCCCAGCTTGCGGGATTCCTCTCTTCCCCCGAAGCGCTGGCGCCGCATCCGGTACCCGAGAAGGTATTCTCGAGTCCCTTCTACCGGTGTATACAGACATCGGTGCCAACTAGCTTGGCGCTGCAGGCGAAGGGTGCGGTGAAGGGTGGGGAAGGGGTCAAGCTGGAACATGGGGTGATGGAATGGTAGGTATCAATTTGTCCTGCTGAGGGCGATAAGCGATTCATTGCGCTCGATTCCCTCCACTGGCTTCCAGCTACGGGGCTCTGTATCCAGAAGCAGGTGCTGACTCCCAGGTACTCCCCCGCCCGCCCAGGAACAGGTCTTCACCCCCGCCCGTCCTCGCCCAAAACCCTCTCCCCGCTCTTCCCAGACCAGCTCGACCTGTCTTACGATTCCACCCATTTCCCCTCGCGCAAGGGCGAGCTGATCAGAGATCTGCAAGACCGGGCAGATACGTTCATCGAGGCGTGGACGGGGAGGGTGGAGGAGATGGGCGTCCGGAGCGTGGTGGTTTTTGGGCACGCTGCGAGTGTGATTGCGCTGGGGAGGGCGGTGAGTCTCTCTCGTCCCGCGTGACCCGACTGGCCATGTACCGGAGACGATCGGGCAGGATCGGGCTGACTCGACCAGTTGACAGGTAACAAGTATCTGGACGTCTCGGCGGGATGCGCATCTTGTTCGCTATACAAGCGCAAGACACCGTCCACCACATCTACACCTGCATCTGCATCTGGTACAGAGCAGGCGGGCAGCAGACCAAGCATCACCGAGACCCGCTCGACTGCGAGTCTGGGAGCAGCGTCGGGTTTACTGCAGCTGAGTGGGTCAGAGAAGGACTTGCCGCCGTGTGGTGTTGGCGAGTGGGAGCCTGTGTGGCTGGGCCGGGCTGATTATCTGGATAACGGGGTAGAACGGGACTGGAGCGTGAGCACTTCTCCATCAGATCGGAGATAGATGACGGGAGTGGGGTATGAGCTGATCTCCAGATGAGAGATTGTGTTATTATCGACGGAGAGGTCGTCAGCGTAAGTGCAGTCGTGATCACGCTTGAAGGCAGTAGCTGACGAGAAGGATGAGGGAGATCACCAGCCCCACCCGCCAGAAGACGCCATACCCGTGGGCCTCGCACCCGGGATGGAGCGATATCTGCGCAGAGGCCTACCAGCGAAGACAACGGGGATCAAGGAGATTGACGAGGCTGTTGCGGCTGATAAGCTCAAAGAGGCTGCGCCTGGGAACAGCAAGATGTGACGCGGCTTGTAGAAGCAGGCGCGACCAGTATCTTCATGTAGCCATGCACCTCCTCATAGTCCATCTTCATCACTGTACGCTCAGCATATCGAGCATGCCAAAGAGGTCAGTCGCGTCGACGTGCGTGGCGCCAGTTGCGGGATCAATATCAAATAGACACGTCGACATCACGTTCCTTTGATCGGCGCTCAGCTCCACTGCTGATCAATCCCATCTCTCTCACATCTTGACTCTTCTCATATAGACATATCATACAAGATGAGACTATCAACCACCATCCCAGCCCTCGCGGCGCTCGTCTCGGTCCTGGCGGCATCAGACGTACTCGACCTCACAAAGTCCTCCTTCAACAAGGAGGTCATGAGTGAGGACCTGGCACTTGTAGAGTTCTTCGCACCATGTGAGTCGCTCTGTTTGGTGTCCGGAATCGATGGACCCGTATGCGTGTGCTGTTAGGGGATAAGTGCTGACTTATCAGGGTGTGGACACTGCAAAAAGTGAGTCTGCGATCTTGAGCTCGGTCGGAGAGGACGCGAGGCTGTGTGCTGTGCGGACGGCGGCGAGCTTGTGCTGCCGGCAGTGAGGGGAGGGCTGTCGGCCTCTGAGAGGGATAGGGGCTTCCCAAGGGATTGCTTGAGCTACTGGGATGGCGCACGCGAGCCCAAGCAGGGGCGGTGGCGATTCTCGCCATCTACAAGCTTGCGCACGATCCCCCACCTCACATCAGACTCCATTGTTCTCACCTCTACCGCCAATACTACGCGCATTACGCCTGGACTTGAGCTGACCTATCAGCCTCGCCCCACACTACGAGGAAGCCGCGACGGAGCTTAAAAGCAAAAAGAACATTAAGCTCGCCAAGGTTGACTGCACGGACGAGCAGGACCTATGCGCCGAGTTTGGCGTGAACGGCTATCCGACACTCAAGGTGTTCCGGAATGGTGTTCCCACCGACTACTCGGGGCCGCGGAAGGCGGACGGTATTGTGTCATACATGATCAAGTGGGTCTGCACCTCAGTCTGTTTTAGGCGTGGCTGATGATTACAGGCAGAGCTTGCCTGCGATCACGGATGTGACCCTCGACTCGCACGATCAGTTCATCAAGGACGACAAGGTGTAAGCTGCCAGAGCTTTCGCATTTCCAGGGCTGAGCTGACTGTCAGTGTCCTCGTCGCTTACGGTGACGCCTCGCACCCCGTTCCCCAGACGTACCTCGACTACGCCAACACTGCGCGCGACACCTACCTCTTTGGCCAGATGGCTTCCGGCTCGCACCCCTCCATCCCCGACTCCCCCTCCCTTCCTGCCATCGTCCTCTACAAGCAATTCGACGAGGGTCACACCGTCCTCCCCGCGTCGGAGGTCGCATCCCTTACCGCCGAATCGCTTGGCGCGTTCGTCAAGCTCAACTCGGTCCCCCTTATGGACGAAATCTCGCCCGAGAACTTTGCGTCGTACGCCGAGCAGGGTCTGCCCATCGCGTACCTCTTTGTCGAGCCCGAGAAGATTGACGTCCTCCAGCAATTCGTCGAGGACCTCACTCCCCTCGCGCGCGAGCTCAAGGGCAAGGTCAACTTTGTCTACATCGACGCCGTCAAATTTGTCGACCACGGCAAGTCGCTCAACCTCCCCGGAGACGCTTGGCCCGCATTCGTCATCCAGGACCTCGCGGCCCAGACCAAGTACCCCCTCACTGGTGTCGCGGACAAGAGCTCCGTAGAGAGCTTTGTGCGCAAGTGGGTTGCGGGCGATGTCAAGCCTAGCATCAAGAGCCAGGAAATCCCTACGGAGCAGGGACCGGTGTTCAAGCTTACCGCCGATGGGTGGAACCAGCTGTTTGATGACGAGAGCAAGGACGTCTTTGCCGAGTCAGTCGATACGGCTATCCCTTGAGATTATAGCTGACCAGCAGGTTCTACGCACCTTGGTGTGGTCACTGCCGTATGTCAGAACCCGGTCTTATCCTATGAGCATGAGCTGATAATCGTAGAGCGTCTCGCCCCTATCTGGGAGTCCTTGGGTGAGAAGTACACCGCTACCAACTCTGTCGTCATGTACGTCTACCCTCAGCTTCGTTGTTCGTTCACTTGATCGCAAGCTGACCATACAGCGCCCAGATGGATGCGACCGAGAATGACATCCCCCCTCAGGCTCCCTTCAAGGTCTCTGGCTTCCCCACACTCAAGTTCCGCCCGGCCGGCTCGTCCGAGTTTGTCGACTACAACGGGGACCGATCGCTCGAGAGCTTGATCGAGTTCATCGAGGCCAACCGGGCGTCCTCGGGCGGCGAGGAGCTCGGGAAGCGGGATGTTGAGGGGGAGGCGGAAGTTGAGGAGGAGGAGGAGGAGGATGACGCGCCCGAGCACGACGAGTTGTAGAGTACAGCTAGCGTAGACGTGGGCTGCTGCTGATCGATCTGGGGAGGAGGTGCGGAGATCGAGGGAGATGGATGAGATCGGAGCTGGCGGGATTGCTCGACTCGTTTTCGTACTTCTCTTGCTATGCACACTAGAGCTTGAGAATCAGTGGCTGTCAGGTCTGCCCCACACAGTGCAGCCGACCGTCGGCCACTATGCGTCATGCTCAGGATCCTTGATCCGACGTTTTGGCTAGCGCGGCCCGCGTCGCAAATGCTCAACATCGTCATCGCCCAAAGATCACTTTTGCAACTCATTCCTCAACCGCCTCTTTCTCCGACCGCAAGCGCTATGGGTCTCAAGCCAACCCTCACGCCCGAGCAACAAGCTGTCGCGGCCGAACGACGGGCCGCGAGGGAGGCGAAGCGCCTCGCGTTGGCTGCTGGAGTCGAACAGCCGGTCGAGGAGGTGGAAGATCCCAGGGCTAGGGTGTTAAAGCGGGAGTGGATACCTGCTCGGGCTGCGCCTGGAGCTGCGGGCACTGGCAAGAAGCAGGGTGTCAAGATCATTACTTGGAATGTAAGCTCCAAGCCACCCGATCGTTGCCCGTTCTTCCCAGGTTGAGGCTGGCGTGATTGTGGACCAAGCTCACTCAACGTAGATCTTGGCTCAGACATTGATACGTGAGCTGGTCCGCGCGGCGGGCTCGTCCGCTCCCATGCTGGTGAACGGTACTGATAGACTCAGGAAGGGACCTCTTTCCCGGTTCGGACAGTTTGAGATGGGGTGACCGAAGAGCCATGCTCGAGTCTGAGCTTGGACACTACGGTCGTATGGCCGACATCTTGTGCATGCAGGTAGGCCGAGTTTCTCTTCAATCTACCCATATGCCAAGTCAGAGCCAGCTCACTCATCAGGAATGCGACCGCCTCCCGGACCTGATCAACTCGATGCCATACGACGCATGCGTCCAAGCCAAAGGCAGAGGAAAGCAACACGGCCTCGTCATTGCGTACAAATCTGAGCGGTTTGGCTTCCGCGGCACGCGCGTGATCCACCTGGACGAGGAGGAGATATCGCCCTTGCCGGAGGGGGAGGTAGACGAGGTGGATGAAGATGATGGGCGGGATGCAAAGAAGTGGCAGCGGGGCGAAGATGAGCGGAGGCGGAGGAGAGGGGGGACGAGGCAGACGAAGAATGTGGGGCTGATGGTGGGGCTGGAAGATAAGGAGAGGGCGGGGAAGGGGGAGGGAGTGATTGTTATCACTGCGCATCTGTGAGCTTCCTCCTTCGTGATGAAAGGGCCTACAAATGGATCTTCGCTGACCATGCGCAGGTTCTGGCATCCCAAGTAGGTGTCTCCGTGGGAACACAGTGAGGCTTGACTGATAGCCAGATACTTGTACGAGCGCGTCAGGCAGTTCATCATCCTCCTCCGCGCTCTCCAGGCTTTCAGAAAGGAGCATGGCCTCGAGTCTTGGCCAGCTATCATGGCGGGAGGTAAGCTCGCACGGCCAACTCGTGAACGATAGCTGACGCCCAGATTTCAACTCGTCACCGTGTGAAGCCCCGTACCAGCTGCTCGTCGACCCTTCAAAATCCCTCCAACCAGATGTCCGCGAGCGGTTGGAAGAATCCCGCGTAGTCCACAACAGCGTCGACCGGATCGCTCCGGCCTCTTATGCCCCTATCGAGAAACCCGTCATGTGGTCGAACGATCCCGCGCCCGAGACCTCCTCGTCCGCCAAGCCTGCTCCAGTTGCAGAAGGCGACCAGCAGACCTCGACGTCGACCTCTGCCAACGGGACTGGCGCAAACACACCTACTGCGCTGGCCGCGCCGGTCGATGCCATGACAGAGAAAGACGACGAGGGAGAAGCAGAGGTCGATCCAACGACGAAGACTCGACCGCTTCAGACGCGGGACGGGATCTTACCGGTCGATGCGCTGCAGAAAATCATGCAGGAGCTGGTGGGCGAGGGGCTGAAAAGCGCGTACGATGTGGCGCAGTGGGCGGGCAAGGCCGATGATACTTTCGCATCAAGAGACGGGTGGCCAGAGGGGACCAAGGCGGATAAGGGCGGCGACGAGCCGGGGTATACTTGCTTCACTGGATTGTTCAAGCTCACTCTTGGTGGGTCCCATGGTCTCAGCCTGGGAGTGCCCATACTGATGAGAATAGACTACCTCTTTATCATTCCCCCGAAGACTGGCGACGCGGACGTCGAGGTCAAACAGGTGTTACGACCGGCAAAGAAGACGGAGCTGGGGGAGGGGCTACCTATGAAGGGCATTGGTGCGAGCGATCACCTGGCAGTAGGATGTGAGGTAACTTGGTGAACCTTCTTTGCCTAGATACATAGACCATTACAGATAGATACTGCCTTTCAAGTATGGAAGTAAGCACAGGCTACGATAAAATATCTACAACCGGGCTCCCCGAGTCTAGCATTACAATTTGCGTGAACCTCGCTATACACCGTCGGCCTTCGCCTGCTCCGCGGAAGCTGAGCTCAACTCGTGATCCGCTCCATCCCCCCTCTTGACCACCTCCTCCCCGCCGATCACCTCGTCACCCTTTCCGCGCCTGACCCTGTCCTTCCCCCTCGCCTCCACGGCCTCCGCCATCCGCTTCCCATCTTCCGTCCCCAATCCCTTGAAACCATCGACGACCCCCTCCCAATCCCCCAGCTCATTCTCCTGGCTCATCTTGAACTTCCCCTCTATCCGCTTGATGACAATCTCCACCCCCACAATCCCCTTCTTGAGCGCCTCCACATAGCTCTTGGGTGACTCGTCGACGTCCCACCGTTTGAGCGAGCCCGCCGGGCATACCGCCTGCATCTTGTCCTCCTCCATCCGCGTGAGATCCTCTACCTGACGCTGGAGGAACGCACCAGTCTCTTCCCCTTTGTTGTAGACTCGTAGTGTACCGTAGACTTGGACCGCGGCGTAGTCCCAGGTGGGCACGACTTTGTGGGTGGAGGGCTTGGTAGTAGTGTAGAATGTGGGGGTGACGTAGGAGTGGGTAGGGGAAGTGAAGATGACGAGGACGTCGTCTGACAGGGTATCGAGTGGGGGAGGAGGTGAGTTTGAGGTGGAAGAGCCGAAGATGGAGGATATGAGGCCGCCCGTTGTGCTGGCTGGGGCCGTGGCGGTGGCGGAGAGGATCGCCTTGACTTGAGGGTTCGCTCGCGCGATGTGACCCCTCAGTACCCCCAAGCTCCCCGCAGTTTCGCCTCCCTCGGCCGCGAAGCCGTTTGGAGGAGCGTCGATGACGAAGGGGATGTGGGAAGCTTGAAGGGGAGCGCCTGACGCGTCGGCGGAAGGAAGGTGGGTGATGAGCAGGCCCAGCGGATGGGCCTTGACGAAGTTATGGCAGATTTGAGGATCGAGATCGGTGTGGACTGGTCTGAGGTACATGGTAGCTTGTGAGAGTATGGAGTCTTTCCTTCGCTGGATGATGTATGACAGAAGTTCCGGATTGGATTCGTGATGCCTTTCGAGTCGTGGAACGGTTAAAGCGCCAAAATGATACTCATTCCTCGTGACGGTGATCGCCGTGGCGCGCAGAAGCTGGGTCATGACGACATCGTCAGATACCCTCTCGTCCGTCCGGGGCGTCAAGGTAGAACTCGAGCCTACTTCAACGGAAGAGTCCCTGAGAAGGAACGATCTCCGGGTCTGGGGTTCAGACGGGTCTGGTCTGGCCACCTCGGAACACGACATCAAAGTCTACTCCATCTTCAGCGAATCCGCCCTCTCCTCCTTCGGCAAAGATCCCCAACACCCAGTCTCATCCACCTCTACAACACCGATCTGGGACCAGATTGCGGCGCAGATGGACAGATACCTCAGGGCGGTGGCAGCGAAGACGAGGGAGAATGCTCCGAGCGGGATTGGGAAATTTTCGGCGGTCGTGATGACAAGCGGGGGGTTCATGGAGAAGGACACAAAGAAGCAGATGGATGCATGGGAGGAGGGGGTGAAAGACTGGGAGTGGGCGGCGTTATTACGGGGGCTATCACTGGGGTTCGTGAGGGCGAGAGCTAGATCTGTAACTTGGGAATAGATAGTTATAGTATAGTTCCATAGACCTTAGTTGATTAGCTCGGATTTCCAACAGTAGGATAAATGCAAATTTTGCATCTAGCACGCAGCGGATGATTATGATGATCAGCAGACTGGATGAACCGACAGCGCTCCCTTCTCATTGCCACATATCATGAACTTGCTCAAATCGGCTTTGAACATCATCTCCCCGTCCTCCAAGCCCGCCAACATGTCGTCCGTTCAGTGGATCTACAAGATCTTTCCCCACTCCTCGGTAGACAGCCGGTGAGCAAACTCACGCTCATCATCTGCTAGGTACCCTTGCTGACGACTCTCAGCTTTACCATCCCGACGCCCATACCCGCCTCACATACCTTCTTCCTTTCCGAGCTGGACTACAAGGACGGCTTTGTCCATTTCTCCACTTCGCAGCAGGTGCCCAAGACGCTGGACAGGTTCTTCGCGGACGTACCGAGCGTGACGGTGTTGCGGTGTGAATTGGGGAGGTTGAGCGCTTTCAAGCGGGTAGAATGGGAGGGAGATGGAGAGAGTGAGTGGTCAAGTTCCTGCCTGTCTCGACAAGCTGTTCCGAAAGCTTGCTAGGGTATCAATCACGGGCGGCATGCTGATCATTGCAGAATTCCCGCACCTGCATGCTCACCTGGAAGGCGAGAACGTCGACTCGTTCAAGTATATACACAAAGAGGGGAAGAGCTGGAGCTCGGCACTCGAACAGCAGGATATCAAGACATGGTTGGTGTAAATGCAGAATGGTGAGCCTCCTCGCGCGCAGCTACGACATTGCAGTCTGGGTTAAGCTGACGGGGCAAAGTTGCCGCCCTTAGTGCGACATATGATCTTCCCCTCGGGGCATTCATACCGGAACATGAAGTATCAGAGGATCGTCTCGTACCCACCTATCCTCTTCTGGCTCAGCGCCGGACTGCTTGTAATCGCGCTAATCGCCCACCTCTTGATGTTTAACAGATGCTGACGACCCATGCTCGATGTGGAGCATTTACTGACTATTTCTTTCCGGCAGCTAGGACCTCATCGATCGATTCGGCTCGGATCTTCCCATCGAACGCGGCAAGACGGGAGAACTCAGCTGGCGAGACGCGGCGTCTTGGACGTCATGCAGAAGGGGACCGCATCTCAGGGACCCATTAATTTTCGGCTCATCACCGTACTGAGTCTTCCTCAACATCCCGATAAACTCCCTCGCATTGAAACCAGGTGGAGTGGAATCTACCTAATTCGTCTCATCGCCTGATAGTACAAGTTGTCTTCCTCAGTCATGAGCTATCCCCCGTGTCCATCAGCGCTTTCGACGCAGCGCTAGCTGACAGTGCTCTCATCAAGGACCTGAAAGTGTCAGCCTGTGTGTCACCCACGAGATTACAACCTGACACCAAGCTACTGACTCGAGGTACGGTTCAAGCCGCAAGGTCCGCGTTTGGATCTCTGCGTGGCGATGAGCGCACACTGCCTCCGACCTGTCCGACGGAATCGCTCGGCAGGGTCCTGTGCGTGGTCCCAGAACATGGGTCGTCCGGGTCAGTCGGCCGTCAGAGCGCTTGCCTTCCATTGTAGCCCGGTCTGACACAACGAAGGACGTAGACTGAAGTCCGCAGGGAACCACGATTGACGCGGTGTACAGTGTATCGGCTTCAGAGGTGTCCTGCATACTCCGCGTCCACCCGTACGCCTCCTCCCTCGCACGTCGGAGCAGCGGCTTGTGGATTTTCAACAGCTCAGTCAGAGCAGAGGCAATCTCGGTATGAGTGATCACTTCCTCGATCACCGACGTGGTCACTTGGCGATCGACCAGTCCGCGCTCTCGCAACTGCGCCTGTATCAATGAATAGGCGTTTTGTTCCGCCTCATCCGCACGGGAGAACAATCGCGCGTTTCTTCGCCGTCGCGCGCGGCACCCTTCTTGAAGAAGCTCTCCTTTCGACATCCCCAGGATGGCGTGGTTGGGGTCGCGGACTGAAGTGGCCGAGATGATCGACACCCTGTATCGATTCAGCAGCCGAGTTCTTTCCGATAGCAGACCTGATCGTCCCAATTTCGTTCAACCCGCAGTCTATTTGAAAGCCTGAAACTCACGCATACATCAGCTTGCAATTCTCCATGGACTCGGTGATAGCGTTGCCCGACCCAAACCAGTCGGCCTCAGGCCGCTGATCCTTCCCCCATTGCCGCGCTTGTTCGATCACCGTCTGGTATCTTGGCAGTTCTTCGAGCAGCAGCTCCCGAAGGGCGGCCATGACCGCCGGATCTGTCTGGATCTCAAGGCTCATCTTGGACCAAAGAATCCGCTGCTGCGTCTGATGCTTCGCTGGCACTACATTGCGCATCGCCGTCCGAAGGCTGTCCACGCAGTCCTCAAGTGCGGCGGATGACTCCCCTATGCGCTCCCGCCACTGCTCTTCTTCCCACCCAGGCGTACTGTCCACTGCGTCTGAGGTGTCATCCGCTTGTTCCATGATCTTGAATAGTGCGGAGTTAGCAGAATATCAGATGCCAAAAAAAGATGATCAGGGGAAATACTAAGAGTGCTCAGTTGACTCAGGGTGGCAAATCGAGAGCGAAGGGGGAAAATACAATCGCAGTCCGCTGCAGAGCAGACACCTACCTACCGACCTTTGTCAAGGGTCGCTTGGCAAAGGAGGCAAGTAGGATGGCGGGATGCAGAGTCCATGCCTGCGCGGAAGGTCAGAGGGTGAGTCTCCACGTCCGGGGAAGGAACACTTGTATTGCCTCAATGAGGTCAATACATGGCCTCGATAAGAATGCCGATTGCCAATCATCGTGGAACTTCAAACCGGAGAGCTCGCATGCTTTGGCGACGACGACGGAGCTGATGAGTAGCACAGTCATCAATGCATAACACAGAACTTCGTCCCGCCGACAATCTCTCACTCAGCTCGAGCATCGTCCTCGTCAACTTGTCAAGGCATATCGCTCGCACCTGTCTCCGCATCTGCATGGCTGGCCTCGTTCCTTGTGCTCATCTCGGAACTGGAGGATGAGCGCTAGATAGCCTATGCCGGATCAGGAATGCACGAAGCACTCACAAGTACAAGTCTCGCAACTCGTGGCATGACCTCCAGAGCTCACTCCATTGATGTAAACACACTGCGTACCTGAAGCCAAGAAGATTCTCGCTGGGGCACGCGCTACCCGGTGCAGATAGCTGAGATCCCTGGGGATCCGAGATGTCTTGATCTGCTGAGTAACACGAAGACGTAACGAGATGGTCAGGTACGCCGTGATTCTGGCAGTACTGCGAGATGCCGCTCAGTGCTGGCTGGACGGCCGGTAAAAGATTCTCAACCAGGTCCTGCCACCTTGCTGCAACCTTCGGATCTTCCTTGGCTACCTGGACGAGCTTCTCCAGATCTTGACTCGCAGAGGTCATTGACGCCGACCGCAAAAGGTTGTCGCGTGCGAGTTTTGTGTTCATGTAGTGTTGAGCAGATCGCCTCTTGGTCAGCGCTTGGATCCGCTCGCACATCTCGGCAGATGGCGGCCGACTTGGCGTGTTGTGCGCCACGGACGCGGTCAGGCTCTGACTGAGACAGTCAGCATGAGCACCAGCAGCGGGCTGCCGCCTGTTCTGCGAGATTCATCAGGTGGTTTCAGATCCATTCGAAACTTACTCGTAGAGGACCAGGAGTGACCGGATTCCCGCAGCCAATGCGCGATGCTGATGGAGACAGATCTCAGTAGGAAGGGGCGAGCTCATTCCCGGGCAGGTCATTGTCGCGACTTCTCGACCATCGATGCGAACGGACTGACTGCCCGGCTCGCATGATCGAAAGACCGAAGTCCTGGGTATGCCACGTTGTGCACACCACTTCAGCGCGTCCGTCAACGTGGAAACGTATTCCTTCACATCGACCTCGAAGAAAATCTTGAAGGCTTCGAGGTCGGTGGGCTCGGTCTTGGTGGCGTTGTCTTGCTTTGCCCGATCTGCGACCCTCCTTCCTGACGCGGGATCCGGCTGAAGGAACAGGGTGAGTTGTCGACCACTGTCAAGGACCGCGGCATGACCAGCGGCAAGAGCTGATCGGCCGCGTGCCAGGACGGCTTCTTCGTGCTCGACGGTATTGGGGACATGGGACGAGGTGGCCCCCGAGCTGCTTCCAGGTGTCGGCGACTGGGGCGTCAATCCGGCGAACCATGCATCCAGTCTCTTCGGATTGCTGGAGGTGCCGGTGTCATCGGTGACGAGGAGATTGAGAGCGGAGTCGTCCATTTGAGCAACAGGTGGAAGTCAACGCGGAAAAGGGTGGTGAAGACAGCCAAATTTCCTTGACGATTGCGACGTGGAAGAGGGAAAGGTATGAAGAGCGGCCCAAGTGGCGACACACTCCTCTCTATATCAGAGGGCGAAGGGCCTGCGTCGCGCAGCGGAATCGAGGGGGTTCGCAAAGGATGTTCATGTCCGCAGTTCAAATCAAAGTGATGAGCACAGATGACGAGCCCACGCACTCCATTCATCAGATCGATCTCCACGCATGTTGAGCACAGCAATATGTTGAAAGGCTGTACAACGCGTGAGAGATTCAGATCCGATGAGAAAGTGTTCGTATATCCCGCTCGGCGCCCATCGGCACCCACGCGCCTATACAGCTGTGCGACCATTGAGGTTCAGTGCTCCGACCCATTTCTGTTCTGAACCGGCTCCGGAGGAGGTAGCATCGTCGGGCAGAGTAGCAGTGTACCGGGCAAAAGGGAGTCCCGAAGTGGCGGTCATCGATGCGTATAGTGATGGCCGATCGAGCATTAGTAAGGGATTCGCCGAGCGATCTCTCGGGAAAGGTCTCGGTTCGGAAAGGCCTCATACATGCAAATCCCAAACTATGCCTCCTCTGTCCTCAGCTTGGCAGCAGCGTTGACCACCCTGGAAAGTCAGCTACGAGCCTTGCGAATTCTCCACTCCAGACATCTGAACTCACTTGACGCCCAAGATCTTTGCCCGCTCAACAAGCTCCACCCGCTTCTTGCTGCTAACACCCGACGCGACGACAGCGGCGTACTTGCCGCTGTGCATGAGGAGGAGCTCGAGTTCGGAGAGGTTGTGGACGAGGAACTCCTTGTGGCCGGAGGGGATCATGTGACGGGTCTTCTTGTTGGAACCGTAACCGATTTTGGGCATGGGGGTTTGACCCTTGAACCGACGACGAACCTGAATTGTCAGCTGATGCTCTTGATGGTGTGGGTGCGACCCTCCCTCCCAGTCTGCGAAGAGCCTATCCAACCTAGGCACGCAGCAATTCCCCTTCTCAACCTCTGTCCCTCACAATCATGCTTCTCCATTCTGCAGCCGGCCTCATCCTCGGACAGTCTTCTCCCACAGAGATTCGCCCATCTGCCCTCTCCGACCATCACCCCGCTCCATCCGCCAAGCCGCTGATCCCATCCCCTTCCACGCAAATCTGCCAATCCTTGACAAAGACAGATACCCACTCTGTTGTCGATACCCTTGGGCTTCCTCCACGCCTCCTTAACACCAGCATACCGGTCCGACTGGTGGCGCTTGAACACCTTCGTGCGCTTCTTGACGATGGGGATGTGAGCCGGCATTGTGGCTATTGTCGAGATTGGATAAGGGTAGGGATAGGGATTTCGACGAGAGTTTCGGTATGTATGTATCGATTCGGGATTGGCGAGAGAAGAGACGTGTCAGCTGTTGTTCTCTTCGCCATGCAGTAGCGGGTGGTCTACTCACAGATTTTGTTTGACTTGACGGTTGACAGAGCTCTCAGCGCTGATCTTTGCTCACGGTGAATTCGTTCCGGCAGGGCAGAGGGGGGAACCTGCCACTTTGATCAAATCCCGCCGGAGTTTCTGCCAACTATGGGGCGTGGCATTTAATTCCGCTCGATTCACGTGTCGATCAGTCCGTGCGTTGCATGCTTTGCTTGGTTCTTAAGTTGTTTTGGTAGCTATAGCTGTTTTGGTCCACTTTGACTATGTGCATGCCGGAGGTTCCCCTTGCTATACATATGCATGCAATAGAGAGCCTGAGTAAACATCCAACATGATTCCAGTGGTCACCTCAGAGCCCATCTGCACATCATTAGCTTGGCTGCTGCATCCCTGACTCGCCCACTCACGTCTTCACCATGAACAGCTCGTCTGGCATCCCGTGCTGCACTTCCTCCTTGACCACCTCGAGCCCGGCGTCTTTGAATACCTCCGACCACTTGTTATTTGACCTGAACTTTGTCAGCCTCTCAATATACCGCCTGGGATTACATCACCCTGCTGACAGCATGATGCGCCAAACAGACTTCCATCCACGTCAGAAGGGCACAATGCCACAAACGCAGATAGACTCACCTGGTCAAGCTCGAGTCCTCAGGATCCAAGAACTCGTTTCCCTTGCCCGATTCGGCGTCTTCGCAGACGTTCTCCTTGACAAAGATGAGCGAGGTGTAGCCGCCCGCTTTTGGTTCCTCGGTGATGTCTTCCGATTTCCGCAAAGCAGCCTTCGACTTGCGGAGGAAGGCGACGAGATCCTCGTGGCCCATGTGCCCTGACCCATCAGCTCATGTCGTGCTACGTTGTTGAAAGTGGGCGGTGACTTACCCAGACACCATTGACACCATATCCTGCCAAGTCAGCTGGTATCTTACGGGGTATGAAGAGGTCAGCTCACGCATCATACACCACCTCTTCGTCATCTATGCCCAATTCCGCTCCCTCGCCAGCCGTCGCTTCCCCTACTACACCCACCGACTCGAACATGTCCCCTCTCAAAGGATAGGCTGGATCCAGCCCCTGCAGCCCTCCCTTGACGCATAGCACCCTCTTTCCTCGCCCCTGCTTCGCCTCGTCCACTTTCCGCTTATCCTCCTTCCACTTTGTCATATTGCCTCCATCATCCGATGGCTGCTTGCCTACTCTAGGCAGATCGCGCCATTCGCCTGATGCTGCACTGCGCTGTGCCTCGCGTACGAACTTGTCGACCGGCTCGACGAGGACGACGTCGTCAAAGAGGGGGAGGAGAACGTGGCGCGTGACTCGACCTATACCCGCTCCAACGTCTAGCGCCGTAAGGCGATGAGCTGGCGGAGGGGACGGTGTAGGTGTGAGAGGAGAGGCGAAAGTGTGGAGAGAGGGTAGGAGGGAGAGGAGGAGGAGTCGGGAAGAGAGCTGCTCGATATGAGGGACGGGCTACAGGGTCAGCACAACCCGCTATTGGAGTCTTTGGGTGCATTCCCGCTCGAACAGCTGATTGTTATGAAGTGTAGACGTACCCCGTTGCCATAGCCACCAAGAACACCGTCGACACTGGCAGGCACGCTGTCCCAGTACCGGATACCCTCTTGATAATCTGGTCCGGCTGGTTTCTTCAGTGCGGACCCAACGTTAGACTTCTGGCGCTTCGCCGCTGATTGCTGAGTCTATCAGTATACTGTCCCTCGTGATATCCTCCTCCGGTTTAGTTATGGGGGATGTACCTGAGCCGCTGGAGCGGGAGGCTACGGAGTCAGCGAGATTTTCAAATCTCGGTGGACGAGATTGCTCACCATGTTTTCAAAACTTCCTCTATCTGGTGCCTATGAAGAGCTCTCAGACCAAAGGTTGGGCCTGACGCGCTCCTCAACGATAGCTAGATGCTTCTGCAAGGGTATGAACGATGTGAAGAGCGCGTTCTGAGATAGGCAACACGCGCAGATTGTGAAACACCGTTGAGGGGCCCCCGACAGCTAAGGAATGCGTCGTCGCACAGCTGGGGCGCTGGGGGCTGATGCACTGAGGAGGAGCACCTTGTCCATTCTACACGACATCAAAGGTGTATATACACATATGAGCCATCTAGCTACCAGCCATGACCATAACCGAAGCCAAGAGACTGAAAATGCCGTAGATCTGGAAGTGGGTCAGCTGACTCCCACTTCCAGCGAGTCCGCCCCCATCTCGCCCCTCCGCCCACCCCCCTCAGCTGCAGCCTGCCGTACGGACCCCGCTCGCGTGGGCATCAACGATCCAGAGGACCAAAAGCGCGACAACGTATCTCTTTGCCATGAAATTCCTTGTCGACCCCAGCGGCTGACCATTACGCGCGCGGGAAGGGGACTGAGAACCCCGTCCAGCTGCAGCGAAACTACGGGCTGGACGGGTCGGGATCGAGCAGTAGATGTACCGCATCATACCGCGCGTGTGGCCGGATGGAGCTGAGAGGAGTGGGCGGGGAGGAGAAAGGAGGGAGGACTCACGTTGGCCGACACGGCGACAATGCAAGGAAAAAGAGAGGAAGTGGACAAGGAAGTCAAGGAGGAAGTGGAAAGAGGAAGTAACAGTAAAATACGGCGAACGAAGAAGTGTGATCCGAAGCGAGCCTTTATATGATCGGCTCATGCTTCCGCAGTCAGCATCCCAGGGATCAGATTCGTGTGCCTTGTGGAGCTGCCGAGACATGCTGACTATGTCTCACCCCCAGGTGGCACCTCCTCGCTTACGCCGAGTGGCAGTGTGGCACACAGACTGTTAGCCGACACCGAGTGCTCCCCGACCGAGGGACAGCTGATAAGCCATAAAGCATACAGGTAGCATGCAACAATTAGACGTAAAGAGACTGACAACTATTAATATGATACACCAACCAGGATCCATCCTCATCAAGTCCTCTGCCCCGCCAGCTTGGAACCAGTCGAGCGAGCCAGCGCCCCGAGATGATGCTGATACACCCCATAGAACAGCGCTATTGCGACAAAGAGCTTCAGCAACGTCTCTGTCCATGGTCAGCTACACCCTGTCGAGGGTCACGACCGTGAGGGGGAGCTTACTCAAATGCCATACCGTCTCGCCCGTCTCGCTCTTGACCCGCCTAAACATCCCCACTCCCGACTTGCGTACGGGTACACCCTCTTCCGCTGGATTGGACCATCCACCCCGATGGGCTAGCCGGCGGGACACGAGCCTGTTCATCCTTGACGTCCGGGGACTGGCCGGGACAGCCGAGATATCGCACGGAGCTGCGCCCATGTCGTGCGTGATAACCTCGACCTGGCGGCGTTGTCTCGCTATCCGCATAGACTCGCGATACCCATCTACGCATCGCTACGAATGTCAGCTCTAGCCCTGACGATTATCGGGCACGAGGTGACAGACTTACCTCCATCGCATCCCACCACGTGTATCCCCTGATCCCCTCCGTACTCCCTTTATCCCCCATCCTCCGGCGCTCGTCGTGTTCACACACTGCACGCGCCAAGAGGTCCGCGTACTCTTCCGCGCACTGGGCGAAGACCGGCGAGGTATTGTCCCGGCAGATGAGCGGCCACGAGCGACTTGGGTTGGAGCTGGATGATGCAGAAGTGGGTAGAGGGAGGAGGAGGCCGGTCTCGCTGTGTTGTACGAGATCCCGAGTCCCTTCGGCGTCGAGACCGATGACGGGTAGACCAGACGCCAAGGCCTCGAGGACGACTTGGCCGAATGTCTGGACCGTCAGCTGTCTCGCTCCAATGGCCGAATCGAACGACGAACCTCACCTCTGTAAAGCTCGGGAAAGCAAACACATCTGCGCTAGCGTAGCACTCGGCCAGCTCCTGCCCTGACCGATGCCCCATAAAGACCGCATCGTACCCCTTCTTCCCGCACATCGCCTCCAGTTCCGCCTTGGCCGGCCCGTCTCCCACAAACACCATCTTGGGCATCTCCACCCCGGACCCGACAAGCTTTTGCCCTAATTTAGCGTAGGCGGCGAGCAAGAGGTGGAGGTTCTTTTCCCATGAGATCCGACCGACGTAGAGGAGTACGACCCGAGATGGGAGAGAAGATGGTGCGGTCGGTGAAGGAAGCGGCTGGTCGATCGGGCCTGTCCATGGGGTGAGAGGGGGCGTAAGCGGGAGCGAGGCTTTGCGACCTTGCCAGTGCGTTCCCATACCAATCGGGGAGTGCTCCGTCTTGCTGGGAGGTGCTACGACTGGAGCATCACCAACGCCCCAGGAAGCGCGCATGGCGGAGGAGCGGCGGTGGCGGCCGAATTGCGATAGGTCGACGCCGCGAGGCCAGAGCCGGACGCCGGAGAATGACTGGCCTTCCAGCATACTGAGTGTAGAGGGGGAAGGGCATAGAGTGAGAAGTGTCCTGGTGGTCAGCTATCATTCGGCGCCGGTCTTAAGTAGCGACGCACTTGGAGTAAAGCCAGGACTGAAAGCGCCACATGATCGGCTCGAGCCAGGCCATGCCAAAGAGGGTAGCATACGTAGCGAGATTGCTACCAGGTCAGCTTGGGTCCCAAAGGCATCAATCGACGAGAACTCACGTGTGGTAGCTCGCCACTACTGCCCCTCTTATCCCAGATCCCAGAGCTGGTCCCCCATCACTGACCCAGTCCTCGCCCGCCCATCCGAGCTCCATCGCCATGAGCGTCTGCGCGCCGAGCCAGATGGGATCGACAAAGTGTATGACATCCGGTTGCTACAAGATCAGCTTTGCACCCTGTGTCATGATGCGACAGCTGACTCACAAAGTCTTTGATTGCTCGCATGAACTTTGGGCGCAAAAAGTTCAACTTCAGCCCCGGGTAGACTACCAGCGGCACCCCCGCTGTCCCCACCAGCGGATGACTCGCATAGTGTCCCATCCCCGTTTCCGGCCCGAGCAGCATACACTGGTGTCCTTCCCGCTCGAGATGCTCGAGCAGCCGCGCCAAGGTCCGAGTGACGCCGTCCACCTTGGGCAGGAAGTTCTCGGTCACGATGACAACGCGGAGTCCGGACCGGCCCCGCGCGCCGAACAGGTGGAGTTCCCGCTCGTCCCGCTCCTGAGGGGTCAGATCGTACCGCCAGGGATAAGGCTCCGAGAGTGTTGGTGTAGTGGAGCGATTTGAGTCGGAAGTGGCGAGATAGTGAGGAGAGCGAGCCTGGGCGTCGCCGTACTCCAGTGACGGCTCAGGGAGGTCGAAGCTGGGCATAGAGTCTTCTGAGAATGGCGGTGGGAGGGCAAAGTCGGGACATGAGGAGGGACTCCCGATGGGTAGCATCTTGGGCGAGCGGTAGTAGGCCTTTGACGCGCCAGAGGTGGACTCGGTGGCGGAGGACGTAGCGCTGCTAGGGGTGGTGTCGATGTGGGAGGTGGTAGGACGGGTATGAGGCGTGAGAGGGGGAGATAGTGGATACATCATGGCGCCTAGTCGCTGGGTGGCGATGGGCGGTAAGAGGAGCAGCGTGGTCGACGTGAGGATGTGGGCGGTGGCGATGTTACGAGATGCAATCCGATCAGTCTGGACGGTGTCGACCGATATATACACAAAGATGAAGAGGAGTGAGAGCCGGTGTCTCCGGCTTGAAGATATAGATCAGGCTTATGAGCTCCACCCCATCCCCCTCTTGCAAGCCTAGACCCGATGAACGGACGTAGAAGGAGAAGCTGAAGCACTTGAAACGCGTCAGATCCGGTTGGAGCGCGCCAAACAAACAAAGCTAGCGTTCAAACGTTCGTCAGCTTCTCCGAAGCGCCTCCATACTCCGAGACAGACACAGACGGCGATCTGTCTGTATCCATTTTGAGTTAGTGAGGTTGAGGGGAACGGAAGGAATGGCTTGGGAGATGGAGGTGAACGTGTGGAGGATGGAACGTGCGTTGGATCTCACCCAGCCAAAAAGTCAGCCGCGTAAAGGGAAGAAAGCCACGTCATGCTTCGGCCTCATCCGAAGGAGAGGCTAGAGGCGGTTGCTATCTAAGTGGCCGATTCATAGAAGGTCCACCCCAGCAGCTCGTTCCTGCCTATCACCATCGTCGAGATCAAGCTGCGGTCCAGCTGCACGTCTGACAATGGTAGCAGCTCGCGGAAGGGGCCTGGTCATCGAAAGTTTGCGCGCTGTCTGGCGCCCGACGGCCCGGCGGAGTCATATCTGGCCGCAGGGGTCTCGTTCTGCTCACACCGCTTCCCATTCCCCTCGGTCAGACAAGAGCTCGCGCGAGTGGGTCTTCGCCCTCTTTGGGCTCGGCGTACGTCAACCTCACTGATACATGATGGCGCCCAGCTCGTCTGCAGGTAGGCTGACTATCGTAGTTTGGCGCAGGAGGTTTGTACGCCTATCAGCAATGGGACGGCAAGGTCTTCACGGCTATCCGGAACGAGTCTGCGAAGCCGCCAGGAGGATCACCTGGAACCGTCTCGAGGAAAGAGCTGGAGCGTCACTTTAGCAAAGAGGATATATGGGTAGCCATTGATGGGGAGGTCTGGGAGTAAGCCTCCCTGATGAACCAGCTTCGACTTGAGCTGATCAAGCAGTGTGACTGACTTTGTCGGACAACATGTGAGCCTATAACCTCGGCTGCACGCTACTCTCACAGGCTGAGCTGATCTCAGGCTAGCCAGGTGGATCGCAAGTCTTGATTGACCATGCTGGGAAGGACGTTACTACACTATTCAAGGGTATCCATCCCGTCGGAACACTCCAGTCGAATCTGAGAGAGGACCAAAGGATGGGAACGCTTGACACCGAGGGTCAGCTAAAACGAGCTCTTCCCATGTGGAGATACAGCTGACCATATAGCGGTCCAGTACTACGCCAACCTTCAAGGCGACGAAGACAGCCGGATAGAGCAGGCAAGAGCCTCCCTGATCGGGGTCGATTCCATCATCACACTAGACGACTTCGAAGTAAGCTGACCTCCTTCCTCGGATGTTCTCCAGAAAGAGACGATTGCCAGAAAGAGGCGGACAGCTGACCGATAGAAACACGCCAGACCCCTCCTCCAGACCTCGGCCTGGAACTACTTCTCTTTCGGTGCCGATGGAGAACATACCATGCGCAACAACTCAGACGCTTATCAGCGGGTATGGTTTCGCCCGCGTGTACTGCGCGATGTCACCGAGTGCGACATGTCGACCGAGGTACTGGGCGTCAAGTCGGAGATGCCGGTGTATATCAGTCCGACGGCGAGAAATGGGTTGGGACAGCCTTTGGTGAGTTGTCAAAAACCGACGCTCGTGAGAAATGAGAGCTGACAAGTTAGGGCGAGATAGCAGCTACGCAAGGCGCAGCAGCGAGTGGAGTCTTACAGGTCTTGAGTCATGTGGCCAGTCGGAGCCTGACGGAAGTGATGCAGGCGCGAGCAAATGGTCAGGAAATAGGATGGCAGATCTACATGGATCCAGACCGGTAAGCTAGTACCTCCTCGACACAGAGGACGGACAGGACGAGTAGCTTATAGCGCAGATCGAAAGCGGAAGCTCAGATCCGGGAGGCTGTAAAGTTGGGCGTACATTCGATATGGCTCACAGTAGATCGCCAAGCAGTGAGTCTGCTAGTCAAAGAGTGAATAGTAGCACAACTGATCAGGTAGGAACCGAAGAATCTGAGAGGTCTGTACACTAAGGTCGAGAAAGATCCTGTATGTTGGTCGCCTGACAGAAGATCGCGGCCACTCGCTTACCCCACAGGCTGCGCATGATTCACCGTTGACGAGGGAGATGCCAAGAGTCATCTCACCGTGAGTTACGAATCCCGGAAATGAGAACGCAATCAAGGAGCTGATATTCATAGTCGGCATGATACAAATCTCACCTGGAAAGATGTTGGGTGGATCAAGTCGCTCGCGCCTGGGCTACCAGTGGTAGTCAAGGGTATTGGCGCATGGGAGGACGTCATCCTTGCGAAAGAAAACGGCGCGGATGCTGTGGTACTAACGAACCACGGTGGACGGCAGCTAAACTTGTACGTCGTTCTTCCCCTCTTCTCGGACCGACAGCTGACACACCAGCGCCCACGCACCTCTGCAGACGCTACACGAGCTACATCAGAACGCACCTCATATGCTGCACCGGGACGACTTCCAGGTCTTCGTTGACGGCGGTATAAGGCACGGTACCGACGTCTTGAAAGCGCTGTGTCTCGGCGCGAATGCGGTCGGTCTCGGCAGGCCGATCATCTATGCCTTGACGGGTTGGGGCAGTGATGGAGTCGACAGGGCATTCATGAGTGAGTGAGCTCAGCGGGCAATGATCCTGTACCTCGAGCTGACCCTGCAGTACTGAAACACGAGATGGAGGTGGGCATGCGGAGTCTTGGGGTGACGCGTTTGGATCAGCTCGGACCGGAATATCTTGACTGTAAGAAGTTGTAACATCTACAAGTATGGGCCGGCATGCTGGTCCGCTATCGGCCTTGCTGAGTTTGCTCACACCTGCTGAACTTGCCCTCATCAGCTCACATCACGCATGGTTGAGTGGTCCAAGCTATCCCTTCCGTCTCTGTCTTTCGACCGGTCTCGCTGACGCACGCATTGCAAAGGCCTTGTGGCCGATTTGGCCGAGGGCGAAAAGCTGATGCGGAATTCGATCCTGCCCCCGCGCGGTAGCGAAGATTTAGATTCGGTGCGTAGTCCAGTCAGCTCCGAACATCTCGGAGATTTGGGTGACTTGGCTTCCGGACAAACGATCACTGCCAAACACAGATCGACATGTCTCATTGATCTCTCTCGACATGGACACCTCTCATCTCGCCAATGACTTGGCGCACATTCCCATTCCCATCCTGTCCTACACATCCAGCATGGAGCTATCTCTCTCCGTCTCCCTCCCGACTACGCTCTTCTTCGCCACCTTTCTCGCCCCTCCGCCAAGATCTTGACCTCCCTCTAACTTTACCCTACGACATTACTACGCGTACAGACAAATTCATTGCCTCAACAGTCAAGAATCTCGCGAAACAAGGCAATATCGATGGGCTCTTCTCTATTTCCACCGATCCCATCCCCAAGCCCATCATACACGTCCTCGGTCGTCATGCCTACTCGACCACGACCCTCACCTCCATACGGGCGGCGCAGATGTGGGACCGGCTCGTCGACGCGTATCAGCAGAGCTGGCCCAAGAAGATGAGGGATTGGATGGAACGCAGCTACGATATGGATATCAAAGCAGACA